>NC_141163.1:2476944-3129166 GCF_053477565.2 Lygodium microphyllum | reverse complement strand
CTTTGGCTAGAAATGTGATCAATTACTTTACCCTTTGTCCTGAAAGTGACACCACGCTGGAGTTTGGGTCACTATGGGGAAATACCCATGGAGTAATCATGAGAGATAGTCCATGGGAGCTAGAGAAAAGATTAGAGAGCAAAAGTGATGTTAGGATGGCACAGTCATTTGTGATCGTCAAAAGTGATAAGTTTTTAAAGGAAAAGACCGTGATGCCACTAGTCAAAGTAATATATGCCTATGAGCAGGAGATACCTCTAATGCTAGGGCCTGATGAAATTGGGTTCCAAAGCACAATATTGCAGATCTATAAAGCATTGGACGATATCTACATATGTGGAAAACCCTTATCAGAAAGGAAGGTTCTATTAGGACCTACCTCTGATTCTAGGGAAACAATAGCAAATGAGCATAGAATTACTAAAACACCAACATCAAGCGATGGAGTAGACTCCTTATTGCGTAGCATAGGACTCCCTAGACCACTCTGTGAGTTGGCAGAAAGGGATAGTAAGGATAATATTAATCGTCCTATACCGGTAAAGGTGGAAATGAAAGAGGTTGGAGACCCCAAGACACTAGTGTTAAGTCATGAATATGAGGATTTTAATGGCCCAGTGCTGATCTTGAAGGAAAGTACTAAATGCCCTCCTCCTTGTAAGGATCTCCCAGTGTTTCATGGGCTTGTTAATGAGGATCTGATGGTGCATTTACGAGAATACGGCCTAACTTGCCTTGCAAGTGGTTCAATGATATTCATCGGATGCTCGTATTCTTAAGTACCCTAAAGGGAGAGGCTAGAAAATGGTACTGGAGCCTCCCAAGGGGGTCTATTAAATCCTTTGAGGAGTTGAGTGATCAATTTTTAGATGAATATGAGAAGAAGGTGCCTATGACCCAAGTTTTAGGACAGCTGATGTAGATTAGGCAAGAGTTTTATCCTTCTGTTAAAGAATATGTTAGAGCCTTTGATGATATTCTGAGGCTTTGGCCAAGAAGAGCTACTATATTGCCAAGTGATGTGCTATGTGATCTCTTTTTGAATGGCTTAGAGATTAGCATGCAAATCCAAGTGGGACTGCGGAATTCTAAGTCATTAAGGGAAGCAAAGATGCATGACATTGATTATGAGGGACATATTCAGAGATGTTGGAAAAACTTTTGGAGTTTCCCCCACTCAGTACAAGTGCATCCTAGCTTCCAACCATTTCTACAATGAGACAGCTCACTTGTTGATACCAAGGCAGCCTATGAGAGAAACCTTGGTAGCCAAAATCTCCAAGCAGAAAATGGCAATAGTAGGGATAATATACCCCCTGGGAATAAAAAGATTCCAAGCCCAATAAGTCCCATCAAGGCTTGCAACACTTCCATGAGAGGTAGTTGTGATGGTGGAATGATAGAACCATTAGGTCTACAAGCTTAGATGAGCATTCTATGAGTGGTTCTAGTTGTGCTCTTAGTAGGGATCTTGAGAGACCTTTCCAATTTATAGATGAATCATGCTTTCGAGTAGATACTATTCCTTTTAGTAAAAGCATGGTTCCTATGGCTAAGCAGTTGTTGCAGAGTGGACAAAGGCAAGTAAAGACATCTCGTGTAGAGAAGATGCAACATGCCAAAGGTCCACCTGTACTAAATAGAAGCCATAAGGCTATGAGGCCATCTGGTAATGGTGATAAATCCACAGTGAGTCCATTGGACCAATGTGGGCATATGAGGTAGTCTAAGAATATGAAAAGGAATATGAGATGGGTTTGGAGGCCCAAAATCCCTAAAAATATTGTTGGTTTGTTAGATGAAGGGCCAGGAATCGCATGTGGACATGCTTTGATAGATTCCCAAGAGGATGTGACTAAAGGCCATAATGCAGCATCTGACAGTAGGGACTGCTGCCTTGAGATACATCTATGTGATGGATCTAGGCTTGAAGCTCTGTCTAGTTTGGGTCGTATCATTGACATATGTAATTATCTGATTAGAGAAGAGTTGAATGATCATAAATCCATGATTCTCCCTATTGGGACAAGCGATCCGTTTGAATGAAGACCAAGGGGATGAGATATACCAACCTAATGATGTCATTCATTCAGCTCATAGTACCCAAGAAGAGATGGCCATTATTACTGAGATATCAGTAGAAAGGCTTGGGCTAGTGAATCTACAAAGAGCATAGATCAAGCTTTTAGCTGACTCGCATGAGTAGCATGAGGCTAGTCCTCCTATTTTATGTTATCCTGATTAGTTTGATAGGATGTGTTGTATATGCCAAGGAGATCATATATTGCATGGATTAGAATGAACTATCCATTTTAGGTGAAGAGGGCCAGTTAGTTTACAGTGAAAGGCTTTATTTCTTTAGGCCAAGAGGGCCAATTGTCTGTTTAAGAGTACGAGTGCAGTTAATGGTTTCTTGTTTTAGTCTTGTGCTAGACAAGTTCAAAGAAGCGCTTGGAAGGAGCCTTTGTCATGTGGAAGCTTCTCTTGGCCCTACCCAAGTGATATCTCTCCTTTATGAGTGCTTGTTCTTTCACGTTATATGTATCTGTGTACTTGAAGGGGGTCTTCTTTCTTATTGGGGACAGGCAATCAAGGCATGAAGTCCCAGGTTTAGGTTAGGAAGTTTGAGGGAGGTCTGAGTAGTTGTTGGCTTCTGTAGCCAGGCATTGAAAGACCTATTTTAGAAGGCAGTTCTAGTGACCGTGTTCTGCCAGCCCGCTAGGCGGCCGTTCTAGAAGCTCCTGTTCCTTGTGAGGCAATTAGAGAAGCTTACTAAAATAATGATGAAAAGAGACAAAATCCTAAAGATCTGAAAGACAATATATGAATATACGGAGGTGTGTAAAAAGGGGTTTTAACCCCTATAAAAATAGAAAAGGAAAGAAAGAAAAATCATTGAGATGTTGTTTATCGCCTTGCAAAGGCCTGGTAGGTGCCTGGGAATGAGACAAGACTCAAGGCCGATGCCTTGCCTTCCTTGGGGTGACGTCTTGCCATAAAAGAAGAAAATAAAAGAAGGTTGGAGCGAAAATAAAAGTGAGAGTTAGAAAATGATTAAGTGTCGCCTTGCGAGGGCTTGGTAAGTTCTTGGGTACCAAGATAGGACCTGAGGCCGATGCCCTATTCTCCTTAGGCCACTACGTTCAGCTCCCTCCTTTTTACACACCCGAGTATGGAAAAATAAAGGCCTAAAAGAAGAAATGTGCTAAAAGAAAATATTTCTTGATCAAGCTATAGGAGTCCTCGCCTAGTGGGAGCTCCTGGTTAAGTTGTCCTTAATTAGGTAGGTAATTTAGACCACCACTTAGGATGACCTCTTTGATAGTTCTTTTTAGCTTGGTTGTGTTGGAGTAGTTGGTTAGTGACTAGCTTCTAGCCTTCTATCAGATTATGCTGGGCCTACTCCTTGTGGATTTCATGCCTTGGTTTTGTCAAGGGATAGGGTATGAGCTGTGATATATTGTGTTGGGTATTTTTTGTATCAACTTGATGCTCCTTTTTGTTGTTTATGTGCAGATCTTTTCATGGCATTTGATGAGCTGAGTCGCCCTATCCCGTGGTCACCAATTACATATGATTTTTGATGCCGAGAAGTGCATAAAAATAGCCAAAATTTACGAATATCAGGGAAAAAATAGACTTCGTCGAAGGCGGCAGTGGCAATTAGTACGATTTTAAGCGGCAAGTCCCTAAAGCACTAGTGCTAATCTTCACGGAGAATCAAATGATGATGGATGGTCAAGTTGAAGTTTTCCTAGATGCAAAACGACATCATGAATCCAACACAAGTCTCAGATCTCAATTCCAAGGTCATTTGATCCCCCATTTAATCCCTGCAAGGTTCGGGGTTGTGAAGCAGCTATTGGATCTAGAAGCCGAGAAGAGCGTGAGATGGCCCAGCTTTGTAGATTTCGATGTCACAGAACCAGGCATCCAGACGGATCTTGAATCCGATGTCGTTTGCCCCCTTAAAACTGAAAAATCCACTTCCGCGCAATGTGAAACCCAAGTCATGAACCGGTTCTTTTGAGCTTTAAAGCTTAAAGCTCTAGTTAAGAGCTTAAAAAGCTCATGATATGAAACATTGAGGAGGCAGGGGGGCGAGGGGGGGTATTAGTTTTTTGCGCTCCATTTTTCCCCCCTTTCATTATCATTTTCTGATCAGGAGAATGGAGAGAAGCCCTCCTGGCTGTGTAATGAAGATTCTCTGCACCTCCAATCGCTCCAGACCACGTGAGGAATGATGCACTGAGTCAAGAGATCAAAAACCAGTCTTTCTCTCTCCTCCCTCTCTCTCCTGCATAGAGGCAATTCGTGTGTAAGAAATCAAGAAGAAGAGGGGCTGAAGAATGCTTGTCGAATTGCTTCAAGATGAAGAGAAGGCTAAGGAAAGAGGTTCAGCACTAAAGAATGGCTGCTTATCGGTCCGTGGGCTACTCAAAAAAGTTATTAAAAAACCCGCAACACGCAAGACACACAGCACACAGTATGCTTCAATTTTATGAAGAATTTTGCTTGTTTTTGTTGTTTCATGGTCCAAATGTTGTTCATATGCAATGAATTTTTGTGTGAACCTTGTTTGTATCATGTTTGAGGGCTGTAACTATAGAAATACAAAAACTGTAATGATTTAGAGCCGTTATTAATTATTTAAAACCCGAAAATTTTCTTTTTTAATGAAAATTAGTGATTTTTTTCTACTTTGAGTTGGGAAAAAGCAATGGAAATGGGATAAACTCAGAGAAAATGTTAAGTTTCAGTCAAAATAATAAGGCAATACAAATAAATCAGAAAATATCTATTTTTCATGAATAATAAATAGGAAAAAATAGTAAAAAATAGAGAAAATTAGAGTTTTTGTGCTAAAAAAATATGGAAAAATAAGATTTATGTATGTGAATGTTTGACGAGGTTAAAGCATGGGGTTAAGCCTCAGTTTGGCTCTCCTTTGTATTATAGTCTGTGTTTATTGCTTTTTACATACAAATATGATACAAAACAACCATTTACACCTATGCACCACAGCAACACCTAAAAGGTGAGGGGGGGATGAAGTTTGTGCGACGATCTAATTGTTAAAAAGATACAAATTCTAATTTTTCTCTTTGTGCATAACATTTAGGGATTGTTCTATAATTAAATATAGGCCACTAGTAGCACGGAAGTTCCGATGCTAGTCCCTAAAGTAGCGCAGCACATAACGCTTAGTAAAAATTCTTGAAAGGGTTTTTTTCCGCACCTCACATGGCTAGATTTTTAATCATAAAATGATTGTGCACAATCCTCATACACCTTGCATCAAGCATGCCACGTGGTATCTCCTCGAATGCATTGAAATTGATTGATAAACTTTGACCAACGCTGAGAGGACAAGAAACCCAAGCTGTAGGTTTAGACGGGTGCTTCCATTGGGGAAAGTTTTGTGAGGCAAATCAAAATCTCCTAGAATGCTGAATTATAAAATACTGGAGTTTGTGTGAATGTTATATGTGTTAGCAACGCATGTTGGGGCCAATCCCCGAGGTGTAGGAGAGTCGTAGTGGAGCCACGACAATCAGCTCAGAGGTGCTTCCCTATGTATGTATTACGAGGCATTATGCCTATATGTTATGGGCTCTCCCTCTGAGGAGAAGGAAAGGTGAATGTTGACTACATATTGGATACAAACGAAAAATCATCATAAGCATTTAGTGCAAAATGAGTTGGCCCGCGAGGCCGTGTGGTGGGGTTGTCTATCGTATGCATGAGGTCCACCTAGTGCCATAGCCAGTGCCAGCCCATTTCAAGTCCCATCAAAGGAACAACTAATAAGCATTACAATTCAAAAAAGCAGGGCTGCTACAATGTTGTCGGCCATACAGTTGTATATGTATGCCAAATGTAATTTTCTTGAAAATGCATAAGAACTTTTGATAAGCTTTTGAGTTGAATGTGCTCTCATTCAAGGTGCTAATAATAACAGGATATGCACTACTTGGAAACATTATATTCTGATGACAAAATGATAAGAGGAAGAGATCAAGGTCAGATTTGATTATGTTATGGTATTGTGCTTAATGATTGTAGTACACAAGTCTTCTAATAAGGCACATATGTATATATGTATTTTTAGAGACTAAGAACTTGTTATGGGATTAGTCTCTAGCAAGGAGCACTACACTTGCATGGTCACCCTCTTTGCCCAAGTAGGGCGCTTGGACCCCTTTGGACATGAAGGGCACCTCAACAAAATAATAATGAAGGGGGTTCCATTTCCTACTACCCCACTATGATACACAAAAAACAAAGACCATGCCCTTGTAATTGCTCACACAGAAGTCTTGCTAGATGAATAGCAACCTTTTAGATGGCAGCTCCTCTAAGCTGCAGTCCCAACCTACTCTTATTACCTTGCCACTAACTCACTTTCACTAAACATTAGCCTACTTGAAGCTCTTTGACTCCTATCCAATGTCCACATAGATCCACTAGCTTTCAATATAGTAGTAAATCTAATCTACTTTAATGATGCTCCCTTCATTAATACAGAGACAAATCCATGTGCACCAATGTAGCATGTTCATTCTACTTCTTTATATTATTCAATGTTAGAGTTTTATGCCATGGTTACTACTAGAATATACAAGATTCTTGCCCTCACCAATGCAATAAAGCATGATGGTGCCTCATTGCCCATTCTCAGACCTCAACCTGACGAAAATCTTCTAAAGGACATGGACCCCTTTGGATTATTGTAGGACTAAGATTATGATGCACGACTTGCATATTTGTATGCTTTCACTTTATCCAAACCTTTTTTATTACTTTTCAAGTTCAAATTGGGTTCACAAGACTTGATACTCTGTGATTTTGTTGCTGAGCTTCTCATATTCATTGCTCAAAGTAGCAGCTACAAATCCAATTAATCAAAGTAGTTGTGTCTTAGAATTCCAAGTGATGAGGACAATGATTATCTATGGGCAGTAGAAACTCCCATAATAAAATGATCATCATGCCATTTTTCAAACATGTATCTGCAAAGTAAAAAGCTTAGTGTACCTAAAACGCCTACTATCTCCATATCAAGAAATGCATATTGGAGATGCTTCAAAACATTTTGTGCACTACATCTCTAGTTGAGCACACAAAGCACATGTACAGATTGTGGCATGCTAATTCACACTAAATCTTTTGAAGCCTTGAAAATCTACTAGTCAAGTTATGTGACACACAAAGAAAGAAAACTTTGAAGCAAGTGAGTAGAAATTCAAACCCTCACAAGGGCCATTTCAAACTATCTTACTTGTCAAATCCAAAAATGAAAACAAGCAAGAATCCCCAAAGACAAGCAAGATCCATTTACTTTTTCTACTCAAATAGTCATAAACTGAGTTTAGATCATTAATACAAACGTGAACATGCACAAGAATCCCCAAAGACAAGCAAGTTTCATTTGAGAACATATGCATTGCACAAAGCTTGCATATAAGAAGGTACCATCCAAAGATAGACAACATCATGCTACAAGAGAAATAATGACAACAACATGATTTCTCAAGCAAATCATGTAGAGGCCAACATAAAAGCCTACTTATACTTCCACCTTCATCAAAACTCCTAATACATAAACCTTTTAATTATGTACTTAGAAAATTTCCTCTCATGCACTCTCTAGAAAATTTAGCACACCAATAGTAAGTTTATAAAAAAGTAGAAGACTGACTTCTTTTCTTCTATTCATGTACAAATTAGGAAAATTTTGATGCATATAGACAAATCAAAACAACATGCACAATTGACTACCCTCTACGAAAGCACAACACCAAATGGAGGGTGCTTTCCCTCTGAATGTTATAATATCAAAGGATGTGTCAAACTTCCAGCTGCTTACCAGCAAAGATAAGCCTTTGTTGATCTCGAGGATGCCCTCCTTGTCCTAGATCTTGCCTAACCATGCCAATTGTAACTGAGCTCTCAACTTCCAACATGATAGTCTTGGCATCAACATTTTGACAAAGATCTGCATTCCACCCCCCCAATAGCCTCAAGACAAGGTGAAGAGTACTCTCCTTTTGAATGTTGTATTCTCTACAAGGGTACACACATCTTGAAGTTTCTTGCCTAGTAAGAAGATGAGCCTCTACAAGTTAGGGGGAGAGATACCCTCCGTGTCTTAGATTTTGGCCTTCACATTGTCAACTATATCAAAGCTCTTAACTTCAGGAGTGATGGTCTACTATCTAATGAGATCTTTAGCAACAATCTTCATGCCACCATGCAACCTCAGTGACAAGTAAAGGAGGTTCCCCTTTTATATGTTATATTTTTGTGAGGGTGGAATAATCCTTAAGTTGTTTGTTAGAAAAGATGAGCCTCTACTTAGATGGGAGCGATGCCATGCTTGTCATGGATATTTTCCTTAACTTTGTTGATGCTGTCAAAGCTCTCAACTTCCAAGGTAATAATTTGGCCACTGAATTTCTTCACAAAGATTTGCCATAGCCACATGACTAGGTGAAGGGTGGCTTGGTTTCTACATGTTGTAGTCTACAAAGGTGAAGTAATCTTTGATTGCTTTCTGCTAACACAAACATTTAGTCTCTATTAGTTGGGGAGGGCATGCCCTCCTCATGGATCTTGGCATTACCATTGTCAATGGTATCAAAGCTTTTAACTTGAAGGGTGATAGTCTTACTGGTGAAGGTTTTCATGAAGTTTTGTAAGCCACATCATATATGTAGAACAAGATGAAGGGTGCTCTCCTTTTGAATGTAGTAGTTGAAGAGGGTATGGTTGTCTTCAAGTTGTCTATTGATGAAGATGAGCCTTTGATAGTCTAGGGGGATGCTCTCCTTATCTTGCATATGGCCCTAGCATTATTGATAGTGTTGAAGATCTTGAGTGCTAGGAGGGTGATGGTCTTGCTTCTCAAGGTCTTGGAGAAAACATACATATTGGACGTTCATGCTAGTTTCACCTTTAAAACCTTGGGCATAAATAAGTTGAACAGAAACTTCAACACATTGATGCTATTGTGACATGAGAAAACATGCAAAAACAAATGGAAATTTTTGAAACGACTAACCTAGATAGAGACAATTAGCTGCTAATCTTGGTAGATAGTGAAAACTTTAGGTCTTCTTGGTGGAAATTATTGTGTACTTTGGTATAAGCTTGGTCATCACCCCACCCATAGTCTCAATACCAAGTTTCAATGGAGTAACATCTAAGAGGAGGGTACTTGCAAACAAAGTATTGGATGAATTTATACAAAGTTTACAAGCAATAAGCTTTAGGACAACGTAACTAAATCAAATAGGTTCAAAACTCTCTAATCAATAATTGCATCTCCATACACCACAAAGTCATTGAGGTTCCCAATGTTTTTGAGTTATTTTTCTCCTTCAACATTGCTCAACTTTGGGAATCCCAGTACTTCCACCCACCAACACAATCTCATCAATCTATAATTTTTGCAACAAGGCATCATCAATCGTCTTCTCCATTAGGCTTGTAGTCTTCTTAAAAAGAATCATGCTTGAGCTCTTTGAACCTGGCCCTTGTCAAGGGCTCTGAGAAGTTAATGCCACCAAAGAGGGACTCAATCTCCACTCTAATTTGATATTAGTTAGTCGTCAAAGCCACCTTGGCTTCCTCAGTTTCCATGTGAAGTTGTACTTTTTTTTCATAAGCTTGATGAAGAGTCCCATGATGGGTTGGTTGAAATCCTCACCTACAACAACATATGAATACAAATTAGCATTATTGGCATGCCCTTATAATGGACTAGAAAAATTGCACTAGACAATACATGGGCACACCTCCAACAAGGGTGTCTCCATATTAGTGGCCAACACCTCAAACACTCCATAGGCAATTATGAGGAAGGCAACATTGATTGTTCTACCTCCCAAGCATAATACAAGGATGTCCTTCTCACTTCCCTTTTTATCTGGAGCCTCATCCAAACCATAGGCTGTTTGCTGAACAATAGGCTCTTTGATGATCCTAGCCACATTCACTTTGTATCCTTGGTAGCTTATGTTTGAACATCATTGAATTAGTAAAAAAAGAAGAAGAAGTTTAGTTCATAGATACTCATCTTGTCATACAATAGCTACCAAGTCACTAAAATAGTCACTTAACATAGTCATCACAACATCCTTGATTCGCTTTTGAGAAAAGCCTCCACCATTTCTTTCATTTTGGTTAAGACCAACACTCATTTTGTTTTGGACCAAAGACCTTAACCTCTTCACCCTTGATCCATGGCCCTAATTTCTTTGATATGAATGCCTTAACCTCTCCACCCTTGATCTTAGCTTGGATATATGGCTTGCCATCCTTGTTGAGAATTTTGTAGGGTATGAGTTTCATATCCCCCCTTTGGCACTTCCAACATTGGAACCATCCATTCACATTATACCTCATGTATCAAATTATTAGCTAAGCTCCCTTCATAAATGGCAAGGACAATGCAATGAATATGGTATTGGATGATCCAATGCATCCATGAAAGAATAGGAAGATGGTCAATCACTACCTAGCTCATAACCCATAATAACCCTCAGCTGCCAAAATAGGACATGTCAACAAGAAAACCCCATAGTAGCCCTGTGTTGATATCAATAGGCAATTGTAAAAGCCCCTAAGATCACAATTGATAAAGACCTTTAACAAAGGCATAATTAGCTAGGGAGTCTACAAAGAAATTCCACTCATGGGGAATCGGCTTGCCAAGTCACTGCTTGCCTGAAAGATCTCAAGGATGTCTAAGGCTACACGATCGTACATCCTTAGAATGGGATCTCTCAACTATAGGTCCCATTAAATTGGTTGATCACTAACTACAAGTCATCTTTCACCAATAATTGATGAATACCACCATGTTTCGCTAAATTTAGCCACATAAGCAAAGCCTTGTATTTTACCATGTTATTAGTAAAAGTGGTGCCTAGATACACTCCCATTTTCAAAACCACTCAATGATAAGGGTATTTTATGGCAATCCCTATAGTCACATGGTTAGCAGGTCCTCGAGAAGCTCCATTAAAATATAATGTATAAATTAAGACTTCATTGATGTAACTTGCCATAACAATCAACATACTCATATTTATGATAGTCAAAGTCTAGCCTAGAGAGGGGGCGTAAGATAGGTACAATCCTCCTTCCTCACTAAACTCAATGGGGACATCATAAAAACTTGTCGATAATGATGGCAATAGATTCAAATGTCCCACATGAAAGATACATCTTACCACTTAGTAATGTGATAACCCTTACTCTACTAGATCACTTTGCCTTGGTGGTAATGTTGCTTTAAATATGGATGCTCAAGATAAGGAATTACTTTTCCCATCCAATAGTCTTGGTACCCTATGCAAATTTAAAATGAATTCTGAAGGACCTGCAAAGGGACCAAGTCTGACATCAGTCCCTATACATAATAGAGCTTCACTTTATCATAGTTTACTTTAGTTTTGAACCCTACCCCTTGCAAATCCACTAAAAGGGCTGTAAAGTCATTCTTTCCTATACAAACAATCTTATAAGAGCCATCCCACTTGGGTTCTACCTTGCCTAGAAATAGCTCACGACAGGCATCATAATATAGGGCCAATTGACCCTTGGAAAATGTATACTTCCTAGCACGAAGGTCATGAAGCACTTTCATCTGCTTCTTTCCTACTTCCTAATGTAGCAAAGCTTGCAATCTAATATCATCAAGATGTGTAAGGGAAGTAAATCTTTCTTGCAATGCTTCCTCTTCAACCAAAGAATGGTTTAAAGAAAATCTCACTATAGGCAGTTCAATCTCCAAAGGTAAAATACCTCTTTTCCATACACTAATTTGAAAGGGGTGTATCTTGTAGCTCTTTTAAATGTCGCTCCAAAATGAAACTAGCCATCTCCTTGGCATTATCCTTCATTGTAGTGTGGGCTTTAAACCACTTCGTAAAATAGTTTGTTACCACAATGATATGATGCTTCTGTGTAGTAGATGAAGGATGCACAATCCCAACAAAGTCAATGCCCCACTTCTCAAAGGGCAAGGTCACCAGAATGGGGCTTAGCAATCTCTTACAATTTTTCTTAGCATTTATCTCTAATAGATATCACAATTCTTAACATATACAAAAGCATCCTAGAAGATTGTCAGCAACCCAATAACTAGCACATAAAGCTTTCTAGGTGTGGTAAGTCATCCAACAAAATGACCCTCACATATTGTGAATCATGGAATTCCTATAGAGTGAATGGCATCTCATTAGACACCATGCAACTATAATGCACCTTGTCCACTCCCCTTCTATACAAGACACCAACTATAATGGAAAAGCAAAGTGCTTATTGCTAAATCTTCATTTTCTCTGATTGAGAATGAGTTTCTGTCAGATTACCTATGGGTAGATAATTCATAATAGATGCATACCATGACAAGATTGAGGCTACATTAATATTAGATGGATCCTCGTAGTCACTAATATCAACCCACTCTTCCTTAGGCTCGTCCAAATCTACTAAATATTCAACAATTTCCTACAATTTTGGTGGCTTACTTCAAACCTCATAATCAAACTCTTGCAAAGAGATTAACACCACTTGGCTAGTCAATCAGGTCGAAGCTTCTTCAACAATAATCATATTCCCTTAACCTTGGTAAAAAACACCATCTTCTCATAAAGAACATAATGTCTAAATTCTTGGTAGTGAATACCATAGCCAAATGCACTTTTTCTAAATAACTATAATGAAGCTCTAAAATGTCTAATTTTTTACTTGCAAAAGCAACCGGATGATAAAGTTGAGCCTTCCAAATCTGTGATAGGCAACAAATATGCCTTGTTACATGTGTAAAGATATAGAAAACCTCATCCCTTTTTGGAGCTTCTAATATTGGCATTTTAGATAATTCCACCTTAACATCCTCAAATATGCATCAGTAGATTTGTCAAAGGTAATGAACACTCGACAAATGCATTAATGAACCAACAATAATAGCCCACAAACAAATCAATGGCAATGCTAGTCACACTCATAACATGATCCAACAATAAGCTATAAGGAACCACAAATACACACTTCTAAGGATTTAACACTATGCACTACTCCAACAACACTCAAATCACTTACATAGGACAATGAGTTGTCTATCACGTGTTGTGGTAGTAGCCACCCCCAACTTATCTATAAAATCCTTAAGTTTTTTAGGGAAGATATCTTCAAACATCTTATCATCCATTCTTTGCCAAGACCCAGGAGCATTGCATAGACCAAAAGCCATGACATGGTATGCAAAGGTATCAAAGATTGTAATGAATGTCATTTTTAACTTGTCCTCCTCAACTATGGGCATCTGATTATAGCCCACAAAGTAATTCTTAAAGAAGTACATTTCTCGCCCTACCAACTAATCTAAAATATGGTCAATAAAGCATAGAGAATAGTAGTACTTTATTGCCTGCTTCTTCAACTCCTTAAAATCTATACATAGGCAGGTTTGATTTGTTCTTCTTCTTTCTTATCACAACCCTGCCTTCCTTAAACACATTAATTTCTCAAAAGGTACCAAATATGTAATGAATGTCATTTTCAACTTATCCTCCATAGCTATAGCCATGTGAATATAGCCCACAAAGAAATCCATGAAGAAGTACATTTCTAGCCTACCACAACTAATCTAAAATCTAGTCAATAAAGGGAAGAGGATAGTAGTAGTTTGCTATTTGCTTATTCATCTACTTAAAATCTACACATAGGCAGATTTGATTGTTATTCTTCTTCCTTATCACAACCCGTGAACACCATTGAGTGTGTTCAATAGGAAAGATCAGACACCTACCTTTCTTAAATGCATTAATTCCTCAAAAAGAGGCTCTCTCAGCTCAAAAGGCATTCGTCTAACCTTCTGCCTTATTGCCTTACTACTTCTTTCAATGAGATTTTGCATGGCAATAGTAGGGAGAATCCCCTTTGATTCATCATAGCTCCATGCAAATATATCCCTAAACTCCTGTAGGAGTACTAGATAGTTTGCCCGCTCATCATCACATAATACAATACTAAATTTGATTGGATGGGGATCATTAGGAATCCTAATATCCCTCTCTGTTACATCGACATCATCTATCATCTCATTCAAACACACTTGATACACTTTCTTTGTCATGAACCCTCATCAAACTCACTAGAGCTCAAAGTTCCAATGGAAGAGGTGCCCTCAAGTGCCTCCCATTTTGTAGTGGGAGGCAATGCCCTTTCATTTAGTAGGCATTCAAGATAAACATCCAAAATCATTCTCCTTGACCCAGCCCAAGGATCAATCAATCAGTTGGGATGTCTACCAAACAATTAGAGTGTAATATCCACATCCATATTAGCAGCAATTGATAGCTTGGTCTCCCATCAAATTGAATAACATAAAAATCAAGAACACACTCAATATGTACTATTGTTGCATGTACTTGAGGTACTATTCCATTTGGTTGCCTTAAACTGTCATTAGCCATTTTTAGGATAGTTGTAATGTCCTTTTGAATGGGTAAACCAAGTATCTCCTGTAAGTCCATACTCATGATGTTTAGGAGAGAGCTCGAGTCTACCACATCACTTTCTATCAAGATGTCATCAACATACACCTGAATCCTAGGATAGTGTTTCTTCACATGTTTCCACCACTCATTGCCCACTCGATTGATATTAGTGGGCTCTACAACATAACCCGTTCGTAGGATTTTCTTGAACTTCTTGCGAATGTAGATGACAATCATATTAAGTGTAGGAAGTTCACATTTGGCTTGACTTCACATTGAGCATTTGCTAAGTCAAACTCGTGGAAGTTTAAAACATCCTTTTTTCTTACCACACCATCCCTTCTTTTAGCTTTCTAACAGCCTTAACAATCTCCTTCTCTTTTGACTTACACTTGCTCTTAACCACGGGTTTCTCTAAGACACCTTCAGATTTAAGAGGACCTACCTGGGTATTGGCATCTGCAACATTCTTGTCAACCTCGATAGGCTTAGGGGTAGCTTTTCTTGTACTTCGATCATCATTCTAGACATCTTTCATTTTCTGGCCCCTAATGATATCTCTTACATTGTTAGAGGTTGTGTTTCCATCAATTGGAAGTGCAACTACCAAACTAATCCCACTAGACACTTCTTCTAGGGTGGATTTTCCATTTTGCAAGATTTGATTAGGGCTCTCCCCTCAAGGATTCGCATCATTTGAATGATGATTCATCGGCCCATGTTGTTGACTACCTTGCTAGAGTGAACTTACTCTACTTCAACATATGTATTGGTCATATGTCCTAACTTCTCACATATATCGCACTTCACATGAGGAAAATTCTGTAGGAAGTGCTAACTACTACACTATTTACAACTAAATCTTGATGGACTACCTCTTCAAGATGTCAACTTCCTATTAAGTTTTGCTACTTCTTCAGAAAGTTTACATCTATGACTATTTGTCTATATTGTTCAATTCTCACGTTATTATAATACTTGATCATGTCCTTGACTTCCCCAAGAACATTTGATGCACTAGTGTAATATTTCTGCTACGAAATATTCAAGACCCAAAATCTCGCACAAAAGCGGTTCAAAGTAATCTCCCACAACAATAAAATTTTGGGCTAAGTACTCCCTCCGCGTGCACTAGCAAACTCCACCCCGCATCATATGTAGAAAGCCGTGGCTTGAAAACCGCGAGCCACCTTAGGCCTACACGGGAACACCCCTTCAAGGGGGAAAAGGGTTAATGGATAAATTTTTGGCAAATTGTTTTTATAATAGTCCCCTCCCCTTCAGCCGATGCATGGCGGGGAGAGGGTGTATGACCTTGAGTGGTGGAGGGCATGCGGGAGGGAGGCATGCAATCCACCACTTGTGTGCCTACCCTCCCCCCCACCTTAGTGCTATATGAACCCCCCTCCCCTCTCAAGCTTGGGGGAGGGAGAGGAGAATCGTGCCATCATGCTGCTACCCAAGACATGGTATTGCCCGCCATAGCTACCGCCATCGTGCCGCTGACGCCGCCAGGCTACGCCACCTGCTACTGCCACCTCCACCTTCCTCATCATCATCATCATCATCAACATCGTCGTCTTCACCTCCCTCCTCATCATCATCTCCTCCATCATTTTCTCTCTCCACATCATCTGTTGTAATCAGAGGCTTGGAAGCTTCTATTAGAAGCTTCCATTAAGGCTTCCATAAGCCTTGTTTACATGTGCTTCCCTCGGTTTTTAAAACCGTGTCCTGCAAGGCTTGTGTCGTGCGCATGGGAGGAGATATCGGACAGAAGTGGCTTCATAACGTGTAAGAGAGCCAAGAGGAAGTTTGTTGAGTCGAGATCTATGTCATCGATGGCTTCTAAGCAAAAGTCGCGAGGCACACGCGCGCGAGCTTCCACCTCGAGTACGCGAGTGGAAAAATCCCAAATCTTAACGCCCAGGTTCCGATAAGACTTCCGCATGAAAGGATGCATTAAGCATGTCTTTAAATTCACATAGGCAAGTTTGAATACATTGGAAAATTTATATACTCGCATCAAATTACCAAGTTAAGTTACATGACGAGTACTTGCATGGTCATTGTAGTTGCATTCTTGAATACATATTGCATAGGTAAAAAGGTGGATTTATCTAAAGGCATCCTTGTTGCCGTGCGGAAAGAACATCACATATAACACATAATGCACTTAGATAATAATTTCCTAATTGTGACTCGTATATGAGATAATCTTAGACGCCCATTGAATGATGTCCAAATAGTCACAATGCATGGAAAGTAATTATAAACTTTGCAAGTTGCATGCAAAGATGGTTACATTTTAGTTTGGGTTAAGTGCTAAAGGATGGATTAAATCAATAATGGTCTCATGGCATTCACTCATGCATGGAGTTCTTTTATCAAAGTTTGTATTTAGGAAAGGATGCATCTTCATATTAGAGCTTAAATTCAATGCATTAAATGTAGGGTTATAAGAGTTAGCTCTGAATTGTCATTCATTATAGCTTAGGGAAAGGAAAAGTAACAATCATTGTAGATCTTATAGCTACATAGAAGGAAAAGGTCTATGGTCTTGAAATCGCATATTTGCATGGAATGATACATTGCATCCATCTTGCAGTTTCTTGCATCTTATAGGGAAAAGTACTTGCTAATTTAGAAGGAAGTATTTGCATCTTTAAAAAGGGATGATCATCTCTAATCGTGGGTTAGTTAAATCATTTAAGTAATTTGCGTATAGTTGAGTAGCTCACATGAAAATCATAAATGTACGGTTAGATTGCATATGACGATCACCTCGAAGTGCTAGGTAGGGTTAAGTAACGTTAAAATTCTTTCTAGTATCGCTCTTGGGATGCCAATTTAAGCCTTTTGATCCCAAATATCCTACTACCCATATTCTCGAAAATGTTAGGGTCATCTAAACGCCCATGCAATAACGATTTAGGATTCTTGCCCTAAGGATCAATTGACCAAATACTAAACCTCCATATGAATATAGGATCCCTAGGGCCAAAGCATTATGGGCCTAGTAGGGTTAGGGTTGGATTGGGTCAATAGGACTCCCAAACCCTATATCTTAGTCAAAGGTATTCTTAACCAAGGAATACCATGTGATGGGAGAAATAATCCCACAAGTTAGGTGCGACACTTATCTCGTGCAACAAATTGCAACGTCACATGGTTTTATGTCTAAATCATAAAATAGTATTGCCACTCCTTAGAACAAGTTTGGCAAGTTCTAAGTACAAGCCTAACTTTCTAGAGGATGAGTAGTCATCCTGCTACATCACCCTTCCTTGGGCTGATTTGCTAAGTTAGGGTCATTATGAATTGCCTAGCAAGAAATCGACCAATTAAGTGAGGACAACGAGGTTATCCAGGATTTATTGACTAAGACATAAGGATACCTAAGGTAATGACAATTTAGGTCAATAGGGTATAAACCCTAACCCAAGGAAAAAGGGGATAAACAAGCAACTCAGCTTACGAAACCCTTGGGATCTTGCCAAGTCGCGATTGATCTTGGATCGAATGCTGGATGTATTCGGAGAAAAGGATTAATACCTTAGCAGTTGGCCGTACAAACAACCACTGGAGTGCTTGTGTTTGTATACTTAGGAGCATTATTTATTCTTCTTTGCTCAAGGAACTAATGCTGGAAAATAACTAATGCTTCAGGTTGAAAGCCTGGAGGGAGAGGCAGTATCAGTTACCCCCGACTGTCTGCCTGACCCTATCCAAGGGGATTGTTAGTTACGCCGGGTACATGGACCGAACCCGCCACGAGAGGTCTCTACGTGGGTGCTACTTGGAGCAGGAGGACGCTTGGGTGCCAGGGGGGTCTGTTCGTAAATCCCTTCTCTCCAGATCCTGCACAAGAGACTGATGAGACTCGAGATTGGATCTCGAGACCTGCATACTAGTCAACAGGCAGAACTTGGAATAGCAATCCCTGAGGATTGCTGGAATTACCTTCGGGCGGATTATGGAATAGCCTTCAGGCTGAATTATATGATGTATTCCAAAGACTAATAAATAAAGATCAAATATTGAAAAGGAACTTGCTTGACATTGTTTTTCTATGTCAGTGCCTAAGTTACGTCAAGGAACCAGTGATTAATTGGTTAATTAAGGAAGCTATTTTTTCTTGTCAAACTAAATGTGGTAAGTAATTAAATAACTAAAGCAACCCGAGGAAAGTGCAGTGGATGTGACCCTGGGTCCATCCTATAGAGAAGGATGGTCCCGATTGGCCGGAAACTTTTCTCAAAGGAAATTGACAATGAGGTAACAATGACCTAGAATCTAAGAAGCTAGAGTCTCGATTTATACTGTTTTAGGGGAATGGAATGGGACTATGTCTTACGGAAAGAGAGGTCGAGCTTCGCATCCCTCTCATTTCCCATTCTTCTTGAACCAAGTGCAGTATAATTACGCTTCGACCCTGATGTTTTTGCGTAAAGTAATTCACTTGGGGCTCGACGCTAGCTACCATTCTAGGAATTTGAGCACTAGGAAAACCCTGATTCAAGTCGGTTCTAAGTGGGAACGGCCGGAATGCTTCTGCTTCGTGGCACACTCGGGAAGACCTAGATCGCAAACCCCGTGACATTCCTTGGGAGTGCCGGTTGGCGCTTTCTGGACTCTCTTCCCGATGGGCTGCTAATACGTGTCCTACAGTTGGATAGGGGGACACATTACAGTTGATATCAGAGTGAACCAACGAGGATCTAAGATTTACAAGGAAAAGAAAATGAGGATAAGTAGAGAAAATATTGATGTTAAGAACATTTTCTTACTTACTTATCAATGCTGGCCTGCAGAGTTCGAAGCATGGAACAAATTCTTGATGTTCCAGCTTATGTTTATGACTATGATGCGTGCTTCGGATTATCGACGAAGGCTAGGTATGATGAATATCCTAGACTGCATCTACAATCCTTCACCCCTGTATGTGGAACGGAGATGGATGGGTGATTCAGGAATTTATTACATATCTGCCCACCGACTTGTGTACCTTCGGACCAACTTGAAGAGAATCAAGTGGATGGAGGACTTAAAGATCATGAAGCTGTTCATCTTTGTTGAGGCTCACACAAACGCAACCCTACATGTCGGTGGTTGGAAGGTTTAGAAGAACGAGTATGTATACGAGAAAGTGACTCGAATAATCCCTGCCAACAGAATCAAGGTGTTGGGACGTTACGAGAAGAACGGGTATCAAAGGAAAGGATACCCCAAGCTTCCAATGACCTATCAATTCCTAAAAATCCATGACCCCTCTCCATATATTATTACTCAGTTCCCAGCTGAATGTAACACAATCTTATTCTCCCCAAATTAATATATCAGCTTGTTCTACCTTCCCAAAAATAATTGTACTCGAAAGGGGTATGCCCTCATGAATGAAATAGACTTTTTATCAATGACTCTCTTGGCTGTAAGTGTTGGTAAAGGAGTTAAGTAATTAGGTCACTTGGCTAAAAGCTGAAATGGGCATGTTAATGTAATGTGAGAAATGTTTAGTAAGTTTTTAACGTAAAGAATCTTATTGCCCAAGCATAACCTCAAGTGCAGATTCCTAGTCCGACCCCTACACCAAGTACGGCTGTAATTAAAGAGAAGAAGTTTCTTCTCAAACAAATCAAGCCACGTGAATTCGATGGCAAGGGAAGGGACATCCAAACTGATACTGAGATCTGGATCGAATCCATGGAGGATTACTTCAAAGTAGCAGGTACTGCACCCGCTAACCAAGCGATGCTCGCCAAACTGAAACTTACCGGCGAAGCAAGACTTTGGTGGAAGCAATTGTGCAGAGACCAAGAGATCTCGGAAGGGTTAATGACTTGGGAGAAGCTTAAAAGAGCTGTGCGAGTGAGATATCTACCACCTTCCTATTGCACACAGAAGATAAACGAGTTCTATGAACTGAAGCAGCTTGGTCTATTCCTTGATGCATACTATTCAAAGTTCGTCTCTCTTTTAAAGTACGCGCCACAAATGGATATGACACAACAGGTGTCAAAGTTTTGTGCCGGATTAAACCCATTCATAAACACCCACCTATAATCAATGCGCCTAACAGACCTTCAAGACGCGCTCATTTGAGCTACACCAATAATACACAAGGCGCAGACCAAGCCAAGAAATAACAGGACTTGGTCTTACATGGATCAGAACAACGGAGTGTATAGGTCTCAGACCAAGAGAGCGCAAGGACAAAACCAGGAACAAAGGAAGAAAGCTAGGGCGAATACTGCTAACAACTTCGTTCCTGCACAAGGTAATGGTTGCAATCTCCGTTGCTTCCATTGCAACGAGCCTAGTCACTTTAAAAGGCAGTGTCCCAAGCTTAGCAGAGGACAACGTCAAGGGCCATTCCAAGGAGCCACCCATGGACAAGGAGCCACCATCAAGGCCAAAGGAAGAACCTCCAGTGTTGCCAACAAAGAGTTGGGTGATGAAGAAGATCCAACCATGGAAGCTAACATTAAGAGGGCAACGGTTCATGCCGCTCTTCACAAGAAAAGCCCGAATCGCCAATTCTCAGTGATTCAAACTCCATCAGATTATCAAGATAAAAGCTTCAAAACCCTGATTGATTGTGACAGTACACATTCCTTCATTTCACCAGTCTATGTAAAAAGATTAAGAATAGCCACAAAAGATGCACCTACCTTACTTGTGGAATTAGCAAATGGTTGTGATGTCTCTTGTACTAGGCAAACTGCTAAGGTGAGATTTCTACTGGTGGGTGGAAAGTCGATTCAGGGTTATGAACCTAGGTATCCAGGAGTGTTTTCTCGGTATGGATTGGCTAATACCCAATGATGCCCACATTCACTGTGGAAAGGGCCAAGTCTCCTTTCAAAATTCTAAAGGAGAACTGGTCACAACTCAAACGAGAGGCTGGTAGGTCAAAAATTCAACTGGCCAAAGCTACACGGATAATAAGAGGAGTTAGAAAGGGACTACTTGTCTATTTGATGAAACTAAATAAGCTAGATCATGATCAAGAATGTAGGGAAGAACCTTCATGGTTAAAGGAATACGCAGACGTATTTCTTAAAGAGCTGACTGAACTTCCTCCTCAAAGGAAAGTCGATCATGAAATCAAGCTGGCGCCAGGAGCTGCACCAATCGCAAAGAGTATAGGATGTCCATCCTAGAAGCGATTGAGCTAAAGGAGCAACTCAAGCAACTATTAGACCAAGGCTACATCTGTCCTAGCAGTTCACCATGGGAAGCTCCAGAGGGTTGAATCAATCGACCATTAAAAACAAATACCCTATTCCAAGAATAGATGAACTTCTTGACTGTCTTCAAGGTGCGAAGATTTTCTCTAAGATAGATCTCAGGTCTGAATATTATCAGATACGGATCAAGGAAGAATATATCCCAAAGACAGCATTCAGCACAAGGTATGGACACTTTGAATTCCTGGTCATATCATTCGGGCTAACAAATGCTCCAGCTACCTTCAACATGTTAATGCAGGATATCTTTAAGCTCTATCTTGATGACTTCGTACTCGTCTTCTTTGACGATACCCTAGTCTACTCCAAACAGGAAGAATATCATGAACCCAAGCTTCGCATTGTTCTTGAGACAATGATAACACACAAGCTTTATGCTAAGAAGAAGAAGTGTGCATTTTTCAAGCAACAGATTGAATATATGGAATTCATTGTATCAGTGAAAGGAATTTCAGTAGATCCGACCAAGGTTAGAGACATTCTGGAATGGCCAACTCCAATAACTGTCAAAGAAGTACGTAGTTTTCTTGGATTGACAGGATGGTACATGGTCTTTAGCAAGAACTTTGCTTTGATTGCAGCGTCTCTAACTGACCTACTAAAGAAGCAGCTGAACAGACCAGCTTTGACAAACTAAAGCAAAGCTTGGTATCAGCTCCCATCCTGAAACTTCCGAATCTTAGCAAGAAGTTTGAAGTGATAACTGATGCTAGCACACTTTCCTTAGGATGTGTGCTCATGCAAGAAGGTCATCCCGTAGCATGCTCTTCAAGGAAACTGAAGAGCTATGAAAGGAACAATGCTACCTACGATCTGGAGCTGTTGGCTGTTATCCATGCTCTCAAACTTTGGAGACACTACTTGTTGGATAACAAGTTTACCCTGGTGACGGACCACAAGAGTCTTAAATGGATTTTTACCCAGAATGAGCTCAATTTGAGGCAATGTCGATGGATTGAGATATTGGAAGAATATGATTTTGAAATCAAATACCGGCCTGGAAAGAAGAATGTAGTTGCCGATATACTCAGTCGCAAAGGAATTTCTGAATTCTCTGATTTTGCAAGATCCATCAACAGCCACATCTCTAGCCACAAAGGTATCCATACCAAAACAACCCAATTCTTAAGCTAGCTAAAGAAGAGGCATGCCATGACCCATCCTATCAGAAATTGCTAAGGGAGATCTCCATCAAAGACCAAGACCCGAAGCTACAAACAAAGTATCAAGAATTCTCTATCAATAGTGGACTTGTCTACTATAGGATGAGATTATGTATACCGGCAAGCCAATCACTCAAGCAGAAGATACTTTGGGAAGCCCATGATTCCCCTTTCTCAGGACATCCTAGTTATGCCAAGACCGTCAATGCGGTTAGAAAGAGCTATTATTGGGATAGGCTCAAAGGTGACGTTCTCAAATATGTCATGAAATGTTTGTCTTATCAACGCATTAAGGCTGAACATGTTAAAATGCCAGGGAAATTACAAAATCACTTGACATTTTCCAAATGAAATGGAAATTCATTAGTATGGATTTTGTTGTTGGCATGTCCCAAGTTCAGGGAGGATGCAACTCCATTATGGTCATAATGGATATGCTCACCAAGGTTACACATCTTAGTCCTATTAAGACAAACTATAAAGCCTCAAACATCGCAAGGTTATTCATCAAGGAGATTTTCAAACTACATGGGTTACCCAGAAGAATCATTAGTGATCGTGACTCTCTCTTCATATCACACTTCTGGAGGGCTATCTTTGAGGCCATTGGGACTCAAATCTGTTTCAGTATAGCTTATCATCCCCAAAATGATGGTCAAACAGAACGAGTCAACCAAGTCATTGAAGATATGCTTAGGGCATACTACTGTCGTGAACCCAAAAAGTGGATTCAATATTTGCCACTGGTTGAGTTTGCCTACAGTGCTTCTTACCAACAAAGCATTCAGATGACCTCTTTTCAAGCATTTTATGGGCACGATTGTCCTCGGGGGGTTCACTATATATACATTCTCTATATAACGTGCATTCATGGCCTATTTATAAATATCCTAATCTGTGAATTTTTCTTGAATAAAACACAACCCTTTTCTATTCAATCTGTAAGTAACCCCTTTATATGACACCCTTTTGTATATAAAAAATGTATAAAATTGGTGTTTTAAAAATCACTTATTTTGAACTCACGTTATATATACATATATTCATGAGTGACCCCCCTGAGCGATTGTCCCACTCCTTTAAGCTTTTCGGATCCAACCTTAAGGGTTGAAGCTTCAAAACAGATGTTGGAAGACATAGATGACCAAATCAATCAATAAGATAGGATATCCAAGCCTCCAAGGACAGACAAAAGGCTTACGTGCACTACAAGATATAGGCCTTATACTGACGTTTAAAGCGACGAAAATGCAAATAATAAAATTTATCCCCGTCGTCGCAAAAAGCGTCGTTATTGGCGACGCTATAGAATAATCGGTATTACCGTCGGTATCAGCGTCAATATTGGCGTCGGTATCAACGTCGCATACCGACGCCAATACCGATGGTTTGCGACGTACATAACGATGCCAATAACGACGCGAGCAGTAAAATTTGCGACGCTAATAGCGACGATAACAGAGAAAAAAAAAATTATGGTAGGACAGCAAGCTGCCCTGCCACATATAGCATGGTGTGCTTTATGAGAGCCATACAAAATAGTTTCTGCACTACTGTGTACAATGCGCTTGCAAACAAAAACAATGTATACTAAAATCATAAAATTGAACAAGAAAGATGAGTGACTTACAGGGCCGCCGCGTCTATACAATCGGTCGATCACTGTAGTGAGACCGTGCCTCTGCATATCGAGTCTCAAGGCTAGTCAAATCGCAATTTTGTAATGGAGTGTTGCAAAGAAAACAAAATGCTAACTGTTAGAAATATAATTGTTAGTATAAAGAATATTTCAAAAAAATAAACAAGCAAAACAAAAGAAAAGCTTACAAAGTCCTTCAAATATGTCCTGTAGCCATCACTTCCAAGATGATGGACCACTCCAGCCTCAAGTCGTACCCTCGCCGCCTCGCGCTGCTGACTCCAATGTCTTGGATAATCTGTAGCCTCCTCCCTCCGTCGACACCAGTCGTCTGCATCTAACCACTCGGACTTTGCAGTCCCACTCTTGATTGCCTTGCGTGTGTCGGATCGTCTATGTGACATGTATGCACGCATGCAATCCATCATCCAGCCCGTAGAGAATCTATCTACTGCGATTGGCACTGGAAACTCCTCGTGCAAGGATGCTACTATGTAGTCTTTTCTCTCCTCTGGTATGTTCTTCCAATGATCCAAGACGTTGTGCCGAAAAACTTGTTGGCACAACTCTCTCATGCGAGCCATTACCCTTCTCCCCTCATCATTCATGATAATGGCTCGTGACCTACTATCGACTAGATATCCATAACCCCTTGGAGTCTATCTAAGATGGGTCCTCTCCCATATGTGTCCATGCTCCTGGGCATATCCAGGAGACCCTTGTGCATCCGGTGTACCGACGGAGGTAATATCTCTCGGAGTGGCATCCACAAGGGTGCCACCTGCTGACGGCTATGCAAAAGCCGGAGTAACTAGAGTAGATATCCCCACAGGTGTGAAAAATCTTGGAGGTGACGCAGCTCCAGCTGAACGACGAGATGGAGATACCGCGTCCGTGTCTCAACATCCACCTGAGCCTGAGGCACACTCCCTCGAAGGGCCACGAGAGCGAGGAGTCGCACCTGTATCCCGTATCAATCGCGGGCTCACTGCCTCTATGCGTGTGAAGATGTCCTATAACTCCTTATCGCTCATCTCTCGACTCATCCTGAAAATGTCACCTGTACAGATAAAAAATGATATTAGAATAATCAATTTAAATCATACAAAGCAAAGTAATATAAATTATTTTAAAAAAATATCGCTTAAAATGCATATCTTATGCACTCTTATAAGCGATTGATCAACGAATTGAGTAAGTGGATGCTCCAAGTATGAAGTATCCTATGGTCCCATGTTAATCTCTTGACACAACTCCGCATACACCAAAAGGTCGATAGACATGTCACCACAAAAGAATGAGTCCATCTCGTTCTCAAAGAATTCTTGGACTCCTGTATTTCCTTCATTGTTAGTTGATGCTAGCTAGAAGCTTTCAATGGCCTCCACTCCTTGTGATATCGACCCCTCTATTTGCATATTATCTTTATCTATGCTCGAAACATCACTTTGATCATATACTCTCGCACTTTGGGGAGTTGAAGGTATAACATACCACCATCGAGATTGTCGAGGGTTTGGATAGAAGATTACATGTTCACAAATACGTACAAGAGAGTTCAAACCATTGTGACATAAACCATGTCGTAATACAATTAGCAAGCAAATGAGTCCATGCACCTGTTCACAATGGGCCGGCAACACAAAGATGTCGCGTAAATCCGTCTATTTTTTTCGGAATCTATTTCGAGAAATGTAGATGGACCTCGTCAAACTGTTGCACCAACTCCTCCAAGTACCACTTTGAACCACTGCACATCGAATAATATCATAAAGAAGCTATGGTAATCCACCGTAACAATACTTTGCAAGTTCCCAAAATACTCCATCTCATCCACAACCGTGTTTGGATATGTTGCTCGTCACCGACTCTCTTGCTCGAACCTTGGCATGATACCACAATTCATTATGGAGCATATTTTGTTAATACACTCCATGTGAAAATGTCGTCCGCGTGACCACGCTGCACTATATATTTTATACTGTATATTGAAACACTCAAATTAGATGTCTTATATAAAATTTAGATACGACAGATTCTAAACCCCTCATCACCTTTGGACTACATCCCCTCGAGAATTCCCACTCCTCCATTGAGACCTCTGTCCCTTCGCGAGCCACTGCAGTCAAGGCTCCATGTAACCATCGCGTTAACATAAACTGCGGCATCTCCTCCATGCTTTCGGGATATTGAATCGGTCGATGACGCGTGCTACATCGGAATTCAGCTCACTCTTCCTCTCGATCTTGCCTAGCGATCTGGTACTTGGCGAGCCACGTCATAGAGGCATGGTGCAACATACAAAAGTGATTCACCTTCTCTTCCATTGAGACATCCATTCTTTTTTCTACCCCATTTCCAACCACATCTCCAGTCACAGTCTATCATCGTCCTTCAGTGACCATAGCATTTCATTGTCTAGTTTCATCGTTGGTAGCCATTGTGAAATATATAATAGTGCCTCAGACACCAATCAACATTTGGCCATGCTACCTTTTGGCCGAGCTTGTTGTCGCACAAAGCCTTTCAGGGTTTTCATGAAGCGCTCGAAGAAGAACATCCATCGCGTATGGACAGGTCCAGCAATCTCCACTTCATCCACAAGATGCACAAGAAGGTGGATTTGTATCGTGAGTATGCTAATGGGCAGGAATTTCTCAAAGAGACAGACTGTCTCTACTGCTCCCCACCTCGCGGATTCAATAGAGGACGTCTTAATCTCCTTCTGTGAGATCCATTGCACCAAAGACAACAACTTGTAAATGGCTCCGCATATTTCTGGAGTAAGACATCCTGCGATCGCGAGGAGTAAGACAAACTACCACAAATGAGAAAGCATTATGAATAATGACTACATTCTAAATAGCAAAATGCCCACGCTAATTACAATCCATTCGTAGTACAAAACTGACATATCTTATGCCAGTCATGGGATTTTAGCCCTGATAATTGGTCGTCTTTAGAAAATGCGGACCTGAGAGAATGCATCATACTCGTTGGAGTGTGGATATACTTCATTACTTGCTTCACAATGCGCTCTTCTTTAGTGGACAAAAGCCAAGGAGCGCGAGGAAGCTACACGCGACCATCAGCACACTTGACTACGGCCAAAGCACCTCCATCTTACCTACCTCCTTCAAATCCATTCTTACCCCTATAGTGTCTCTCTTTCCTGTGATGTGGTCCCATAACAAGCTGCCCACATTCTTGAAAATATACATGGGATCCAACAAGTGGTTGACCTGTAAGTGGGTCCAATATGGCAACTCGTAGAAAACTAAGAACCATCGCATTCCATTTGGATGTGATTCCGTGTGGACCATTTTCAACTCATACCAACTTGCGGCATTCATACGTGTTGGAGGTCGTCTAAGGAAACATTCCCTGAGATCATGATCCTCCGACAAGAAAGCAGCGTGTCCTTGATATACCATCTTCTTTATTGTTCGTGACCTATGGGAGTCTAACTGTGGCCCGCACAATGGACATGCATGATAACCTGAGGTAACCAGACCTGTTCCAACACCACGACCTAGTGAATAGAGGTTGAATGAGATAAAATATAGATATTACCAGCGAGAACGGAGGCCTGCTCATTTGAGCACTCTCCCAATCCTGGAAAGTCATGCATCATCCACATGAGAATGGCTCGAATATTGGCTGACCACCGACCATTGGGCCTGCTTATATCTTGCACGGTGACCCCCTCCTCCCACAAAATCTTAAGATCATCGACTAATGGACGAAGATACACGTCCATATTTATTACTTTGTAGTGGCCTGGGACTAAGGATGAGATGTCCTTTCTTTGTAGAAAGCCATGGAGGGATATTGTAGTTGACAAGGACTATAGGCCACACACTGTAAGAAGTTGAGCGCAGACTGAATGGGTTCACGCCATCCATTGCAAGACCGAGCTAAAGATTCCTTGGCTCTCGGACAAAGTCTAGGAAGGTTGAGTCAATGTGGCTCCATGCGCGTGAATCCGCTGATATTCGTTGAACTCCATCCCTGGACCTATTCTGCGCATGCCACGTTGTCAAGCTCGCCATACCGGACGTATGAAACATGTGGTTTATGCGGGGGACGAGCGGAAAGTGTCTAAAAACTTTTTGAGGGATGGTTTGCCCTTGCAAGTCCTATCGATACCTATGAGCACCACACTTTGGACATGTCTCCATAGTCTCGTATTCTCCTCGAAACAGTATATAATCATTGATACATGCATGGATGTTATTATAGTCCATGCCAAGCTTCCGTAAAACATGTCGTGTATCATCACAAGACTCTGGCATGGTATTTGCAAGTGGTAATATATAATATTTCAATAACTTGAAAATTTTTATAAAATACCTTAAAAAAGCACAAATGTTTGTAATAATAGTATCGAAAAAAAAAACAATGAAGCATATGTACAAGGTACCTGAACAACTCGGTCACACTCGTATCGCTCCACTTGTATTTTACTTACACACTTAAGAGTGCAAGCAGTGTCTTCAACCGAGATACTCGGCACCCATTATATAATGGTATGGATGCTTCCTCTCTAAGTCGATCAGAAGTCTCAACATCCATGGGAATCAATGCATCGATCATTGCCTCCATCTCAGACTCTAAGATTGTAGGTAAGTCTAGAAGGTTGCTTGTCTCCTCTGGCATTAACGGTATAGATTGGCCTTGCGAGTGGTGGACTCCATCCATCGCACACCCACGTACTCTTCTAATTGGCTGCAAAGGGTGCACTCCCCCTTGGGACGAGACATCACCTCCCTGGATAGAAAATTTGCCAGCAAGACCCAATCTTATTGTATATGGTATTCAATTAGCTTGTGAGTAAAATGCATGATTGATATTAACTTCAAATTACCGTTTGCTGAAAATCTGTGATCGCTTGATCAATGATCTCAGATTGAAACTCGCCAAATCGTCGTATGTGTTCTATAGACAATCGGTGTTTTTGTCTAATTGCCAACTTGCATTGAGAGCAAGGACATGGGACATGCTGATTAAGATACGCCTCGCGATCTTGAACAGCAGTACCTTCGTTTTCCATTTTGTCTACATTACAACAAACAATTTGTTTTTGTTATCATTCTTTTATTTTCTTAGATTGTTATCCTCTCCTTTCATCTCTCTCTTTTTCTATGACCTAGCATATAGTATCATAGAACACTAGTATTTAGTACCTAGTACTCAGTACCTAGCACATAATATTTTGTTTTTTCTCTTCCTCTCCCTCTCATTTCCTCTCCCTCCCTCACCCTCACCCTCTCTTTCTCGCTTTCCCTATTAGGTTTAATGATATTTCTCTTTTTTATCTCTCCTCTCTCTCTCTCATTTTTTTTTCTCTCCTCTCCCTCTCATTTCCTCTCCCTCCCTCACCCTCACCCTCTCTTTTTCTCAATCCCTATTAGATTTAATGATATTTCTCTTTTTCTCTCTCCTCTCTCTCTCATTTCCTTTTCTCTCTCCTCTCCCTCTCATTCCTCTCCCTCCCTCTCTCTTTTTTTACTCTCCTCTCTCTCTCATTCCTCTCCCTCCCTTGTCCTCTCTCATTCCTTTTTCTCTCTCCTCTCCGCTCTCCCTCTCTCGTTTCCTTTTCTCTCTCCTCTCCCTCTTATTCCTCTCCCTCCCTCTCTCTTTTTCTCTCTTCTCTCTCTCTCATTCATCTCCCTCCCTTGCCCTCTCTCATTCCTTTTTCTCTCTCCTCTCCCTCTCTCATTTCATTTTTCTCTCTCCTCTCCCTCTCTCGCCCTCACCCTCTCTTTCTCTCTTTCCCGATTAGGTATAATGATATTTCTCTTTTTCTCTCTCCTCTCTCTCTCATTTCCTTTTCTCTCTCTACTCTCCCTCTCATTCCTCTCCCTCCCTCTCTTTTTCTCTCTCCTCTCTCTCTCATTCCTCTCCCTCCCTTGCCCTCTCTCATTCCATTTTCTCTCTCCTCTCTCTCTCATTCCTTTTCTCTCTCCTCTCCCTCTCATTCCTCTCCCTCCCTCTCTCTTTTTCTCTCTTCTCTCTCTCTCATTCCTCTCCCTCCCTTGCCCTCTCTCATTCCTTTTTCTCTCTCCTCTCTCTCTCATTTCCTTTTTCTCTCTCCTCTCCCTCTCTCATTTCCTCTCCCTCCCTCGCCCTCACCCTCTCTTTCTATCTCTCTTTCCCTATTAGGTTTAATGTTTTTTCTCTCTTTTTCTCTCTCCTCTCTCTCTCTCTCTCTCTTATTTTTTCTCTCTCCTCTCCCTCTCTTATTTCATTTTCTCTCTTTCTCTCCCTCTCATTTCCTCTCCCTCTCTCGCCCTCACCCTCTCTTTCTATCTCTCTTTCCCTATTAGGTTTAATGATTTTTCTCTCTTTTTCTCTCTCCTCTCTCTCTCATTTTTTCTTCTCTCTCCTCTCCCTCTCTCATTTACCTTTCTCTCTTTCTCTCCCTCTCTCATTTCCTGTCTCTTCTTCACCTTGACCCTTTCTTTTTCTCTTTCTCTATTATTTTTAATAATTTTTTCTATTTTTCTCTCTCCTCTCCCTCTCTCATTTTTTTCTCTCTTCCTCCTCTCCCTCCCTCTCCCTCACCTTCACCCATACCCTCTCTTGCTCTATTTGCCTATTATGTTTAACATCTTATCTCTTTTTCTCTCTCCTCTCATTCTCTTTTTTCTCTCTCCTCACCCTCTCTCATTTTCTTTTGCTTTCTTCCTCCCTCTCTCTCATTCCTTTTTCTCTCTCCTCTCCCCTCTCCCTCTCTCATTTCCTTTTCTCTCCTCTCCCTCTCATTCCTCTCCCTCCCTCTCTCTTTTTCTCTCTCCTCTCTCTCTCATTCATCTCCCTCCCTTGCCCTCTCTCATTCCTTTTTCTCTCTCCTCTCCCTCTCTCATTTCCTTTTTCTTTTTCCTCTCTCTCTCTCTCTCATTTCCTCTCCCTCTCTCGCCCTCACCCTCTCTTTCTCTCTTTCCCGATTAGGTATAATGATATTTCTCTTTTTCTCTCTCCCCTCTCTCTCATTTCCTTTTCTCTCTCTACTCTCCCTCTCATTCCTCTCCCTCCCTATCTTTTTCTCTCTCCTCTCTCTCTCATTCCTCTCCTTCCCTTGCCCTCTCTCATTCCATTTTCTCTCTCCTCTCTCTCTTTCCTTTTCTCTCCTCTCCCTCTCATTCCTCTCCCTCCCTCTCTCTTTTTCTCTCTCCTCTCTCTCTCATTCCTCTCCTTGCCCTCTCTCATTCCTTTTTCTCTCTCCTCTCTCTCTCATTTTCTTTTTCTCTCTCCTCTCCCTCTCTCATTTCCTCTCCCTCCCTCGCCCTCACCCTCTCTTTCTCTCTTTCCCTGTTAGGTTTAATGTTTTTTCTCTCTTTTTCTCTCTCCTCTCTCTCATTTTTTCTCTCTCCTCTCCCTCTCTCATTTCATTTTCTCTCTTTCTCTCCCTCTCATTTCCTCTCCCTCTCTCGCCCTCACCCTCTCTTTCTATCTCTCTTTCCCTATTAGGTTTAATGATTTTTCTCTCTTTTTCTCTCTCCTCTCTCTCTCATTTTTTCTTCTCTCTCCTCTCCCTCTCTCATTTACCTTTCTCTCTTTCTCTCCCTCTCTCATTTCCTATCTCTTCTTCACCTTGACCCTCTCTTTTTCTCTTTCTCTATTATTTTTAATAATTTTTGCTATTTTTCTCTCTCCTCTCCCTCTCTCATTTTTTTCTCTCTTCCTCCTCTCCCTCCCTCTCCCTCACCCTCACCCATACCCTCTCTTGCTCTATTTGCCTATTATGTTTAACATCTTATCTCTTTTTCTCTCTCCTCTCATTCTCTTTTTTCTCTCTCCTCACCCTCTCTCATTTCCTTTTGCTTTCTTCCTCCCTCTCTCTCTCATTCCTTTTTCTCTCTCCTCTCCCTCTCATTCCTCTCCCTCCTCTCTCTTTTTCTCTCTCCTCTCTCTCTCATTCATCTCCCTCCCTTGCCCTCTCTCATTCCTTTTTCTCTCTCCTCTCCCTCTCTCATTTCCTTTTTCTCTCTCCTCTCTCTCTCATTTCCTTTTCTCTCTCTACTCTCCCTCCCTATCTTTTTCTCTCTCCTCTCTCTCTCATTCCTCTCTCTCCCTTGCCCTCTCTCATTCCATTTTCTCTCTTCTCTCTCTCTCATTCCTTTTCTCTCTCCACTCCCTCTCATTCCTCTTCCTCCCTCTCTCTTTTTCTCTCTCCTCTCTCTCTCATTCCTCTCCCTCCCTTGCCCTCTCTCATTCCTTTTTCTCTCTCCTCTCTCTCTCATTTTCTTTTTCTCTCTCCTCTCCCTCCCTCGCCCTCACCCTCTCTTTCTCTCTTTCCCTATTAGGTTTAATGTTTTTTCTCTTTTTTCTCTCTCCTCTCTCTCTCTCATTTTTTCACTCTCCTCTCCCTCTCTCATTTCATTTTCTCTCTTTCTCTCCCTCTCATTTCCTCTCGCTCTCTCGCCCTCACCCTCTCTTTCTATCTCTCTTTCCCTATTAGGTTTAATGATTTTTCTCTCTTTTTCTCTCTCCTCTCTCTCATTTTTTCTTCTCTCTCCTCTCCCTCTCTCATTTACCTTTCTCTCTTTCTCTCCCTCTCTCATTTCATGTCTCTTCTTCACCCTGACCCTCTCTTTTTCTCTTTCTCTATTATTTTTAATAATTTTTTCTATTTTTCTCTCTCCTCTCCCTCTCTCATTTTTTTCTCTCTTCCTCTCCCTCTCTCATTTCCTCTCCCTCCCTCTCCCTCACCCTCACCCATACCCTCTCTTGCTCTATTTGCCTATTACGTTTAACATCTTATCTCTTTTTCTCTCTCCTCTCATTCTCTTTTTTCTCTCTCCTCACCCTCTCTCATTTCCTTTTGCTTTCTTTCTCTCCTTCTCTCATTTCTTCTCCCTCCCTCTCCCTCTCTCATTTCCCTATTATGTTTTTGTCTCTCCCCCCTCTCCCTCTCCCTCTCTCTCTCCTTCTCTCATTTTCTCTCTCTTCCTCCCCCTCCCTCTCCCTCTCTTTAATTTCCCTCTCTTTTTTCCTCTCCCTCTCCCTCATTTCTCCTCCCTTTCTCATTACATACAAATTATACAAAAAATAAATAAATAAGAGAGAGAATACACTCTCCCTCTCTCATTCCCTCTCTCTCTTCCTCTCTTTCTCTCTCATTTCCTCTCCCTCACTCTCCCTCTCTTTAATTTCACTCTCTTTCTCCCTCTCCCTCTCCCTCATTTCTTCTCCCTCTCACATTATATACAAATTATACAAAAAATAAATAAATAAGAGAGAGAATACACTCCCTCTCTCTCGTTCTCTCATTTCATCCCCCTCCCTCTTCCATTTCCTCCCTCTCACTCTCCCTTCCTCCCCCTCTCCCTCCCTCCCCCATTTTCTCCCTCTCCCTCTCTTTCTCTCTCATTTCCTCTCCCTCTCTCAATATATATACACAAATTATAAAAGCAAAAGGGAGAGGGAGAGAGAGAATGCACTCTCCCTCCCTCTCCTTCTCTCATTTCCTCCCCATCCCTCTCCCTCTCTTTCTTTTTCTCTCCCTCTCTTGTTTCCCCCCCCCCCTCCCTCTCCCTCTCTTTCTCTTTCTCTTTCTCTCCCTCTCTCTCGTTCTCTCATTTCATCCCCCTCCCTCTTCCATTTCCTCCCTCTCCCTTCTCCCTCCCTCTCCCTCTCCCTCTCTTTCTCTCTCATTTCCTCTCCCTCTCTCAATATATATACACAAATTATAAAAGTAAAATGGAGAAGGAGAGAGAAAATGCACTCTCCCTCCCTCTCCCTCTCTTTCTCTTTCTCTCCCTCTCTCATTTCCTCCCCCTCCCTCTCTTTCTCTTTCTCTTTCTCTTTCTCTTTCTCTCCCTCTCTTTCTCTCTCATTTCCTCTCCTAAACAAGCAAAAGAGAAAGAGAATTAAACCCTAAATAAGCAAAAGGAGAGAATGGACTCACCGATGAGATATGGCGAGGGTTTGGTAGCTCCTATTCGCGATGAAGGCTCCTCCTCTCCTTCGTGAACAACGGCAATGGTGGCGGCGGCAAGCCTTCTTCCTCTCCCTCTCTCACGACGATCACTCTCTCTCTCGCTCTCCCTCTCAAAACGATCGACAAAAATGCGTGAAATGAACCCGCGCTCGATTTCGGCCTTTTTTTTTTTCCCTATTGGGCGTCGCTATCTGCGTCAAAAAATATGGGGCATCGCTATTTGCGTTGCAAATGCGATGCAAATAGCGACGCCGCCACCTGCATCGCTACCCGCCATCGCTATAGGTTTAAATCTTTGTAGTGATGGACCTAAAATGGCAAGACATATCCTTCGTTTAAGGTGATATGATCTTCATTCGCGTACATCTAAAGAAGAGTTCCCTATCTTTGGGTGAATGCAAAAAGCTAAGTCCAAGGTATTGCGGACCCTACAAGATCCTCAAGTGCCTAGGGCCTAATGCTTATAGACTGCAACTCCCTGAAAACCTAAAAGTTCATCATGTATTCCATATCAGCCTACTGAAAAAGTATGTGCCTAGCCCTAGTCACGTGCTTGATGATCAACAAGTTGTAATGCCTAGCCAAGGAGTCCTTGAGCTACGGCCTGACAGGATCTTAGATGTTAGGGAGAGGCATTTGAGATCCAGGACCTTGAGAGAATACCTCGTCCAGTGGAAAGATTATCCCAAAGAGGATGCCACTTGGATGGATGAAAGTACTCTCAACCAACAATACCCCCAGATCTTCTCGAGATGAGGACATGTCGATTTCTCTAAGGAGGAGAGAATGTAATATTTTCGCTACGAAATATTCAAGATCCAAAATCTCGCGCAAAAGCAGTTCAAAGTAATCTCCCACAACAATAAAATTTTGGGCTAAGTACTCCCTCCGCGTGCACTAGCAAACTCCACCACGCATCGTGTGTAGAAAGCCGTGGCTTGAAAACCGCGAGCCACCGTAGGCCTACGCGGAACACCCCTTCAAGGGGGAAAAGTGTTAATGGATAAATGTTTGGCAAATGTTTTTTATAATAACCCCCTCCCCTTCAGCCAATGCATGGCGGGGAGAGGGAGTATGACCTTGAGTGGTGGAGGGCATGGGGGAGGGAGGCATGCAGCCTGCCACTTGTGTGGCTATCCCCCCCCCCCCCCACCTTAGTGCTATATGAACCCCCCTTCTCAAGCTTGGGGAGGGAGAGGAGAATCGTGCCATCGTGCTACTGCCCAAGACATGGTGATGCCCACCATAGCTACTGCCATTGTGCCGCTGACGCCACTAGGCTATGCCGCCTGCTGCTGCCACCTCCACCTTCCTCACCATCATCATCATCATCAACATCGTCGTTGTCATCTTCACCTCCCTCCTCATCATCATCTCCTCCATCATTTTCTCTCTCCACATCATCTGCTATAATCAGAGGCTTAAAAGCTTCTACTAGAAGCTTCCATTAAGTCTTCCATAAGCCTTGTTTACACGTGCTTCCCCCGGTTTTTTAAACCGTGTCTTGCAAGGCTTGTGTCCTGTGCGAGGGAGAAGATATTGGACAGAAGTGGCTTCGTAACGCGTAAGAGAGCCAAGAGGAGGTTTCCTGAGTCGTGATCTACGTCATCGATGGCTCCTAAGCAAAAGTCGCAAGACGCACATGCGTGAGCTTCCACCTCGAGTACGCGAGTGGACGACACCCCGAATCTTAATGCCCAGGTTCCGATAATACTTCCGCATGAAAGGATGCATTAAGCATGTCTCTAAATTCACATAGGCAAGTTTGAATATATTGGAAAATTTATATACTCGCATCGAATTACGAAGTTAAGTTGCATGACGAGTACTTGCATGGTCATGGTAGTTGCATTCTTGAACACATATTGCATAAGTAAAAAGGTGGTTTTGTCTAAAGGCATCCTTGTTGCCCCATGGAAAGAACAGCACATATAACACATAATGCACTTAGGTAATAATTTCCTAGTTGTGACACGTATATGAGATAATCTTAGACACCCATTGAATGATGTCCAAATAGTCGTAATGCATGGAAAGGAATTATGAACTTTGCAAGTTGCATGCAAAGATGGTTACATTTTAGTTTGGGTTAAGTGCTAAAGGATAGATTAAATCAATAATGGTCTCATGGCATTCGCTCATGCATGGAGTTCTTTTATCAAAGTTTGTATTTAGGAAAGGATGCATCTTCATATTAAAGCTTGAATTCAATGCATTAAACGTAGGGTTATAAGAGTTAGCTCTGAATTGTCATTCATTATAGCTTAGGGCAAGGAAAAGTAACGATCATTGTAGATCTTAAAGCTGCATAGAAGGAAAAGGTCTATGGTCTTGAAATCACATATTTGCATGGAATGATATATTGCATCCATCTTGCAATTTCTTGCATCTTTTAGGGAAAAGTACTTACTAATTTAGAAGTATTTGCATCTTTAAAAATGGATGATCGTCTCTAATCGTGGGTTAGTTACATCAACTAAGTAATTCACGTATAGTTGAGTAGCTCACATGAAAATCATAAAGGTACGGTTAGATTGCATATAACGATCACCTCGAAGTGCTAGGTAGCATTAAGTTACGTTAAAATTCTGCCTTGTATCGCTCTTGGGATGCCAATTTAAGCCTTTTGATCCCAAATATCCTACCCACATTCTCGAAAATGTTAGGGTTATCTAAACGCCCATGCAAGAACGATTTAGGGTTCTCACCCTAAGGATCAATTGACCAAATACTAAACCTCCGTATGAATTTAGGATCCCTAGGGCCAAAGCATTATCGGCCTAGTAGGGTTAGGGTTGGATTGGGTCAATAGGACTCCCAAACCCTATATCTTGGTCAAAGGTATTCTTGACCAAGGAATACTATGTGATGAGAGAAATAATCCCAGAAGTTAGGTGTGACACTTATCTCGTGCAACAAATTGCAATGTCACATGGTTTTGTGTCTAAATCACAAAATAGTATTGCCATTCCTTAGAATAAGTTTGGCGAGTTCTAAGTACAAACCTAGCTTTCTAGAGGATGAGTAGTCATCTTGCTACATCACCCTTCCTTGGGCTGATTTGCCAAGTTAGGGTCATTATGAATTGCCTAGCAAGCGATCGACCAATCAAGTGAGGACAACGAGGTTGTCTAGGATTTATTGACTGACATAAGGATACCTAAGGTAATGACAATTTGGGTCAATAGGGTATAAACCCTAACCCAAGGAAAAAGGGGGTGAACAAGCAACTCAGCTTACGAAACCCTTGGGATCTTGCCAAGTCGCGATTGATCCCAGATCGAATGCTAGATGTATTCGGAGAAAAGGATTCACACCTTAACAGTTGGCTGTATAAACGACCACTCAAGTGCTTGTATTTGTACACTTAGAAGCACTTTTTGTTCTTCTTTGCTCAAGGAACTAATGCTGGAAAATAACTAATGCTTCAAGTTGAAAGCCTGGAGGGAGAGGCAGCATCAGTTACCCCCGACTATCTTCCTAATCTTATCCAAGGGGGTTGTTAGCCACGCCAGGTACGTGGACCGAACCCACCGCGAGAGGTCTCTCCGTGGGTGCTACTTGGAGTAGGAGGATGCTTGGGTGCCAGGGGGGGCTCTGGTCGTAAATCCCTTGCCTCTCCGGATCCTGCACAAGAGGCTGATGTGACTCGAGATTGGATCTCGAGGCCCACATACCAGTCATTGGGCAAAACTTGGAATAGCGATCCCTGAGGATTGTTGAAATTGCCTTCGGGTAGATTATGGAATAGCCTTCGAGCTGGATTATATGATGTATTCCAAAGATTGATAAATAAATATCAAATATTGAAAAGGAACTTGCTTGACATTGTTTTTCTATGTCAGTGCCTAAGTTACGTGAAGGAACCACTGATTAATTGGTTAATTAAGGAAGTTGTTTTTACTTGTCAAACTAAATGTGTTAGGTAATTAGATAACTAAAGCAACCCGAGGAAAGTGCGGTGGATGTGACCCTGAGTACGTCCTATGGAAGGGTGGTCCCGGTTGGCTGGGAACTTTTCTCAAAGAAAATTAATAGCAAGGTAACAATGACCTAGAATCTAGGAAGCTAGAGTCCCGATTTATACTGTTTTAGAGGAATGGAATGGGACTATGCCTTACGAGCAGAGAGGTCGAGCTTCGCATCTCTCTCGTTTTCCATTCTCCTTGAACCAAGTGCAGTATAAATCCGCTTCGACCTTGACATTTCTACGTAAAGTAGTTCGCTTGGGGCTCGATGCTAGCTACCATTCTAGGAATTTGACCACTAGGAAAACCCTGATTCAGGTCGGTCCTAAGTGGGAACGACCGGAATGCTTTCGCTTCGTGGCAAACTCGGGAAGACCTAGATCGCAAACCCTGCGACATTCCTTAGGAGTGCCGGGCGGCGCTTTTTGGACTCTCTTCTTGATGGGCTGCTAAGACGTGTCCTATAGTTGGACAAGGGGACACATTACAACTAGACTCATAACCGTAATCATATACTTGACATCCAAATAGTTAACCACCTAGTTAGGTATTGGTGGCTGATTAGTTGGTATTACGTTGGGATTCATCATTTGGCTTCTGCTATTTAATGGGATCATTTGGCTAGCCATTGACATGGTATCATTAGGAGAAGCTGGCAGTATAGGTATATTTTGCATAATGCCTCCTCTTGCATTAGGGATTGTTATGGATGGACTTGTTTCATCTTGACATCCACTAGCTACAGATAATGCTAAATTACTGTTAAGACCTAGACTTGATTAGATATTTTCCCTAGATGCACAGGCCTATTGTAATCATGACTCTATCTCCTCTGCTCGTGTAATGGAAATATACATATTAGCGAGAGGAACACTAGTCAATGGCACTTGGATATTGAAATCCAATCCATGTAGGAAGTATTGTAGTTGGGCAACATGTGAAATGGGAATAGAGGCTTGCAATTTGTGAAACACCTCCTTCAATTTCTTTGCATAAGCTTGAGTATTCTCATAAGGCTCTTGATGTATTACATTCAAAACATGCAACCAGTATTAACCATCTATCTCATGGGCAAGCTCTCTTCAAAAGGCCGCATAAAATAGATCTATCATAGTTATGATTTCAGCTTCCAAGCCATGATACCACACCACAGATCTTCCTTTCAAACTCATATTAAAGAACATCATAAGATGTCCTTCATCCTAGATTCGACAATTAAACATGAACTTTTGGAACTCGCTAATATGGAGTTATGCATCCTCCTTTACTAGCCCATTATAAATGGATAGGACAAAACCAAGCACTGGTAAATCCATTGTTCTTGCACGTATTGCAATTGGTTGTACCATCATAAACGATCAGGTTTTCTCTAAGGGTTTGTATCGTTGGGCCGGGGGGACGGGGGGTTATACTCCCACTTAAAGTAGACAGACTTTTTAGGAAACGCGAATGTTAGAGCTCCCTCCTTCCCCTAACAAACTAATCGGGATATTAATTGGGTCAATAAGACCTCTCACTCTTAGTTATTGGACGACTATGCTTAGGAAAAAACCTCCTAAGGATGGATCTCTACTCTCCATCTAGCCCTTTTAGCTCTTTCTTGACATTGAATCTCGGTTTGATGGGTTCTGTCAAGATACATTGGATTTATCTTGGCACTCTTTGGTATACACTAGCTGACTAGGTCCCTATTAGTAGCCAAGGTTTAAAAGTTGCCACTTATTAGTAGCTCTCGACAAATGCACCACCTATGGGGACTAAAAATAGTGCAACATTGTCTCTAAGGCTCTAACCTAGGCTCCTATACTCTCTAAAAACAATTCTCACGGCCTCACAGCTAGGAGTTTCTGGATGCTATGAAACAATTTATCTAACAAATGTGTTTGTAGACGTGAATTTTAAATTGTAGTCCAATGTACTATCCATCCTGACTCTAAGCAAAGAGAGTATCCCATACATATAGGTGACTAACACATTGTTATACACACAAATAGAGTATCTCTATGCTAATTGATCTGGCTTTTATGGCTCTCCTACACCCTAGGGATTGGCCCTAGGATGCACCGTCTCAAACATAAAGAATAAATGTGATAAAATTATATCATGATGTATATAACAATCAAGGAATATTTTAGCTTCACATATTGTCTCCCCAAAGATCACCGTGCTACCCTATAGCAAAGAAGTCTCACAGACTCAGCATTGGTCACAACTAGGCATATAGGTGCTATATATCCAGTAGTTTTCCTTTTGATACCATGCTTAAATGTGAATGCAACGTGTATGACTCATTAGGCTAAAATAATTTTAGCTATAAATCAACCAAAAGCTATGCAAAAACCGTCTTTCCATGATTTCTTTTCTCTAACATTAGTGGGTGAAAGTGAGCAACCGGGGACATGATGCTGTGAATCCCAAGTGGTACCATGCATGTTCGATATGTGGTTGTGATACTTTAGTTTTGAGACATGCACCTCATGTAGAAAGAGATATCCTCATACAGGGAACGTGTTCTTGCTTTTGATATTGAGTCCCAGAGTGGAATTTTATGTGGCAGGGAGCATGTTTGGTATCTAGTAAGAAGGAGGACACCTTGGTAGAATAGGAAAAAAAGTAAAAACATCAGGAGTTTTTTTTTTTAAAGAAGAAAGGGGGAGAAGGGTTCTACACAAGACAATTAGTGTATCAAAAAGAGAGAGAGGGAGAGAAGAATCTTGCATTCTAAAGAGAAGGGAGAAATCTGATGTGAAGAACAACAACAACAACAATTTTTTAGAAGAAAGAGGCCATGCAGCTAAAGTTATTCAAGTTGTGGAGCATGATCAGAGTATACTAAAGATGGGGCTATTCAAGCCAATTGGTTGATGTGAGTTCTCAGTTTTCAAACGATGACAATAAGAGTCTTCCTTTTGTCTTGTTTTCTTCTACTAATGTGTGGGGTACAGAGTATGCAGATCCATTCTCATGTATGGATATGAGTGAGAGACAGTAGAGGGATGTTCTTCATCGTAATTAGAGTGATGTATCTTAGTTGTTTGCGTGAGGCATCCCGTCACAGGAGAGAAGAATGAAAGTAAAGAATCTTTACATCTGAAATTGGGTATGTGGCAGAGAATATGTATTATGAGCAAGTGTTAAATACACAAACTCAACTTAGTGGAAATTCGAAAGGATTTGCAATCAGGAAAATGATGAATTAGAGCTCATAACATTCAAAGCTCTGTAACTCTCCATCAATGCAAGATATGGTGAGATGTATCTAATGTTATGTTGAAATGATCATTTGAAATCAAAGAAAGTGTCCTCCCATTTGCAATTTTGTGCTTCTTGGTGCAAAGAAGTTATGTGTTTGCTGTAAAGAGTAGCCATGTATTTTTGCAGTGCTCTATGAGGCAATTTCTATGTTGCATGACGCAATAAGTGAATTTAGCAGCATCTACACCACCAACTTGGTTTCCCATGAAAGTCATCATGATTATCCATTGTTATATCAGTGTAAAGTCTATTTTATTGTAGTAATGGAATGTCTACAATAGTGAAATGCTTGTATAGCTAAATTGGCATGACAATCCGTCATATAAAGCTTTGGTTACCTGCATTTCTGGTTATATTTATGTTGTTAGGAGTCAAGCTCCTCGTGTAGTGTGTGACTGTCCTTATGTATTACCGACATGACAGCTAGTGTACAGCTGTCTCCTGCATGTGACTACATTAAATAAGTTGGTTAGCTAGTCGATGACCTGCTGACTATGGTTAGTCTGTCTAGTCAGCATGTCACTTACTCTATGTTACTCTTGTATGTGTGTTTTACTGTATGATAAGAGAATAAGAAGAAGATGATGGAACCTGAATGGTTCAGACATTGCTCAACCCTGTCTCTCTCTCCTCTTCAAACATGGTATCAGAGCAGGACTTGGTGGATCTTTGAGAGCTGGAGAAAGTGAAGATCTACTTCCAGGAAGTGAAGACTCATTTTTCTTTTGTGCATACAGGCTGCCATTGTGGACTGCAGGTAGGTATTTGTTCATTACACACTCCAGGGTCAAGATCAGAGCTTGTGGCTTCTTGAGAGCCTTGAGGAGGCTGTTTAGAGTGCATTTGGGTGTGGCATCAACATCACCATCATCATCTTCATCAGCAAGAATTGAAAACAGGGGTCTGCAACCAGCGTGATTGTGCCTGTTTGGGCTGAAGGCCTGCACTACCTACTGCAATCAATGGTGACCATAAATGAGTCATGAGAAGCATGTATGCCTACTGAAAAAGGTCTTTGTGAAGTACATGGAGTAACTACTTGTGGTTGAGCTCTGATATGAGCTGAAATAGAGTGGGCAGAACTGTGTAAATTGTCTGCACTGCTGTATACACAGCATACATGGAGTCTACAACACTTTGAAGAGCATTGGAAGCTCTTGAGTATGCCCAGAAGCACCTATGAAGTATAGGTACATGCTGGAGGCTACATGTACTTGTCTTGATCAATTGCAAGCTAAGTTTGGTGGCTGAAATACACAGATCTAAAGCTTCTTTTGTGGCTGGAAACTAACTTGGATTGTGGGCAGTAAGCATTTTGCTTTCTACTGAAGCACAAAGTGACAGATGCAGACATCTGAAAGACATATATACTGTCATATGCATGTTAGAATTATCTTGGGTTGAGAGGAGCATCAAAAGCCACTGAATACTGGAAGTTTGTAGCTGAAATAAAAGAAATCTTGTCTTCTTGGGATGAATATAAATTGCAGACATTTTGTTTGACTTGCTTGTCAGATGTAGACAGGAGTCATGTACTGACGGTGACATACTGAACCAAATGTATGGTCTGATTTAAGGACTTTTTTGAGCTAGTTGAAGCGGGATATGCTGGTTTATTGACTGCAATCTTTACATAAACTGTTGGCATTGGCACTTGTTAAGAATACACTGGCTGATGTCTCTATGCTTATGTCTGAAGTGGCATATGTATCAGCAGTCAACTAAGCAGCTTTGGAACATGCATTACATGTATCCAGGTGGAGTTTGACTTTGGAAAGGCTGCTGTAATTGCAGTTTACAGATTTGGACTGCATGCTTTTGGACCCTGGCAGTGGATCTGCAGGAGTCGAACATCAGGTATATGTATTGGCAGTTGTCTTTATGAGTTGGATCAACCGATTGTGACTTTGTTTGGGCTGATATTTGACTGAAATTTACTGGTTTTTTCCTGCAATTAATTGCAGAAAACTGTCATAAACAGTTCCGGGCTGAAGTTGAACTCTTAAGAAGATCTTGGTTTGCAGGTAGCCAGGCAAGGTCTGCAACATGGCAAATGCTGATAGAACTGATAATGTAACCCAAATTGTGGGAGAAAAGCTTGATAGCAACAATTATGCAATATGGAAGTTCCGCATGGAGAACTTTCTGATAGGCAAAGGATACTGGGACTTAGTGACAGGTGTTGAGGCTGAACCTGAAGTTTCAGATAGGAATCCTACAGCTGATCAAAGACGAGCGCATCGAGCCTGGACGGAAAGAGCTCGCAGAGTTTTACATTGGCTGTCATTATGTATCTCGGATGCTATGGTGATGCAGATCATGAACTGTAAATCTCCAGCAGATGCATGGAATATATTGGTCAAATACTATGGCACAACTACAAGTGCAAGGAAGATACAACTGAAGCAGAAATTCAATAACATGGAGAGGAAGAATAGATCCATACAAGATTATGTCACAGAGGTTAAGACCATAGCAGATCAGCTGGCATCTGTTGGCTCACAGGTAGAAGATGAGGATATGGTTGCAATGACCTTAAATGGCTTGGGTCCAGAGTACAAGTCTTTTGACACTTCGGTATCTATGTGGGCTGAGATGCCTGATTTTAATGAGTTGGTTGCATTATTGATTCATGAAGAGGTGAAGCTTGGCTTAGCTACAGGGTCAAGCAGCTCAAAGAATAAGGATGCAGTTTTTTATTCGAATCAGAGTAGTCATGGTAGCCGTGGTAGAGGCTATGGATCTAGCAGAGGAGGCCAGCAGAATGCATCCTATAGTAATAGCAATCAGCAGTCATTAAATGCAAGAGGTAGTGGCAACTTTTGAGGCAGGGGGAGATCTAACTCCCGTGGCAGAGGCTCATGGCAGCAGCAGCGTCAGTCAGACAATCCAAATAAAGATAAGGATTGTCACTACTGCGGAAAGTATGGGCATATTGCAAAGGATTGCTGGAAGAAGCAGGGAAATCAGAAGGGCAAGCAGCATGGACATTATGCTACGTCCAGTCAGGCAGATGACTCTGGTGATAGACTGTTTGCCATGCAGTATGTCAAAGATAAGGCTGCTGAAAAATCATCTGATGATGCAGTGTGGTACATTGACTTGGGGGCTTCGAATCACATGACCCCTCATGGTGATTGGTTCACGAATATGGTGGCTGAAAAGCATGGTTATGTATGCATAGGTGATGATATGCAACATAGCATAGAGCACAAGGGGAAAGTGCCTCTGGTTGTACATGATGGCAGGAAGAAGAATCTTCATGATGTTTTGCATGTCCCTTCGATTACGAAGAACCTATTGTCTGTGGGCCAGATGACAGAGCAGAACTTGCAGGTTTGCTTCAATAAGCATGGCTGCTTTATTGAAGAGTTTGGCAATGGATGCAAGTTGATCGCGAAAGGCCACAGAAATGGAAGAATGTTCACTCTTGATGCTACATTGCCAGAGCTGAACTCCGCTATGTTTGCCCAGGGTTCTGGCACTATCAGGGACTTAGAGATTTGGCACAAGAGAGTGGGGCATGTCAATTTGCAGAGGCTACAGACCATGCAGAAGAAGCAGCTGGTAACAGGGTTGCCTAGATTCCAATATTCAAATATTGGTCATGTATGCGAGGCTTGCCAGTTTGGTAAGCAGTCACGATTGCCCTTTGTCAGGCATGTAAGACAGAGTACACGACCACTGCAGTTAGTGCACTCTGATGTTTGGGGACCAGATCATAATGCATCTATGGGGGGTTCCAGATACTATGTATCTTTCATTGATGACTACAGTCGATATACCTGGCTTTACATATTGAAAACAAAAGATGAGGTCTTTGCTGTTTTTCAGAAATTTAAAGCACAGGTTGAGAAGGAATTTGAGTGTTACATCTCTTGCTTGAGATCTGATAGCGGTGGGGAGTATGTCTCCAATGAATTTGCTGATTTTTTGGCTAAAAATGGCATTTGTAGGCAGCTAACCTGCAGCTATACTCCGCAGCAAAACAGAGTAGCTGAAAGGAAGAACAGGGTTCTGATGGAAGCTGCTAGGGCCATGATGAATGAGAAGCATATGCTGCTTTACTATTGGGCAGAGGCTATTGTGACAGCCGCATATATTCTGAATAGGACTCCCACTGCACGCATTCATGACATGACACCGTTTGAGAGGCTCTATGGCTATAAGCTGGATGTACGACACATGAAGGTCTTTGGCTGTCTTGCTTATGTGCACATTCCAGATGAGAAAAGAAAAAAACTGGATCCCAAAGCGCATAAGAGTGTGTTCATTGGATACTCACAGGAGAAGAAGGCATACAAATGTTATGATCCCTCTACTAGGGAGACTTTGGTAAGCAGGGATGTCATCTTTGATGAGTTGGGCTCATGGTATGAATCACCAGTTGCAGTGCCATTGGATATGCCTTTCACTCATGTATCTACAGTTGAGTTGCAGCAGAGCACTGATATGACAGGACCTAGTAATCAGCAGACAGTATCCCCATGGACAGGGAGATTGCGACACTCATCGTCCACTGACACCGGTATGTCAGTGAGGGGGAGATATTATGATGTCTTGGACAGCAAAGGAAAAGAGAAAGCTACTGAGGATGGTATGACGCCACCTGGCAGAATGACTTCTGGATATGAGTGTGCTGATACGTTAGACAGTGAACTTGGCATTCCGACTGTCTATACGCCTAGTACGAGGCAGAACAGGTATATTCCGCCTCATGAGAGAGGGGAATCGAGCAGTGCACCACAGCCTAGACGATCGCAGAGGGTCAGATATCCTGTTGACAGGTTGATGTACTCTGGTTATTCTGCAAAGCATTATGCATACATGACAAAAGTGATCGAGATCAAAGAACCAGGTATTTATGTTGAAGCAGCAAAGGATGAAAATTGGTGCATGGCTATGAACGAAGAGATGAAAGCCTTGGCTGAAAATCAGACTTGGGATTTGGTACCACTGCCTGAAGGGAAAAAGCCTGTTGGCTGCAAATGGGTTTATAAAATCAAATGTAAGTCTGATGGCAGTGTGGAAAGGTACAAAGCAAGGCTGGTCGCTAAAGGATATGCTCAGCAGTATGGCTTGGATTATGATGAAACATTCAGCCCGGTTGCAAAAATGGCAACCATATGAACTGTTATTGCCTTGGCTGCTGAAAAAGGCTGGAAATTGCAGCAGATGGATGTTAAGAATGCATTCCTCAACGGTGATTTAGCAGAGGATGTATACATGGTTCAGCCAGAAGGGTATGAGCACCCTGATTTTCAGCAGTATGTGTGCAGGCTGAAAAAGGCATCGTATGGGCTGAAGAAGGCTCCGAGAGCCTGGCATGCTAGGATCAGCAGTTACTTGCAGAGTCTTGGATTTGTTGTCGGCAGGGCTAATCACAACCTGTTTACAAAGAAGACTGACAGTGGCTTGGTAGTGCTGGTCATATATGTTGATGACCTGATAATCACTGGAGATGATGACATGGAAATTCAGCATGCTATGAAGATGCTGAAATCTGAATTTGACATGAAATATCTGGGAGATCTGAAGTATTTCTTGGGTATTGAGGTTGTACCAGCTGAAAATGGATTATGGCTGATGCAGAAGCACTATGCCATGGAAATGCTTAAGAAGTATGGCATGGCTGAATGCAAACCACTGGATACACCTCTGGACCAGAATGTAAAGCTAGACATGAACACTGGGGCTGAAGTAGAAGATGTGACTATGTACAGGCAGATGGTCGGCAGTATGATTTACTTGACCATCACTAGACCTGACTTGAGCTATGCAGTAGGGCTGATAAGCCAATTTATGCAGAAGCCAAGAAAGCCGCACTTGGATGCAGTTAGATGCATCATGAGGTATGTTAAGTCCACTGTAGACTATGGGTTATTCTATGTCAGAGATAAGCCCTTGACACTGATTGGATACACAGATGCAGATTGGGCAGGATGTTCAACTGACAGACGATCTACGAGTGGCTATGCATTTGTCTTTGGTAGCGGCATGATCAGTTGGAGCAGCAAGAAGCAGACTACGGTTGCTTTATCTAGTACTGAGGCAGAGTACAGGGGGGCTGCATTGGCAGCATGTGAGATTGCTTGGCTACTCAAGACTTGGATATTCAGGTTGATGCTCCAGTGAAACTGTTATGTGATAATCTAAGTAGTGTACTCCTGTCCATGAATCCAGTTTACCATGCCAGGACAAAACACATAGAGGTACACTACCACTTTATTCGTGAGATGGTCCTTGCAAGAAAGGTTGATCTTATGCATGTGAGGACTGATGAGCAGGTAGCAGATATCTTTACCAAGTCTCTGGGTAAAGATAAGTTTTGTGGTTTTAGACAGCTAGTTGGTGTGCAGATGCTGTCTTGAGCTTGAGGGGGAGTGTTAGAAGTCAAGCTCCTCGTGTAGTGTGTGACTATCCTTATGCATTACCGACATGACAGCTAGTGTACAGCTGTCTCCTGCATGTGACTACATTAAATAAGTCGGTTAGCTAGTCGGTGACCTGACTATGGTTAGTCTGTCTAGTCAGCATGTCACTTACTCTATGTTACTCTTGTATGTGTGTTTTACTCTATGATAAGAGAATAAGAAGAAGATGATGGGACCTGAATGGTTCAGACATTGCTCAACCCTGTCTCTCTCTCCTCTTCAAACATATATGTGCTCTGAGAAAAGAACAACAAAAAGGATCTACAATTAATTTGTTACTGCTTGAGGCAACCATACTCTGTGGGGCAATTTTTGCATGGGACTACCATGTGTGAATGTGAAGTCTTATGTTGTCAAAGTCTCAGCCATGGTTGTTTTTGCATCAGTTTCTCTCTAAAAATGGTAAATTCTGATCTTGAACATTTAAACTGCTTAAGTATTGAGTTGAAGTCTTAGTGAGGAGTGCATGATCAAGAATATTTGATCATTTGTTCAATGGTGCTATCTCATGGGTTTTGTTGAGGGGAGATCCTCGGTCTTTATTCTATGGTGTTGTCTTGGGGATTGTTAGAGGCCGAATACCCAATTCACCTACCATAGATTAGTGCCCCCGTGGAGGATCTCCCATATTGAAGATCTCTTACTGATCTTATTAGTTGTGTTTGGAAACCAACCTATACATAAACTCAAGCATGGCAGTTTTTGGATATGAACCCTTCTTTGTTACTAAAAATGAGGATGCTAATCAGTTTATCAAGAGATTGGAGTGGATGGCTCACCAAGATCAAAGGACACTGATGCAAATAAGCTTCAAATGATCAACATGCTGCTTGAAGGTTCTGCAATATTATGGTGGAACTCACTAAGTGAAGAGACAAGGGCAAATTGGAATGAAGTCAAAAATGAGTTCCTTTCAAGGTTTGTAGCTAAGCAAACTCCTGAGAATTTATGGAAATCTTTGGAAATGATGTCTTAGGTGGAGAATGAGGAAGTGTCTAAATTTGTTGCAAGATTTGAAGCAAAATGGATAGAAATTGCACAAAGTATGGAGCAACCTCCGACAAGTTTGTTTCATTGCTCATGCCTGAAATTAGAGAAGAGATTCTTATCAAACCCTGACACATATGAAGATGCAATCAAAATAGCCAAAGAAAAGCAAAGGAAAATACAATTGAGGTTGGATCAATCAAGAGGTATTGTTGTGCATGCATTTTTACGGCCTAATCAGGTTAACATTGTTGCATGAAATGCAAGATAGCAAGCTGGAATCTTCATGGAGCATTTGAAAGAGTGGAGAATGGAACTCAACAAGGCCATAGAAAACTTGATGATTATGTTATTAATAAACTCCAAGAATAGTTGGCAAATCTGAATTTGAATATGACTCTATTGCAGGCAAGGCAGCTTCAAATGCAACCTAGATTTAGAGGACCTCCAAGAAATAGATGGGAAAACTTTGAATGCTTTAATTGCATGAAGAGAGGTCATAATGCTCCTAATTGGCCTTATCCAAGAAGAACATGAGGGGAGATGTATCCCATGCCACAACAGAATTCTAGGCAAGTGTAATGTCTCGCTCTCGTTCCGCCCTCACACATTCCAAGGAAACATGCTTTTGACATTGGCACTCACCTCCGAGGATCAAATCTAGTGGTGGTAGTCAAAATTAGTAGGTGTGTTAGTGGGGTGAGATAGAAGGAGTTAGTTGATTAAGTAAAGTTAGTAAGTTAGTAAGGGTTAATTAAAAGTGTTAGCAATATAGAATATGTTAGTAAAGGTTAACATTAGTACTATACTATGGTATAGTATATAAAGCTTACCTGTGATGGGTGAACCCGCCATCTCCCGCCGCCTCCACAACTCAATCCGACGTCCACATCATCATCATCATCGTCAGCGCTAATATCACCCTCACCCTCGTCATCATCTCGAGGTGGCCGCCATGCGAGAGGGCACGACTGCAAGCCTATATACCTGTGCCACACGTCGAGAGCTTGAGGAGAGGAACCCCCTCCCTCCCCCAACTATATAATACCCCCCCCCCCCAATTGCGGTGATAGTTACCACCTCCATCGCCTGTGCCACCCGCTTGTTGTAGGCGACAATTAGTATCCTGAAGCCTCGCCCGCACACCATTTCTTTTCCTCGCCAGGTCTCCACTGTCACCACCCTCCTGCAGTCTCCAAACGGCTTTTCTCCCCCCCCCCCCCTCGATGTGTTAGTCTGCGTCAACAGCTGAGTGCTGCCGACGACCCGCTCTGCCACCCAAAACTTCCCTCCCCACATGATTTTGACGTAGGCCTATAGGCCTTTGTGCCTAATCAAACCCCCTCCTTAATTGCTACAGTCGCGGGACCCCCCCTCTCGGGCCTCCATTTAAATGGCCTCCCGCCGCTGGCCCCGGACACTCATTTCTTTCCCAAGATGTTTTTCTTACCGTGAAGTGAAAGAAGGAATAGGGTGGGAAAGGATTAAAAAAAGGGTGAGAGAGAGAAAAGGGGAGGATTGGGAGAGAGAAGAGAAGGGAGGAGGAGAGAGAGAGAAGGAGAAGGAGAGGATAAGAAGAAGAAGGATTGAGAGAGAGAAGAGAAAGAAGGTGAGAGAGAGATAAGGGAAGGGAAGAGGGAGAATTAAGGAGGAGGTAAAGAGAAGTATAAGAGAAGGGAGGAGGAGAGAGAGAGAAGGAGAAATAGGGAATAAGAAGGAGGAGGTGAAGAGAAGTATAAGAGAAGGGAGGAGGAGAGAGAGAGAAGGAGAAATAGGGAATAAGGAGGGAAAGAAAGAATAGAAAAAAAGGTGAGAGAGAGAGAGAGAAGAGGAAGTAGAGACAGAAAAGAGAAAGAAGGTGAGAGAGGGAGAAGGGGAGGAAGAGGGAAGAAGAGGGAGAGTAGTAGAAGAAGGGAAGGAGAAGGAAAGAGATAGAGGAAGAGAGGTGAGAAGGGTAAAAGAAAGGAGTCACCCAAAACCACTTCCTTGAACAACGAACCGTAGAGCTGGCAGCCCTCCAAGCCGGTCGTGTTTAACCGAAGCCGCTAAGGACCAGACTGCCCAATCTCCGCGAGGGAATGGCTCCCAAAAAGAAAGTCGCGGGAAGCATAGGCGCTCAAGCCACCGAAAATGCTGGAGGGACGAGCGAAACAACCAACACAGTGCACACAAATCAAGCCCAGATTTCAAGCATTAAAAAAGTTAGTTTAGGACTTAATTCTCATGGAAGGATAATGTCGTGCATAAGGTTTCGTTTATACCAAGTTGCATGCAATGGTAGGGTTGAACTCGTATAAGTTTTACTCGTTTAAGATGATAAGGTTATCACCTTACCTTACATGAAATGATAACTTCTACACACATAAAATGATAGGATTATCGCTTTATTTCACATGAAATGATAGCTTTTTAACCAGTTCAGTGCATGAATAGTCCTTTGAAATTCTTGTTTCACGATCTTGGTTAAAAGGAACACATGAAATGTTAACTTCTGTTCATAAGTTACACTCGTATCATTGGAAAATAAAACCCTAGACTTCCATAGACGCAAGTCACATGTGATCATGTGCATTGGAAATAAGTACTCATTGTCAAGAATAAAGGAGTTAAAAGCTATTAGGGGGCAACTATAATAAACGCACAACGTGCATGATGGTTGGAAACTCTTGCATTGAACCGCACTAAGAGAATTGGAAGGATCGCTTGCATCGAAACCACATCATGAAAGTTTAAAAGAGGAATCATGTATTGTCATGTAGGTAAACTAAGCTTGGCTGAAGTTAGAGATTATAAGACCCTTGGTTGGGTTGCGAATAAGGCATACCCTTTGCCTTGAGAGACCAGCTAGTGCATGAGTTAGGGACTAGGATACCCTAAGAAAGAGTACAACAACTTACCAAGACCATTTTCTCTTGTTGGAATTATTGGGATTTTGCCAAGTCGCGGAAAAACCCAAGATCGCGTGCTAGGCATCCGGAAAAAAGGAGTCACACCTTAGCAATGGGTCGCACAAATGACCTCCGAATTGTTCATGCTTGTACTTAGATACAGTATTTGATTTCTTTGCTCAAGGAACTAATTCAAGGAAAACACTTAAATGCTTCAGCTTGAAAGCCTGAAGGGAGAGGCAGGAACAGTTACCTCCGACTGTCTGCCTGGCCCTATCCAAGGGGGTTGTTAGCCACACCGAGTATATGGACCTAACCCATCATGAGAGGTCTCTTCATGGGGTACTGCTTGGAGTAGGAGGACGCTTGGGTGCCAGGGGAGGCTCTGACTGCAAATCCCTCACCTCCGGATCCCGTACAAGAGTCCAACATGACTTGAGATGGGATCTCGTGGGCCCGTGTACTAGTTTACAGGTGAAACTTGGAACAGAGATCTTATAGATTGCTGGAATGGCCTTCGGGCATGATATTGGATGTAATCCGGAATTATGATAAATAAAGAACAAATTCTTGAGAAAAAAGAACTTGCCTGATATTGTTTGTGTGTCAGTGCCTAAGTTATGTGAAGGAACCCGTGATTAATTGGTTTTAATTAAGGGAGCTGATTTTGCATGTCAAAACATAATGTGCTAGGTAATTAGATAACTAAATCAAACTGAGGGAAGCGTGGTAGATGTGACCAATAGTTCTATCCTATGGAAGGGTGGTCTCGGTTAGCCAAGAGTTTTCCTCAAAAGGAAATGTTAATGAGGAATGTTAAGGAAGGACATACGATGACCTTAGACAATGTTGGTTAGAATCCTTATTCATACCATTTTAGGGGACTGGAATGGGACTATGCCCTACAGGTAGAGAGATCGAGCGATGCATCCCTCTCATTTCCCATTCTCTTTGAACCAAGTGCAGTATGAGTCTGCTAGGGTTCAGCTGTATCTACGCAAAGTGGAGCGGCTGTAGACCGACTCTAGAAGGCTGTTAGGATAACTCGACTGCTAGGAACCCGGACTTCAAGTCGATCCTAGTGGGAACGGCCGGATAAGTTCCATTGCAGGGCAGACTCCAGAGACCCTAGTTAGCAAATCCCATATCATTCCTTGGGAGTGTCGGGCGACGTCTTCTAGATTGATCTCTCGATGGGCTGCTAAGACGTGTCCCACGATTTGAGGGGCGGGCGCGTTATAGTTGGTATCAGAGCGAACCAACAGAATCTAATATTTACAAGGAACTTAATGGTGGAAGTTAAATAGAGCAATGTTGCTGTTGAGAACATTTCGTTACTTACTTATGGATGCTGGGCTGCAGAGTCACGAAGCATGGAACAAATTCTTGGTGTTCCAGGTTATGTTTATGACTGCAATGCGTACTTCCGATTATCCACGAAGGCTAGGCATGATGAATATCCTAGACCGCATCTACAATCCTTCACCCCTCTACGTGGAATAGAGATGGATTGGAGAATCGGGAATATATTACATAGCAGCCCACCGACTTGCGTACCTTCAGACCAACTTGAAGAGAATCAAGTGGATGGAGGATTTAAATATCATGAAGCTGTTCATCTTTGTCGAAGCTCACCCAAACGCAACCCTGCATGTTGGCAGTCAGCAAGTCAAGCAGAACAAATATGTGTATGAAGAAGTGACTCAGGTGATCCCTGCCAACAAAATCAAAGTGTTGGGGCGTTATGAGAAGAACGGGTATCAAAGGAAGGGATACCCCAAGCTTCCTATGACTTACCAATTCCTGAAATTCCATGACTCCTCTCCATACTATTACTCATTCCCTGTAGCCGAATGTAACATAATCCTATTTTTCCTAAACTAATGTGCCAATCAGCTTGTTCTACTTTCCCAAAATAAATGTACTCAAAAGGCCTATGCCCTCATGAATGAATAAGAGTTTTTTTTTTTAAATCACTATTTGTCATGGCTGTAAGTGTTGGTATAGGAGTTAAGTGATTAGGTCACTTGGCTAAAAGTTGTACTGGGCATATTAATGTAATGTGAGAAATGTTTGGTAAGTTTTTAACATAAAAATTTGTATTAAATGTCCAAGTGCAACCCCAAGTGCAGATTCCTAGTCTGACCCCTGCACTAAGTACAGCTGTAAATCAAAAGAAAAAGCTCCTTCTCAAACAAATCAAGACTGCGCCCACTAACCAAGCTATGCTCGCCAAACTAAAGCTTACCGACGAAGCAAGACTTTGGTGGAAACAATGGTGTAGAGACTAAGGGATCTCGGAAGGGTCAGTTACTTGGGAGAAGCTTAAAGAAGCTGTGTGAGGGAGGTATCTGCCACCTGCCTACCGCACACAGAAGATGAACAAATTCTATGAATTGAAGCAGCTTGGACTATCCCTTGGTGCATATTATTCAAAGTTCGTCTCTCTTAAAATACGCACCACAAATGGATATAACATAACAGGTGTCAAAGTTTTGTGCTAGGTTAAATCCACCCATAAACACCCGCCTGGAATCATTGTGCCCAACGGACTTACAAGATGCACTCATACGAGCTGCACCAATAATACAGGAGGTGCAGACCAAGCCAAGGAACAACAAGACTTGGTCTTACGGGGAGCAGAACAAGGAAATGTATAGGTCTCAGGCTAAGAGAGTGCAGGGCCAAAATCAGAGGCAAAGAAAGAAATCTAGGATCAACACTGTCAACAACTTTGTCCCTACACATGGTAATGTGGCCGCTACCTCCGTTGCTTCCATTGCAACGAGCCTGGACACTTCAAAAGGCAGTGTCCCAAGCTTAGCTGCGGACAACACCAAGGGCCATTCCCAGGAGCCACCCATGGCCAAGGAGCCACCGTCATGGCCAGAGGGAGAACCTCCAGTGTTGCCAACAAGGACTTGGGTGATGAAGAAGATCCATCCATGGAAGCTGACATTGAGAGGGCAATGGTTCACACTGTTCTTCACAAGAAGGGATCGAATCACTAATTCTCAGTGATCCAATCTCCATCGGATTATGAAGATAAAAGATTCAAAGCCCTAATCGATTGTGGCAGTACACATTCCTTCATTTCACCGATTTGTGCAAAAAGACTAGGGATAGCCACAATAGACACATCTACTTTACTTGTGGAATTGGCAAATAGTTGTGAGGTCTCTTGTACCAGGCAAACTACTAAGGTAAAATTCCTACTGGGTGGAAAGTTGACTTCGGTGAGATTTAGGGTAATGAAACTAGGTGTCCACGAATGTTTGCTCGGAATGGATTGGCTAATACCCAATGATTCCCACATGTACTATGGAAAGGGCCAAGTCTCCTTTCGAAATTTTGAAGGGGAACTAGTTACAACTCAAGGAGAGGCTAGTAAGCCAAAAATTCAACTGGCAAAAGCAACACGAATAATAAAAGGAGTTAGAAAGCGTCTACCTGTCTATCTGATTAAACTAAGTAAGCTAGATCAAAATCAAGAATCTGGGGAAGAACCTTCATGGTTAACGGATTACGCAGACGTATTTCCTGAAGAGCTAATAGAACTTTCTCCTCAAAGGGAAGTCGATCATGAAATCAAACTGGCGCCTGGAGCTGCACCAGTCGCAAAGAGACTATATAGGATGTCCATCCTAGAAGCGATTGAACTGAAGGAACAACTCAACCAACTGTTAGACCAATGCTACATCCATCCTAGTAGTTTGCCATGGGGAGCTACAGTGCTATTCCAGAAGAAGAAAGATGGAATGCTTCGGCTATGCATTGATTACAAAGGGTTGAATCAATCGACCATTAAAAACAAATACTCCATCCCAAGAATAGATGAACTTCTTGACTGTCTTCAAGGTGCAAATATCTTCTCTAAAATTGATCTCAGGTCCGAATATTATCAGATAAGGATCAAGGAAGAAGATATTCCGAAGACTGCATTCAGCACAAGATATGGACACTTTGAATTCCTAGTGATGTCATTCGGGCTGACAAATGCTCCAGCTACCTTCAACATGTTAATGCAGGATATCTTTAGGCCCTATCTTGATGACTTCGTACTCGTCTTCTTTGATGATACCCTAGTCTACTCTAAGCAGGAAAAAGATCACGGACCCCAGCTTCACATTGTTCTTGAAACAATGAGAGCACACAAGCTTTATGCCAAGAAGAAGAAGTGTGCATTTTTCAAGCGACAGATTGAATATCTGGGATTCATTGTATTAGCGGAAGGAATTTCAGTGGATCCCGCCAAGGTCAGAGACATTCTAGAATGGCCAACACCAACTTCTATCAAAGAAATACGTAGTTTCCTTGGATTGACGGGATGGTACATGATCTTTATAAAAAACTAGGCTTTGATTGCAGCACCTCTGACTAATCTACTAAAGAAGCAAGTGGCAATTGTATGGTCACCTGCTGAACAGACTAGCTTTGACAAACTAAAGCAAAGCTTGGTATTAGCACCCATCCTGAAACTTCTTGATCTTAGCAAGGAGTTTGAAGTGGTAATTGATGCTAGCGCACTTGCCTTAGGATGTGTACTCATACAAGAAGGTCATCCCGTAGCATACTCTTCAAGGAAACTGAAGAGCCATGAAAGGAATTATGCCACCCATGATCTGGAGCTGTTGGCTATCATCCATACTCTCAAACTTTGGAGACATTACTTGCTGGGTAACAAATTTGCCTTAGTGACAGACCACAAGAGTCTTAAATGGATCTTCACCTAGAATGAGCTCAATATGAGGCAACGTCGATGGATTGAAGTGTTGGAGGAATATGATTTTGAAATCAAATACCGGCCGAGAAAATAGAATGTAGTTGCCCATACACTCAGTCGCAAGGCATTTCTAAATTCTCCAATTTTGCAAAATTCATCAATAGCAAAATCTTTAGCCACAAAGGTATCAATGCCAAACAACCCAATTTTTGAACTAGCTAGAGAAAAGGCATGTCATGACCCAGTTTATCAGAAATTGCTAAGGGAGATCCCCATCAAGGATCAAGACCTAGAGCTAAAGATGAAGTATCAAGAATTCTCTGTCAGTAGTGGACTTGTCTACTTTAGGAGGAGATCATGTATCCCCGCAAGCAAATCTCTCAAGCAGAAGATACTTTGGGAAGCCCATGACTCCCCTTTCTCGGGACATCCTGGCTATGCCAAGACCCTTAATGCAGTCAAAAAGAGCTATTATTAGGATAGGCTCAAAGCTGACATTCTTAAATATGTCATGGAATGTTTGTCTTCTCAACGCATTAAGGCCAAACATGTCAAGATGCCAGGGAAATGGCAACCACTTGGCATTCCCCAAATGAAATGGGAATTCATTAGTATGGACTTTGTTGTTGGCCTATCCCAAATGCAGGGAGGATACAACTCTATTATGGTTGTAGTAGATATGCTCACCAAGGTAGCACATCTTATCCCTGTCAAGACAAACTATAAAGCCTCACACATCGCAAGATTATTCATCAAGGAGATATTCAAACTGCATGGGTTGCCCAGAAGAATCATTAGTGATCATGACTCTCTCTTCACATCACACTTATGGAGGGCTATCTTCGAGACCATTGGGACTCAACTCTATTTCAGCACAGCTTACCATCCCCAAACTGATGGTCAAACAGAACGAGTCAATCAAATCATTGAAGATATGCTTAGGGCACACTGCTGTCGCGAACCCAAAAAGTGGATTCAATATTTTCCACTGGTTGAGTTTGCCTACAATGCTTCTTACCAACAAAGCATTCAGATGACCCCTTTCCAAGCATTGTATGGGCACGATTGTCGTACTCCTTTGAGCTTCTCATATCCAACCTTGAGGGTTGAAGCTTCAAAGCAGTTGCTGGGAGACATGGATGACCAAATCAAATCAATAATACAGGACATCCAAGCCACCACGGACAGACAGAAGGCTTATGCAGACTTGAAACGGCAAGATAGATCCTTCGTTGAAGGTGATATGGTCTTCATCTGCGTACACCCTAAAAAGTATTCACTATCCTTGGGTGAGTACAAGAAGCTAATTCCAAGGTATTGCAGACCTTATAAGATCACTAAGTGCCTAGGACCTAATGCTTACAGACTACAACTACCCGCAACCCTAAAAGTTCATAATGTATTCCATGTTAGCCTATTGAAAAAGTATCTACCTAATCCAAATCATGTACTTGATGATCAGCAAGTTGTAATGCCTAGCCAAGGAGTCCTTGAGCTACAGCCTAATAGAGTTCTGGATATCCAGGAGAGGCATTTGAGGTCAATGACCTTGAGAGAATACCCATTAGGGGAGTTTTGAGGTCTCGAAAATGCCTTTTAGGATGTGGAGAGAGAGTGCTCTAGACCAATAAGAGCAAAGCCTCAGTAACGGAACTTCTATTTTAAAAAAATTAAAAAATCATTTTACAAAAATATATAAATATGATAATATTACGAATTTGTATTTTTATTATGTATTTTTAGTCTCTTATATTCGTGATTATGACATCTTTTGCATTAATGGCATAGAGTCTCGGCTACTTTTATTTAATGATGTTTCTAGATTAATGATAATGACTGATGTAATCGAAATTCAAATTGGTGAAAAGCATGGCGCTCAGTTTTTTCCCTCCTTTCTTTTATTCCTCTATTGTTTTTCCCTCCGTTATGATAGCCTAGTCCTCTCTCTCTCTCTCTCTCTCTCTCTCTCTCTCTCTCTCTCTCTCTCTCTCTCTCTCTCTCTCTCTCTCTCTCTCTCTCTCTCTCTCTCTCTCTCTCTCTCTCTCTCTCTCTCTCTCTCTCTTTGTGCATGTATCTCTCTCTTCTACCATGGATACAGAAATTCGACCTTTAACAAGGCGTCCAAACTCCCAAATCACATCCATATCAGTGTTTAACTCATTCCAAACTGATGGAAGATGGATTCCTACTATCATTAGCAAAGGTAGTTGGATCACCATGCAACAAGCAAAACATGGAAAAAGGCAAAGACATGAGAGCTCGTTTATCTCTGCTTGGAAGGGCAGAATCTGAGATTTTAAGCTTGGAGCAAATAAGAATAGTATCAAAGAGGTACTAGTGCAACATATGTTCATGCATAGAGAGCTGTGTTTGAAACCTGGATCTTCAAAGCTTCCAATGCATAGACCAAATTGTAAGAATTTGATGCTTAAAGTTTTTCCTTTCTTAAACATAGTTTAGGTTTTTCCATTAATATTTGTTTGTCTTGTAGATGTCTATCCCTCTAATCTTGAGGAATGGCAACCAGTGGAATCTATTATTGATGTTATTGATGTTATACATGGTTCAATTGGAGAAGAAATGTATAGAGGTAGAAAGAAGACAGAGCTTGCAGAGAATGGAATATTCTTTTATGACCATTCTTATGTTATTCCTATGCGGTGTTGCCAATGGGGATCAATAAAACTCCTTCCTTTGCCAGATTTTTCAAGCTTTGAGTGGCCTTCGCCAAGTCCAGCTACTAGTGAGGGCTATAGATGTAAGATATTTTCTGAGATCCAAAAAGCACTAAAATCTAATATCTCAAGTAGGCTAAGCAAAGTTACTTTATTTATGCCTATTAATATATTTATTGATTTCTTCTCTAATATGGAGATAAGAATAACAAAAACCATGCTTTCAGTAAAGAGACTAACATATGATCATATCATACAATTTGTTGATGAAGGATGGGATACAAGGACAGAAGGAAAAATTATATGTAAGATTGATCAAGACTCTATAGCTTGTAAATATATGATTGCTACTCAAAATTTTATCCTTAGCTTTTACTATAGTCGATAGCATTTTGTTGGTAGTAGTCCAGTTGCTTTAGACCAGAATCTTAATGATTTCAGCAGGATCCTATTGTGGATCTTGATATTTGGTTCAACGAGGATATTATTGCAATCTTAAAGATCAGAAAATCATGTACGCTACATCAAGTGAGGATGGATTTACAAAATGAAGACATTGAACTACCATGCTCCTTTGTATTCCAACTTGACAAGAAACGAGTAAGTTTTCACATCATATTATATCTACTTAGATGTATATCAAGATCTCACTTTCTAACTAACTAACATTTGTAATTTATTTTTTGCAGATATCGAAAAGGAGAGAAAATAAAATACACTACAATGACATTCAAGAAAAGATATCTTTACTATCAATATAAAATACATGTACAAATTTTATAGCAGATGTCTATCTGCCATCTCTATGAGATATACAAGGGCTGAAGGGCAAATTTCTATATATGAAGGCCTACAAGGCGATATGGCAAAGCTATTTCTTTTTTGGAGAACTATCATTTCTAGGAGTCCTTTTGCCTTTCTTTGATGTCTTGGGTATAGAAGGTGTTGAAGCTGTGGATTTTCCTTCCGTGGTTATAGGCACTGCATCTCCTTCATGGTGCAAATCCCCACCAATCTCTGTTGTTAGTTGTATACAATTGACCATTATATACTTCAAGAGCTTTGCTCTGATGTACCAAACATGCTCAGATGTATAGCAATCCTTCGAAAACTATCACACATTTATAGAAAAAAGAGTTTTAGTTCATTATTGTTCTTACAATAGACTATATTTTTATCATCAATGGACTATTTGCAATTAATATCTATCTTAAAGTTTAGTATCTTTCATATTACCTTTACATATTTATCATCATTAAGATAAACAAAGTTAACCATTCTTCTAGCATTTGCAATCACCCTCCAGCCCACAAGAATGGCTATTATCCTGATGGGGACACTGCAACCACCAACACAAAGTAAAACTATAAAGAGGACGAATTGTAGTTCATAGAATAAACTCATGTTTCAATTATTTTAATGAATAACTTACCGCAACTTGTCTATATTGCATTGTTGCAAGCAAATCAGATGGCATAGGGGGTCTTTTCTCTAGCTCTTCAATTAATCTTTTGGCACCTCTATATATAAAATATGTTGAAATTTAGAGTACTTACAAAAAAAAAAAATTGAAATATCAAGGAGCCCTTGGATAATATAACTTACAATTTAGCATTTCCATGGCTTCCTTTCATAGAGTTGATTAAAAAGCATTGCTTATCCACAAGGTCTATTGCAATCAAGCTCCAATGAGAACTAAAAGCAATCATATCTCAACAAATTAGTAGGATAAAATCTCAAAAACTCTAATAGAATATTGAAACACTTACTTTTCATTATATGGAATTATAAGCAGCTCCAAAGTATCGAAGTCAATCAAATTGAGCCAGTGCTCAATAAAACTTGCATCAAGCTCATTCCTCATAAAGAATGAGATAGATTGATCAAAAACCTCAATTTTTTGTTGTATATCCAAAGGAAACTCATGCATTATACACCTAGAAAAGGTATAGAAATAGTGAGTATAAACAAGAAAAATCTTATTGCTAAAAAAATATCAAAAAGTATAAGTAATTATGGATGGACATACCTTAGGCCAGCAAGAATAAGACTGTCATTTACTTCTCTTCTTTTATCCTTAAGAATCCGAACACATGCAGCATCAAAGGAGATAACCTCAGTTATTTTGCCTAAGTCACCAGGTAAGAAACAAAACACACTGAATCCTTTTGGATTAGCTGCTTCAAGAAGGGTGGCTAGCTCATTTTCAAAGAACTCTAGTTGCTCTATTTCCCTTTCTTCAACCCTTTGCCTCCTATACTCTCTCCATTTATCTGCTTGTTCCTCTTTAGCCTTCTCCTCTTTTTCATGTTGCCTTGTATCCTTCTCATGGGTGACATCCTCAACCCTGACACTAGAATCATATTTCTTTCTTCTAGCTGGGGGCACATTAAGGATATTAAATGTCTTCATATCAGTGAGGAGAATTGGCTCAAGGACCTTTGAAAATCTATATCTTAGCCTCCTAAGAATTACCATGTCCTTGTCCATGAGTATGAGCCTATGAGCATGAGCAGCACAAATGTAGGCATCTTGAAAAAACTCAATTAGAAAATCCTATGTGGCTTCTTGTATACAATTAAGAGCTGTTCTTGTCCATCTGAAACTATCCAAACTATATCTGTCACAAATTTCCCTGACAAGCCTCTGAAAAGACAACTTTGAAATTGCATTGTCAAGAGCATTTACTGCCTTTCTAATCTCCCTTAGACACCTGACATTTTGAGAAAACCTTCTCCTTGGCTTTGACTTTCTAGAGAGCTTCTGAGGCTTTGAAGACTGATGAATCTTTGATGCTAAATCCCTAGGATCAATCTTCTCTTTTCTTGCTGTTGCCTTAGTCCTAGCCATCTGCCAAAAAAACATATGTTACTTCTTCTCCAGCACGTAAACCAAAATGCGAGTCCCAGACAAGAGTTATCTATGCTGCATGGCGTTTTCTCGTATCAGCTGAATTTTTCTCGAGCTGTCTAGTGAAACGCGAGTGTCAAGCAAGGCGCCTCTTTGCAGCTGCTTCTTTTCGCGTTTCACCGGACTTGTTGTCCATTGTGTCCAGTGAAACGCGAATTTAAGCCAGGAAACCTGCTTGAAGTACCTTATTTTCGCGTTTCACCGGACAGCTCATGAATGGCTTTGACAAAACCAAGAAAAAATAGCTTTGATCCAAGAAAAGCTTTTAAGATTACATAAAATATCCACAGAATTAGGGAGAAAATTTGAAGATTTCCTTAAATATCCACAATATTAAGGAATGCTTTCACTGTGGAAAAAATTCTTTTGTAGTGGTCATAAGCTAATAATAACATAAAGGATTAAGGAAAAGTATCAAAACAATGCATTGAATGGAGCTTGTTATTGAAAAGCAAGATGCAGAAACCATATCTTCTTTTTAGCTTGTTCTTCACAATCTCAGCCTAAAGATGACAATATGCTCAAAGGTTTGCTTTGTTGGGGAAGCAGTGAAATGCTTGGAGATTGGAAGGAAATGCTTGGAGACTGGAAGGAACACCAAAAACAAAGATGGAGTAGCGATGAAATGCGATGAAAGGTAAAGGCGGTGAATTTGCATGGACTCAACGTTCTTCGCAAAGTGTTAATAACACACATGTGACGTACTCTCGCTTACTGGAATTTTTTATTTACTTGGAAAATGGTTATTTAACACACATGTGACGTATTTTTGGAAAAAGAGAATGTGCACGTCTTCTGAGGAGTTTATTACGCTGTGTTAAGTCAAACACGTGTACACGTATGTTTCCATTATTACACAAACTTTTTCGTTGGAACTATCACCACATGCTTAACGGTCGATATAAAAGCATTTCAAACCCATTTCTCCGACATTGTCTTCTTCTCTGCCAAAATTTCGTCTCGACTTCCCTTCAAGGTCCTTGCTTCCTGTGTGGAGAGCAGTTCAACAATCTTTGATAGGTAACAAATTTTTTTATTACAAGCATTTTAACAAAATAAATTTGATTAATATAGAAAGAATGTTTTATAACACTTGAACAATTAAAGATGTTATGTGCTTTCTATCTTTCAAAAGCAGCATAGCTTTTCCAAAAATGATTTTATCATCAATTTGTGTGTTTCCATAGAATTTATTTATTGTTCATGTTTCTTTTCTTCATTTGCAATTTTTGACCAGTGAAACGCGAAACAATGTCTCTGTTGATGATATTTTGCTTAGTATCGCGTTTCACCGGGCCACATATTAGAATATTTTTTGTCTTCAAGCTAGTGTCCGATGAAACGCGATTCCTTCACAGGCATTTGCCTTACACACTTGAATTTTCGCGTTTCACCGGTCAACTAAAAAATTTCTCCTTTTTTGATTTTTTTGTCTTGGAAAATCAATGTTGGGGCCTCTTTCCATGGTTCCATCTTGTTTTATTGGATATTGGTTCTATTCTGCTTTTTTTTTTCAGGGATAAATATTTTTCTGGTCAAGATGACAAAGAGGAAGCTATCTCTGGAAGGAATGGATGAGGAGGAGACAATTGAGACATTTGATGATAGGCTCTTTGATTTTTTACACACCACTGGAAATTCTTCCAAGTTTTGCTATATCAGGGAAATTTTCAATGTTTCTTTTGATTTGAAGGAGTTATTGGAGGATCTTGATGATAAACTTAAGGAGTACAGATGTTTTTATGATAGACATATGCAAGGTTTGAAAGTCAATGGATTTGTTCATTATAGTGATGTCATGGGAGCCACCAATACATCCAGGTCAACTTTGCTAGGCAGGTTCAACCTCATTGATGAGGAATTCAAAAAGAAAGAAACATGTTGCCCTTTCCACAGGTACCAACACCAATGCCTTCTGATCCACAAGGACGTTGGATTTATTGTGTATCTTCAGTACATCGAAAATTCTTCTCCAGATATAGATCAACAGAGAAAGCTAGAGGATATTGCAAGTATGGATAAGGAGGTCGAAGAGAAGGAGGAGATGTTCCAAGAAGATGTTGAGAATCAACTTGTCCAAGGTTTTGATGTAGGTTTATTCAAGAGTGACAATATCACAATGGTGGAAGAAAAGGAGATTGAGCCAAGTGCACAGGTTGATGAAGAAGGTCCTCTTGCTTGTGTTCCAACATTTTCCACTTATCTTATCAACAAGAAGAGATATGTGTTGCTAAATGATATTCAACATCTTTTTGATCTTAGAGAAGATTATTGCTTAGCAATCCTTGCAGGTTGGGGCAAAAATGACATGAATTTTATAGGTTATGAATAAGAACCACTAGCAAGTCTTGATGTTGAGGGAGAGAATTTCCAAGATAGCTCTATAGCCTTACATACATGTATTAATCAGATCATAGAATACGAAAAGGGGGGGCTACCCTACAGAAGAAGAGTTCTTGCAGGTCCAGAAGAAACTTCATATTGATGATGTAGGGTATGAAGAGAGATTGAAGTCTCCATCAGATGAGAAGCCCAAGAGTTCAATAAATCTTTATGATGATAGTCTTCTTGAAGAAGATGAACACCCTAAGGTATGAAATATAATTCGAAGTTATCCATTGAGTTTATGTTAGACTTTATTATGCATTATAGATAAATATCTTATATCTTGTATTGTTGTGGTTTGTTCTATAGATTGAGATTGAAGATCTGGACAACTTTCTTGGAAGGGCCAAGGGCTCTAGGCCAATGAAGCTTGGAAAAAATCAAAGCCTTGGCCATTATATTGGAAACTTAAACAATCAAACAATTGTAATATATCATAGTAGATTGTCAAGCTCTCCAAGTCTACCAATGATGGCTTTGAGAGCTATCTCAAAGGTAATTGGATCTCAAGTTTTCAGCAGAGGTTTGGACAAGATCATTTTGGTGGAGAAGGAAGAAGCCATAAGAGTTTTTGGCTTTATGCCTGGATACAGTGGATCTAGAGTTGGATATTTTGGAGTTCTTGGCTCCTATTTGCTCTCTTATGTAGGAGATAGTAAGAATTTGAAGCTTCTTCCAGGCTATCGAAAACAAGAGTTTTTGAAATACAGAGGTCTTATTGAGTGGGATGAAACAAAAGATTCCTCTAGAGGCCCTCGAGCTACCTGAAACCAAGGACTCCTCTGAAGGCCCTGTTGAGGTGCCTGAAACTAAGGACTCTTCTGCAACACAATCAGACTAGAAGATGCCAAAGATTAAGGGTTTCTTGAAACCCATCTTTTCCCAACTCTTTGTTTGGTTTGTAACAATTCTGTAAATCTTTGCTTTGCGCAAGAATTTAAATATCTATCTTTTCTTCTTTGGGTAACAATTTGTATAGTCCTTGCTAAAGATGATGTATTGCTTGATGTGGTTGTATCTTTAAGCTTGAATTTATGCCAAATTTGTCGATAGAACCATTGAAAGACCTCTAATAAACTGTTGGCTTTGTGTCTTCCACCTCCATGTCTTGTATGTCTGAAATATTTTGTTCTTGCTTGATAATGTGATTTTTCCATACCTTGGGTTGACCAGATAGATAGAGATCCATATTGTTTAATAAAGTATGGAGCATGGTTGTATAGAATATGTTGCATAGTCAACAAATAAGGAAAGTTATTAAAAAACATTATATGAGTTCGACAATGAAGAAACAAACATATACAAACTTCTTACCATATAGTGAGTAAAGTATTGATCACCCCAAGCTTTTGTCATCGCCTTTTTGAAAATGTTCAATTGGTTTTTAAAGTCTTTGAGATCATCATCATTCCATTCAACCTTATCACAATAAAAAAACACTTTGTCTAGTGTTTCCCAAACTTTAGCTTTTCTATTTCGAGCTTGTCCATTATCAATGTGATCCTTAACTGCATTATGTAGGGATTTCCACTGATTAAATTTAATAGTTGAGCCACCATTTCTCGAGTTTATCTTGCCAAGTCTCCCATGAAAGCCTAGAAACCTTCTAGCCTTCACTCCACCAATAGATGGTTTTTTTGGGACACAATTACCATCCTTAGACTTTTGAAGATCTGGTTTAATAACAACATTGCCACCATGCAAACCAATTGCAGAGAGAACTTTTTCAACCTTTGTTATAGCATATGTTCTAGTTGATAATGGCTTCAACTTCCATGCAAATCCTATATAGAGATGAACAAGCTTTTCGATTATCCTGCAAAGTGCATGAAGTGTACAAATATGGGCATTCGCTAAAGGAATGTCCAAGACTGGTTAAAACTGTGGATCCTTATTGTGCCTAGAGGGAGCTCTATTCCAATTGCTTGAGTTTAACTCTACAGCTGGTGACATGCAGTATAAGCAAGGAGATCTCGAGTTAGCTCCCTTTGATACATTATACATACATTTGAGTGTCTTTAGGTCACCAGCTATGTGCCACTCAATCCTGTAGTTCCCTAATCCTTCAACAAATAGCTCTTCTCCTACTTGTTGCCTTTGAATAACATTAGGTATTGATGTTTGATGAAAAACCCAATATAGTATATCAAAATTCTCAGTATCTACCTCAAATGCTCCTAGCCACCAGATGTTATATTCAGATTGAACACTAAATGATGTTGAGTGATTGCAATGACTTGATGAAAGTGCTCTATTCATCAAGGTGATAGAGATTCTCTCCAATTTTTTACATTTCAGAATCTCACTTTCATCAAGTTTAATCACAAATCTAGCCACTCCCTGTGCCTCTGCTACGGACAAGTCATAAAATTTGATCATTAAGCATTGTAGGGTGGGCAAGTCAAGGAAAATATTGTTAAATTCATTGAATGTAACCTCCTTTTTCTTGCCCTTAAAGCTAGCCTTGATATGAAAAGGCTCACCTAGAATCTCCATCACTTTGTTATTAACTCTCTGTCTGATAGTCCTAACCACAAATGGTTTCGGAAGTATGCAATTGTGTACCTGTCCTTGCTTCATATTTGATTGTAAAAGTTGGAAAAGTTGCATATAAGCATCTCGACTGATACCAATACTATCCAGTGTCTTCTGTACTAACTCAGAATCCAAAGAATAATCCTTCACAAATGACTCCAAGCATTGTTTCTTTGCCTTTTTAAATTTCTTCTTCTCCAAAATATCCTTTGAAACCACTGAAGGAAGAAGATGATAATAAAACTGAGCTGCTTTTAAAGAATCTCTTTCACTTGCATTTGGTTGTAGAAGAGATCTAAGCAAAATTAACATCACAAATCAATGCAAGTAGTTTAAATAAAGCCATATTTAAGATTTTTCAAGTGAAAAAAATATACCTTGCTGCTTGGATTCTTTTACCACAGCCTCCTCCTCCTCGTTTGAGATTCTCAATATTTTTAAGAGCTCTTTGTCGATTTCGAAGACCTAATAAAGTTTGCTTTTGTTGATAAGCTTTGATACGCTTTTCCAATGAATGAATTTTTTGTTGACAATCCTCTAGCTTCTGCAACAACTCTATATTGTGTTTCATCAAAAGATGATTCTCTAGTCCAAGGATATCCTTTTCTGCAACAAGATTAAGTGTATAACCTAAAAATCCATTGTAGCCATCACCAACAAACCTCATTAATGATGAGCTATTATAGAAAGGAGGAGTGCTATTTTTGCTAGGATCTTTGGGATATAGCTTTCCATCTAACCAAAGATCAATATTCTTCTTTCCTTCAAACCTCAGTATATGTTTCATAGACTCTGTAACCGTGATAGATTTTGTTCTCTTTCTTATCGGTTCATACTCACTGTCCAACTCAATATGAAGATGATAGAGAGATCTTTTATGAGAGCTACAGAGATCATTAGATGATTGATCCATAGCTGAGTTACAGAGATCATTGGGTGATTAATCCATAGCTAAGGATATGATTAGAAGCAAGAACGAAAACAAAGAAGAGACTAATAAGGAGGAGAAAAAAAGAAGAGAGAAACGATGGAGAAACGATGGAGGGAGGCAATCGAGTATCCACCAAAATTCAAATTGAATATTACTTTTCACTTTAATGAGGAGAGGTAAGATCTTCATTATGACAACCTTGCCAACTTTATGGTGACCTAGATTTCTAGGTTTGATGTGACCACGAGAATATCACGACAATGACTTATTAATGAATTTTGATATTTTAACTTACCAAAATATAAACCTTTTAAAAATTCTATAAAATGATTTTATTTCGTAAATTGTTTTCTCTCTCTAGGATCTCTTACAGGGCATTTTCGAGACCTCAAAACTCCCCTAATGTCGTCCACCAGTGGAAAGATTATCCCAAAGAGGATGCCACTTGGATTGAAGAATATACTCTCAACCAACAATATCCCCAACTCCTCTCCAGATGAGGACATCTCGATTCCTCTAAGGGGGAGAGGTTGTAATGTCTCACTCTCGTTCCGCCCTCACACATTCCAAGGAAACATGCTTTTGACATTGGCACTCACCTTCGAGGATCAAATCTAGTGGTGGTAGTCAAAATTAGTAGGTGTGTTAGTAGGGTGAGATAGAAGGAGTTAGTTAATTAAGTAAAGTTAGTAAGTTAGTAAGGGTTAATTAAAAATGTTAGCAATATAGAATATGTTAGTAAAGGTTAACATTAGTAATATACTATGGTATAGTATATAAAGCTTACCTGTGCGGGTGAACCCGCCATCTCCCGCCGCCTCCACAACTGAAGCCGACATCCACATCATCATCATCATTATCAGCGCTAATATCACCCTCGCCCTCGTCATCATCTCAAGGTTTCCTCTATGCGAGAGGGCACGATGCATGCCTATATACCTGCGCCACACGTCGGGAGCTTGAGAAGAGAAACCCCCTCCCTCCCACAACTATATAATACCCCCCCTGGTTGCGATGACAGTTACCACCTCCATCGCTTGTGCCACCCGCTCGCTATAGGCGGCAATTAGCATCTTGAAGCCTCGCCCGCACACCATTTTTTTCCCTCGCTAGGTCTCTAGTGTCGCCACCCTCTTGCAGTCTCCAAACGGCTTTTCTCCCCCCCCCCCCTCCCAGTGTGTCAGTCTGCGTCAGTAACTAAGTGCTGCCGACGACCCGCTCCGCCACCCAAAACATCCCTCCCCACGTGATTTCGACGCAGGCCTATAGGCCTTTGGGCCTAACCAAACCCCCTCCTTAATTGCTGTAGTTGCAAGACCCCCCCTGGGGCCTCCATTTAAATGGCCTCCCGCCGTTGGCCCTAGACACTCATTTTTTTCCCTAGATGTTTTTCTTGCCGTGAGGTGAAAGAAGGAATAGGGTCGGAAAGATTTAAAAAAAGGGTGAGAGAGAGAGAGAAGGGGAGAATTGGGAGAGAGAAGGGAAGGGAGGAGGAGAGAGACAGAAGGAGAAGGAGAGGATAAGAAGGAGGATTGAGAGAGATAAGAGAAAGAAGGTGAGAGAGAGAAGAGAAGGGAAGAGGGAGAATAAGAAGGAGGAGGTGAAGAGAAGTATAAGAGAAGGGAGGAGGAGAGAGAGAGAAGGAGAAATAGGGAATAAGGAGGAGGTGAAGAGAAGTATAAGAGAAGGGAGGAGGAGAGAGAGAGAAGGAGAAATAGGGAATAAGGAGGGAAAGAAATAATAGAAAAAAATGTGAGAGAGAGAGGACAGAGAGAGAGAGAAGAGAAAGAAGGTGAGAGAGGGAGAAGGGGAGGAAGAGGGGAGAAGAGGGAGAGTAGTAGAAGAAGGGAAGGAGAAGGAAAGAGGTAAAGGAAGAGAGGTGAGAACGGTAAAAGGAAGGAGTCACCAAAAACCACTTCCTTGAACAATGAACCACAGTCGGTAGCCCTCCAAGCTGATCGTGTTTAAGGAAGCCGCTAAGGACCGGACTGCCCAATCTCCGTGAGGGAATGGCTCCCAAAAAGAAAGTCGCGGGAAGCATAGGCGCTCAAGCCACCGGAAATGCTGGAGCTACGAGCGGAACAACCAACACAGCACACACGAATCAAGCCCAAGTTTCAAGCATTAAAAAAGTTAGTTTAGGACTTAATTCTCATGGAAGGATAATGTCGTGCATAAGATTTCGTTTATACCAAGTTGCAAACAACGGTAGGGTTGAACTCGCATAAGTTTTACTCGTCTAAGATGATAAGGTTATCGCCTTACCTTTCATGAAATGATAACTTCTACACACATAAAATGATAGGGTTATCGCTTTATTCACATGAAATGATAGCTTTTTAACCAGTTCAGTGCATGAATAGTCCTTTGGAATTCTCGTTTCACGATCTTGGTTAAAAGGAACACATGAAATGTTAACTTCTATTCATAAGTTACACTCTCATCATTGGAAATAAAACCCTAGACTTCCATAGATGCAAGTCACATGTGATCATGTGCATTGGAAATAAGTACTCATTATCAAGAATAAAGGAGTTAAAAGCTATTAGGGGGCAACTATAATAAATGCATAATGTGCATGATGGTTGGGAACTCTTGCATTGAACCGCACTAAGAGAATTGGAAGGATCGCTTGCATCAAAACCACATCGTGAAATTTTAAAAGAGGAATCATGTATTGTCATGTGGGTAAACTAAGCTTGGCTGAAGTTAAAGATTATAAGACCCTTGGTTGGGTTGCGAATAAGGCATACCCTTTGCCTTGACAGACCAACTAGTGCATGAGTTAGGGACTAGGATACCCTAAGAAAGATTAAGACAACTTACCAAGACCATTTGCTCTTGTTGGAATTATTGGGATTTCGCCAAGATGCAGAAAAACCCAAGATCGGGCGCTAGGCATCCGGGAAAAAGAAGTCACACCTTAGCAGTGGGTCACACAAACGACCTCCGAATTGTTCATGCTTGTACTTAGATACAGTATTTAATTTCTTTTCTCAAGGAACTAATTCAAGGAAAACACTTAAATGCTTCAGGTTGAAAGCCTGAAGGGAGAGGTAGGAACAATTACCTCTGACTGTCTGCCTGGCCTTATCCAAGGGGGTTGTTAGCCGCACCGGGTATATGGACCTAACCCACCACGAGAGGTCTCTCCGTGGGTACTGCTTGGAGCAGGAGGACGCTTGGGTGAGAGGGGAGGCTCTGGCTGTAAATCCCTCGCCTCCGGATCCCGTACAAGAGTCTAATGTGACTCGAGATGGGATCTTGAGCCCATGTACTAGTCTACAGGTGGAACTTGGAACAGTGATCTTATAAATTGCTGGAATGGCCTTCGGGTATGAGATTGGATGTAATCCAAAATTATGATAAATAAAGAACAAATGCTTGAGAAAAAAGAACTTGCCTGACATCGTTTGTGTGTCAATACCTAAGCTACGTAAAGGAACCCGTGATTAATTGGTTTTAATTAAGGGAGCTGATTTTACATGTCAAAATGTAATGTGTTAGGTAATTAGATAACTAATCAAACTGAGGGAACAGGGTGGATGTGACCAATAGGTCTATCCTTCGGAAGGGTGGTCTCGGTTAGCCGAGAGCTTTCCTCAAAAGAAAATGTTAATGAGGAATGTTAAGGAAGGACGGACGATGACCTTAGACAATGTTGTTTAGAATCCTGATTCATACCATTTTAGGGGACCGGAATGGGACTATGCACTACGGACAGAGAGGTCGAGCGATGCATCCCTCTCATTTCCCATTCTCTTTAAACCAAGTTCGATAAGAGTATGCTTGGGTCTAGTTGTATCTACGCAAAGTGGAGCAGCTGTAGACCGATGCTAGAAGGTTGTTAGAATGACTCGACTGCTAGGAGCCTTGACTTTAGGTCGATCCTAGTGGGAATGATCGGATAAGTTCCATTGCGGAGAAGACTCGAGAGATCCTAGTTGGCAAACCCCATATCATTCCTTGGGAGTGACGAGCGGTGTCTTCTAGATTGATCTTTCAATGGGCTGCTAAGACATGTCCTGCGATTTGAGGGGCGGGCATGTTACAGCAAGATGCTAAACCTCAACAAGAATAAAGGCCACTTTAACCAGCTAGGCTATAGTTGGAAAGAAGACCTAATGAAGGCACATTGAATATGAATCTTATAGAAACCAACATGTCTGATGATGGGGAAATGCAAATGTTTGAGCTAACAAGAGAGCTAGATAGAGGGATACTAAAACTAAAACTCAAAGGGTAGCAAGGATTAAAAAGAGAAAATAGGTTGTAGACAATCCAAAAACCAGCAAGAAAGCTAGAGAACAAAGGAAGATTCTAATGGGGGACTTTTCTTTGGGAGTCAATCAAGTTTCTTACAACTTGCTTGAGGATTTAAATGGTAAGAAGGCCGATGTCACATATGGTCAGCTGTACCAGATGAACTCATCTCTGAGGAGGCATTGGCATGGATTGGTTAGTATCAGGAAAGGAAAAACCTAAATTGGGCATGTTGGAGTGGTATACCTATCAAATGTGAAAGACATTATACTTGTTGTGGATGCATGGATACATGCACTACAAGGGAATGGGGCAATAGCGACGCCGATTAGCGACGCCGGATATTAGCGTCGCTATAGGCGTCGCTATATGCGTCGCTATTTGCGTCGCAAATGCGACGCAAATAGCGACGCATATAGCGACGCCAATTGCGACGCCGCAGGGAAAAAAAGCGCGGCTGAAATCAGAGCGCCGTTTTCATTTTCTTTTCTTCGCCTTTTGAGAGTGAGAGCGAGGGAGAGAGCGAGGGAGAGAGCCAAGGCTTTGTGAGAGAAGAGGAGGAAGAGACTTGCTGCCGCCGCCGCCGCCGTTGTTCGCGAAGGAGAGGAGGAGCCCTCGTTGCAAAGAGAAGCCGCCCACGCTCGCCATATCTCATTGGTGAGTCTCCCTCTCTCTTTCTTTTACTTGTTGAAGGTTTAAATCGTTCTCTTTTGTTTGTTCAGGAGAGGAAAATGAAAGAGAAGGAGAGGGAGAGGGAGAGAGAGGGAGAGAAAGAGAGGGAGAGGGAGAGAAAGAGAGGGAGAGTGCATTCTCTCTCTCTCTCTCCCTTTTGCTTGTTTAATGTTTAAATTACTTTCTTTTTTGCTTGTTTAGGAGAGGAAACGAGAGAGTAAGAGAGAAAGAGAGGGAGAGGGAGAGGGAGAGGGAAAGAAAGAGAAAGAGAAAGAAAGAGAAAGAGAAATAGAGGGAGAGGGAGAGGGAGGGGGAGGAAATAGGAAAGGGAGAGAAAGAGAAAGAGAGGGAGGAGGGAGAGTGCATTCTCTCTCTCCCTCCCTCTCCCTTTTGCTTGTTTAATGTTTGAATCACTTTATTTTTTGCTTGTTTAGGAGAGGAAATGAGAGAGAAAGAGAGTGAGAGGGAGAGGAAGGGGAAGGAAATGAGAGAGGGATAGAAAGAGAAAGAGAGGGAGAGTGCATTGTATCTCTCCCTCTCCCTTTTGCTTGGAGGATGTTTAAATCACTTTTTTTTTGCTTGTTTAGGAAATGAGAGAGAAAGAGAGATAGAGAGGGAGAGGGAGAAAAAGAGAGGGAGAGGAAGAGGGAGAGGGAGAGGGAGAGGGAGGGGGAGGGGAAGGAAATGAGAGAGGGAGAGAAAGAGGGAGGGGGAGGGAGAGGGAGGGAGGGAGAGGGAGAGGGAGAAAGAGGGAGGAAGAGGCAGAGGGAGGGGGAGGGAGGAAATGAGAGAGGGAGAGAAAGAGAACGAGAGGGAGAGGGTGAGGGTGAGAGAAAGAGAGGAAGAGAGGGAGAGGGAGAGAAAGAGAGGGAGAGGGAGGGGAAGGAAATTTAAGATGATATACGTATTGGTAATGGTATGCAATGTGCTTTGCATACGGCCACGTACTTCATCAAAATGAACCCAAAATTATTGTTATAGAAGAAGAAACCCTTAAATTGAGTATAGGATAATTTCTCTCAGGTCTTATGACTATGAGTAGAATTGATTGAAATAAATTTTATTACCATAGTTATAAAATTTCATAGATGCCGCGCATTAATTTTAAAATGGATTACTTATACTCAAAGCCGAGATATAACAAAAAATTATCTACCGGGACAAACAAATCGTTGAGCATGATACAAGGCCGAGATATAACATCGGAAAATCTCTCGACTACTATATACAATGCAAGGTTTATGGTCAACTTGCAACTTGACATACATCTCCATAAAGCTATCCATTTAAGCCTCATTTGCTGTAATGTAGATAAGATGGCAAACGAAGAAGGTCCTATAGTGCTTGTCAACTACAACATTCCTCCATGGCTTTCTACGAAGAAAGGACATCTCATCCTTAGCTTGCTCGTCCCGGGCCGCTACAAAGTAAAAAATATGGACGTGTATCTTCGTCCATTAGTCGATAAGCTTAAGATTTTGTGGGAGGAGGGGGTCATGGTGCAAGATATGAGCAGACGCGATGGTCGGCGGTCAGCCAACATTCGAGCCATTCTCATGTGGACGATGCATGACTTTCCGGGATTGGGAGAGTGCTCAGGTGAGCAGACCTTTGTTCTCGCCGGTAATATCTATATTTTATTTCATTCAATCAAGTATTCACTAGGTCGTGGATTGCCTTGCAGGTCTCGTTACCTCAGGTTATCATGCATGTCCATTGTGTGGGCCACAGTTAGACTCCCGAAGGTCACGAACCATAAAGAAGATAGTATATCAAGGACACGCCGCTTTCTTGCCGGAGGATCATGAACTCAGGGAAGGTTTTCTTGGACGACCTCCAGCACGTATGAACGCTGCAAGCTGGTACGAGCTGAAAATGGTAAACCCGGAATCACATCCAAATGGAATGCGACGATTCTCAGTTTTCTACGAGTTGCCATATTGGACCCACTTACAGGTCAACCACTTGTTGGATCCCATGCATATTTTCAAAAATGTGGGCAGCTTGCTATGGGACCACATCACAGGAAAGAGAGACACTATAGGGTCACGAATGGATTTAAAGGAGGTAGGTAAGATGGAGGCGCTTTGGCCGCAGTCGAGTGCTGAAGGGGGAGTGCAGCTTCCTTGCGCTCCCTGGGTTTTGTCTACCAAAGAAGAGCGCATTGTGAAGCAAGTAATCAAGTCTATCCGCACTCCGACGGGTATGATGCGTTCTCTCAGGTCCGCATTTTCTAAAGATGACCAAATGTCTGGGCTAAAATCCCATGATTGGCATAAGATATATCAGGTTTGTGAACAGAATGGATTTTAATTAGCGTGGACATTTTGAAATTTGAAAAGTGGCCATTATTCTTAATGCTTTCTCATTTGTGGCAGTTTGTCCTACCGATCATGATCGCGGGATGCCTAACTCCAGAAATTCGCGGGGCCATTTACAAGCTGTCGACTTTGGTGCAATGGATCTCACAGAAAGAGATTAAGACATCCTCTATTGAATCCGCAAGGCGGGGAGCAGTTGAGACGGTCTGTCTCTTTGAGAAATACCTGCCCACTAGCATGCTCACGATACAAGTTCACCTTCTTGTGCATCTTGTGGATGAAGTGGAGATTGCTGGACCTGTCCATACGCGATGGATGTTCTTCCTGGAGCGCTTCATAAAAACCCTGAAAGGCTTTGTGCGACAACGAGCTCGTCCGGAAGGTAGCATGGCGGAAGGTTGGTTGGTGTCAGAGGCGTCAGTGCATATCTCACAATGGCTACCAATGGTGGAACCAGGCAATGAAATGCTATGGACGCTGAAGGACGATGACAGGCTGACTGGAGATGTGGTGGTTGGAAATGGGGTAGAAAAAAGAATGGATGCCTCAATGGAAGAGAAGGTGAATCGCTTTTGTATGTTGCACCATGCCTCCATGGAGACGTGGCTCGCCAAGTACCAGATTGTAAGGCAAGATCGAGAGGAAGCGCGAGCTGAATTTCGACACAATACGCGTCACCGACCGATTCGATATCCCGAAGGCATGGAGGAGATGCCGCGATTTATGTCAACACGATGGTTGCATGGAGCCTTGACCACAGCATCCAGCGAAGGGACAGAGGTCTCAATGGAGGAGTGGGAGTTCTCGAGGGGATGTAGTCCAAAGGTAATGAGGGGTTTAGAATGTGTCGTATCTAAATTTGCTTGCTACATCTAATTTGAGTGTTTCAATGTGCAGTACAAAATATATAGTGCAGCGTGGTCGCGCGGACGACATTTTCGGGTGGAGCGGATTGACAAAATGCGCTCCACAATGGACTGTGGTGTCATGGCAAGGTTTAAGCAAGAGAGCCGGCGACGAGCAACGGATCCGAACACGGTTGTGGATGAGATGGAGTATTTTGGAAACTTGCAAAGTATTATTACGGTGGATTACCGTAGCTTCTCCATGATAATATTCGATGTGCAGTGGTTCAAAGTGGTACTTGGAGGAGCTGGTGCAACAGTTCGACGAGGTCCATCTGGATTTCTTGAAATAGATTCCGAAAAAAAATGGATGGATTTGCGAGACACCTTTGTGTTGCCGGCCCATTGTGAACAGGTACAACTAGTCATTTGCTTGCTAATTGTAATACGACATGGTTTATGTCACAATGGTTTGAAGCCGCTTTGTAAGTGTTTGTGAACAGGTAATCTTCTATCCAAATCCCCGACAACCTCGATGGTGGTATGTTATACCTTCAACTCCTCGAGGTGCGAGAGTATACGATCAAAGCGATGTTCCAGGCATAGATGAAGAAAATATGCAAATAGAGGGATCGAAATTACAAGGGGTGGAGGCCACCGCAAGCTTGGAGCCCGCATCGGCTAACAATGATGGAAATACAGAAGTCGTAGAATTTTTTGAGAACGAGGCAGACTCGTTCTTTTGTGGTGACATGTCTATCGACCTTCCAGTGTATGCAGAGTTGTGTCAGGAGATTAACATGGGACCATAGAATACTTCATTCTTGGAGAATTGTATTACTCAATTCGTTGTTTAGATCTTCCATAAAGGTAAATAAGATATGCATTTTAAGAGAGATTTTTTAAAAATGATTTATATTAATGTGCTTTGTATAGTTTAAATTGATTATTCTAACATTATTTTTTATCTGTGCAGCTATCGACATTTTCAAGATGAGTCGAGGGATGAGCGATGAGGAGTTTCAGGAGATGATGGCACGTATGTCTCCAGATCAGCTCGCGAGATTCAGAGAGATGTCAGATCAGGAGCTGTCTCGTTCTTTGTCAGGGCGCTCTGCTAGATCAGCTTCAGCGCGATCAGATGCTTCAGCTTCGAGCAGACGATCTCGACGCTCGCGACTTGGACAGAGGGAGGGACTGCGACTGCAGGAGGATCAGGGGGGTGCTGCTGTGGAGACACGGACGCGGTGTCTCTGTCTCGTCGTTCAGCTAGAGCTCGGTCACCTCCAGGATTTGTCACACCTGTGGGGACGTCCACTCCAGTTACTCCGGCTTTTGCGCAGCGTCGGCAGATGTCACTCTTTTTGGTGGCACTCCTTTTGGTGGCACCCCTTTGAGTGGCACTCCGGGAGAGGGTACCCCCGTCGGTACACCGGATGTACAGGGGTCTCCTAGATATGCCCAGGAGCGTGGAAGGAGATGGGAGAGGGCCCATACAAGGCACACTCCTAGGGATTATGGATACCTAGTGGATGGCAGGTCAGGAGCCATCATCATGAATGATGAGGGGAGGAGGGTGATGGCTCGCATGAGGGAGTTGTGCCAACAAGTTTTTCGGCACAACGTCCTGGATCATTGGAGGAACATACCGGAGGGGAGCAAGGAGTACATAGTAGCATCCTTGCACGAGGAGTTTCCGGTGCCAGCCGCAGTGGATAGATTCTCTACGGGCTGGATGATGGATTGCATGCATGCATACATGTCACATAGACGATCCGACGCACGCAAGGCAATCAAGAGTGGGGCTCCAAAGCCCGAGTGGTTAGATGCAGATGACTGGTGCCGACTAAGGGAGGAGGCTACAAATTCGCCAGGACATTGGAGTCAGCAGCGGGAGGCGGCGAGGGCACGAATCAAGGCCAGATCGGTACATCATCTTGGGAGTGGCGGCCACAGGACATATTTGAAGGACTTTGTAAGTTTCTCTTTTGTTTTGCTTATTTGTTTTTTTGAGATATTCTTTGTACTGACATTTATGTTTCTACCAGTTAGCATTTTGTTTTCTTTGCAGCACTCCATTACAAATCGCGATCCGCAGGGCCTTGAGACTCGATATGCAGAGAGGCACGGTCTCAGATCAATTGATCGACCGATTGTATAGACGCGGCGGCCCAGTAAGTCACTCATCTTTCTTGTCCGTAGTTACCATGAGATATGTGAATGCATTATTGTATGGTGGATTGATATGTTGTTTCTTTTTCTGCAGAATCCGTTTGATGCTCCTTTGCAGTGGGAAGAGCTTTTGGGGGACGACGATTTGTAGCTCGCCCTTGGATCCTTAGAGCTCACATACCTTTAGTTTTTAGTCACCCGATCTATGTAGGCATTTTCTATGTATTAGTGATATTGTTTTATGATTGTACCAATCGCATTTTATGCGATATCATGTATTTATTTCATCTATCAGTTTTATGATTTCAGTATACATTCTTTTTGTTTGCAAACGCTTTGTATACAGCAGTGCAGAAACTATTTTGTATGGCTCTCATACAGCACACAGTGCTATATGCTGCCCTGCCACAAAAAAAAAACTTCTCTGTTACCGTCGCTATTTGCGTCGCAAATTTACTCCACGCGTCGCTATTGTCGTCGCTATCAGCGTCGCAAATTCTTTGTAACCGTCGCTATATGCGTCGCATCGCTATATGCGTCGCAAATGCGACGCATATAGCGAAGATTCTATGGCGTCGTCAATAACGACGCTTTTTGCAACGACGGGGGCAAATTTTGTTGTTTGTATTTTTGTCGCTTTAAACATCGCTATTTATATCTTGTAGTGACACGAAATGAAAATTAATCAAGTTTATGTTGATGGTGGTGCGCAAGTTTGTGTACTGAAGAAGCAATGTTGCAAATGCATCTCAAAATGATAGGGAAGTCAATGTTTAAGGTTAAAATGGCAAGCACCTCAAAAGTGAGATGTTTGGGAGTCATCGAGAACTTGGAAATCAACATTGGAGACCAAAGATCATGTTTGGATTTCCATGTTATACCTGCAAAACTTGGGGTATATCCTCTAATTTTGGGATGACCGCGGATGATTGGTATGAGGTCTAGAAAAGATTGGTATAGAGGTCAATTGGAACTCTATCTAGAGAAGCCAACTCATAAGAGGGTGATCTTTGACATGAAAATAGGGTCCGTCATTCAAAATGGACATGGAAGTGATGCTAGAGGTGATGAAAGTAGTGATTTAGAAAATTCCAACCTTGATGAGGAAGATGGAGAATGGGAAGCTCACCTACTCTCTAGGGATGTTGACCTCTTTGAGTTGTCAATCCAGGGTTCAAAAAGAGAGAAAAAAGTTGTAAATATTGTTGCAAAAAGTATAGACCTCATGTAGGAAACATGTGATCAGCAACTTGAAATGAATGTTGGACTGCCCAAGCTTATGAATATGTTGGGAAATGACTTGACTAATTATGAAAAGAATAAATATTCATCCATTTTTTAGAACTACGTGGAACTGTTTGCTACATAATATCACCAATTGAGGGGACTAACAGCATTGTGTACCATATCAAATTGAAAGAAGGGTATAAACCAGTGGCTCAAAAACTTAGGAGACTTTGTATAATTGTAAAAGTAGTCTAATGTAACAATGGAAATGAACAAGAAATCAAAATATTCTAAGCTATAGATAATAAGAAATAAACCAAATTGAGATTCCATCATGGCCATGCCATGGAACTTTTTCCATTACCATAGCACAATGTAGCCATGAATTGTCAACCAAGTACTAGAATGTGAAAGACGAGAAGGATGAAATTTTGATAATGCCCAAACGAATGATGCTACATTAGCACTTCTTGACTTTTTATACTAAACCCTAAGTCCTGTTTTCTCTTGGCTCAAGTATTTACAAAGTTTATACTTGGAAAAGGCTTCAACTCTCATGTTGATAATTTGCTTCATTACAAATCATTCCCTCCTAGAGATGTTTTGTCCTCAAAACTGAAGTTAATGAGGTAGTAGGCAAGTCTTTAATGAAGCAAATTATGTTGATGAAGATCCATAAGCATGTATAAGAACTTTATGTGAAGAAACATCATAGTGAATTTGAAAGAGTGAATTGACTACTTGTTCTCCAAACAAGACTGCATCAGTAGAATTGCCATAACTTTTGACTGGAGTGTCCAAATTTAGTGTTTCAAGTGTAGAAATGAAATACACATCATAAGGCATCATTCCGTACCATCAAGATCACTTTTTTATGTCATTAAGGTACTTTAATTAATAATAGTATTTTAAAACAGCGAGTTGTCCCTGCACAGACTACCATCATTCATCTTGCAAAAGCCATGGAAAAGCATCCAAATAAGAAGAAGGTTGCCACGTGGACTCTTCCATAAGTATCCCTTCCATTTGATAAAAAATTTAGCGAGAGTTCGGCTACTAAGAACCTTTTCACGCATCCCAATAATCTTCTCAGGTTCATAGACAATCAGTCCATCTTCATCAAGTGGTGGAAGCTCTTCAATAACTTGTTCATCCTGCCCAATATACTTCTTCAATTGTGATACATGAAAAACATCATGAATGCAAGTAGTTGAGGGTAATTTGAGCTTATATGTAAGCTCTCTAATCTTTTCCAACACCAAATATGGGCCATAAAATCTCTTAGCCAACTTGTTATTTCCACCTTTAAGGAATGCATAATGAGTCTTGGGCACCTTCAAGAAGACCCAATCTCCAACATCAAACTCCATGTGCCTCCGCCTATCATCAGCATAGGACTTCATGACATCTTGTGCCTTTTGTATGTTTTATTTGCATTGCTTCATAAGCATCTTCATTCTTTCTAATTCATCATTCACTTGTGGATTCACATCTTCATGAAACATGGCTGAAGGAATTTGAACCTTGTATCCTTAGAGTGTCTCAAAAGGAGCCAATTATCCCAAGATGTATTGTTGTAAGAAAATTCAGCAAGGTGTAACCAATTATCCCAAGGTGATTGCATGTCATGACAATAATGTCTTAAGTACACTTCCACCCATCGATTAACCCTTTCGGTTTGACCATCGGTTTGAGGGTGGTAAGCCGTAATAGGGGTAAGAGTAGTGCCCATGGAAGTCAACAAACCCTTCCAAAAATTTCCTTGAATCTAGTGTCTCTATCCGACACTATCCTCAAAGGCATACCATGTAACTTGAACACTCCTTCCATGAATTGACTGGCTACTTGCTCTGCTAAAAATTGTGTCTAAGTTGGAATAAAATGGGCTGATTTGGTAAGTCTATCCACCACAACAAATATGCTATTCCAACCATGCCTTGGGGTAGGGAGACCCATAATGAAGTTCATTGAAATATCGGTCCATTTTCCTTGTGGAATAGGTAAGGGCTAAAGAAGGTCGGCTAGTAATAAAGAAAAATCTTTATTTTGTTGACATTCCAAGCAATGAGAAACATACTCCTTCACGTCCTGCCATAGGCTCTTGTGCACTTTGTCAAAAGTCTTAAAGAGACCAAGATGACTATCCAAGGGTGAAGAATGTGTTTCTTGAAGGACTTTCAACCTAAAATTGCTTTGAGGGATCAAATAGACCTTTCCTTTGTACCATAAGAGTCCATTATGCCATTTGAAGTTTTGATCTTCTTCATATACCCCTTGTTGTATTTTTGCATAATTGTGGCAACATGGTCCTCCATCATATATTCCTCTTGTATATCATTTATCCAATCTTTATATATAGCAGAGACTATAGATACATTGCATGCCCACATCCTACAGAGCACGTCTGCCACTACATTGTCTTTCCTAGACATGTATGCTATCTCAAAATCATATGATTGAAGAGTTTCCAATCACCTTCTTTGCTTAGGAGACAAGTTAGGCTATGAGAGGAAGTACTTCAACACCCTATGGTCACTTTTCAATTTAAAGTGACTTCCATATAGATAATGATGCCAATTTTTGACTGCATGTAGTATAGCCTCTATTTTTCATCAAATTTTCTACTCTCGTATACAACGACACCATGTTCTTGGGCTAAAACAGCCCCCAATCCTCTCCCACTAGCATGCGCATAGATCATAAAGACCTTAGAAAAGTCGGGACAAAGCAATATGGGTGCTGAAATGAGGAGTTGCTTCAACTCATTGAAGATTTTGACGGCTACTGCATCCTAAAAGAAAGCTTATTTCTTTAACCTATTGGTCAATGGTGTAGCCACAAACAAGAGCATAGTTCTTGATAAATCTTGGGTAGAAAGAAGACATACCAAGAAAACCCCTCAATGAAGTGATATTTGTTGTATGCCAATCTTTCATACATTGGACCTTTTTTGGGTCGACCTTGATGCCATTTTCTCCAACAATATGTCCCAAGTATTCTACTTCTTTGACCATGAATGTACATTTGGTTGCTTTAGCAAACAACTTGTGACTAGTTAATATGTCAAAACTTCTCTAACATGTTGTAAATGCTCTTTTTTGTCCTTGCTATATATCACTATGTCATCAAAGAACACCAAAAATTTCTTGAACAAAAGTGGATGAAGTAACTTGTTCATTAAAGCTTGGAACATGGCTGGAGCATTTGAAAGACCAAAGGACATAACCATGAAATGATAAAATCCCCTCTTAGTCCTAAATGCAATCTTGTATTTATCCCCCTCCTTCATGCGTATTATGCGTATTTAGTGGTATCTCGACCGCAAATCGATCTTTGAAAATACCTTGGCATCTTTCAATTCATCCAAGAGATCATCAATCCCTAGTATTGGATACCTATTTTTTATAGAGACCTTGTTCAAATCCCGATAATCTATGCACATGCGGAATGAACCAACCTTCTTCTTGACTAGAAGAACGGGAGAAGCAAAGGGAGATGGACTTGGTTGAATAGGACCCATTCCAAGTAGTTTCCTAACTTGGCACTCAACTTCTTCTCTTTCCACCTTTGAAAGGTGATATGGAGGTTTATTGATAGGCTTGATATTTGGAAGCAAGTCGATGGGGTAATCCACTTCACGCTTTGGAGGAAGAGAGGTAGATGGCTGAAATAAATCATCATACTCTTCCAACAAGTTGCAAAGGCAAGGATCCATATCTTTTAAAGAAGTAGAGGACTGATTTAAAGAGGGATGATCCTCATCAATCTTTGACAAGAGAAGGATAAACATACATGGCTTTGCATTTATCTATCTCTTAATCTTCTTGGTGCTGATCACCTCTAGGTTCTTCTTCTCAATCCCTTGAAGAGTAACTTGCTATCCATGCCATTGAAATTCCATTTGCAGCCTATTTAAATCCATGGTAAACTTTCCAATACTTTTCAGCCAATTGCAGCCAAGTATAACATCAATATGACCCATCTCCAAGGCAATAAGATTCCCCGAAGTGGTACAAGATGATGATAAACTGATGGGAACATTGGAACAAATCTCATTATTGCTCTCAAAAGCTCCATTTGCCACTTGGATTCTTAGTGATGAAGGCATTTCTTGTGTATAAAACTTCAACCCATCAAGAGACCGTGTATTAACAAAGCTATGTGTACTCTCGGTGTATCAATAAGAATATGAGCATTTCTTCCATTAATGTAGCCTTTAAGGCATAATGCATTGTCCCCTTTGGAACCATTCCATGCATCACGGGATATAGAACAAAGCTTCAATGAATCCAAATTTGTCCAAGGATCATCCATGAAGTAACCACCCAGGTCAAATGGAAAACCATCCATAGGGTCATAGAAATTTTCATGGCAATCATCATCATGGTCATGCATCTCCTCAAGAGTAGGTAAGCAATCAAGCTGAGATAGATTACCTTCATTTGCCTCAACATCCAATTCCTCTTCAAAAATCATGCTCACTTTGACATTCTTGGCTTTGCATTTTGTCTTATGATCGGGAGACCATTTCTTCCCCCATTTGAAAAATAGACCTTTCGCATACATGTCCTTCAGCTTGCCATTAGACACATGCTTTCCTTGCATAGAAGCTAAGTTTTTTGCCACTAATTTTAGTCCTCTTTCTATCTGATCTGTTTTCAGTATTAAATCTAAAATTACTACCCCGTTTTGGTCCATAAACAGTAGGAAATGTAAGGATCTTGCTATAGATATTTGTTCGATTTCCTCCTTATTGAAATTCAATCTTTGTCTACCCATAATTTGCACCTATTCTAGAGGACTGGTTTGGCTGAAAATGTTGCCCTGTTCTTTACTGAAAACTCTTGTATTTTTTACCATACCTTTCAGCCAATTGTATGGCAGCTTGTAAAGGGAATGGTTTCATAGCTCCCACTTCCAAAGATAGAGAAGATTCAAAACCAAATATATACCAACTTGGCATTGTCGAATACTCCATCCACATACATGGAGAGGTTAAGGAATTGGTTAAAATAATCTCTAACCGTTAATCTCCTTTGCTCAAGAGAATACCACTTCTTCTCCAACTTCTCTTTTTCAATAGGAGACACAAAGACTTCGATCATTGCCCTCTTTAATGCATCACATATTAAGAATTCATTACCAATCCTTGACATGTACCGCCACCAAGTGTGTGCATATCCTTCCAAATGTAGGGTTGCAAATTTTATCTTGGCATTCTCCGGTCTAGGATACAAAGAAAAATACATCTCAAGCTTGTTCTTCTAGTTTGGTAGGGGATGGATTTTCACCCTTGAAATTAAAAATTGTTATTTTCTCCTTGTATTCCCACTCATATTGATGAGATTGACCATTATTGTGTTATTGTCCATAAAATTTTGGACCAAAAGAAATTTGCCTTTGAGCATCATTACTCCATGTTCTATGAACATATGGTTGTTGTTGTCCATGAATATTTACAAACCCATTTGGCTGATTAAATTGTCCTTATGGTGGAGAAAAAGAGTTGCCAACAACATGAGGCTATCCATAAACTTGATGTCCATACATTGGAGAGTGTATATTTGTTGTGGCATTCATTGGTGGTTGTTGTCCACTCATTTGATATGGCTAAAACTGATTTGAATATGGCCAAAAATTACTTGTTGAGTTATCACATAAGTGACCGCATGTAATATCGAGTATCGCATTAAATCAATTCTGCAATCCAACACAAGAAGAAGCCTCAATGAACCCAACCAACAAAAAGCAAATACGCCTCGTAAATAATATTACGACTGCTTGATCATAATATTTTCCGCATTATATTTGATTTAGCATTCTCGATTCCATTTAATGCATCAAAGATTGCATTGATTTCGCAACGGCAAGATAAATCGCAAAAGCCTTAATCCATAGACAAAGGACGTGCAAGAACGAGCATGATATTGATTAAGCTAAGTATCAAAGAGTATGTCATGACTTTATAAACTAGATAAGTCATGAGGTAACTTGGCCAAAAACCACCAATTGAAGTCGTTTTGAAGAAAAAAAGACATTTTTTAGAAAATAGGCCAAAAATCATGACTTTTTTATGCCTGGAGGGAGAGAAAGCATTTTAAAATCATCCCCATGCCACCATCCAACAGGTAGGCAATCAAAAATAATTTTTTATAAAGCTTACTTAGCTCTTGATAAGTAGCCAAAAGAATGAGTGACTGCATGCTTTCCCCTCATGGCTATAAATACAACCCCTCTTCTTCATAAAGAAAGCAAGAAGAAAGACCTCTTGATAATGGAAAATTTTCTCTACATCTCTTTTCCATTCTAGCTTGAGCATTGAAGGAGGAAAATACCCCTCTTCTACCTCATTTCCATTTTCTCTACCCCATGTTACGTCTTTCTTCCATACAGCCATATCGCTAAGCAAAATGCTGGTGAAAATTCTAGACGACCACCAACTCTCCCTGAGCTACCACGCTAATTTCGCATGGCATCCATGGCTCCACGAGGTCGCAAAAATTCAAGAAGCCCATTTGAAGCAAAAGAAGCAAGAAACGCAGCCAATGGAGAAAATGATGCTGTAGAAATTGGCAAAACCCCCGTTACTATACAAACCTGATAGAGGTAATGTCTCATCGGTTTGGAAAAAAATAATATTTTATAAGCTTATCACTATATTTGGTTTTAAATGATTATAAACATATTTTAAAGAAAATGCATATGAACAGTCACTTAGAAAAATGGCCTAAGTAATATAATAATTAACTATTTAGTAAAAAGAATATTTCACTTGAAAAGGATTATATACCTATCATGAAGAAAATATCATAATTATGGTTTATTTTGTGATATTTATTGTTATTTCGTTAATGACGCATGTGATTATAATAACTAAAAAAATGTAGATGGTATTAGGGAAGGGAATATTTTATAAATTTTTTCTAAAAGTGACTATCTCTATTTTATTTTGCTAATGATAAACAAACGCATATGAGTCTTATAATAATTTATAGAAAATATATATACTAGACTCATATAAATTAGAGCGTAGTAATATAATTCGATGTCTAAAAGATGAAAGAAAATTTACACTTATGATTTTTACATTGTTTAGAATAAAGTTTTCAGAAAAACAATTGGCATTGCACTTACGACATAGCTAAATGAAAATTGATCTTCCTAGATAATGTTGAAAGTTTGACAAATGGTCTGACATCATCGATTAAACCATAGAATACAAGCATAATAAAATAAAATTTATTTTATTGCTGAAATCACTCACAATATTAATATTAATAGTTATATTAGCGAGAGCGCCAATATCATGAGTTGACCCACGTATGAATCAGCGAGAAAACCTTACCTAAAATATCAAGAATGTTAAAGCAAAAACAACAATGAAATACTCAACAACCCTGAAACTATCAGCATCAGGAAATTAAATAAATATCGAAAGTCTGTAAGACTTATTGGACATTGATAAGAATTTTTCTATACAAATTCTAATTTCTAAACAGACTTGAAAAAGTATTTGAAATCCTGCTAAGTGCAGGTGTTGGGGGTAAAGGCGCCTCTGCCTAGCCGCCCGTGTATTACTACACTGATAGTCACCGCCACTGCACAATGTAGGTGGCGGACGCCCGTCACCGTCACTTTATTCTTTATTCTTTTAGTGACAGTTTGAATAAAAAAAGGCCCGGTCACACATTGTGACTATTGGAGTTCCCATTTCTAGTCTCTCCCTTTCTTGCTCTTGCGCTCCCGCCATAGCTCTCGAGTCCAACCTTCGATCCGTCACTCCCTTTCAACTGGTATCATAGCTTTGCTTTCCAACTCTTGAGCTTGGTTCGTGGCATTCTCAGCATCCCATCGACTCCCTACTTGCATTGGGTCTCCTTCCGGGCAGCCATATTCAACTCGAGCTCCCGTCACTCCTCGGCTTCCCGAGAGCACCTTCCCAGCATTGTTGGGTACCTTCAAGGCATTACATCAAAGGTATTTGATCATTTTCTTCAGGGTTTACTTCAGTTCTCATGTCTCACAGGCTGTAAACAAGATTGAGGCAGCCACCATTGAAGCTCCCTTACTTCATATCTCACAAGACTTCAGCATTGACAATCACAACAGCAGCTCTCCCCCTCCATTGGTACTTGAAAAGGCTCCATTTCGGACATATGAACATGCTTTGATGCTTGGTTTTGATGGTTGATGTGTTGGCATAACATTTGGACTGATTTAACATTGTTTTGGGACTATCATAATAGTCCACAGGCAGTTTATGATAGTGTTACATTGACATTTGATACTACAGCTTGTTTGGCATTGTCATTTGATGCCCGGTTGTTCCGTTTGATGCTCGGATGTTAGGGGAATGTATGCCTATTTTTTGACAACCATTTGGAGCTGATTTTGGTACTAAAATTCTCAGTTTTGAACATAAATCACTGTTGTACACAGTTGGACTGAAGTCATTTTACTCATGTATACTTATTTCTATGCTTTTCGGGCTATGTTTTGGACATATATGGTGATGTATTGACACTTGAGGCTCAACATAGAGCTTGGTTTTGATTCGGGATCGTTGATTGAGCTTGAGCTCACTTTACAAAACATTTGGATGCTCCGCCTTAGATGTACTTATGGCATGTATGTTGCTTATGTCTGACCGGTCTTGACATGCTTAGCATATGCCATTACTATATGCTAGTTACATTGTTTGGAGCCTATTGCTACTGGAGCTCGGTCTTGGCTTGACCTTGGATTCTCGGAGCTTACTTGAGCTATTTATTGGCTTGCCAGAGTTGTATCTTGGGATGTACTTGATGTCTTATATGCTTATGGATGCTACATACGGATGCTCTACCGCCTACATGTTCGGGATGCACTATTGATGTATTGTCTTGGACTTATGTCATTGGCATTGTGTCTTGCCTTGGCTTGAGCTCTTGAGTTCATACATATGGCTTTTGTGCCAGTGGGAGCATTCTTGAATGCTTATCAGACATTGAGCATGTGGTACTTTTATGCATTGAGCCTACATGCTAGTGAGCAATTACAGACACTTGAGACTTTGGGACTTCTTACCTTTTGGGATGATACATCATATGTCTTGGTTCACTGTATGCTTATGAGCTAAGTCTCAGTTTTGGATCCGTATCTTTGTGAACTGACACCTATTAGTGTCAAGTTTTGGTAGTGGCAGGAACACTTTGCCCCGTTGCCTGGGGGATGTGCCTACTCACTGGCAGATGTTTGTATGACATACTTGGGTGTTGGATTTATGCTTATCGACCGTCATATGCTTATGCTATGCCCGCATGATGCCGGCTTTGGTCTTGGCAGTATCTGATTGCCTTGGGATCCAATTTTGGCACTGTTAGCTCTCTTTTACTGAAATCTGAAATTTATTACAGCAAGCATATATATATGGACTGACATGGATTTTTCATGCTGAAACACTTTGAAATGATGTACTTTCACTAGTACTTGGTGGGCAGTAGCTTTGATTCCACTTTCTTCGCCATTTTTCCTCGATTTTGGTGATTTTTTGGTTATTTTCTGCAGTAAACAGCAAGTAGTTTTGAATTGTCTACAGTCTTTCAGCCTGCATTATGGCGAGTTCGTCCACTGATCATGCTATTTTCAATATCACTAAGCTTGATGGTACGAATTACTCTTATTGGAAGAGCCAGATTTGGCAGGTGTTGGTGCAAAAATCGCAGATCAAACCTTTGAGGTTAAGCGGGCATCCGCCTGCAACTATGCTAGATGAGGAATGGCTTGAGCTTGATGAGTTATGTAAATCCACTATTGTATTGTCTCTCACAGAACAGGTTCACTATAATGTCTTTGAGGAAGAATAGAGTGCATGGCAGTTGTGGAAAAAGATCAAAAATCTCTATGACAAGAAAAGTCTAGTGAGTCAGATGTATTGGCTGAAGCAGCTTATGGATATGCGCATGAAGGAGAATGTGACTATATCTGCTCACTTGAGCCAGTTCCATGCTATACTCAAGAACTTAACTTCGCAAGACATCACTTTTGCAGAGGATGTCACTCCTCTTTTCTTGCTTGGTACTCTTAATGAGTCATGGGATGTATTCTGCACTGCATTATGTACCTCTACTGCTACCTTGAAATTATCTAATGTTGAGAGTGCTCTTCTGCAGGAAGAGGTTAACTGTAAGAATTCAAATGCCTCTCATGTATCTCATGCTATGACAGTTAGAGGCAGGAATGATGGATATGGAAAGCATGGCAGTGGTAGTGGCCGTGTACGGGATTCTCAGAAATCTTGGTCCAAGTCTCGTGGGAAGTCACGTAGCAAATCCCATGGCAGGAATGCAGATGTTACTTGTCACCATTGTAGGAAAAAGGGCCATATTAGGCCACAATGCCATGAATTACGCAAAATAAAAGTCGCAAAGATAAGGGAAAAGACAAAGTGCAGGATAAGTCTTTTGATCGTAGCATAGTACCTGCAAAGTCGAGTGTTAAAATTGAAGAGATCAATGTTATGCAGCCTGAGAATGTTGATGATGATGATTATATCCTATCAGCTTCTTCTAGTGCTTCACAGATGACAGAGATACACTCTATGTATGCACAGTGTTGGCTCTTGGACTCAGGTGCGTCCTTTCATGTGGCACCTTGCCAAGAGTGGTTTCATTCATACTGTACTATTTCGAGTTATGTGCGCTTGGGTGATGACAGCTCTCTTGATATTGTGAGCATTGGTGATATTAGGCTGCAATTTCCTTCTAGCAGCAGTTTTGTTATGCAGGATGTATGTCATGTACCTACTTTGACACGCAGTCTCATGTCAATTGGACAGCTTGATGGCGCAGGATATCATGTATGTTTTGGAGACTCTGCATGGAAGATCACTCGTGGCAAACTTGTGATTGCGAGAGGTACCAAGGCTGGCAGTCTCTACCCTTGATTGTATCAGCTTCTTCCCTTGATCATATTTTGTCTGTGGGTTCTATCCCACATGTATCTCTTTGGCATGCCCGTTTGGGCCATATGTCTTTGAAGGGAATGAAAATGCTTTCTGATTTGCAGTACTTACCGCCCCTTGATTATGCATGTTTTGATTCATGTGAGCATTGTCTTTATGGCAGACAGACTAGGACTACACATAAGAAGTCTGGTAGGCCACGCATGAGTGAGCCCTTAGCATTGGTACATTCGGATGTCTGTGGGCCCATGCCTTGTCAGTCTATGGGTGGTGCAAAGTATTTTGTTACGTTCATAGATGATTTTTCATAGAAATTTTGGGATTATCCCATTAAGATAAAATCCAGTGTCTTGGCTGTGTTTCAGAGATGGCTTGCATTGGTTGAGAACTAGTCTGGGTATAGGCTAAAATGCCTAAGGACAGATAATGGGGGTGAGTATGTCTCACGTGCTTTTGAGCAGTTATGTGATGAGAGGGGTATTAAGCGTTAGTTGACCGTCCCCTATACCCCCCCAGAATGGTTTGGCTGAGCGGATGAATAGAAACATCTAGGAGCGTGTATGTAGTATGCTTAGCCATGCAGGCCTACCATAGAGCTTTTGGGCTGAGGCAGTTAGTACGGCTATGCATGTCATAAACAAATCACCCTCTAGTGGTTTGGATTTCTAGGTTGCAGAGGAGGTATGGACTGGAAAACCTTCCTCTTATGCGCATCTCCATGTCTTTGGATGTGAGGCATTTTGCCATGTGCCCAGGGACAAGAGAAGTAAGCCGGATACCAAGAGTATCAAATGCATTTTCCTTGATTATGGAGATGCAGGCGAGATGGGTTACCGTCTCTGGGATCCGCAGGCACGGAAAGTCATCCGCAGTCATGATGTAGTCTTCCATGAAGACAAAATGCATAGGCATCCTGAGAGAATTGTTGAGATCCGCAGGGTCATATTTCAGGAGGAGCCGAGACCTCCCACACAACCAGTTGGACAGCCTACAGCTGCAGTAGATGCTCATGGTCAGGATGTTGAACAGGCAGATGGGCAGGCAGCAGAGCCTGCCGTGAGACGGTCTACTAGAGACAAACGTCCACCTGATAAATTTCAGCCCTCGATGCATCATATCTTGGTTACAGATGTAGGAGAGCCTTTCACCTATGATAAGGCTATGCGCAGGGGTGACAGTCACTCTTGGTAGAGGGCTGTGCAGTCTAAGATAGACTCCCTGCATAAGAATGACACTTGGGATTTGGTTTCCTTGCCTACGCGCAAGAAGGCTTTGCGATGCAAGTGGGTGTACAAGCTAAAAAGTACCCCTGGATACCCCAAGCCGGCATACAAGGCTAGATTGGTAGCAAAGGGTTTTAAGTAGGAGCATGGTGTGGACTTTGACGATGTCTTTTCTCCCGTGGTTAAGATGACTACCCTGCACTTAGTCTTAGCTTTGGTTGCTCAGCTTGACTTGGATTTATATCAGATGGATATCAAGACGGCTTTCCTATATGGGGACTTGCATGATGAGATTTATATGGAGCAGCCTAAGGGCTTTGTAGAACTTGGCAGGCAGCACCTAGTGTGCAAATTGAAGAAAAGTCTCTATGTCTTGAAACAGGCACCTAGGGAGTGGTATCATAAGTTTGATGCCTTTATGCACTCACAAGGCTACAGCGGAGTGCTATGGATCCGTGTCTTTACATGAAGAAAGCCCGTGATGGTTCTTTATTGATTTTGGTACTCTATGTGGATAATATGCTGATAGTAGGGAAAGCTCGTGATGAGCTAGATGCTCTTAAGGCTCAGCTCAAGAAGAGCTTTGAGATGAAAGATCTGGGACAGGCCGCTCACATACTTGGTATGTGCATTAGACACGATAAGCATCAGGTACATTCATAAAGTCCTTGAGCGCTTCCGCATGTAGGACATAAAGCCTATTGGCTATCCATTGCCTTCTTATGTGAAGGTATCACAAGCTGACTGTCCACAAACAGGTGAGCAGAGGGCCGAGATGGCCAAGATTCCCTATGCATCCGCAATGGGCAGTCTTATGTATGCCATGATAGCCACTCGTCAAGTTATTGCCTTTGCAGTTGGTGTTATGGCACGCTATATGGCTACACCTGGCAAGAAGCATTGGGATGCCGTGAAGGGTATCATGAGGTACCTGAAGGGCACTGCAGATATCTGCATATGCTATGGCAGCCAGGATACAGGAGTCATGGGGTACACTGACTCTGATTATGCAGGACATGCAGATAGTAGGAAGTCCACTTCCGGCTATGTATTCACCTATGTTGGAGGTGTTGTTTCTTGGATGTCCAGGGTGCAGAAATGCACAGCCCTTTCTACTACAGAGGCCAAGTATATTGCAGCCACCACTGAGGCTTACAAGGAGGCCATTTGGTTGGGTCGTTTAGTTGCTGATCTTGGTATTGATGCTATCCCTACACTGCATTCGAATTCTATGAGTGCTATTCAGTTAGCCAAGAATCCGGTCTTCCATGCGAAGACAAAACACATTGAGGTGAGGTATCACTTCATACATGGGGTCGTTGAGGACAAGTCTGTTGATCTTGTCAAGATCTCAACTGACCAGAATCCTACAGATCTGCTCACGAAAAGCCTCTCTACAGAGCGCTTTGCCTTCCTCAGGAGGTTGATGGGCATGGGATGAGATGACGACTTTCCTCATCCTGTTGTACATGTGTACATGTTATACTGTCTTTTTTCTTTTTCTTTTCCCTCCTCACTGGGGTAGATTCACCTTTAAGTGGGAGGTTGTTAGGGGTAAAGGCGCCTCTGCCTAGCCGCCTGGTATTACTACACTGATAGTCACCACCACTGCACACTGTAGGTGGCGGGCGCATGTCACTGTCACTTTATTCTTTATTCTTTTAGTGACAGTTTGAATAAAGAAAGGCCCGGTCACACATTGTGACTGTTGGAGTTCCCATTTCTAGTCTCTCCCTTTCTTGCTCTTGCTCCCCCGCCATAGCTCTCGAGTCCAACCTTCGATCCGTCACTCCCTTTCAGCGGGTTAGGACAAGGCAATGCATGAATTGCCTGCCACATATTATCTTTTAGGGCGAAAATACCAAATTTTCATAAGAATGAAATAGACTTCAGATTCACGAAATAACTTGCCGATCTGGATAAAAGAGTTGCAAGTAGGAAACGAAACCCTAAGAAAAATGTGGGAGCTTAAAAGAAAAACCCTAGAATTGGGTGGGGCTGCTTCCTATGCTAAAGACACTTGATGATGTTTCTTTCTTTTATTTGTGCATGTATTAATGGTTGCACAAGAAATAACTAATTGTACTTGTAGTAATTAGATCTGATTGTAAATATATAATCAGGATGATAAGAGAAAAGATTACACTATGCCTCGCCCACACGGGTAAATGTGGAACCCTACTCCAAGGGGGATTGTTTTGTAGTGCTACGAGGAGCTTTGGACTCTGGCCCCAACGGCGAGAGGTCACTCGATGAGGAATCCATTAGGCAGGAGGAGGCAAAGTGCCAGGGGGCTCTAGCCATAAATCTTTCGATCACTCCTAAGAACTGCCTGACTCTCATGCGAATCAGGATGGGATCCTGGAGTCCCCGATACTAGTGACGAGACGGAAATCTTGGAGGGTTTGCTTTCTTTTGCATAAACAAAAATAATTTTTCGATGAACAGAGGTTTTATCTTCCACATAGGTAGAAGGGAAAAAGCATTGTAAATAACTTTGCGAAATAATAAATGAATATGTTTTACCAAAAGATTATTTATCTTTGTCTTTGTGTTGTGTCCTAAAATTATGCAAAGGAACCTATGATAACAGGTTAATCAATGAAGATGCTTTTGTATGCCATAACTTAATGTGATATGTAATTAGAGAACTAAAGAAAACCATTTGTGGGAAGCGGGTGAGCGATATCCATGACGGATCCGTCCTATGTATGGGTGGTCTCGGTAAGCTGGGAGCTTCTTTCAAGAGATTGAATGAAACGTTAATTAGGAAAAATTAGGTAGGGGTAAGTGTTGACTTACCTAGGGTTAGGTCTTAAAACCTTGATCAATAATTATCTTAGGGGAAAGGTGTGATGGCTGTGCCAGAACTCTGTTAAGGTTCCCTGAATCCTAACTAGTTGCTGTAAAAAAGCATTGCACTCCATGAACCAAGGGTAACTACGATCGCTCCAATCAGACAAGAAGCCCTTGTAGGACACCTCCGATGGAGCTAGCTAATGCATCAAGACCTTAGTTGTCAAATTAGTACCCGGAGCTTGCAGGTTGATCCTTGTGAGGATGGCAGGTATCTTTCGTTACGGGGTGGACTCTGGGAAACCTACACGATAGACCCTGTGCATTCTCACAAGTGCTGGGCAAAGCCGTCTAGGATAGTTCTCTGATGGACCACTAAAACATGTTGCCATGGAATTATTAAGTGGGCATGTGACACATGGTATCAGAGCATAATTGAAATTAAAAGTATCTATGGTTTTTAAGACTAATTGTTGTAAGTAATAATCAGTCTATTGATTGTTAAGGGATAAACTTTGGTAGAATAATGAAGCTTGGAACCAGTTCCTTGCTTTTCGAGCAATGTACACATCTGCGTTGAACTCCACGGATGACAAGTGGAGAAGAGAAATGATGAGGATACTTGATTGCCTATATGATCCATCCCCCATGAATTGCAAAAGAAGATGGTTCTGGGATGAGCGTTATTATCACATCAAGGCCGATCGATTCTTCAATATGCAGACTAATCTAAAACGCCTGGAATGGATGGAAAATTTAAAAGTAGTTAAGGCATTTATCTTTTGTCCATCCAGAAGGAATCCACTTATGATTACTAGTGGTCGGCAAATATATCTAGACCGTTACGTCTATGACAAGGTACTGAAGGTAATCCCAACCAACAAGATTATAATCCAAGGACGTCGCAAGTACCGAGATTACCGTATCCATGGTTTTCCAAATCTGCCATTTCCACAATATAGATTTCTGAACATAGACAGCAATTGGCCTACTTTCTTCTACATGAATGTAATTGATATCCATCCCTGAAAAAGAAAGATATAATGATATCCTATTTTGAAAATTGTACATAGCATCTAGCCTATCCTATCAATGATGATGTCTATCTACTTGTAAACATCTGCCATTTGTAAATATTCATTACTTGTAAAAATCATAGCATACGGCTACTGATTATACAAGATAACAGCGACTAGATTTTGTAAAAGCATTATGCTCTTTGGCCCCCATCATTGTTTTACAAAACTAATAAGATATGTTAATTTGGAAACGAAGTTGAAAAGTTTAAAGCACTAAACTAATTCATGAAACTTATGATAACCCAAGGTAATACAACTATCGCTAGTCCGACTGAAATTCAAGAGAAGAAGTATCTCCTTAAGCAAGTTAAGCCACCGGAATTCGATGGCAAGGACAAAGACATTGAAATCAAGGCAGAGATTTGAATTGAGACCATGGGGGACTACTTTACTACCACGGGAACTAGCCCTGCTAATTAGGCTATGATCGCCAAGTTGAAATTGATCGATGAGGCATGCATGTGGTGGAAACAATGTTGTAAAGACCAGGGACTTGCTAAGACAGCTATCACCTGGGAAAAGTTGAAAGAAGCTGTGCGTGGTCGATATTTGCTACTAGCTTATCGCACACTAAAGATGAATGAGTTCTTTAACTTAAGATAGGTGGAAATGAGCCTGCTGGAGGCATATTATTCAAAGTTTATCTCACTCCTTAAATATGCACCTTCCATGACTATTGCTCAGCTAAGTGTCTAAGTTTTGTCACGGATTGAATGCTCCTCTGAACACATGCATTGAATCTATGCGCCCAACTGATTTGCAAGATGCTTTGATTCGCATAGCACCTCTTATTCAGGAGATTCAATCAAAGCCAAGGAATAATAAGCTCTGGAATCAAAATAAAAGGACTTCACAGGGTTATGTTAAGCGAGCCCAAGGTCAACGTCCACTTGGTCAAGGAAAGAGGGCCAAAACAAATGCAGTCGGGAACTTCATACCTACATGAAGTAATTCAGGAGTACCTAGGTGTTTCCACTATAATGAGCCAGGCCACTTTAAAAGATAGTGCCCAAAGCTTGGCCAAATTCCTCGCTAAGGACAGTGCAGAGGTCATAACCAAGTTTCAATTGCAAAAGGAAAAGCATCTGCTATAATTCTTAAAGATCTTGAAGAAGAGGGAAATCCAACCATGGAAGCCGATATGGAGAGAACATCAGTTCACGCCACCCTCCATAAGAAAGGCCCAAATCACCAATTTTCAATTATTTAAAAACTAGCAGAATATGAGGGTAAGTCCTTTAAAATTCTAATTGACTATAGAAGCACACACTCTTTCATGTCACCAAAGTGTGCCAAAAAATTAGGTATAGACACAATACCTACATCTAGGTTACTTGTGGAACTTGCTAATGGAAAAGAAATCATGTCTACTCAGCAAACTTGCAAATTGACATTTAGCATGGGAAGCAATCTCTCTGAAATGAGATTTAGGATCATGAATTTAGGAGCCTATGAATGTCTATTGGGTATGGACTAGTCAATCCCCAATGACGCACATATGCAATGTAGAAAAGGCCATGTGACTTTTCAAAACCTAAAGGGGAAAACAATGATGACCCAAGGTGGGGCAAGAAAACCCAAGGTTCAACTAGCCAAATCATCTCACATAGTAAAAGGGTTAAGAAAAGGAATACCTATGTATCTCATAAAATTAAATAAGATTGAGCAGAATAAACAAGACGAGGGAGAGCCATACTGGCTAAAGGAATATGATGACATCTTCCCAGAAGAGCTGACTGTATTACCACCTTGAAGAGAAGTTGATCACGAGATCAGACTTGAACCAGGAGCCGCTCCAATCGCACTGAGTCCGTATAAAATGTCTATCCCTGAAGCAATTGAGCTGAAAGAGCAACTCAAGTAGCTACTGGATCAAGGATACATCAAACCCAGTAATTCACCATTCACCATGGGGAGCCCTAGCACTGTTTCAAAAGAAAAAGGACGGAGCCTTTACATTGATTATCGAGGTCTAAACCAAGTAACAATCAAGAATAAATATCCAATCCCAAGAATAGATAAGCTACTTAACAGGCTGCAAGGGGCAAGAATATTTTCCAAGATTGATATCCGATCTGGTTATTACCAAATAAGGATCAAGAAAGAAGATATCCCCAAAACTGCCTTCAATACGAGATATGGTCATTTTGAGTTTCTTGTAATGTCTTTTGGTCTAACTAATGCCCCTGCTACATTTAATAGATTAATGCAGGACATTTTTCGACCTTATCTTGATGAGTTTGTCCTAGTCTTCTTTGATAACATCCTAACATACTCCAAGAGGGACAAAGACCATGAGCTGTAATTGCGCATTGTGTTGGACACAGTGAGGACGCACAAGCTCTATGTGAAGAAAAAGAAGTGTGCCTTTTTCAAAAGATAGATGGAATATCTCGTATTCATCGTCTCTGCTGAAGGAATCTCTATAGAACCAGCCAAAGTTAAAGATGTTCAAGAGTGGCAACCTCCAACGATAGTTAAGGAAGTGAGAAGCTTCTTAGGACTGACTCAATGGTATAGAAATTTCATAAAAAATTACACCCTAATAGCTGCACATCTCACTGATTTGTTGAAAAAGTAAACTGCTATTGTGTGGACGTCAATTGAGCAAACCGATTTTGAGCAACTCAAGAAAAGTTTGGTAACAACACCCATTTTAAAGCTACATGACCTAAGTCAAAAGTTTGAACTCGTAACAGACGCAAGTTCTCTTGCACTAGATTATGTGCTTATGCAGCAAGGTCATCCACTAGCCTATTTCTCAAGGAAACTAAAAAATCCATGAGAGGAATTACACCACCCATGATCTCGAGCTATTAGCTATTATCCATGCTCTCAAATTGTGGCAACATTATCTGCTTGGAAGCAAGTTTACTTTGGTCACTGACCACAAAAGTCTCAAATGGATCTTTACTCAACCAAACCTCAACATGAGACAGCGTCGGTGGATTGAAGTCTTGCAAGAATTTGATTTTGAAATCAAGTTCAGACCTGGAAAAGAGAATGTGATTGCTAATGCATTTAAGTCGTAAAGCTTTTTTGAATGTACTCATCATGGAAGAGCCATCTAAAGGAGAGACTTTAGCTACCATGATATCGATGCCTAGCAATCCAGTCATTGAGCTAGCCAAAGAAGAGGTAGACAATGATCCTAAGTATCAGCTAATGCTTAGAGAAATCCTAGTTAAGGACACTGATCCTAAGCTCAAAGTCAAATACCAAAATTTCACTGTGGATGATGGACTTGTCTATTCCAGGACAAGACTCTATAATCCCCTTAATCAAGTGCTGAAAAAGAAGATATTATGGGAAGCCCATGACTCCCCATTCTTAGGACACCCTAGCTATGCAAAAACTCTTAATGCAATTAGGAAAAGTTACTACTGTGAAAGACTGAAGTGTGATGTACTCAAATATGTTACTGAATGCCTAAGTTGCCAGCGGATGAAAGCTGAGCATGTCAAAATGCTAGGTAAGCTCCAGTCACTTAACATTCCACAGATGACATGGGAGGTCATCAGTATGGATTTCGTAGTTGGCTTACCTTTTGTTCAAGGAGGATTTAATTCAATCATGATGATTGTGGACATGGTGACAAAGGTCGCTCATCTTATCCTAGTCAAGACTAACTACAAAGCTTCAAATATTGCACGATTGTTTATGAAAGAAACCTTTAGGCTTCATTGATTGCCTAAACGGATCGTTAGTGACCGCAACTCCTAGTTTACGTCACATTTCTAGAAAAGCCTATTTGAAGCAATTGGAACCCAACTTTGCTTTAAGCATAGCTTACCATCCCCAAACCTATGGTCAAACTGAGTGGGTTAATCAGATCATTGAAGATATACTAAGAGCTTCTTGTTCCAGAGAACCGACAAGGTGGATACAGTAATTTATTTGCCCTTAGTAGAATTTTCCTACAATGCGTCATATCACCAAAGTATTCAAATGACTCCATTTCAAGCATTGTATGGGCAAGATTGTTTGACACCATTGAATTTCTATGATCCAACCCTAAAGGTTGAGGCTTCTAAGAAAATGCTAGAAGACATGGATGATCAAGTCAAAACTATCAGAAAAGACATCCAAGCTGCCAAAGATTGCCAGAAAGCTTATGTTGATCTAGGACAACAAGAGTGTATCTTCCAAAGGGAGACATGGTTTTCATCCATGTATGCCCAAAGAAGAATTATATGTCATTGGGAAAGTTCAAAAGGTTGAGTCCAAGGTATTGTGGACCATACGAGGTTCTCAAATGCCTAGGAGCTAATGCCTACAAACTGCAACTTCCTGATCATGTGAAAGTCCACAATGTATTTCACGTTAGTCTTCTGAAAGCTTATGTGGCAAATCAATATCATATTCTTGATGACCAGCAAATCGTAACGCCTAGCCAAGGAGCCCTTAAACTCCAGCCTGATAAGATCCTAGATGTAAAAGAGAAACCTCTGAGAAACAGAACCATTAGAGAGTATCTTATCCAGTGGAAAGACTATCTTGAGGAGGATGCTACTTGGATAGAAGAGATAGCTCTAGAAAAACAATTTCCCCAGTTCTTTTCGAAATGAGGGCATCTCGATTCCTCTAAGGAGGAGAGGATGTAATATTCCCGCCATAACACTTCACAAAACAAATTCGGGCTTGAAATGTTTTAAAATTTACTCGTTGAGTTATCACATAAGTGACCGCATGTAATATTGAGTCTTGCATTAAATCAATTCTACAATCTGACACGAGAATACACCTCAATGAACCCAGCCAACAAAAAGCAAATAAGCCTCGTAAATAATATTACGATGGCTTGATCATAATATTTTCCGCATTATATTTGATTTAGCATTCTCGATTCCATTTAATGCATCAAAGATCGCATTGATATCGCAACGGCAAGACAAATCGCAAAAGCCTTAATCCGTAGACAAAGAACACGCAAGAATGAGCATGATATTGAGTAAGTTAAGTATTAAAGAGTATAGCATGACTTTATAAACTAGATAAGTCATGAGGTAACTTTGCCAAAAACCACTAGTTGAAATCGTTTTGAAGAAAAAAAGATGTTTTTGAGAAAATAGGCCAAAAATCATGACATTTTTTACACCTGGAGGGAGAGAAAGCCATGCTTTTCTCTCACAGCTATAAATATAACCCCTCTCCTTCACAAAGAAAGCAAGAAGGAATACCTCCTGATGATGGAAAATTTTCTTTATATCTCTTTTCCATTCTAGCTTGAGCCTTGAAGGAGGAAAATACCCCTCTTCTACCTCATTTCCATTTTCTCTACCCCCTGTTACGCCTTTCTTCCATACAGCCATATCGCTAAGCAAAATATTGGTGAAATTTTTCTAGACGACCACCAACTCTCCCTAAGCTACCATGGCAATTTCGCCTGACATCCATGGCTCCACGAGGTTGCAAAATTTCAAGAAGCCCATTTAAAGCAAAAGAAGAAAGAAACGCGGCCAATGGAGAAAATGACGCGGTAGGAATTGGCAAAACCCCCGTTACTACAAACCTGATAGAGATAACATCTTGTCGGTTTGGAAAATTTTACTTTTTTATAAGCTTATCACTATATTTGGCTTTAAATGATTATAAATGCATTTTAAAGAAAATGCATATGAACTGTCACTTAGGAAAATGGCCTAAGTAATATAATAATTAACTATTCGATGAAAAGACTCTTTCACTTAAAAAAGAATTATATGCCTATCAAGAAGAAAATATCGTAATTATGATTTATTTTGTGATATTTATTGTTATTCTATTAATTATGCATGTGATTATAATAACTGAAAAAAGGTAGACGGTGTTGGGGAATGGAATATTTTATAATTTTTCCTTGAAAGTAACTATCTCTATTTTATTTTTCTAATGATTAAAAAATGCATATGAGTCTTATAATAATTTATAGAAATATATATACTAGATGCGCATAAATTAGGTGCGTAGTAATATAATTCGATGTCTAAAAGATGAAAGAAAATTTGCACTTATGATTTTTACATTGCTTAGAATAAATTTTTCAGAAAAACAATCGTTGTTGCACTTAGGACATAGCTAAATGAAAATTGATCTTCCTAGATAATATTGAAAGTTCAACAAACAGTCGGACATTGTCGATTAAACCTTAGAATACGAGCAGAATAAAATAAAAAATATTTTCTTGCTCAAAACACATTCAATGTTAATATTCATGGTTATATTAGCGAGAGTGCCAATATCATGAGTCGACCCACGTATGAATCAGCGAGAAAACTTTACCTAAAATATCAAGAATGTTGAAGCAAAAGCAACAATGAAATCTCGACAACCTTGAAACTATCAGTGTCAGAAAATTAAATAAATATTGAAAGTCTGTAAGACTTATTGGACATTGATAAGAATTTGTCTATACAAATTCTAATGTCTAAACAGACTTGGAAAAGTATTTGAAATCCTACTAAGTGCGGGGTTAGGGCAAGGCATCGCATGAATTGTTTGCCATGTATTATCTTTTAGGACGAAAATACCAAGTTTTCATAAGGATAAAATAGACTTCAGATTTCCAAAATACTTGTGGATCCAGAAAAAAGAATTGCAAGTAGGAAGCGAAATCCTTAAAAAAAATGTGGGACCTTAAAAGAGAAACCCTAGAATTGGGTGGGGTTGCTTCCTATGCTAAAGACACTTGCTAATGTTTCTTTTTTATATTTATGCATGCATTAATGGTTGCACAAGAAAGAATTAATTGTGCTTGTAGCAATTAGATGTGATTGTAAATATATAATCAGGATAATAGGAGGAAAGATCGCGCTATGCCTCCCCCACGGCTAGACGCGAGACCCTGCTCCAAGGGGGATTGTTTTGTATCGCCACGAGGAGCTTTGGACCGGCCCTGATGGCAAGAGCTCGCTCGGTGAGGAATCCATTAGGCAAGAGGAGGTAGGAGTGCCAGGGGACTCTGGCCATAAATCTCTCGATCACTCCTAGGAACTGCCTGACCCTCATGCGAATCAGGATGGGATCCTGGAGTCCCCGGTACTAGTGAAGGGACGGAAATCTTGGAGGGTTTGCTTTCTTCTACACAGACAAAAGGGATTTTTCAATGAACGCAGGTTTTATCTTCTACATAGGCAGAAGGGGAAAAGCATTGTAAATAACTTTGCGAAATAATAAATAAATATATTTTACCAAAAGATTGTTTTTCTCTGTCTTTGTGTTGTGTCGTAAAATTACGCAAAGGAACCTATGATAATGGGTTAATTAATGAAGATGTGTTCGTATGCCATAACTTAATGTGATATGTAATTAGAAAACTAAAGAAAACCATTTGTGGGAAGCGGATGGGCGAGATCCCTAACGGATCCGTCCTACGGATGGGTGGTCCTGATAAGCTAAGAGCTTCTTTCAAGAGATTGAATGAAACGTTAATTAGAGAAAATTAGGTAGGGCTAAGCGTTGACTTACCTAGGGTCATGTCTTAAAACCTTGATCAATAATTATCTTAGGGGAAAGGTGCAGCAGTTGTGCCAAAACTCTGTTAAGGTTCCCTGAATCCTAACTAGTTGTTGGAAAAAAGCATTGCACTCCATGAACCAAGGGTAACTACGATCGCTCCAATCGGACAAGAAGCCCTTGTGGGACACCTCCAATGGAGCTAGCTAATGCATCAAGACCTTAGTTGTCACATTAGGACCCCGAGCTTGCAGGTTGATCCTTGTGGAGATAACCGATACCTTCCGTTACGGGGTGGACTTTGGAAAACCTAGACGATAGACCATGTGCATTCTCGCGAGTGTGCCGAGCAAAGTCGTCTAGGATAGTTCCCCGATGGACCACTAAAACTTGCTGCCAGGGAATTGTTAGGTGGGCATGTGACAATCACCCCATCGACTTGCTTCCAAATACCAAGCCTATCAATAAACCTCCATATTGCCTTTTAAAGGTGGAAAGAGAAGAAGTTGAGTGCCAAGTAAAGGAACTACTTGAAATGGGTCTTATACAACCAAGTCAATCTCCCTTTGCTTCTCCCGTTCTTTTAGTCAAAAAGAAGGATTTTTCATTCCACATGTGCATAGATTATCAGGATTTGAATAAGGCCTCTATCAAAAATAGGTATCCAATACCAAGGATTGATGATCTCTTTGATGAATTCAAGGATGCTAAGGTCTTTTCAAAGATCGATTTAAGGTCGGGATACCACCAAATAGGCATGAAGGAGGGGGATGAATACAAAACTGCATTTAGAACAGAGACAGGATTGTATCATTTCATGGTTATGCCCTTTGGTCTTTCAAATGCTCCAGCCACATTCCAAGCTTTAATGAACAAAATACTTCAGCCACTTTTGTTCAAGACAGTTTTGGTGTTTTTTTACGACATATTGATATATAGTAAGGACAAAGAGGAGCATTTATAGCATGTTAGAGAAGTTTTTGACATATTGAAAAGTTACAAGTTATTTGCTAAAGCAAACAAATGTACATTCATGGCCAAATAAGTAGAATACTTGGGACATATTGTTGGAAAAAATGGCATCAAGGATGATCTGAATAAGTTCAAATGTGTGAAAATGTGTGAAAATTTGGGACAAATACCACTTCATTGAGGGGTTTTCTTGGTTTGTCTTCTTTCTATCAAAGATTTATCAAGAATTATGCTCATGTGGCCATACCATTAACCGATATGTTAAAGAAAGAAGCTTTCTTTTGGGATGAAATAGCTGACAAAAGCTTCAATGAGCTAAAGCAACTCCTCATTTCAGCACCCATATTGGTTTTTCCTTCTAAGGTCTTTGTGATCTATGCAAATGCTAGTGGGATAGGATTGGTGGGGGTTGTTTTAGACCAAGAACATGGTGTCATTGCATATGAGAGCATACAATTTGATGAAAAAGAGAGACAAATGCATATATATGAGCAAGAGATGCTAGCTATGCTACATCCACTTAAAAAATGGCATCACTACCTCTATGGAAGTCACTTTAAAGTGAAAAGTGATCATAGGGTGTAAAAGTACCTCTCACCACCCAACTTGTCTCCTAAACAAATAAGGTGGTTGGCAACTCTTCAATCATATGATTTTGAGATATCATACACGACAAGAAAAGACAATGTAGTGGCGGATGTGGACATGTAGTGTATCTATCATCTCCAGTATATATAAAGATTGGATAAATGACATAAAAGAGGAATATATGATGGAGGAGCATGCTACCACAATAATGCAGAAATTACAGCATGGGATAAATGAAGAATATCCAAACTTCAAATGGCATAATGGACTTTTATGGTACAAAGGAAAGGTCTATTTGATCCCTCAAAGCAATTTTAGGCTGAAAGTCCTTCAAGAAATGCATTCTTCGCCCTTGGTTGATCATCTATGTCTCTTTAAGACTTTTAACAAAGTGCACAAGTGTCTCTATTGGAAAGGCTTATGGCGGGGTGTGAAGGAGTATGTTTCTCATTGCTTGGAAAGCCAACAAAATAAAGACTCTTCTTTATTACCAGCCGGTCTTCTTCAACCCTTGCCTATCCCACAAGGAAAATGGACCGACATTTGAATGGACTTCATTATGGGCCTTCCTACCACAAGGCATGGTTAGAATAGCATTTTTGTTGTGGTGGATAGACTTACCAAATCAACCCATTTTATTCCAACAACCAAGACACAATTTTCAGCAAAGCAAGTAGCCAGTCAATTCATGGAAGGAGTGTTCAAGTTACATGGTATGCCTTTGAGGATAGTGTAGAATAGAGACATTAGATTCATGGGAAATTTTTGGAAGGGTTTGTTTACTTCCATGGGCACTACTCTTACCCCTAATACGGCTTACCACCCTCAAACTGATGGTCAAACCGAAAGAGTTAATCAATGGGTGGAAGTGTACTTAAGACACTATTGTCATGACACGTAATCATCTTGGGATAATTGGTTGCATCTTGCTAAATTTTGCTACAACAATACATATCATATGAGCGTTGGGATGGCTCCTTTTGAGACACTCTATGGATACAAGGTTCAAATTCCTTCAACCATGTTTCATGAAGACGTGAATCCACAAGCGAAGGATGAGTTAGAAAGAATGAAGATGCTTATGAAGCAATGTAAAGAAAACATACGAAAGGTACAAGATGTCATGAAGTCCTATGTTGATGATAGGTAGAGGCACATGGAGTTTGATGTTGGATATTGGGTCTTCCTTAAGGTGCCCAAGGCTCAATATGCATCCCTTAAGGGTGGAAATAACAAGTTAGCTCACAGATTTTATGGCCCATATTTGATATTGGAAAAGATTGGAGAGCTTGCATATAAGCTCCAATTACCTTCAACTACTCGCATACATGATGTTTTTCATGTATCACAATTGAAGAAGTATATTGGGTAGGATGTAAAGTTATTGAAGAGCTTCCACCACTTGATGAAGATGGACTGATTATCTATGAACCTGAGAAGATTATTGGGAAGCGTGAAAAGGTTCTTAGGAACTCAACTCTCACTAAATTTTTGATCAAATGGAAGGGGCTACCTATGGAAGAGTCCATTTGGCAACCCTCTTCTTATCTGGATGCTTTTCCATGGCTTTTGTAAGATGAATGATCATAGTCTGTGCAGGGACAGCTTGCTATTTTAAAATATTGTTATTAATTAAAATACCTTGACGACATCAAAAAGTGATCTTGATGGTATGGCATGATGCCTTACGATGTGTATTTCATTTCTACATTTCAAATATTGAATTTGAACACTCCAGTCAAAAGTTATGGCAATTCTACTGATGCAGTCTTGTTTGGACAGCAAGCAGTAAATTCATTGTTTCAAATTCACTATGATGTTTCTTCACACAAAGTGCTTTACATGCTTATGGATCTTCATCAACATAATTTTCTTCATTAAAGACTTCCCTACTACCTCATTATCTTCAGTTTTGAGGACAAAACATCTCTAGGAAGGGATGATTTGTAATGAAGCAAATTATCAACATGAGAGTGGAAGCCTATTCCCAGTATAAACTTTGTAAATACTTGAGCCAAGAGAAAAGAGAACTTAGGGTTTAGTATAAAAAGTCAAGAAGTGTTAATGTAGCATCATTCTTTGGCATTATCACAATTTTATTCTTCTTGTCTTTCATCTTCTTATACTTGGTTAGCAGCTCATGGCTACATTGTGTTATGATAATGGAAGATGTTCCATGGCATGGCCATGTTTGTAATTCAGTTTGTTACATTTCTTGTTGTGTGAAGCTTACATTAATTTGTTTTCATGTTCATTTACATTGTTAGATTAGCCTTTCTTTACACACTAGGGGTGGAGAGTGAGATAGTGGCATAGGCACCCACAAGTAGGAATCAACTAGGTGCAGCAATGGGTGTGATAATATTGTGGTAGTGTGAATGAGGACCACAAACAAGCACCAAGTAGCGATGGGTGATCCTATGGAGAGATTGCAACCTATGGAGAGGAAGCAACCGGTGGGCTTGTGGACAAGGCTAGAGCCTTTAAAGGTAGCAAGTGGGTGGATGCAAGTGGTTGTAGACAAGGGCTAATTGTTAGCATTTGATGGGGAGAGACAAAGGAGATGGAGCAAGAGGGAGCATAGGAAGAGGAGAGATGGGAGGCGAAGATGGAGATGGATATGGAGATGGAGGAGAAGTGGGGGGGACCTCATAGGATAGGGTTTCCCCAAGGTTTTATCTTTTGCCATTTCTAGCTAAATGGATATCCAAATTGACAAAGGAATTTCATAAGAATATTCATAAGTATAGAACTCTAAATGCATGTAGTATTCATGCATGAGGCCATTGTATTGTATAATTAGTTACATGTATTCTATGCTAGCACAAAAGGGAGCAGAGCTTTGGGTGTTAATTACTCTCTGTCAATTACAGAGTTTCCACATTGTACATGTGATGCTTTTCAAAATAGAAAAATCAAGCATCAAGTTTATGTTATGTGCAAGCTTATGTATTATGTGTTCTTGAATGTTTTAGGATTGGACCCTTCTTACACAAGTTCATTAATCAAGTTGCTTTGAACTATTCCAATATCTAAGAGGACGAAGGGTTAATGTACTTACTTAGAGAGATATCGAGTGATAATGGTACCTAGTAGTGCATTTTTTGAGTGTATCAAGCTTCATTGATTTTGACTATTTTCAAGGAGATGCAGTGATGCAACCCTAGACCCACTTAGATAGATGTACAATGTTGTGAAGTTGCATTGCTATGATTTTTCTCCTATGTATCTGCATTTTTTATGTGCAAATATTTTGAAGATCACATATGTTGGAGATTACAATGGGAGCCAAGTTCTCCTTCTACCTTGACTCTTCATATACCTATAGGGCACTCTACAAAAAGAGTGCTTGTAAAGGTTGGAGAAAGCTGCTTCTAAACTTGCGTATTAGAGCAAGTAGAAAGAAGAGGCGAAGGTTGTTGATTCCCCACTAGTGCAAGCTTTGTGAGTGTGTGCAATGGAAGAGAAACACAAACACAAAGAGAGAGAAAGAGAGGAAGTAGAGGATAAAGGAAGAATATTGCACTAACTAAAGAAGAATTTAGATACAATGGAGATGGATTGATCAATCCCTACACATAGCCCAAGGCATTAAATGATGGTCACTAAAGAGAAAAATGCCAAAAAATAGGGAAGACCTTGAAAAAATCCCACATGACAATGACAATGTCCAACAAGTGTAGGCAAACTGTGGAAAGTATAAATTGGCCTAGGGAAGCACATAAGAAGTCAACAAATAAAGAAAATGTACCTAAACTGCCAAAGCTTCTATGTCTCTGTTAGACTTTGACAAGAGCTCACAATCAAGAGATAACAAATTGACATGACTAATATAGGTAGCCTAACACCCCCTCTTAAATCCTATGAGTGACTAAAGACCCAACATACTCATATGACAAAGCAAAGAGATAACAAATTGACATGACTAATATAGGTAGCCTAACACCCCCTCTCAAATCCTATGAGTGACTAAAGACCCAACATACTCATATGACAAAGCAAAAAAGCCTTGGGCAAATGCTTCGTGAAGAGATTTTCTGCATTGTCCTCCGTGGGACAATAGGCCACCCATAACTTAAAATCCATGATTTTCTCTCAAACATAATGATATTAAACCTTGATGTGCTTCATGTGAGCATGAAACACAAGGCTCTTTGCTAGAGCAAGAGCACTTTGGTTATCGATATGCCGCTCCATAGGTCTAGTTTGAGGAAAGCCAAAGGAAAGCCAATCTTCTCCAACATGCGGTGAAGCCAAACTACCTCCATAGTAGAAGAATATACAACACAATACTCTACCTTTGTAGAAGAAAGGGTCATAGTAGGCTACTTCTTGTTGCTCCATGAGATAACTCCTAATCCAAGGGAGAAGGCATAGCCTGTAGTGGACCGTATCTTGAATCCACATGACTTGCCCAGTCAAAATCACTCCAAGTAGAGAGAACCCCCTTTCCATACATGATCCCATAGGATTGCGTCCCCTATAAATAAGAAAGAACACGTGAGGCCACTCTCCAATGCTCTTGAGTGAGAGTCTTCACAAAAGAAGACAACCATGCCACAATAAAAGAAACATCTGACTGAGTGTGAATAAGCTAGATAAGGGAGCCAACAAGATGCCTATAACATGTGGCATCTTGAAGGGGAGCTCCAGCTGCCAAAAGCTTGGACTTTTAAGATGGAGAATAATGTGGTAGGTCTATTTACTAAGGCATTTCCTCGAGCCATTCTTTGTCATCATTCTAGATTCCTTTGCCTTATGCTACATCCAAGACCTAAGATGGGGTGTTAGAGATTTAGTCATCCCCAGGATGGGGCAAGGCATGTACATGGCAATTTAGAGCAGATTCTATACTCATACTATGTTTAAGAGTAGATTAGGCAATAGTTATTTAATCACCAGTAATTTGGTAGGATTTTGGGTAGGCTAGACATGGCAAATAATTAATGCCACATTGCAAGTAGTTGTTTGGTGCATTTTTTACATCATTTTGTTATTTTATGTACATTTAGTCGTATTTAGCATCAACAGACAAGTTTCATTGCCTAATTAATCAATTTAATGTATTATTTTATGATGATATAGATAGGCCTACCCTCTGGTCATAGTCACTTCAATTTTTTGCAAGTTAAGAGAGAGCTCTGACTATTTATATGTTGATAGCTCATTATACATATCAGCCACATCAATGTGCAATATTCATACTCAGTAGTGTTTTGCATTTGTTACTCTCTCTCTCTCTCTCTCTCTCTCTCTCTCTCTCTCTCTCTCTCTCTCTCTCTCTCTCTCTCTCTCTCTCTCTCTCTCTCTCTCTCTCTCTCTCTCTCTCTCTCTCTCTCTCTCTCTCTCTCTCTCTCTCTCTCTCTCTCTCTCTCTCTCTCTCTCTCTCTCCATGTTGACTTATTTCTTTTAGTTCGATCATACACTTTTGTATTTGTTTCACTTTGACACTAATGTCCTTATCTAACTCAGATTGAGGATCACGAGTAGGATATCACTATGCATGATAGAAATGTTGACTATTAGCCTTAGAGCATAGGTGCCCAATGTTGTTTGGCCCTCAAAAAACTAGGATAGATAGATGGAAACTTAGAAGGAAAATCTAGAAACTCTTGCAAAATAGCCCTTGAGGAAGCCTATTAAAAAGTATTGAAATTGAGGTAGCTATAATGGGCATCACATAAGCGCACAAGATCTAGTGACCTGATGAAGAGCTACTAGGGCTACGAGCTTGTAAAATCCAACCTCTTGAGCATTGGATCATAAGATGACTTCTAATGAGGTATCCTCCATTGTCACCCCCTCTTGTGGGACAACATGTGAACCAAGAAGAGCGAGCCTCCATATCTTAAATGAAAGTTGAAGCCCAAGTCCATCCTACAACTCACCAAGCACAAATCAGTTGTCCCCTATGGTGATTGAGTCCCCTCTATCATGGAGATCTTGAAGCCATCCATGCCTATGTTATGTGGCTAGATTCTCTATTGAGCCATGGCTTCTCGACTGGAGAAGCAAGAGCAATGTCATCCACCTCAAAAAGATACATAGAGATTGCCTCTAATGTTATGGTGGATGGAGCCTTTGAATTGTGTGTTGTGTCCTTTGTCCTAGGCTAAAGGTGGGTTTACTTCTTCCAACACTTCTCCTTTGGATAAGTCATCTTTCTACATCAAGGGAATTAGCATGGCTCTTGGACCTTTCAACATTCTCATTCTCTGACTACTCCTTTGCTTTTGCTCCCTCCTTGAGGATGTTCTGGCTACAAGCATGACTGGTTGTCCTTGCACCACCTGGTTTAATCTCCTCATGCCTAGCAACTTGATCCAAGTTCATTGGGACAAGTGCGATAGTATTTTGAGCCTTGGAGTTGAGGAGACTAGTGTAGAGTATCGTACTTTAGTGATAAAATGTGTGACAAAAGAGTCATAACCATGAAACCTTCTTCCCTAGGGATGCAAGCTCATTTTGTACTTCCTTCATCTTGTTGATGTGCTCCTTCATGGTCGGGGAATTCAACAAAAACTTATCATGGCCTCATCTAGATGGTCGTCTTATTTGTAACTATTGGAACTTGATAAAGAGAAGATAATCGGGTCTAGACATTGACATGCATAAGCAAGGACTCATGGCATGCCTATAACTATTTTAAAAAAAAGGCTTGAGAGTTGAACCAGTCCCAAGTGTGTGATTAGTGTTAGATTTGGTGAGAGTATCCATTGTAGGGAAGAAAATAGGCTAGGTAACAAAATCAAGAGGTCAAAACTATCCAAGATGGGATCCACCTTGCATGACCATAAGGCATAGTTGGGGCCATCCAATTTCTCCTCCTTGAAAGGTGTGGTGAACAAAAAATGTTACAAATGGTGCAACAATGCAAGGCAAGGATTCTCGATCCTTTTCAGGATAGACGAGGGAATTGTAACTCTAGTGGTCATTGTGATGTTTGCCATATCAATGCTCCACCTAATCATGCAAATTGATGTTCTTTGGAAACCTACAAAAAACAAGGAAAAGGCTACTACATCTTGACATGAACTAGCTTTGGAAAGCATTGGGTATGCTTTGAAGGCAACGTGCTGCATGGGTATCGATGATCCAATAGATGATGAGATGATCCCTCATAAGGCTACGTTTTAGGGTCACTTAGCTAGTAGGATACTAGACAATATCAAAATGCTAGTATGATGCTAGAAAATATCAAAATACTGCATAAGAAGGAAAAATGTAGAACTTGATTTGATGCCTTCTTTAAATTTAGCTCCAATTCTCTTATTTTGGCAATGATACCGTGCGATTGTGTGCATTGAGGCAAGAACACAAACATAGAAAGAAGAGGAAGAGAGAGAGACAAGATAAATACAAGAGAATGAAGGAACACTATTTTTGAAACTAGTAAAATGCCACACACAATCAACCCTTGCACATACGGAGGTGCATCAATGAGGGCACCAGGATGAGGCATGATGAATGATGATGCAAGTGATAAGAGGATAATGAGAAGGACATTAACTTTTATCAAGATTTAAGAAGATATTGTGTAATACAAAATGGCCCAGAATTCTTTTTTTCCTCATTGGCCAAAACGTAACGAGGCTAAAGCCGAAAGTTGCACCGAAGGGTGAGCGCGGAGCTCTTGCCCCGCCCCGCCCCGCCCCCCCTCTCTCTCTCTCTCTCTCTCTCTCTCTCTCTCTCTCTCTCTCTCTCTCTCTCTCTCTCTCTCTCTCTCTCTCTCTCTCTCTCTCTCTCTCTCTCTCTCTCTCTCTCTCTCGTGCCGGGACCTCCCTCTCTATCTCTCGCTCGCTCTGCGTATGGACCCCCCAACCCTCCATCCACGTCACTCCCGGCCAAAGATGAGTCCTTTCGAGCCTCATGATATGTGCTCCATCTCTCTGCGTCTGCGTATGTTTCCTCTCTCTGTCTGTCTCTGTGCCAGAGGTGAGCCCTTTCCAGTCTCATGGTCTTTGTGCTCTCTCTCTCTCTCTCTCTCTCTCTCTCTCTCTCTCTCTCTCTCTCTCTCTCTCTCTCTCTCTCTCTCTCTCTCTCTCTCTCTCTCTCTCTCTCTCTCTCTCTCTCTCTCTCTCTATGTTTGCATCTACGCTTTTTTCCGCTTTGTCTCTCTCTGTGCCAAAGGTGAGCTCCCCCCCAACCCTCCATATCACGCCCCCGACCAATGGTGAGCTTTCTCTATGTGCGTGCGTGTGTCTGTCTCCGCTATCTCTTTGTCTTAAAAGTCCCCATGTCTTTGTGTTAAAGGTGAGAGCCCTTTCCAACCTATGCCAAGAATCATTCACTGTGTTTCTCTCTGAGGCATTAATGTTGGATTTTTCCAGGTCGAATCTGACTGCCGCCGAAATATGGCGGTAGGCTCGGTCATAATTGCAGCAGAGAACTTCAATGGGAGCATCGGTCTCGTCGGTTCCTTCGAGGTGCGTCTCTTCATCTTGCCCATCATGCCCGAACTTTTTTTGATAGTATCTTGAATTGAGCTTGTGCATATATCCATCCACTTTTGTCTGCAATTACATTATCCTTAAGCAATGTTGCTTTGCATGGTAGTGGTAACTACATGCGTGAATGAGGTTTAGGATGTGAAGTTGCATTGTACTCCTCCACATGCAGAAGGAAATATAGTAGCAATTGAAAACGACAATAGAAACAAATGTGAATCATGCTCCGAAAAGGGATTAAAATCACTTATTATTGTGCTCAGTCTAGCGTGTCATTGTTTGCATAAGGTGAGATGGATGCAAGATTGTGCAAAGCAAAGATAGAGGGAAGTATCGATGGATAATACGAAACCGCAATGAAGTGATGGCTATGAAGTTATCGAACACAGCCAACATTGGTCGGAAAGAATTGCTTTAAGTGAAGTAATCTGTTGTTAAAGCAATAGGTTGAGTGCTGGCCCTCCTTTTGGCTTGGCTTGATTTGACTCGAGTCCCAAAGACAAGATATGACTTTGCAAGTTCGGAGTGATTGCAAACAAAGCTTACCACCAAAGAGTTTGGCAAACATTCAGAGAAGAGACTCAAAAACGCAGGCAACAGCATTTCTGGATACATACATAGGGAAGGGGGTGAAAGGTAGTTTCTTTGGTAGTGGGCTATCGAAGCAATTAGTAGAGGATGAAGGATTGTTGTTGAGCAAGAGACTATAGTTCTCTTACGGCATCGGAGATATGGAAGACGATCCCAAGCTACCAAGGAAGCAAACCTTAGTCCCTTGATGTCGGGTAGCAAGTAGATTTACAAACTGCCTTTTTACTCTAGTTTTCTACCATTAATCCATTGTGACATCTCTATTGTATACTTACTTTCTTTGTTATTAGGTTGTCAAGATTGCAAGGTCATACGATGATTGTAGTCGATGTTTTTCCATGAATGGCATAATTAGGGTGATTTTTAAAGGTTAAAACTTCTACTTTGCATATCAGTTTGCTTACAAAAATGTTGATCATCAGGTTTTTGAGTGAATCTCTTTGGGTTTCAATCTTTTTTTCAATAAGAGATCTATATGGATTGTCAGGTTGTGAGCCAAGCTATATGTTAGTTTCCCACATATCAACCAAGAAGAAACTTTACTCTTTTGGTTAGAGCATAGTTGCATCTCATGGGACGTTTTCAAGAAGCTAAATGAAATATTGGGACTTGAGAAGAAATGCAGGACAATGCATTTATATATCGATCAATTTTTTGCTAGCCTTTAGAGTTTTTAATCCATGCAAGGGATGTTTTTTGAATCGAGTAAATGTTTTGTCAATTTAGTAAATCCTTTTTCTTTCTTTGCTCAATTATCTTATTTTTTAAATTTACAATGGATCTATGCTCAAATGGTAAAGCTTGAGATTATGTGTATATACAAGGCAATGATAGAAGAGAACAAAGTAGCAATTGAAGACAACAATAGAAGTAATAAAAATGTTTCAAGCTTTGAAAAATGGTCAAAAATACAGTGAGCAAATATGGATTAACTTTTGGCGAGCCTTTAGGGTCATTGATCCTTGCAAGCGATGTTTCTTGAAGCAAGTAAGTGTTGTTAATTATTTAAAGGTTTTTTCTTTCTTTGCTCAATTGTCTTATATTTCATATTTTAACTTTACAATGGATGTACACTCTAATGGTGGAGCTTAAGATTGTGTACACATGCAAGGTAAGGAGAGAAGAGAACATAGTAGCAATTGAAGAAGATAATAGAAGCAACAAATGTGTATTAAACTTTGAAACATGGTTAAAAACAAAGTAAATAAATCTCTTATTAGAGTACATAGTTTAGCGTGTCTTTGTGGCATAAGATGAGATTGATACAAGGTTGTGCAAATGAAAGATAGGGAGAATTATCGAGTGATCATGAGTGACGAGAAGTTTTTACAAATAGACCTTTACAAAGATTGAGGACTCAGTCTCCTTCACCAGGAGATGAGATTATTATTTTTTCTCATTGATGTGAGTAATTTATGACCTCATTATTGTAGGGAGTGACATAAGATTGAGCTCCATCAATATTGGGCCATTAGTTTGAAATGGTGGATCTTGGGCTCCTACACTTATTCCTTGGATTAGAGATTTGTAAGATGGAGTATGCAGTTTGGCTTTTGTCACTTATTCTTGGAGATTGGATTTTCACAAACAAGGCCAAGGCCTAAGCATTTGCTTAGGGAGTTGGAGAGCAGATTTTGGATTTTGGGCTCAAGGCCTTTGCTTTGCCAAAGGCTTCTATGCTTCATCACATGAGATTGTTGGGTCTTTAGACTCCTAGGTTTTGAGATGGTAGTTTTGGGAAGGGCAAATTTTGAGTGAGTTATGAGTGCTAGGGGAGCTTTTATACTTGCATTAAGAGTCCAAGGAATGGCAAGATGATGTATAGTCTTCATGAGGTGAGAATTCAAGAAGAGCTCACAAAATAGGTTACGAAGGTTAAGTTATAGAGGTAGGTTATAATTGGGATCGTTAATCAGCAAGGTGAGCTTGTGTAGAATGAAAATCCAATAGTGGCAGCCTTTAGGTAGTACTTGATCTCGATGGTTGAAACTCTCTCTTTTAGATTTCTTGATAAGGAGTAGAAAGTTGAAGAGGTAGGTTATAATTGGGACTGTTTATCAACAAGGTGAGCTTGTGTAGAATGAAAATCCAATAGTGACAGCCTATAGGTAGTACTTGGTCTTGATGGTTGGAACTCTCTCTTTTAGATTTCTTGATTAGGAGTAGAAAGTTGAATCCCTTTAAGTGGATGCCACAACTAATTTCTTGATGGAGTAGGCCTTGTGGTTGGGTAGGCCTTTTACTATGTAGAAAATAAAGCAAGTACTCATTAACATAGATTGGAACATAGCGTAAGAGAGGTTGAATTGGAGTTTCACATAGTTATGCTTGTTTGCCCAATTTTATAACAATAGTCTCGTTGAACATAAAGATGCCTACCCTTTTGGGCTTTATTTCTAAGATAGGGGTGTCTCTTTGCACTACTACTCTTTGCTTTGATAATGGATTCGATTTTTAGTGTGGTGGGCAAAGCTTTGCATTATGGCTCTATTAGAGCACTTTCCTTGCTTAATAGCACTCGAGTGGCTTAGAAGAATGGATGGCTCAGTAGTCCTTGTGACACATTGGATTGCAAGGGTGAAGATAGAAGGAAAGAAATGGGAGTTTCAGTGGTAGGATGGATTGTCACACTAATGACAAGGTATGATAGAAGGAAAGAAATGGGAGTTTCAATGGTAGGATGGGTTGTCACACTAATGGCAATGTATACTTTTCAATGTATCTTGGAAGTCTAGGGGAGTGGGAAAGGTAGAGTTTTCCCTTGGTAGAAATATTTGGATTTTTTCATTGGCATTTGATCGTTTCTTTGCCTCAGCTCACATTTGGTTCAAAATGCAATCTACACTTGGTAGAGAAAACTAGCTCTCTTTTAGATCGCAACGATGTGATGAGACCATGTTTAAAACCTAGAGCAAATAGAGAAAGATTTTCATAATTGAATAGAACAGAGGTCAATCATCACCTTAAGGTTTTGGAGACTAGATGGCCAGTGCAATTATGAAAAAATCTAAGCTAAGTACGTAGTATCGTGAATAGGACTATATTGGATGACCTCCCGGGAAGGAGAGGTGGTACAAGGCCCCCCACCAAGTTTGTAACTCATTTGTGCAATTTTGGCTTGATTGTTTTATGGCAAAGGGGTAGCAACTTGTGAAGATATCTGATACCCACATTGCAAAGCTTGCTTACAAGTACAGGATAGAAGGCATATAAAGGAGATGCTAGACAGAGATCTTTATCAGCTTATGTTTGATGCACTGTTTGTTTGAGGTGGTTGTAAGAAGCGGCCTCGGATTTTTAGATTGTTTTGAAAGAAGTTTTGTGTATTAATAGGCTTAAGGCAAGCTGCATCTCGTGGATAGTATAGCTTTTGTTTTCCTATCGTCAATATATCAAAGAGCGCTTTTTAAAAAACGTATAATAAATGAACATAAATTTATTTTTGATGTAAAGCCCGAAAGTTAAATGGAACAATGTTAATAACCTAACCGTACTAATTTAATACGAAGTTCACAATTCCAACGAAACAAAAACGAAATGCCAATAAACTCATCGGAGATAAAATTAGATACGAAGCGTACAAAAGTAACGGACAAACGTTTTGATTTTTAGCAAATGGTTATAACAAAACAAACCTTAGTAACCTAAGGAACATTAAATGGGAATCCAAGAATTTGAACACAGCAACGTTCATTACCTAGGGTCACGAGAGCCATCAGATTGAGACACACAATGACCCTCGGATCGAGATGAAGTTTCGGATCGAGTGCTTTCAAGTTTAAAACGTCCACGTTCTTTCTATAAATACCGAGGGGCTTTTTAAGTTTTAAATGTTCATTGGCTGGAAGGTCGAAGCGTCTATGGATGCCTCAAGCTTCCACAGTTGGCTGGAAGGTGTGCAAAAAACTATTGTGATGGTGGCCTCTAAGCACAAAGTTCTTCTAATTTTTGTCCCTCCTCTCCTTTTCTACACCTTTGCAAGGAGGAGGAGATCAAACATCCAAAATCATGTCCCTATTCTTGCTGCTATTCTAGGGGGTCATTATTTTTGTGAAGTATATCCGAGCAATATTCTCACGAAATTGCTTCGTCCCATATTTCCTCTTGCATATGCCTACCTAGCCGACCTCTTCATCGGAAAGAGGGAGGAGTCGAACACCAACAAGCCTACCTAGCCCATCCAACACCAACCTCAGCCCCAAGTGCCCTTCTTGCACGACCCACAAGCTCCAGCCCTCACGCCAAACCCAACCCTAGTCGCAAGTGCCCCTAATGAAGCCCTTGTTGGACACATCCTCGATGAGCTTGTTAGTAACATGGAGAGCTTCCTATGTAGTAAGGAGGATATTGTGGATACCATGACCACATGATTATGCAAGTCACACAACATCCCAATCAAGATGCCAGTTGTCGATGGATGGACATACCTCAACACATTTTTTATTCTTAGCACCATGTATGATCTTCAAGATACGAGTGGTTTCTAAGAAGCTAGCTTATTTCATCCAATCAAAGGTCACATTTTGTAACTTTGATTTTTAGCATACGGTATTTTATACTCGCATTTAGTTACTTTAGAACATCGAGAGTCGAGTAATTGTAGATAATGTGACACAAACAAATCCCTCGATCGCGTGAATGAAAAACAAAATAGGCCCTGCCTTCAATATGATCAAAAGTTCGCCTTTCAACGAAACATCAATATACAAAAATCTAATCACATTGTAGAAGACTTCATTTTGTATCCCAACCTGCGTCGAAAGCAATCTGCACCTCGACAATTCACTAGGAACACGGTTCTTGAAGATCAAACTTTAGTGCAAGAGAAGAATTCCACACATTGCTACAGGCATAAAAGTAGGTATTTTGAATACAACGAGGCCTGCAAGCATGCATACCAAAGAAGCTTTCTTCCATCCATCGTAAATAGGCCCCACTGCAAGAATAGATCCATCAAAACATAGGTGGTGCTACAAATCCTCTTTCTCTCATTTGCTACCACCTTGTATAGACCAAGACCTAAGCATGCTTTCAATGCGCACTCTCTGTACTTACATGCAATCCTGCGCGTGACAAAGTCTTGGAATTTTAAAATCTCCCCTCAACCACTACCGTTTACCACAACCCTGTTTCCAGGAACGCGAATGCATGCGAAGTCTCGAAGGCTGGTGCCATGCTCTCCACTTTTGGCGCACTCTCAAATGCTGCAAAACGAGAAGTTAGCAGTTAGGGAGACTGCTGCTCGCTTAACAAGCTTTATATGAAAAAAATAATAATTAAGAGTCTATCTGTTTCACTGTCGAGTACTTCTCGCTTAACAAGCTTTATTGTATGGAAAAACCAATAACAAGGACAAACGCCTTATGATGCCAAAAGCTGTATGGTAAAGTTGGAGGTAGCCTACTATGATCGTGCCATCATAATGTAACGACCGCCTTCACCATGGGAAAACGGGCTCTTTTCTACAGTGTTCAACATCGTCAACTTCCCCCAACCGCACCTAGCCAGATATGTCGTCCATCCCTTGCAAAAGCTCATCGTGCTGCCCAATTCACAGTGTGGGAATTTTAGTGGGTCGTCTAAAAGTCGCAGTGCACCCAAACGTAAATGCCAAGGGGACAAGGCAGGTAGCAGAGAAAGAGGATGGCGAAGAGGTAAGGTAAATGTGGCACTTCTAATGTTAGATCAAAGGAATTTCCCCATTTTTTATAGCTTGCTTTCTGAGCCATTTATCCTACCAAAACTCTAGAAATTCATAAATTACTTTGACAAAGTTGTGAAGTCCAACGACCCATTAAAGCAAGCATTTCCCCTGAAGGCACATTCTTGGCTGCCACAATTGATGCCAGTGCAGCATAACAAAGAGCTTGCTTTCTGAGCCATTTATCCTACCACCAAAGCTCCAGAAACTCGTAAATTCCTTTGACAAAGTCGTGAAGTTCAACCCATTAAAGGAAGCCCCTCTCCACTGAAGGCACATTCTTGGCTACCACAATTGATGCGAGTGCGGAGTAACAAAGAGGGTGGGTAGCAGAGGGGACTCCAGAGTGAGCCCCACTTGGGGCTAGGGCCCCAAATAACCCACCATGGAGAGGTGAGGTGTGCAGAGTGGGGGTCTAGTAATCGTGTAAAGTGGCCAACTAGACAAGGATGCATGAACCATCTGAGAAGCTCGAGGGTAGGAGGATAGCACATCATCAGCATGAGATAGATATCATTGTGTTAAGAGAGGCCAAGGATGGAGGTAAAAAGTGCAAGAGTGGTGTTCCCAATAGAGTATATTACCAGAGGGCGGATTGGCATGCCACTATGGGTAAATTGGAGGCACATTTTGCATGGGTGGCATTCATGGCAATGAAGCACCAAAGTGTAGAGTAGAGTACTCATAGGAGGGGTAGAAAGGAAAGTCCCCCTAAAGCCTAGAAAAGGATCTAAGCTGTAGCCCAAGGAAACGAAAAAGAGCCTAGGGATGAACGACCCAAACGTAGAATGATGGGATGACAAGAAACCTAAATGCAAGCTATGGGTGGGAGGGGTAGGCAAGAGTTGAAAATTCAGGGCATCAAAACCATGCTTATATGAAGTAAGCGCTATACAGGTCTGATTTCCTCTTTGTCTAGAACCTCCTCAATCGAAACAAGGAAATAGAAACATCTCATGAAGTCGCAAGGCGGAGTTTCGGCTTCCACTAAAAACAACAAAATAGGAGTTCCAAAATTATAAAAACAACTAAAAGATACTGCAATACATACACGTTACATTCACTATTCAATAGCTACTAGTTACTATACACAAACAATGGCAATTCGCTAGGACCATGGATGTACCCAAGCAATGGGTGATCGTGTTTGATCAAGACTATATTGACCTCAGCTCCGAGTCTCAATCTGAGTATGTTAAAAGTCTGTCGCTCCATATCTTTGGCCCCCATGTAAACACATTGTAACCCAAATCTGGCACACACCATGGCAATGGCAACTCCGTGCTCAAAGCTTGCCCGATGGCATTTTGATATGGCACCTCTGTTATTCGATTCCTCTCTTTTCAGATAAGTAGCAATTTCATTATTTCACGCAGATATTCCTCGAGCAGACTTGCAATTACAATTGATCTTTTTCTTTCAAGAATGTAGACCAACACATGAGCTAGAGGGCCTTCGCACATAAAATTGTGGCCATGGCCCTATGCATTTATTGCACTCTCAATCTAGCATTACAATTAAAAAATGAGCCCTGCCTTGCTTTGCAGACAACTCCATTTTGGGGCATTCTACACAGAATGCACAGATTCTAGACTCTTGGTAAACTTGCGATCGACTTTGACTAGTGTGACATGAAACCGTTATGGATAATATACGTACATCTCTTCAGACTGGCATCTCATTCTCAAGTGTTTTGGTGGTGTTAAAAAACACCGTCTGTAAATTAAGAGTCTTGTTATCATTGCGAGCCCAAGTTAGAGCTGGGTAATAGGCAACTTATGTCCTCAAAAGAATCTCCTCCGAGGAGCTCACACAACTTTTCTGCTCTTCTAAACAACTTTTCCAATCACGAAGACTCGATTGGTTCTTCCTGCGGAGCATAGTGCAGAATATCTCAAATAAACCGGTCGCAAAGACCCCGAATCCTACCATGGGCGTCCAACAAATTAGATCTTTCCACTGTAGAATGGCCTTGAGGTATTGGGAGGCCGTCAAAATTAGCTTCTAAAACAAGGCAGAAGCTCCTTTCGTCAAGAACCGCAGTATTAAATTTGGAGATGAACATCACGAGCACCCGCATGTCGAAAAATGAAAGGAAGAAGTAATATGTATTGTTCTCCACACTCGCAAGAGAAAAATGCACTTTCGTGCATTGTCTTGCAATTTTAGGGCCTAACAATTTAGGTAAAGTAGTGTGCTTTGGGGCCTTCAGCTCAAAGCCCCAAAGCACAACCCCTAGATGGAAAAGAAAGCAGCAAGCGAGCTCCTCAACTATTTTCTCTCTAGAATAGGCAAAGATTTCAACCAACTTCTTAACATACTGAGAGGAATTAATTAGAAGTGAGATTGAATTCCTCCTTCGACTCCTCCCTCTTTCCAATGAAGAGGTTGGCTAGGTAGGCATATGCAAGAGGAAATATGGGACGAAGCAATTTCGTGAGAATATTGCTCAGATATACGTCACAAAAATAATGACCCCCTAGAATAACAGCAATAATAGGGACATGATTTTGAATGGTTGATCGCCTCCTCCTTACAAAGGTGTAGAAAAGGAGAGGAGGGACAGAAATTAGAAGAACTTTGTGCTTACAGGCTGCCATCACAATAGCTTTTTGCACACCTTCCAACCAATTGTGGGAGCTTAGGGCATCCATAGACGCTTCGACCTCCGAGCCAATGAACATTTAAAACTTACAAAGCCCCTCGGTATTTATAGAAAGAACGTGGACGTTTTAAACTTAAAAGCACTTGATCCTAAACTTCATCCCGATTTGAGGGTCATTGTGTGCCTCAATCTGACGGCTCTCGTGGCTCTAGGTAATGAACGTTGTTGCGTTCAAATTCTTGGATTCCCATTTAATGTTCCTTAGGTTACTAAGGTTTGTTTTGTTATAACCATTCACTTCTAATCAAAACGTTTTAATGTCCGTTACTTTTGTATGCTTCGTATCCAATTTGATCTCCGATGAGTTTATTGGGATTTCATTTTTGTTTTGTTGGAACTATGAACTTCGTATTAAATTAGTACGATTAGGTTATTAACATTGTTCCGTTTAACTTGCGGGCTTCGCATCAAAAATAAATTCATGTTCGTTTATTATACGTTTTTTTAAAAGCGCTCTTTGATATATTGACGATAGGAAATCAAAAGCTACACTATCTACGAGATGCAGCTTGCCTTAAGCCTATTAATACACAAAACTTCTTTCAAAACAATCTAAAAATCCGAGGTCGCTTCTTACAACCACCTCAAACAAACAGCGCATCAAACATAAGCTGATGAAGATCTCTATCTAGCATCTCCTTCATATGCCTTCTATCCTGTACTTGTAAGCAAGCTTTGCAATGCGGGTATCAGGCATGTTCACAAGTCGCTGCCCCTTTGCCATACAACAATCAAGCCAAAATTGCACAAATGACTTACAAACTCGGTAGGGGGCCTTATACCACCTCTCCTCCCCGGAAGGTCATCCAATATAGTTCTATTGACGACACTACATACATAGCTTAGATTTTTTCATAATTGCACTGCCATCTAGCCTCCAAAACCTTAAGGTGATGATTGACCTCTGTTCTATCCAATTATGAAAATCTTCCTCTATTTGCTCTAGGTTTCAAACATGGTCTCAGCACATCGTTGCGATCTAAAAGAGAGCTAGTTTTCTCTACCAAGTGTAGATTGCATTTTGAACCAAATGTGAGCCGAGACAAAGGGACGATCAAATGCCAACGAAAAAATCCAAATATTTCTACCAAGGGAAGACTCTACCTTTCCCACTCCCCTAGGCTTCCAAGATACATTGAAAAGCATACCTTGCCATTAGCGTGACAACCCATCCTACCATTGAAACTCCCATTTCTTTCCTTCTATCATACCTTGCCATTAGCGTGACAACCCATCCTACCACTGAAACTCCCATTTCTTTCCTTCTATCTTCACCCTTGCAATCTAATGTGTCACAAGGACTGCTGAGCCATCCATTCTTCTAAGCCACCTTAGGCTACCACTATTGGATTTTCATTCTACACAAGCTCACCTTGCTGATTAACGATCCCAATTATAACCTACCTCTATAACTTAACCTTCGTAACCTATTTTGTGAGCTCTTCTTGAATTATCACCTCATGAAGACTATACATCATCTCGCCATTCCTTGGACTCTTAATGCAAGTATAAAAGCTCCCCTAGCACTCATAACTCACTCAAAATTTGCCCTTCCCAAAACTACCATCTCAAAACCTAGGAGTCTAAAGACCCAACAATCTCATGTGATGAAGCATAGAAGCCTTTGGCAAAGCAAAGGCCTTGAGCCCAAAATCCAAAATCTGCTCTCCAACTCCCTAAGCAAATGCTTAGGCCTTGGCCTTGTTTGTGAAAAGCCAATCTCCAAGAATAAGTGACAAAAGCCAAACTGCATACTCCATCTTACAAATCTCTAATCCAAGGAATAAGTGTAGGAGCCCAAGATCCACCATTTCAAACTAATGGCCCAATATTGATGGAGCTCGATCTTATGTCACTCCCTACAATAATGAGGTCATAAATCACTCACATCAATGAGAAAAAATAACAATCTCATCTCCTGGTGAAGGAGACCAAGTCCTCAATCTTTGTAAAGGCACATTTGTAAAAACTTCTCGTCACTGAGGAAAGATATCATTCTCGCCCAACAAAGAGAACACAAGATCTTATGTCTCAATCTCCCAACGAAATCCCAAGAGATGAGAAATGAATTGAAATACTCAATCACTAAGTTAATATTAGATAAAGAATAAAAGGATGAAAAGACAAGTAGAAGTAAGAAAAGCTTCTTCCCAATGAAACTTTGACACTAGATCAAATCGTGCAATGCCAATACTTACACTCCTGCTAACCAAGAAAAAGTAGATCATCCTTCCCCAAAGAAGAGAACTCTCGATCTTATGGCTCAATCCCTTTTGTGAAAGTCACAAGGATAAAATGGTGGTACAACTAAATGACATGGTACTAGACGAAAAGCCAATGAGGATAAAATGGTAGAAGGGTAAAAAAATAAATGTGAGAAAGACTCATTCCCAAACAAGCTCAAATGTGAATCAAATTCTACAATGTAATGTAGGGGACCTATTGGAAACATGGACTACAATATGCTTATATAACCTCACCTCTTAACAGATGGAATAGCCCATCGCACACCAACATCAATTCAAACACATTGAGTATGCTCTATTTGGCACAAGTGGTGCATTTGAAATGAGATCACTGATATGACCAATTCAAGCACTACCAACAGTAACAAAGTTTGCTTTTGCATATACAACTTAAACTCACATAAACGAGCATAGCTCTTGTACAACAAGAAATAAGGTTCCACATAATAAATAAAGTCTCCAACCATCAACGTAAGATACTTCACCTTTCCAAGGAACCGTCTTCACAAGTTCACAAGGTCAATGTGAACCACCTTGAGCAATGAAGGTGCCTTTTGGATACCCTCTTAAGGAAGATTATGCCCATCCATTTGCCAAGGTGGGTATGACCTGGCTTTTCTACAACAAGAAATAAGATCCCACATAACAAATAAAGTCACAACCTTCAACATAAGACACTTCATCTTTCCAAGGGACTATCTTCATAAGTTCGCAAGGTCAATGTGAGCCAACTCAAGCAATGAAGATGCCTTTTGGGTGCCCTCCCAAGGAAGGTTACACCCATCCATTTGCAAATGTGGTATGAATCAACTCAAGCCCAAGAGTCCTTTCAAAAGCAACTTTGCAAATAATGCTACCTAAGTTACTTGCCTCCCTGGCATTTCAAACACATTGTGTATAAAGTCCTCCCACCACAATGCGTTTTATCATGACATATATTTTTAAAACCTCACTTAACATCTAGATTATTTTTTAATCATATGATTAAATGCTACACATATAAGGGATCGCAATAATTAGAGAAAATTTACAAGCCTAGATTCTAAGAGAATCACAAGATATCAAGGACAAAAGCTACCATAAGTTATGTTTCATAAAAACCTCGTGATATCTTGTACCAATTGTTAACCTATCTAATGCATTTATAACAAAGGCTACAACAACTTGCATTTATGCAACTTAACTCTAGTTTTCCTCACTCATCCATCCCATAACAACAAGGGCTTAGGTTATTGTAGCCCTTCTCATCGTCCATCATTTTCGGCCGTCGTTGTCTACCTCGCATCAATCTCTAAGTCTCAATTTTAGTGTTTAATAGCTACCACACTCTTAAGACTTTACATTTTACAACCTTAATTACCACTCCACATCAACTTGTGATTGTCTTTCATATCTCTAATTCCTTGACAACTTGTGATTGTCTTTCATAACTTGTGATTCACTCCCTTAACAACGATCCATCTCTCACTGATTACCTTGATAGCAAAGCACCACAAAAAGTACCTCTCACTTCCTTCCCTACGTATGTTTATGTAGATACGATTGCTTGTATTCTCTAGTGTCTTCCCTCCGTGTTAGCCAAACACTTTGTTGGTTAGCATTGTTTGCAATCACTTCAAGCATACAATGTCATCTCTAAGCTTTGGGACTTGAGTCAAGTCAAGCCAACCCAAGCCAAAAGAAGAGCTAACACTCCACCCATTGTTTTATCAACCAATAACTTTACTTAGAGCAATTCCTTCCAACCAATTGACTATATTCAATAACTCATAACCATCACGTGTTCATTGTTTCTTATTATCTACAAGAAATTGTGATAAAACATGATCACTCGATAATTCTCCCTATCTTTCATTTGCACAACCTTGTATCAATCTCACCTTATGCCCCAAAGACACGCTAAACTATGTACTCTAATAAGAGATTTATTCACTTTGTTTTTAACCCTGTTTCAAAGTTTAATACACATTTGTTGCTCATATTATCTTCTTCAATTGCTACTATGTTATCTTCTCTCCTTACCTTGCATGTGCACACAATCTTAAGCTCCACCATTAGAGCGTACATCCATTGTAAAGTTAAAATATGAAATATAAGACAATTGAGCAAAGGAAAAAAAATCTTTAAATAATTAACAACGCTTACAAGGATCAAGGACCCTAAGGGCTCGCCAAAAGTTAATCCATATTTTCTCACTGTATTTTTGACCTTTTTTCAAAGCTTGAAACATTTTTATTACTTATATTATTATCTTCAATTGCTACTTTCTTCTCTTCTATCATTGCCTTGCATATGCACATAATCTCAAGCTCTACCATTTGAGCATAGATCCATTGTAAATTTAAAAAATAAAAAATAAGATAATTGAGCAAAGAAAGAAAAAGCATTTACTAAATAGACAAAACATTTGCTCGATGCAAAAAACATCCCTTGCATGGATCAAGAACTCTAATGGCTAGCCAAAAATTGATCGATATATAAATGCATTGTTGTGCATTTCTTCTCAAGTGCCAACATTTCATTTAGCTTCTTGAAAACGTCCCATGAGATGCAACTATGCTCTAACCAAAAGAGCAAAGTTTCTTCTTGGTTGGTATGTGGGAAACTAACATATGGCTTGGCTCACAACCTGACAATCCATATAGATCTCTTATTGAAAAAAAAATTGAAGCCCAAAGAGATTCACTCAAAAACCTGATGATCAACATTTTTATAAGCAAACTAATATGCAAAGTAGAAGTTTTAACCTTCAAAAATCACTCTAATTATGCCATTCGTGGAAAAACATTGATTATAATCATCATATGACCTTGCAATCTTGACAACCTAATAACAAAGAAAGTAAATATACAATAGAGATGTCACAATGGATTAATGGTAGAAAACTAGAGTAAAAAGGCAGTTTGCAAACCTACATGCTACCCGGCATCAAGGGACTAAGGTTTGCTCCCTTGGTAGCTTGGGATCATCTTCCACATCTCCGATTTCATAAGAGAACTATAGTCTCTCGCTCAACAACAATCCTTCATTCTCCACTAATTGCTTCGATAGCCCACTACCAAAGAAACTACCTTTCACTCCCTTCCCTATACATGTATCCAGAAGTGCTGCTGCCCGCATTTTTGAGTCTCTTCTTTGAATGTTTGCTAAACTCTTTGGTGGTAAGCTTTGTTTCCAATCACCGAACTTGCAAAGTCATCTCTTGTCTTTGGGACTCCAATCAAATCAAGCCAAGCCAAAAGGAGGGCCAACACTCAACCTATTGCTTTAACAATAGATTACATCACTTAAAGGAATTCTTTCCAACCAATATTGGCTGTGTTCGATAACTTCATAGCCATCACTTCATTGCTGTTCCATATTATCCACCGATACTTCCCCCTATATTTTCTTTGCACAATCTTGCATCCATCTCACCTTATGCAAACAATGACACGCTAGACTGAGCACAACAATAAGTGATGTTAACCCCTTTTCGAAGCATGATTCACATTTACTTCTATTGTCGTTTTCAGTTGCTACTATATTTCCTTATCCATGTGGAGGAGTACAATGCAACTTCACACCCTAAACCTCATTCACGCATGCAATTACCACCACCACGCAAAGCAGCACTGCTTAAGGATAATGTAATTGCAGACAAAAGTGGATGGATACATGCACAAGCTCAATTCAAGATACTATTAAAAAAAGTTTAGGCATGATGGGCAAGACGAAGAGACGCACCTCGAAGGATCCGACGGCCGATGCTCCCATTGAAGTTCTCTGCTGCAATTATAACTGAGCCTACGACCATATTTCGGCGGCAATTAGATTCGACCTGGATAAATCCAACATTAATGCCTCAGAGAGAAACGTAGTGAATGATTCTTGTCACAGGTTGGAAAGGGCTCACCTTTAACAGAGAGACATGGGGACTTTTAAGACAAAGAGAAAGCAGAGACAAACACGCGCACGCACATAGAGAAAGCTCATCTTTGGTCGTGGGCGTGATATGGAGGGTTCGGGGGGAAGCTCACCTTTGGCACAGAGATACACAAAGCGGAAACAAGAGTAGACACAAATGCACAAAGAGAGAGAGAGAGAGAGAGAGAGAGCACAAAGACCATGAGACTGGAAAGGGCTCACCTTTGGCACAAAGACAAACAGAGAGAGGAAACAGACGCATACGCAGACGCAGAGAGATGGAAAGCACAGACCATGAGGCTGGAAAGGGCTCATCTTTGGTCGGGAGTGACATGGATGTAGGGCTGGGGGGATCCATATGCAGAGCGAGCGAGAGACAGAGAGAGAGGGAGGTCCCAGCACTAGAGAGAGAGAGAGAGAGAGAAAGAGAGAGAGAGAGAGAGAGAGAGAGAGAGAGAGAGAGAGACCGGAGCGGGATGGGGCAAGAGCTCCGCGCTCACCCTTTGGCGCAACTTTTGGCTTTAGCCTCGTTACGTTTTGGCCAATGAGGAAAAAAAGAATTCTAGGCCATTTTGTATTACGCAAAATCTTCTTAAATCTTGATAAAAGTTAATGTCCTTCTTGCCACGTTATTTGACTAGTTGCGTGCCCAAAGAGACCGCACATCGATCAATTCAAAAAATATACGAAAACTATTCTCGCCTACCCTGAAAAACTAACATGGCAGCTTCTGACTGATACGAGTTTATAGTGAGAAAAAAGGGTGACGCGAGGGGCTATATTTAAAACTATTATCACTTGCCCGAAAAAATTAAGGTGGTAGCTTCCGATCGTTACGAATTTATAGTGAGAAAGACCGGTTGCACCAGGCATGAGTGACGAGTCTCTTTCGAAGGTTAATTCTCTTATCATTGACTAGAGTACCTTGATATGACATGGGGGTCTCCAAGGCTTATAGTTTGAGAATTTCAAAAGCCTTTTTAGGGTTATTTAATTAGCCAAAAAAATGATAATTCTAAGGCAAGTTTTGTTAGCTCAACATCCTCTCTCATGCCTAAAATAGGAGACCAAGAAGAGTGAAGGGACAATTGAGTCATGACCCAAAAGGTCCCACCCCAAAGAGACCAAGGGATCGAACAAGGGTATCACTCTTAACTGTTCAATGATTTGCCTAGAATGAAGAGGCAATGGAGATCTTCTTTTAGGTTTCCCAAGTGAACATGACTTTTTAAAATAATTTGACATTGGTATTAATAGGCTCCTTGGCTCATTCAAAACTAAGACCCAATAATGCACATCCATAATCAAGGATGTTGTAGAGGTATAGAATAGGTAAATGATAGATGTATTGTAGTAGTTTCTGCATGCTCATTGCAACAAGGTGGCACTTGGATAGTGCTCGCATGGGGGAATTATTCACTTGCCCAAGTGTCATCTTACAAGAATAAATGATGTAATATAATGCAATGATGTATTTAATGAAATGGGATATACAATAGGAAAGGGATTCCATTATTCAAGACAAAATACAACGTTGGAACTTATAGAGCTGACAAAGGCATATGAAAATATGCTATAGGCATGTACATGTATTTAGGGTGGCATTTCCGTCTTTTTCAACTTGTTTCACATTGTTTCAGAACTTGTTATAAGCCACATTTGACGAACAACCACCTATGGCACTTAAGCATACAATTTCATACCTAGGTAGCCATACAGATGGCTAGCATGTGAGCCATCTTATGCCATCATTACCTATAAAGGTTGGCTCTTTGTACCCTCTAGAATTCAATATTTCAATTGCCTCCATTATCCTCTTATCACTTGCATCATCATTCATCATGCCTCATCCTGGTGCCCTCATTGATGCACCTCCGTATGTGCAGGGGTTGATTGTGTGTGGCATTTTACTAGTTTCAAAAATAGTGTTCCTTTATTCTCTTGTATTTATCTTGTCTCTCTCTCTTCCTCTTCTTTCTATGTTTGTGTTCTTGCCTCAATGCACACAATCGCATGGTATCATTGCCAAAATAAGAGAATTGGAGCTAAATCTACAAGAGACATCAGATCAAGTTCTACATTTTTCCTTTTTATGTAGTGTTTTGATATTTTCTAGCATCATACTAGCATTTTGATATTGTCTAGTATCCTACTAGCTAAGTGACTCTAAAACATAGCCTTCTGAGGAATCATCTCATCATCTATTGGATCATCGATACCCATGCAGCACGTTGCCTTCAAAGCATACCCAATGCTTTCCAAAGCTAGTCCACGTCAAGATGTAGTAGCCTTTTCCTTGTTTTTTGTAGGTTTCCAAAGAACATCAATTTGCATGATTATTTTCTAGCATCATACTAGCATTTTGATATTGTCTAGTATCCTACTAGCTAAGTGACCCTAAAACATAGCCTTCTGAGGAATCATCTCATCATCTATTGGATCATCGATACCCATGCAGCACGTTGCCTTCAAAGCATACCCAATGCTTTCCAAAGCTAGTCCACGTCAAGATGTAGTAGCCTTTTCCTTGTTTTTTGTAGGTTTCCAAAGAACATCAATCTGCATGATTAGGTGGAGCATCGATATGGCACACATCACGATGACCACTAGAGTTACAATTCCCCCGTCTATCCTCAAAAGGACCGAAGATCCTTGCCTTGCATTGTTGCACCATTTGTAACACTTTTTGTTCACCACACCTTTCAAGGAGAAGAAATTGGATGGCCCCAACTATGCCTTATGGTCATGCAAGGTGGACCCCATCTTGGATAGTTTTAACCTCTTGATTTTGTTACCTAGCCTATTTTCTTACCTACAATGGATACTCTCACCAAATCTAACACTAATCACACACTTGGGACTGGCTCAACTCTCAAGCTCTTTTTTTTTTTAAAGTTATAGGCATGCCATGAGTCCTTGCTTATGCATGTCAATGTCTAGACCCGATTATCTTCTCTTTATCAAGTTCCAATAGTTACAAATAAGATGACCATCTAGATGAGGCCATGATAACTTTTTATTGAATTCCCCGACTATGAAGGAGTACATCAACAAGATGAAGGAAGTACAAAATGAGCTTGCATCCCTAGGGAAGAAGGTTTCATGGTTATGACTCTTTTGTCACACCTTTCATCACTAAAGTACGATACTCTACACTAGTCTCCTCAACTCCAAGGCTCAAAATACTATTGCACTTGTCCCAATGAACTTGGATCAAGTTGCTAGGCATAAGGAGATTAAACCAGGTGGTGCAAGGACAACCAGTCATGCTTTTGTAGCCAGAACATCCTCAAGGAGGGAGCAAAAGCAAAGGAGTAGTCAAAGAATGAGAATGTTGAAAGGTCCAAGAGCCATGCTAGTTCCCTTGATGTAGAAAGATGACTTATCCAAAAGAGAAGTGTTGGAAGAAGTAAACCCACCTTTAGCCTAGGACAAAGGGCACAACACACAATTCAAAGGCTCCATCCACCATAACATTAGAGGCAATCTCTATGTATCTTTTTGAGGTGGATGACATTGCTCTTGCTTCTCCAGTCGAGAAACCATGGCTCAATAGGAATCTAGCCACATAACATAGGCATGGATGGCTTCAAGATCTCCATGATAGAGGGGACTCAATCACCATAGGGGACAACTGATTTGTGCTTGGTGAGTTGTAGGATGGACTTGGGCTTCAACTTTCATTTAAGATATGGAGGCTCGCTCTTCTTGGTTCACATGTTGTCCCACAAGAGGGGGTGACAATGGAGGATACCTCATTAGAAGTCATCTTATGATCCAATGCTCAAGAGGTTGGATTTTACAAGCTCGTAGCCCTAGTAGCTCTTCATCAGGTCACTAGATCTTGTGCGCTTATGTGATGCCCATTATAGCTACCTCAATTTCAATACTTTTTAATAAGCTTCCTCAAGGGCTATTTTGCAAGAGTTTCTAGATTTTCCTTCTAAGTTTCCATCTATCTATCCTAGTTTTTTGAGGGCCAAACAACATTGGGCACCTATGCTCTAAGGCTAATAGTCAACATTTCTATCATGCATAGTGATATCCTACTCGTGATCCTCAATCTGAGTTAGATAAGGACATTAGTGTCAAAGCGAAACAAATACAAAAGTGTATGATCGAACTAAAAGAAAGAAGTCAACATGGGGAGAGAGAGAGAGAGAGAGAGAGAGAGAGAGTAGCAAATGCAAAACACTATTGAGTATGAATATTGCACATTGATGGCTGATATGTATAATGAGCTATCAGCATATAAATAGTCAGAGCTCTCTCTTAACTTGCAAAAAGTTGAAGTGACTATGACCAAAGGGTAGGCCTGTCTATATCATCATAAATAATACATTAAATTGATTAGTTAGGCAATGAAACTTGTCTACTGATGCTAAATACGACTAAATGTACATAAAATAACAAAATGATGCAAAAAATGCACCAAACAACTACTTGCAACGTGGCATTAATTATTTGCCATGTCTAGCCTACCCAAAATCCTACCAAATTATTGGTGATTAAATAACTATTGCCTAACCTACTCTTAAACATAGTATGAGTATAGAATCTGCCCTAAATTGCCATGTACATGCCTTGCCCCATCCTGGGGATGACTAAATCGCTAACACCCCATCTTAGGTCTTGGATGCAGCATAAGGCTAAGGGATCTAGAATGATGACAAAGAATGGCTCGAGGAAATGCCTTAGTAAATAGACCTACCACATTATTCTCCATCTTAAAATACTCACATCAATGGTTCTATTGAAGATCTTCTTACAAATATAGTAATACTAGATCTCTATATGTTTCATCCTCACATGGAATCTAGGATTCTATGCTAAGGATATGCAACTCTCATTGTCCCCTATCTATGAATTCCCAAGCTCTTCTAATAACCTCCAAAGACAATTGGTCTCAAAAGTGGTATGAGAAGCTGCACAGTACTCAACCTTTAATGACCTTCGAAGCCAAATGGTCTCAGAATTGCTAGAGCATGCTTTAGTAGCCCTTGTATTGATGAAGAGATGGCAAAAAGGATTGTAGGCTTATAAACCCACTCTCTTGAATACCATGCCATAGGATATCTCTAGTGTGCAAAGGTTGAAGTCTGAAGGCTGACAACACTGAAAACTTGTGAAATGAGCAGCAAACGAGTGGAGCAGACTGAAACAAAATGCATGGCCAGTTTGGCCTGTGTGAAAGTTTCCAAAGCGTTTCAGTTTTGGTGTTTGCCTTTCAGGCTACCGAAATACAATCTTGTACAATATGCAAGTCACAAAGAGGATGTGATTGTCCTGATGCCTTGACAAGTGCTGAGTTCCTTGAGCCTTGCAAGCCGTCTAAAGGGAGCTCTACCAAGAGGTTGCATAAAGTGGTTGTTCTGCCAGTTTCAAGGAAAGAAAACATAACTGCTCCAAAAAGTCTGCAAAGCTTCCTATCTATCATGTAAAGGTGGTGACATTTCAACAGTGCACATATGATTGTGAACATTTGACGAGGCTTTTAAAGGGAGAGGCTGAAAGATCAATGGTTTATAAAGCTGGTGTTTAACAGAAGTGCCTCCAAATGTGGTACGGAACTCTTGATTTGCCACCTTGAGGGGAGTACAAACATTGACTGCTGTATGTATGGACCACCATCCAATTCATGGTTTGGTAGACAGTGGGTAGCTACTTTTCAGAGTAAAGGACTGTAGATTGATTTTGACATAAGGCCAGCTAACACCCCGCACCTCTCAGGATAGGAAGGATATTCTGGCGATTCCATGTCAACATAGTATTTTTTGTCGTGTGATGATTGTCTCTTTTCTCTCTTTTGAGTATAGATCATATTTCTTGTCATGCTATCGCAAAATAGTATTTCATTTGCGAGTTTCGGACAATCCTGTCCTGAAGGGATGATGAGGGCTGAAGCAAACCAGCTTGCTTCGCCTAAGGTCGTAGAAACCCTGCTAAATTTTTTTTCACACTTAACATCTATTAAGACCTGCTTCTAAGGCTCTAGTAGATCCTAGTTAGCATCTAAACCACCTCAATCCAGAAACTTTCAAGATACAAGACATTGCAGATATCTGCTTATTCATACCCTAACTAGCTTGAGTCATACAATCCCACAACTAAATGTTGAAGGTTGAATCTGTAAGTCTTATATAAATCACAAACTCACAACTCCTCACAAGAACAGTGATTTAGGGATCCACAAGCACATGTATTCTACATCTTCACAAGATCAAGTCCTAAAAGCAAACTCGATACTATTCAAGAAGTGACAATCAGGAAAGTTGAAAATGTTGCAGAATGATTATAAGGACAGACGCTGGCACCTAAACAGAGATACAATCTCTCCAACACATTTAAATGGCCATGAAAAGTAGTTTCAGGAGTATACAGCAAAAAGTTCCACAAAATTTCAGAGAGCCAAATCTAGGGTACAACTGACATAAAAGTTGTGTATGAAATACTTAGGAGATAGAAGACAAACTCACCGTGCAAAACTTCGTCCAAGCTTCCCCCAGATAAGAAGTCGTATATAAGCAACCTTGCTGAGGGTGAATTGCAATAACCTCGTAGATTGACCAGGTTTCTGTGCTTAATACTGCCTAGAATTTCAAGCTCTCTCTCAAAAAATCTGTCAGGACTAGAATTGTGCTTCTCAAGCCTTTTAACAGCAAACACACTACCATCCTCCATTATAAGCTTGTAAACTGTGCCGAAACCTCCATATCCAATTACATTAGCCTCTGAAAGAAGCTCTATTTTCCTTACTATCTCTTTGGATGTGTAGGGCAAATCACCATGAAAAAACACCAATTTGGGAGCTGCAATGTCAAGAATTAGTTTGGGGTTCAGACATAGTCATTACACACATGGGAAATATCTAGATTTTGTTAAACAAATTGAGTTTAGAAAGAGCTGCATCACCCATTAGGGCTGAAGGTGCCACATCCACTTGTGGAACCTTTGATTTCTTCCAAAATGAGTGATATAAAAAACATCCCCAAAAGCACATTAAGGCAATAAGAAGCGAAACACCCACAGCCCCAAGTGCACTTACAAGAACCTCTGTAGAATAATGTGCAGACCTTTTCCGAAGGCCTGAAAAACAGGAGAATTGGGGAGTTAGAGTCCTACAGTCTCATAGCTCTAAAACAGGTAACTCTTGAACTCTTGGACCCGTTAGCTGAATGGCAGATGACTGAGGACATCCCATGTCATTCTCATGAACAAAAGAGCAGCCATAGAACATAAAGAGCCTATTAATGTAGCCATGATTTCAAAGCTGTAACAATGATATCCAACCTGCGACAGGAGCACCTTCAAATCCTATAACAGGAGTACTGAAAGAGTCAGGACTGGTGGAGGGTCCTTCCAGTTGACTTAAGCAGATTGCACCCACTTGCTGACCACAAAGGCCCAGGTTACCTACAAACCTGCAAGCAAGCATATATGCAAAGTACGCAGTAAGATTCTCCATGTATCATCCGTCAACAACTAGTGCCTCTCACTTTCCCAATTTGTTATCCTTGAAACGCAGATAACCTCTATTCACATATGCAAACAAATGCAAACCAAACAAGAATGGTTCTCAACTTCCCTCACAAAGGAATGTTGAGACATGGGGAAGTGAAATATGTGAATCATAATTACATAAAAATTCCCATATTTACTCCCAAGTTTTGTAGTTTTGGTTTGTTCTGATTTACTTATGTCCCACCAAAAAAAAAAAGGAAAAACAAAAAAAAGTAAAAAAAGCATGCTAATCAAATAGACTAAACTGCAAGAATCTTGCAAAGTTTCTCAAAAAATCACATTATAGCAAGTGTGAACAACTCTAGCTGATAAGCCTTCACTAAGATTCCATTTAAACTCAACCATTTCCATGTCTTTCTGCCAGTAACATACATTGATTAGTGGAAGAGTTTAATTTGGTGCCTCTACCCAGTAATAACTTTTGGAGCTTGCCATCAGGACATATTATCAAACAATGGAAAAATCAGTGAGCATTTTAATGGAGCCTCTTCAATTGAAACTTACGATTTACTCGTGAATCTCTTCAGTACTCCACTTTCTGGAATCTCGCCACATAGGAAATTTGTGGAAACATTACTGATACCAGCAGGCAATGACTCTTAGATTTGGCAACACAAATCAAAAATCAGGGAATTTTCCTTGTGTTGCACTTGGTAAAATCTGATACTTACAAGATGGTGAGTTTACGAAGGCTTCCAAGTGACTCTGGAATTCTGCCACTCAAAGAATTGCTGGAAAGATCCCTGCGGGAAGTGTAGAAAGAAATGGCCATTATCAATTAAGGAACAAGTTTCACACCATGATAAGAATTCATGCATGTATAGTATGTCTCTGTATAAAGTATATTTCAAATGCATACTATGAAGAAAAGTATATGCAAAGCATAGCTAATAATGGTGACTGGACAAAAAAGCTTTTGTGCATCTTGATTTCTTCAACTGTCATATGAGGGAGAGAGCTCATGTGTGTTCTTTGAAGAACCAAAGCATATGAATGTAACTCACAAAATCATGAGTTGAGTTAATCTGCCAACCTCACCCAGTATATGGCCGCTCAAGTAATTCACCTCAAGATACCTACAAGTTCCACCACATAAAAGTTCAGTAAGACTAAACAGCAATGGTTATTTGATTGATTCGTTGCTTTCATAAATGTACAAATGAGGAAACTAAGATAAAGCCCCATCACAACTCAATCTTCTCCAAAGTTGGGATGTCAATATCAAGTCCTGACAAATTTATTAATTTTTATCCTCTTTGTTATGTAATTCCCCTACAGTAGCCAGCATAACTGCAAAATGATGGTCATGCAAAGGTCACTATTCAATAAGAAAGGACCAATTTAACCTTGTAAGTTGAGACTACTCTCATGGAATGTAAGGGTAGTACTTCCACAAGGACACCCTACTTAGATAGGATCTTCATCAGACAAAACCGAAGGAGTAAAGACATTCAGGCTGGGGGGTGAATCAATTTGATGGTATCTTGGATCTCAGCAATACAAGATAAGGGTATCATTGTCCGAGAAAGAGCAATCCCATGCAAAAAGAGGAGGGATCATTTTGATACATTTAGAATTTCATGCCATCTGACACAACTAGAACAAAGATTGAGGCCATGAAGCAAACAAGAGCAAAATACGCATACCATGCAAGAGCCTCCTTTATACATAGGCAAGGGATTGGGACCGTGAAGCAAGCAAGAGAGTACACACACCATGCAAGAAAAGATTGAGGCCATGAAGCAAGCAAGAGGTATACATATTGTTGAACTTTAAAAATGCATTATAAACTAATAAGCTCTTTATTATAACCCCAAAACTCAATTTTTTGCTTCCATTGCTCCACACCATTCTCATGATATCAAAGCCCAAGTGTCTTGGTTCTCATGCTGGTTGCTGATTTTGACTAATGTTTTATGTTTGATCACTCTTTCCAACTGCTCCAAACCTTGCGTTTTTCTGTTGTCTTGCCTGGCTGGCATGGGCAACTAATTTGACAATTGGGCAGCAGGTTTCAATTGTTGGGCAGCATGTTCACCTACATTTTCTAACTGCTATAGCCACGTTTTAACTATCTCAGCCTAGGTCACGATCACATGAAATTTTAATGCTTTGCTTAGCATTTGATTAAGAGCTAATCGAATGTGCAAATGTGAGGTGCACGTGATGTGCAAGCTAGTTATTTCACAATGATGGGCCAAGGACCCTAAAAAGTCAAAGGGTGTCAAAGGCAAAACTTATAACAAGTTACAAAGCATATTGGGCATCTACAACTTCCTTTTGCAGGGTGTAGCTCCATTCAGGCAGCCCAACACCAAAACACAACAGTCTTTAGTGTGTTTGCAAATTTCCTTGAAGAGCTACAAAGTACCAATTCGATGCATTTGATGACTCAAACAAGGGGTCAACTTATTCTTCTACAGATAAGTAGTCCTACCAGTCAAAAAGTCGTGAAGAGCGATGCAAAGATTGAAGATCGAACCAACAATCAACACTCTGACAAGTCCAGAAGACCAGAGCAACCTCATTCCCCCCCTACTTCTCTCTATGTTTCTAACAAGGCTCTTATTGTTGCAGAGCCCCACATGGCCATTCTAGCAATATCAATACAGGTGCATGTTCTTCCATTGTTGCCCAAAGAAGATCACCTTGATGGCACCAATTACTCTCTTTGGTCCTACAAAGAGGAGTGTATACTTCATACCTTTGACCTATGGGCATTTGCTACTATCCCATTATGTTGTCCAGTGGAGGATCCCCGCATTGGCTCCTACAAAGAGGAGTGTATACTTGATACCTTTGACCTATGGGCATTTGCTACTATCCCATTATGCTGTCCAGTGGAGGATCCCCGCATTGGCTCCACTTTGGACCAAGCTGCTCTTTGGGATCAGCTCAACACTTAGAGCCCAATCATTTCTCTTTATGAATTTGTAGGATTTTTTCTTGTGCATGTGCACAAACTTCAAACCGCAGTAAAGGTTTGAATAAAGCTATCTTCTCTATCAACAAAAGACCTTTGCCCATTGTATTGCCTCAGAGAAGAAGCTTCAAATGCTTTATATTGATGACTCTCCTTCTATCAAGAAGTGGACTGGAGCGAGAGAAAGAGGAGAGAGAAGATCGCAGAAGAGAGAAGTGCGAGAGAGAGAGAGAGAGAAAGAGAGTGACAATGAGAGAGAGACTAGAAATGGAGAGAGAAAGACAGAAAGAGATGAGAAGCCATAAAAGCTGTGAGCAAGGTAATGAGGAAAGAGACAGTAATGTATTAATGTTTCAAAAAGATGAGAAAATTTACATCTCTCCCTTTTATAACTATGTTAGTGTGACATGGTATTACTATTATTTCCACACTAAACAACTATTCTTCCCAGCTTCTTACACCTTCTCTAAAGAACCACATCAACAAGATGGAGGAATTACTAGATGAGCTTGCATCCTTTGGCATGACGATCTCATCAAAGAATGCGGTGCGGCAATGATTCTCATCACTCATCCCCTATCTCCAAAGTTTGATATCTTCTACACCAGCTTACTCACCTCAAGAGTTCAGCACACCATTTTGTAGTAGAAGCTAGCCCTGCTTGTTTTGGAGCACAAAGAGTGACTCAAGGAGATTGGAGCCACTAGATTCAACTCTATTAAAGCTTTTAATGTAGGTTTAAGAGAGGGGCAACAAGAAGAGCAATAAGAATGAGTCAATGCTATCATTGTACCAAAAATTGAAACCTCCGCAAGGATAGCTTGCCAAAACCTAGAAACATTGAGAAAAGAGGAGAAGAAGAAAAAGAAGGGCAAGGACTCCTCCGACTCTTCCCTACCCTTGGGTTCTGACTCTGATATCAACAATGTAACGAAGGCGTCTCAGAAGCATTCTTTCTTCTAGCCCTAGTAGTATTGTCATCCCTCACAACTCTCCAATGCCAAAGGAAGAGTGTGAGTAGGTGGTAGTGGTGGTAGGGTATCCAAGCCTCATCCATATGCAAGTATGGTGGACCTTGGGTATGGCTTCCTACATGCACTGACTAGGTCTAGCATATTCAAATCCTGGAGTTGGTTTGCCTTTTAGATTCATGATGGGATGTTTGACAAAGAGCAATCTTTGCTCCTAGTTTGTGCCCACATGAGCGAACACTTAAATGGTCTAGTTAAAGATGAGGAATCCATGGTCATAATAGTGCTTTCCACACAGTTGGTTCATGATAGGCATCGAGATTCAACTATTTCTATTCTCTATGAATCAAGGATCGGTACAATCAACATGGACATTAATGTCTTTCCAAAGCACCTTGTTGTTAGCTTGATTACCCATTGCTTAGGTATCCATTGTCCTATTTGATTGTCATTGTTGTGTGTACTACAGTGTGCCTTTCATTAGTATATATTGTATTATACTTATCACCCATTATCTGAGAGAGGATACTAGCAATGCACATATCTTGGGTGTACAAACTTATTGTGAGAGTGTGTTTCATTTCTAAGAGCAACATACTTAATGTTGGTCAGCCTACTTTTTACGGCATATTGTGGCCTCTCCTCCACTTCATGTTCATTCATACGAGCACACTATATCCTATTGGAGAAAGGGAGATGGCGAGCACTCTATTAGTCGCCCACAACTCATGCCTTTATACATACTCCTGTGCCTTGGTATATGGATTCCACTTCCTGAGTTCATTATCTTTGAGTTTATGTGTTCTTGTTCTTTTGTTTAATTCTTTGTGTTTACCACAGCTCTATCTCTTTGCTTCCATTCCATGTTGATACATACAATGGGAAAAATCATTTATGGTGGGAAAGGAGTATTGTGATCCATTTAGTGATTCACCAATACACCCATATATAACAGTAAAAATCATCCAAAAATGAAAGACAATATTGTGATCCATTCATTCATGGTGTAGATGATTTACCACTCAAGTCAAGGTAAATCAACCTTAGTGATCTCTTAGCTTACGAGTCAACTACTATGAAAATGGTATACAATGTTGTCTCCGCAAATCATAGGCTCGGCGCACATCCCTAGCTGGCCGCAGCTGTTAAGAACCATCATCCAATTAGTGATACAATAACCCATAAACAAAATCATGACCAAGGTTGCTTAGCCTAAAACACCAAAGCCAGAGCACTCCTCATTCAAAGGTGACTTCATCACAGCTAAACCATGTGTGCAATGAAACTCCCTCAACAATCACTTGGTAGAGAGACTGGGCCATTAGATATAGGCCATTAGGCTGTACTTTGCCTCCATCTATTCATCAATGCCAAAGGCACTCCTCATTTGAAAGTAACTTCACCACAGCCAAACAATGTGTGTAACGCAAGGCCAAAGTGTTGTAATTGAGAGCCTTCTCATCAATGGCTAAGATGCTTCATATCCAAAGGTAACGCCATGTGTGTAATGAAAGGTCAAAGTGTTGGCAATTAAGAGTGAACTTAGGCAATAGACCTTGCATGAGCTTGACAATGTAAAACCAGCCTTCTTCCATAGAGGGTGGTAATAACCTGATTATAACTTAATTACAACAAGCAATAATTAATAAAATACTGAAACACAAATATTTACCAATCAATCTTGGACATTGGACACCCTATTGGCCCCAAAAACAATGCCCCTTTTGGTATTTCTTGGACATTTACCAAACAATCTTGGACATTGAATACCTTATTGGCCCCAAAACCAACGCCCTTTTCGGTATTTCTTTATCTTTAATTGTAATTGAATTCAAATACAATGGAATTCCTTCAATCCCCTTCGCCATCCAAAAATCCCTTGATGTCAATAATGACAAGCAAATCTTCAATTTGATTTAATCACGTAATTGGCCTTCACTGACTGCTTGGGAAATGAAATTTGCCCCAAATTCGAATGTTCGTTGGCCCCTCACTTGAATCTTGTTGAGACTTAATTCTCAATCCTAAAAGTTCAAGTCTTGAGGCTTTAATCTTCTGGCAATCACACTTCCCAAGGTTGCTATCAAACCCTAATTTCTATTGTAAATTAGGTTTTACAGCAAAGAAAAATACAATTTCTCAGCCTCCAAGGAGTAGAATGCTGAGATCTTTGGAGCAAGGCTCCATGGCTAGAGAATGAGAGAGAATCCTGAATAGAGAGAAAATTCAGTCCGTTACAAGAAAATAGAAAAAAACTAGCTACTACCCTTTCTAAACAACCATAAAAGCTTTCTCCATTGATGGAACACACCAAATATAATATTTGTTTGCCTGAGACAGCCCTCAAACTGTTGTCACCTACTGTTGCAATCTCTTCAAGGCATGTCACCAGCTTCCAGAGGGTCTCTTGCTAGGTAGAAACGGCTTGTCAACTATTGCAACAACTATGACAGCCTTTTCTCTGTCTCTCTCAACTTGCACAAGGATGGAATGACCCTCTCTCTCTCTCCCCCACAGTCTCAAAAACGTCTTTTCCACTTGCATGGAAAAGTTTTGCTAAGTGGCAACCTTCTAATCCCATTTTTTGGCATTATCTGCATTATTAAATTAATTTTCAGCTTTTGAAATTTGAAAATTAGTATAATAATTATTTTAATACCCAAAAATTTAGTCTAACCAACCAACAATTAAATTGGCTAGGCCAATTCAACTCCCAAGTGTTCCTAAGTCTTCTTCAACCCCTGGATTGGAATTAAGTACCACTAAATGCCAAATCCCAAGCATCATCAATTGTGATGGAGTAATATACTTTCCTATTTTATGAAAACTTATCTATCTTGATAAGGAATTGGCATAGAGAGAAAAAGCATTAGATATATCTTCTCATTGATTAGTACACCCAAGAATATCCCGTTGTTAAGAAATAATAAAATATGTGGTAGAGATCTCTTATCATTATTAGTACACCCATGAATATCCCATGTTGAGGACTAATCCTAAAATATTGTGGATCCTAAAGCAGTGGATTGATATAGATAGAAATTTCACTCCAAATGGAGAAGTAGATAGAATCCTCTCATCCAACACATCGGGCTAATGTAGCACAAGTGGGGCAAGGAGAGGCTAATGGACCTAGTGGCGCTAGCCAAATTGAAGGTGATAGTGGCCCATCAAAATGTAAAAAATTACACAACACAACAAACACAATTTGAGAAAGAGATAGAGAGTACACAACAGATAAGAGAAGAATAAGTAAATTTTTTAGCTCCAAACAACTGATACAAAGATGGCTCTGTCCACCCGTGTGCTTCCACTGCGAAGCTTAGATAGCGATCTAGACAGAAGATAGATGAAGAGCTTAAGGCTAGCTGGAACAACTCTGACTGGGTGAAAGATAGATGATTGATGGCTGTGAAGGAATTTAGCTTTTATAGCCTGCGAAGGGGGTCATGATGATGACCTTCCATATACACGTCTGTTGACCTTCCATGTACACATGTATCTGTTGATCTTCCATGTGCGTCTCCACTAGATGGCTAGGGAATATTCCCTTTACCATTGGCTAGGGCCCCTGCTAACTCCCTTATCCCGCAACTCGATGCAATGTGCCTCGAGTTGCTACCAACTTAACTACTCTGTCTAACCCAAAGATTAGATCCACAATGGTCACCTTTTTGCTATCTAGTCACATACACCTCATCTCGCATACAAGTCAGAACTCAACAAATATCCAGGCTCACATATGGCTTCTCCTCATAATGGGGGCCTTACAACTTTGAGCACCGTGGATCATTGGTGGCACCTTATGAGGGTGGAGCATTGAGCATATCTAACATCCCCCCCCAATGTCCACCTCCACAAGTGAACTATCTCCTCGGCTCAATGCCGAGTCTCTGAAGATGAACTTGAAGCAGATTCTTTGTAAGTGCTTTGGTGAAGATATCTACTTCATTCTCCTCTGTTGGACAGTAGACCAATTCCACTATCCCATCCTCCATCAAATCACCCACATAGTGATACTCAATCTCTATATATTTGGTGCGCAGATGAAACACTGGATTTTTGGCAATGGTGATGCAACTTGGTGCAACTCTAATTGTCACATCTCAGCACAATTGGTTCTTCATCCTACACTCCCATATGCAATAGGATCCTTCTCAACCATACTGCTTTACATGCAACAAAACAAGCTGCCTTGTGCTTTGCTTTGGTAGAAGACAAAGCTACTGTTGGTTGCTTCTTACTAATCCAAGAGAAAATTTCTGAACCCAAAGAGAAACAATAATCAGAAACTGACTTCCTAGAATCATTGTCTCCTGCTCAATCTGAGTCACAGTTCCCCACAAGAGAAGTTCTGAAACTGTACGTAATATCATAGTCAAGAGTTTCCTTCAAGTATCTGAGTACCCATATCCCAACTTTCCAATGACTCTCATGAGATTTGTTTGAAAACCTGCTCAAAACACCAACAGCAAAACTGATATCTGGTCTGGTGTTACATAAGTAGATCAGACTGGCAACCAACCTCCTGTACCTCCCAATGTCTGCTAGTGCTGATGTATCCTCAACGGATAACCCTGCATTCACCTCCATAGGTGTAGCTATCTCCTTGCACTTGGTCATGCCAAATGCCTTCAAGATCTCCCATGCATACTTCTTCTGAGAGATGAAGATCTTTCCTCGCTCTTGCCAGACTTCAATCCCCAAACAATAGTACAGCAAGCCCAAGTCTGTCATTTCAAACTTAGAACTCAAAGCCTTTTGAGTTTGATTGATCATATCTTCATAGTCACCTGTAACAAGAAGATCGTCCACATATAGAACAATCACTATAAACTTTCACCATCCCTATAAACATACAAGTTAGCATCTAAGGCACATCTTTTGAAGTTTAAGCTTAAAAAGAACTTATCTATGCACTGGTACCATGCTCTAGGAACTTGTTTCAGCCCATACAATGCCTTCTTCAGCTTACACACTTTTTTCTCAGAATGGGATACCTTAAACCCTCGTGGCTAAGCCACGTACACCTCCTCCTTGAGGTCACCATTTAAGAACGCTGACTTAACATCCATTTGGTAAACTGGCCACTACTTGTGGGCGGCCACTGCAAGTACTGTGCGAATAGTAGTCATTCTAGCAGTTGGCAGCAAATGACTCTTGAAAAACAAACCCTTCAACTTGTGAAAATCCCTGTGCAACCAGTCTGGCTTTGTACTTTTCTAAGGTACCATCAGCCTTGTACTTTACCTTCCAAATCCACTTTATACCAATAACCTTCTGCTTTGCTAGCCGATCCACTAGCTCCCAAGTGTCATTCTTCATTTTGCTATCATACTCGGCTTGCATAGCTGCCTTCCATACTAAATCTGCAAGTGCTTCTTCTAAGTCAGTTGGCTCCTTTACTTCTCTCATAATCTCAACCATCAAGGCCATATTGACTATGTGAGTCAAAAAGCCCTCCTTCGCTCCTCTATTCTCTGAGACCTCCTTGGTCCCCGTTTGTCTTCTCCTCAATAGATGTAGACATAGGATTATTGTGGTCATAGAGCTGCTTCACCCAACGTGGCAATGGCTTTTCCAGTGGGGTGATGTCAGGTTGGTGAACTTTTTCCTCATCATTTGAATATGATGCTTCCTTCTCCTTAAGGATAGGGACAGCTCTTGGAACAGGTTCATAGTGGACTACTTCGCTTGATGATAAAGTGGAAGAACTTGCCTTCACCTCCTCCACTGTATACAGCTGCTCCTTAAACACCACATTACGACTCACGATGATCTTCTTTGCCTCTTGGTCATATAATTTAACTTGTTTCTCTTCTCATCTGAAATATGTGCATAACATTCACATCCAAAAATTCTGAAATATGAGACAGATGCTTTCTTACCAATGTAAGCCTCATGAGGTGTTTTTCCCTTGAGAGCCTTTGTGTAGCTCCGATTTAGAATATAGACTGCAATATTAACAGCTTCAGCTTCAACCCAAAAATGGTTAGGCAATTCCTTGCCCTTTAGCGCATCTTGCTATCTCCACAATGGTACGATTCCTGCGTTCCACAACACTGTTCTGCTGAGGTGTGTGAGGGCGTTGTCAACTAACGCTTAATCCCTTTGCTCTTGCAAAATTCTTCAAACTCCTTTGAGTTGAACTCACCACCACCATCTGTTCTAAATTTCTTTACACTTTTCCATGTTTCATTCTCAACAAGTTTTAGTCATTTTTTAAACTTACCAAAAGCTTAAGCATTATTACGAAGTAAGTACACCCACATCTTTCTACTATAGTCATCGATAATCAACATAAAATAAAAAAATCCCCCCAAGGCCTATATAGGTATCTTACTGCACAAGTCAGCATGCAACAACTCTAGAGGAGCCTCTGCTCTATTATTACTTTCCCGTGGAAATGCCTTTCTCTATTGCTTGCCCATCATACAAGCTTCACATGGTTCCTTCAATTCAATCACTGAGGTAGATGAGCAACCATACCTTGCTTGTGCATCTCCTTCAACACTTCAAATCCGATGAGTCCAAACCTTTCATATCAAAGCTTACTTGTGCCCACTCTAGCGGTGGCTGTAAGAGTACTTAGCTCATAAAGGTTATTTATTTTTTCTCCTTTGCCAACAACTTTGCCAACACTGTCGAGAATTTCTACACCTGTCTTCTTAAACCTCACTTCATGACCAAGATCGGTTATGGCAGCAACTAATAACAGATTTCTCCTAATTTCGGGAACATACAACACATTTGAAAGCCTTTTGACTTCACCATTTGCAACAACAAAAGAAATAGTACTGTCACAGTGACGGATTCTTGTAGAAGCTGCATAGAACTGAATAGACCTTTCTTGTTGGTCATGTGACGAGAGGCCCCACTATCCAATACCCATGAGTCAGTGGTAGATTCTTCTTGCGCCGAGGAGCGCACTTCGTCAATGGTTGCCATGAGTAACTCCAACTCTACTTCAGCCGCATTGGCTATCTCTTTTCCTTTACTTTTAAGGATATCATTATTTTCATCTATCTTCTTGGCACGACAATCTGCGATTATACGTTCTTTCTTTTTGTAGTAGAAGCACTCTCCTTGAAACTTCTTATTACCGCCCTTCTTCTTTTTGTCACTATCATTTTTTGTGGAGGAACCACCTTTGCCTTTTGCATTGGCAAAGAATGCAACATCTCCATTGCTGCTTTCTTCTCGGGCTTTCAACCTCAACTCCTCCTCCATCAATAATGCACAAAACTCCTTGAGGTCTCACCTGAGTATTAAGGGCAGTTACTAGTCCATTAAACTTTTGTAGACAAATCCGAAGACACCTCCGAGCTAGCTCCTCACTAGTCTTTTGTATCCCAACGCCAGCCATCTAGTCGCACAGATTCTTAATCCAAGTGATAAATGCTTCAGTCATCTCTCCTTCAACAAACTTCTCCGCTGCTAGTTGATTCTCAAAGTTTTGAATCCTTGTTTGGTTTTGCGTTTCATACTGACTCCTCAGTACATTCTAAGCCTCTGATGCTTTGGTTGTATGCTGAATCAAAGTCAGAACACCTTGTAACTAAGGCGCACAATGCATCTGCATTTCTTCATTTCCAAGCTCGTAGAATATCTGCATTCGGAGGAATCATCACACTAGAATCTCATGGAACAAGGATAGGCTGTGGTCCTGTGTCAGTCCCCAGCACAATCTCCAAAATCTCATAAGAATCAAGGATAGTTGTAATTTTAAACTTTCACAAAGTGTAATTTGTACCATCTAACTTGCCTTCGCTGAAGGTTGGTGGACGAATCCTCAGTGTTTGAATAGCCAGTACAGCAGCACCACCTCCTGCACCGCTTCCGGAAGTCAACATAGTTTCTCTTTGTTGTTAAAGCCTTTGCCTCTTGCGCACTCTTCGATCCCTAGAGCCCCCTAGGCTCTAATACTATGTAAAAAATTACACGGCGCAGCAAACAGAATCTGAGAAAGAGGTAAAGAGTACACAATAGATAAGAGAAGAATTAAGTAAATTCTTTAGCTCCAAACAACTGATACAAAGATGGCTCTGTCCACCCGTGCGCTTCCACTGCGAAGCTTAGATAGAGATCTAGACAGAAGATAGGTGAAGAGCTTAAGGCTAGCTGGAACAACTCTGACTGGGTGAAAGATAGATGATTGATGGCTATGAAGAGTTTTAGCTTTTATAGCCTGTGAAGGGGATCATGATGAATAACCTTCCATATAAACCTGTGTTTGTTGACCTTCCATATGCATATGTATCTGTTGATCTTCCATATGCACCTCCACTAGATGGCTAGGGAATATTTCCTTTACTGTTGGCTAGGGCCCCTGCTAACTCCTTAACCCCGCAACTCCATGCAATGTACCTCGAGTTGCTACCAGCTTAACTACTCCATCTAACCCAAAAATTAGACCCACAACGGTCACCTTTTTGCCATCCGGTCATATAGACCTCATCTGACATATAAGTTAGGACTCAACCAATATCCCGACTCACATATGGCTTCTCCTCGTAATGGGAGCCTTACAACTTTGAGCACCATGGATCATTGGTGGCACTTATGAGGGTGGGGCATTTAGCATATCTAACACAAAAATAAGTATATCCATATCGACATCAAGTCAAAGTGCAAAAATGGCCATGTTGCTATCTTTGAGTGGTGGTGGATAAAGGGACTCCTTGTATAGTGCAAGTATCCATGCAGGACTTTAGAGGCACACAATTGTGAAGGCAACTAGGGAACTCACATGCTTATTTATTTGGTATGCTATCCCTATCAATGTAGCCACTACATATCAATGGAAAAAGACAATCAAGGCAATGAACTGCATAGGGTGTGAGTGGAAAGGCCCATTCACAGATGCATTACACACACGGAAGCTTCGAAAGAAAAAAACATCCATAGAAGCTCAATTGGAGGCCTTGAAGGAGACATAGGTGAAATATGAATGCACAATATTATGCAATGGATGGTCGGAACGAATGTATACAATGTTTTAGTATCTTTATACAAGGACACCATGTTCATTAAGGCCATCAATGCCTCTACCTCAGGTCTTACCATCACATGAGCTTTCATTTGGAAGCACATGCAACATATCATTATGAAAGTCCAAATTGTGGTGTAGGTGGTAATAGATAATGAAAGCAATTTTGTGTCTATGGAACATATACTTGAGAAGGAGTTTCCTGGCATAACATGGACTCCATCCATGTACATCTCATTGCCTTGATTTGTTTATTAAAGATGTTGGGAAAATATCTTGGATGGATAACATTTTCAAGACGGCAACAAGCATAATAAGATTTGTGAAGAACAAGCCATCTGTCTCACAAGTATGTTTCGAGCCAATAGCACACATGAGCTATTGAAGCCATATGCCATGAGCTATTGAAGCCATATGCCACTAGATTTCCTTGTATATTTATTGTATTGGAGAGGTTTTTAAATTTAATACAAACCATTGCATGCCAAGAGTATCTCACATGGAATGAGAGAGAGTTTCCAAAGGCTAGTCTCCCTCATATTTATATTGTATTATGCATCATTGATATGGAGAGGAGTACTTTAGGCCTTTTATACAAGTATATGGATAAAATCAGTGAGGCCTTGCTTCGCAACAACTTTTTGTCCCAAGACAAGTAAGTTATTGTTTAACTTTTATATGGATAATTATTTAGTGTTAACGGCTCATTAATGATTATTCTAACTTCTAAGTTTCTAACTTATTTTACCTCTGTTTCATCATCCTTCGCTCTTGAGGATTGATAAGATTCGTGCATTGTGGAATGCAAGATGGGATTGGTTTCATAAACCAATCTATACTGTTACACATATCTTGCATCCCATTTGGTACAATGAGGAGCAATACACTAGCAAGGAGTTGAAGAAGGGCCTCATGAAGTACATGAAACACCTCAAAAGAGATGACCTAGATATAAGAAGGAGAGTAGAGAATGATTTCCTAGCATTCCACAATCATTTTCTTCATTTCGACCGACTGCAGCTAGGCTTCAAGAGACAACTTCAGTCTATCTCTTGGTGGAAAAAATACGGCAATTGTGCTCCTACTTTGACATGTGACTAGCGACTTTTATATTTTGAATCTTAATAATCCAATGTATTATATAACTTAGATAAAAAGTTCTATAATCTATTGCCTACTTAAATATTGATTTTATGGCTTGCCTATTACCAATTACCTAACCTCAATCTCTTAAATTTGAATAGCAATGCATTTTCATTCATATTCATGTCCTCTCACAAGATTGTAATTTAGAGCCTGCTGAGAGTATGTAACTAGTGAACTTTATGTTTTGAATCTTGATAATCTAATGCATTATGCAACCTAGATAACAAATGCTATAATCTATTGCCTACTTAAATGTTGATTTTGTGGCTTGCTTATAAGCAATTACTTAGCCTCAATCTCTTAAATTTGAATAGAAACACATTGACATTCGTCTTCTCTCGCAAGATTGAAGTCCAAGGACTACTGCCTACTTAAATGTTGATTTTGCGGCTTGCTTATTAGCAATTACCTTATCTCAATCTCTTAAATTTGAATATAATTGCATTGCTATTTGTACCCTCTCGCAAGATTATAGTTCAGAGCCTGCTAAGAGACATTGGAGCACATAGATCCTATTCCATACCAAAAAGAGAAACAAGCTCACAACGGCCCAGTTGGAGCATTTATTATTTTGTCATTGCAACCTCCAACTTCTTGAGAGAACCGCTCTATCCCTTGAGCCTTCACAAGTAAATTGGTAATAAATAGTACTTTTTAACCTTGACACTTGTCACTACTTGGAAATTGGATTGTAAATTGTAATATATATGAACATTAAACATGTTGAATCTTCTCTCATATCTTTGTCTTGTTCAGCTTAACATGTGAATGTCCACAAGTTTGATATAGAGAAGGTGCATAACATCCCACACATACCGCAAGAGAAGCGGGATATCTACTCAATGCTCTATAAGGAGCTATCAGCACCAGAGAATGAGACTCGTACATAAAGGAGAGCTAGAGCCACTCGAGCAAGGGCCGCACGTGGTCGTGCATCACAGGCAAAGTTTAAGCCAGAGTTTGAGGCTGAGGCTGAGTTGCTTCATCATCTTCTCGATCAAGGTCCTTGGAGTCAAACAAGAAGATTGTACACAAATCCTTGGAGTTCAGATAAGTCATGACTCATTATACTCAAGAGTCAATTAAGCATTGTAGACTACAATTGCCAATTGTTCATTGATATTGATACTTATTACTCAATATTTACTGGTATCCAATGCTCAATGCTCACTGGACTTTCGAGTTTGGAACAATTATTCACATGACATAGTTATATGTATCATTATATCTTGATTTTACTTATCATGCATCTTGGTTCCACTATTCTTTATGTTAGTTTTCACTGCTCTTTGGACCATAGATGATTCACGAGTTATAAATTATAATTCATTTTGTTGTCTTTAGTTTTGAAAATTGGGTCTTAATTGTATTAAGTTGTCTTAAGTTTTAACCATTTGAGTCTTGACTGTTTACTCATGAGTCATGACACGTGTAATGAATCATGATTTCAATCATATGACATAAAGACTTAAAGTTTTATATAAAATTTGGGTATGTATTATTGTAGGCATTGATATATTTTAGTGTACAATCTCAAACATTGTTCCCTCGTTTTCAAAATTTCCAAAACTCCGATTTTTTTCGTTTTCATTTTTCTCGTTTCCGAAACTCCCCTATACTATGTATCAAACACAAGCTAAAAATTACTAACGAGCATAACATAGCATAAGACTCACCAAAAATCTCAAGAGCATTGCCAAAATATCATGGGACACATCCATTCCTCATGAGCTCAACTTATCTGGCAAAATCAAACCATAGTATAGCATAAACCATAGCTGCAACATCAACGGCAATGCTAGCTCCCTCACAAGCATCAGGTAATACTTTGGACCCCCTACTCTGCTAAACCTAGCTGAGCCCAATCCAAAGTCAACTCTAATTGAAAAGCGTCAAGGTAAAGCTGCAACAACTAAGGATAGTCTGCATAGTCATCCTTCTCCATCCATTTGGCATCCATTGGTGAATAGTTCTGAAACTTCACCAAATACTGTTTGAAAACCTTATCTTTGATCTTTCACTCTTTATATGCCAATATCTACTTAGATACCAATATCTTATCCAGCTCCTCAAACTCCAATTGAATTTCAATAGATGCATCCTTTGGCACATCACCATGAAAAGACCTTAGTAAGCTCACATGAAAGACATTGTGTATCCACCAATATGGAGGCAATTTCAACCTATAGCATACATCATTGATCCTCTCTAACACTTGAAACATCCCATAGTATCTCATACTCAGCTTTGGGTACAATCTCTCTTTGTCCTTTATATTTTTCAGCCTTGCCTTTTCAAAACACAACACATAATCACCCTCTGCAAATTGCAAAGCACATCTATGGCAATCAGCTATCTTCTTATGCTTATCCTGCGATCTTTAAAGTGTATACTTAATCTTCTCATAAGTTACATCCATGCTCTCCATATAGCAATTAGACTTAAAGATCTTATCCTTTGTATACAAAATAGGGAGTACTTTCTTACGACCCTTTACCACCTCAAAAGGAGCCTTTCTAGTGAAACTATGCACCATGTTATTGTATACAAAGTCAACCAACGGCAAATACTATTCCCACTACGCTTTGTGATCTGATACATAGCACTTCAAAAGATCCAAAACTATAGAGTTAGCCTCCTCAAACTGCCCATCACTTTGTGGATGGAAGGATGAAGAGAATTTCAACATAGTGCTTACATTCTCAAACAGCCCCTTCCAAAACAAGCTGGTCATCCGTGGGTCTTGATCACTAATGATCAACTCTGGCATGCTATGGTACTTCAACACGTGCTGCATAAAAAGACGTGCCATATGATCAGCCTTTATCTTCTAACTCGCTAGAATAAAATGAACCTACTTAGAGTCAAATTGTCATAAATAGACTGCTATAAAAAGGGTGCACTTGCTACATTTTCATAATAGCCAGCACTATCAAATACATTTGCATGACTGACACTAAATCCTTGTGCTCCAAAAGCTTCAAGAGGTGCAAATACATTTCCATATGGCCTACTTTATACCCCAGGCATCATGTCTATGCTGCCATACATGGGATTGTGCATTCCACTTGACATATCTAGATACATTGGGTGTTGAGAACATGCATTGGCTATTGCATATCATTGGGATTCGTGCCATACATTCCCATATGCGGTCCTTGACCAACCATTGCATGAACAATGGTGTCACCACCAAAGTATCCTTGTTGTGCTATCTTTCATTTTCATGAATACCCTGTTTTCTATATTCCCATGGATTGGCGCCACCAAGTTGGCCATGCATTTGCACTTGTCGTCCCACGAGTACCAACTATTTATGCTCATCAACAACTTTGGACCCCTCCAATGGAGGTTGAGGCATTTCCTTTTGTTCTTTTGGCTATCCCCCAAAGCTCTAGAAGGTGTCTTTTTCTCTTTGCCTTTGCTGTCCTTCTTTGGGGCATTCAAGAATCGAGTAAATTGAAGGTCCTTTTCCAATTCAACAAAGAGATTTGTTACTGTCCTCATTCAATCTTTGAACCTATCATCAAATTCTTCACCCTCTTACTGGTCATTAGTATGTTGAGGCATGAAAGTCTTGCATTTGATTCATTTCCCACATTTTAAGCTTGTTGTCCATGCTGAGAACCTTATCCAAGGTCATACATTACATTTCCCCCTTCACCACGTAACTGTCCAAGCTGAGATACATCACCACCACTTGATCCCATATCACCATGTGAAGACATACTTGCTGTAATCAGCAGCTAAGCACAATTTCAGCAATAATGTAAAGTTGAGATACATCAGCACCACTTGATCTCATATCACCATGTGAAGACATACTTGCTGTAGTCAGCAGCTAAGCACAATTTTAGCAATAATGCAAAGCTTCTAACTTGCAATCAAGTATCTCGAGCCCAGCAATTCAAAGGATTTGATGGTATCCCGGTAATGAAACCATGAAAGCAACCTTCCTTCTATAGAGGGGGTGGTAATAACCTGACTATAACTTAATTACAGCAAGCAATAATTAATGAAATGTTGAAACGCAAGCATTTACCAATCAATCTTGGATATTGGACACCCTGTTGGCCCCAAAATTGGTGCCCCTTTCAGTATTCTTTATCTTTAGTTATAATTGAATTCAAATACCATGGGATTCCTTCAATCCCCTTTGCAATCCAAAAAGCCCCTTGCTGTCAATAATGACCAACAAGTCTTCAAATTGATTTGCCTCCTGATTTGCTCGAGCAATTGGCCTTCACCAACTCCTTGGAAAATGAAATTTGCTCCAAACTCAAATGTTGACTAGTCTCTCACTTGAATCTTGCTGAGAATTAATTCTCATTCCCAAAAATTCACATCTTGAGGCTTCAATCTTTTGGCATGCTTCCCGAGGTTATTGTCAAATCCCAAATTCTGCTATAAATTAGGGTTTACAATAGAGAAAAATACAATCCTTAGCCTCCAAGGACAAGAATGCTAAGATCTTCAAAGCAAGGCTAGGAAACGTCTGGAGAATGAGAGAGAATGCTGAATAGAGAGAAAATTCATACTTCATCCACGAGAAAATGGAAAAAATCAGCTACTACCCTTTCTAGACAGCCATAAAAGCTTTCTCCATTGATGGAACATGCCAAATATGATATTCGTTTGGCTGAAACAGCCCTCAAACTGCTGTCACCTACTGTTGTAATCTCTTCAAGGCATTTCACCAACTTCCGGAGGGTCTCTTGCTGGCTAGAAATAGCCTGTCAACTGTTGCAGCAGCTATGACAGTCTTTTCTCTATCTCTCTTAGCTTACACAAGGCTGGAATGACCTGACCCTCTCTCTCTCTCCCCTCCCCCAAGCCTCAAAAACGTCTTTCCCACTTGCATGGAGAAGTTTCGCCAAGTGGCAACCTTCTAATCCCATTTTTTGGCATTATTTGCATCATTAAATTAATTTTCAGCTTTTGAAATTTGAAAATTAGTTTAATAATTATTTTAGTACCCAAAAAATCAGTCTAACCAAACAACAATTAAATTGGCTTGGCCAATTCATCTCCCAAGAGTTCTCGAGTCTTCTTCAACCCCTAGATTGGCATTAGGTATCACCAAATCGCTAGTATCACCAACTAACACTTATGGCTAATAAAATGTCTTAGGCCAATTTTTGGCACCAAGTACCACCTAGTAGGGCAACCATGAAAACAATGAGTGTGCGACACACACAATAACACAATCTGATGTATGCTCAGTGAGGGAAGACTACATAGAAACAAAGAGTGATACGAGGGAGCCTCAAGCCTCTATGTCTCCCGGGACCAAGGTGAGCTGAAGGAGGAGTTGGAGAAGCCAAAAACAGCTCCAAGAGTATGTTGAACCTGAGATAGGTCCCACACACAGCAATCACAGTCTACCGAGGCTAGAAACAATCACAGCAAGCCTCCTAGAGTGAAAATGCAGGTGTATGCAGACCTCCGGAGGGAAGCAACAGCAGCATGTCACAGTCAATAACAACAATAGCTGGTAATACGCTGCAAAACAAAGCAGTAGACAGCTGGCAGCTGGAACAACGATAGGCAGTCCAGTAACAGCAGCAGGTCCTCCTGGCTCTCTAGAGGGTGATGGTGATGGCGATCAAGACTAGGAGGCCACTGTCAAGAGCTGGAGGCTGAAAACACACTAGTGAGAGGTTTGCAATAGCTGCAGGGAAAGAGAGGCAATGATGGTGATTGCAAAAAGCTAGTGCAGGGATTGAGAGTGGCAGCCCACAGACAGATCCCTATATGTTACTTTTTGAGCCATTCATCCTACCAAATCATTGAATATCTAGGCCAGAAAATGTTGCATATTCTTCACAAGTTTGCAACAAGTTCATGGCCTATCTATCTCAAAGTCTTTGTCTTCAGTGATGACCTGATGGTAAGCCTGTGTTGTCACCATTGTTTGGTTCCATAAGGAAACAACTCCGCAACTCATGTTTGTCACTCTTACTTGGGCCATCCTTGAGTGGGTCTTGCTGCTCAGCATGGGATCGTTGACTCATATAATGAGACTCAAACATAAGTTTCTACTCAAATATCCAAGACTACTGCATGTCCGTTGTCCTGCCTGGTGTAATGTCTCACTGCATAGTCAGACTATATTACAAACTTAGTGAGAGATCCCCATGAAGGAAAAGTCACTCCCTCCCTGCCCCCTCCATCCCTTTAGATAGTGATTCATAGTCAAAATGTATTTTACACGCAGACCTACTATAAGGGGCCTTTACTATCAGCTATCAGCCATTTGGTCTCAAGTGATTAGGCTACCGATGTTTCCAAAAGACTGGATCATTGGACATCCCAAGTTCATGGATCCTATGCGGGCCGATATGAAAGTGCTCTTTCACATTCTATGCTTTTGGGGTTGTTTTCACATGTGGTCTATGAGGAATGCATTCACTTTCAATTCTTCTTCAGCAGTGCAGAGTCATACAATCCACCTAGGAGGTCTTCTTCATTGGCAGCTCGACATGATTGAGTTGGTGGATATTCTCCCTTGACAAGATTTGCTTTCTTGGCACACTGCAGTTTCTTCGGCTCCCCTACAAGCCATCTAGTTCGTTTGTACTTTTGGCCATGCTATATTTTTGTACTCTCAATCATGCTGTAGTTTCAAGATTATGTTTTGGTAATTGACATAATTAAACTTTTGAGAGAGAGAGAGAGAGAGAGAGAGAGAGAGAGAGAGAGAGAGATGGATTTACGAAAAAAAAAAAGAGAGAGAGATGGACAAATTTACGAAAAAAAAGAGAGATGGACAAGGCCTTAAGTCCAGTACAATTTCCCAAAGCAGGTGGTATGTTGCTAAACAAGCTGTTGTGATGTAATCCCCTGCCAACACCCAACATAAATTAGATATTCAGGAAAATCCAAAGCAAGACATGTTCGGTTTTCTGAAGGAAAGATAGATGCCACCTGATGCATACCAAATGTCTATGACAAATATTAGTCCCCTTATGAACCACAAAAGTATTGATAGATGATTAAAAGGGAGAAAAAGCAGCATACAGTCTGCGGAGTTGCTGCAGATTCCCTAAAGCAGGTGAAATGTAACCCGAAAGCTTCCGAAATGGCAAATTCCTATAAAGATTGATACAAGCCAATATCTTAAGACATTTCATACAGCGACCATAAATTAGTAACTGATGCTGTCTTTTAGGGGTCTTACAGAGATATGACTCCTCTTGTGTGAGGATCACATGTGACACCAGGCCAGTGACAGGGATCTTCATCATCTTCTCTCCACCGAGTAAGAATTCCATCGGATCCTTTTATGCCCATTTTGAACTTGACCAAAGCGTGGCCTGAATCACATAAAATCACAATCATAAGCAGCAGACCAGAATCAAAAAATAATAATCGTGCTGCAAAAAATATGATTGAGCTGAATAAGTGTGAATTTCATTCTGTGAGATTAACACAATGTCAAACTACACTTTCCCAACACAAATGTACGTATAGACAGAACTCCCTCCTGGACATTAAAGCAATCAAGTTAAATTTTCCCCTAAACGAGGAACATCATATGACAGCAGATGACATAAAAAACACATGCTCTCTCACCGTCCTGGGTCAAAGCTTGGACGGCATAGCCTGAGAAGAAGATTGTGAAGCTCGCGACAAGCAAAAGTTTCCAATGTGTCTTCTTCTTCATACTCGGTAGAGGCAGCTTTTCATGAAGCTTGCAAGAGTTCTGTCTGTCTAGCTCTGCAGCAATACAGAGATGGATAAGAAAGAATGGAATGCAAATTTCAATCTCTGCAAGGGTACAAAAGGAACAGCTTCTTGAAGCTCTGAAGTTAACATCTGTCACGGCTTGCCTTGATAGAAGCTCTTGAAGCCTCCCTCTCTCACCATCACAAGCAAAGATTTCTAGGGGGAAGGGGGAAAATTGACCAAACTTTTGCTTCAAGAAAAGAAAAATGCAGATGATCGAATGGCAGAATTACCGACTCCAAGTGGCTTCAATGCAGGCAATGCAGATGACAAATTATCAAATCTCAGAAAAAGAGGAGAGGAATTGGAATGTCCCTATGGCTGATATATCTCCAAGCTGCTTCAATGGAGATGACAATTGTCGAATTTCAGGGAGAAGGGTAACGGGCGTGAAATGGTCCCCTCAATGCAGTACTCAAAAACTGCTTCAATGCAACCAATTAAGATGACAATTATGAAAACGTGAGAGAGAGAGGGGAGATAAACTCAAATGTATGATGAAAACGTCTCGCTTTCCCCACACATTGAGCACCCCTGCAGCCACTAAAAGAGAGGTATTTGCCCCCCTCTCTCTCTCTCTCTCTCTCTCTCTCTCTCTCTCTCTCTCTCTCTCTCTGTGCAGGAACTAGAAAAACCGTTACCTCTGATTAAAAAACTGATCATACAGAAGAACCCAATTGCTAGAATCACTCAAGTAACCAAGTCTCTCTGTTTCAGCATCTTCAATTGAGAGAGTTGTATCGTGTAACACAAGGTCTCTTCGCTGGTCTCTGTCTCCTGATGGCGGGGGAAGGGGATATAGACGTTGGAGAAAGGTTCTCTTTTTATCTTCTGCTATTCTCGTTATTTGGGACGTTCTTTCTTGCTCATTGCATTTGCAAATGTGGGGTTCTACGACATCAGAAGGACGCCATCATCATCATCATCATCATCATCATCATCATGTATGTGTCTTAAGCTTGTCCTAATAAGGACCAGACAGCAGAGCACACTACTACCTAGTACCATGCAGAAAGAGAGACAAAAACTTGCCTCCTGTCACTTTGCCTGCAAGTCACACACACACACACACAAGAATTATACAGTGGGTATACAAAAAAGGATGGCAACAAATATAAAACTGGTTACTGGAGCATGTAAGGGGAAAAGGAGTTTTGATCATCATACTTTTCTTTTAAAACTTTTCGACATGGAAAATAAAATTGATCTATTTGTCACTCTTTTGGCAATCTCAAACACTACACTCACAAGGGGCCAATAAGGCATCTTGTGAGCATCTCAATAGAATCTAGATACATTTCGATGTCGAGTAAGTGTGACAACAACGATGGAGAAGGGCCTCGTTGAAGCTTGAAATGTCATGAGTTAAATATTTTTATTTAAATACTTATAGATCTAATCAACTACTTACTATGTCATAAGAAGACTACACTATATGTTTGTTACTTGGCCCAAACATGTAAGCAAGATAGGGTTATCTTTAGCGGGATACGATCATTGATTATGTACAAGTTTTTCACAACCTCATGAGTCATGTGCACAATATATTGAGGCTGCTTCACATTGGACCCAACAATCTATTGGCATCTAACGATCAACCAAATTCGAGGTTTAACACAGGATAATATTTTATTTCAAAAAAAGAAAACTTGAAACTTCTTCGAGAACAATTCTTTAATGGAATTATTTAGCATCAATTGAGGTAAATAGTCTAATGAAAAGACATACATGATTTTTTTGAGAAAACTTGTAAATCATTAACATTGAAAGCTTTTTTATTAGTGTTGAAAATTGTTTTCCATCAATGTCAATGTCATCTTAGGAATGCTCAAACTATCACACCTTAGCAAACAACACAATGTCAACTAATCATCAAGACTCTAGCAAAGCATGCTCTATTAAGGAAAAAAGTTTTAAGACTAGTAAAACCCAACCATCATCCAAGTTCTCAAATAATTCCAAAACCCTCCTTCTAAGAATGTCTATCCTATCCATTATGCATGTAAGAGACATTTTCACATAATTCCCTAAGCTATTGTTTAATTTTGATGAGTTATCTAGACCTCCAAAGTTAAAATAATTAACACCATGTCAATTTTTGTGTGTCACTAGCCATGTGGCTTTAAAAGCGAAATGGCCATGCAAGTCCAACCCTACAAAGTAACCAACTAAATATAAAAAATAATAGCTAGAAGCATGTAAAAGTTTAATACCATAGTTATTGCTTGCATTTATAAGTCACCTCTATTCCAACATCACGTTTACCATTCACAAAAAACTGGCCTTAGGATTACACTTTGCATGTCCACTCAACATTTAAAAGCCATAGTTGAAGGCATGCAAAGTTCAACCTAATCAAAGCACCGCTTTGTGGACTAAAAGCAGTGTTGTATAGCATTGGGATTACCTTTCATCATCAAATAAACAGTAAACACAAAACTCTAATAAGAGGATGAGCCTATTTCTTTTGAAGAGGCACAAAATTCACAAAATTGGATGGCTTATGCAATTTAAGTATGATGCTATTGTTAAGAAATGGCACTTGATTCTTATGCGACTTGTCTCCTAGCAAAAAGGCCATTGATTCTATGTGAATTTACAAGTTAAAATATAAGCTAGATGGTAGTGATGATTCCGATACTTGTGATAGTTGTTTTAAAGGATTATCCTCAATAGAAGGGCATTGACTCGGATGAGACATTTGTTCCCACTTTTGTTGTATCTTAACAATAATTCAGAGCATTTGTGCATCAACAAATCATAATTGGTGGAATGTACATTAGCTAGGTATTAAAATTGTGTTTTTTGAATGGTGGTTTTCATGAGGAAGTATATGTGTTTTAGTCTCACGTTTTTGTTCAAAAAGTTCAAGAAAGTGAAGTGCATGGATTGAAGAAAGTATCAAATATGCCTTATATTAGGCACTTTAACCTTAGTATGAGATAATACATGCATATTTGGTTTCATGTGGTTTTCAAAATAGTCCAATTAAGAGCACCTTGTATATTAGACACAAGGTGCTTCACTTATAATCACTGTGGTTTATATCCATGACATATTGCTCATTGGTTATAATGAGATACATATTGTTGATTTTAAGGTTGATTTGAATTTAGCTTTTGAAATGTTAGATTTGGGCTTATTTCATCATTAATGGGGCATTTAATTTAAGAAATGTGATGGAGGCATTGCTTTGTGCAAACAAACTATGTTGAGACATTCTTACAAAGTTTTGGTTTGAAGAATTGGAAGCTTATTGCTACTTTTATGGAGACAGGTTTGAAGTTGAGCCTTCATGACATCTTTTTAGTATATTTCAACCTATTGCTTTTTCTACAGAGATAGGTTTGAAGTTGAGCCTTCACGATGCTTAAGTTTGCTTCAATATATTTCTCTATCAAGTAGTTTACTTGATTTATGCCATGCATTATGAGACTTGAGATTTAGTTTGCAGTCTAACAAATGTGCATGTTTATGCATAGCTAAGGCACCAAGCATTGTCTCCTTGGGCTATTTTATCCCAAGGGAGAGTCATTTTGCTAGATTTGCAATCTTTTTTGGATTCTAACTAGGCTAGTTGTTATGGTTGGTTGAAAAATGCATTAGGATAATGCAGGAAAGTTGGTGCTAACATAGCCATGGAGGTGTTTCAATCCCTAGTTGTGAGTCTTGGAAGGCTACACACCCTTGAGCCAAGTGAACATTATGCTTTGGAGGGTAGGTACATGTAAACTATTAACAAGGGATCCTCTTTCCATGTAGATAGCACTTCTTTCTACATGCCCTCTTTGCCATCTAGAAAAAAATTATACTCCATCCTTGGAGTTGCAAGAAAGCTAATATATGTTTGGAAGATAATGCAACTTTGATATGTGAAAGTACATCTGAATTAAGGATCATTTAGGAAAAAGCCTATAGAATGAGCCTATCTCTTCAAGCATGTTGGAATCTAGTGAGAGACTTAATGCTATGCACTGTTCAAATGTAAGACATCAAGTCTTGTTTAAGCTTATCCTCGGTTTGCTGGTTAACCCATTTGATCACATTCAAGGGATTGTAATATTGAATTTTGAGAGTGATAAGGTCTTCTTGTAGGGGGAGTAGCTTTAGTTAGTAGTTTACAAGCGATTATGCTTAGTTCGAGCCATTTGGCTACTTAATGCTGTTGTCATTATTGCTACAAAATATTATTTTAGCACATTACCAAATAAAATAGTTTGTGCGTGCTCATATGCATGTAGGTATATGCATATGTGTAGGTGCTTGTTTGTATTATAGCCTTTCACTACATATTTTCCAATGTCCTAGCACTATATACCCATTTTCCAACGTCCTAGCACTATGTTCATGCTTATACATGTTGTCTGTAGATAATATGTAGTTGTTTAAAGGATCCCATTTTTAAGTGGAGCTTTAGCTTGATATATAAATGTCATGCATGGTGGCCTACAAGAATGCTAAAAGTTTACACCCACCCAAACTATAAACATAAAATCTCAAACACTTCAAAGAGCTCGTACATAACAACGCTATCTACAAGCCCCCATAGGGGGTGTGCGCACGCACGAAGGATGCTTTCCCACACTTATGCTAAAAGAATTTAAGAAATAAATATATTATACCTTAACTTGTAAATAATCTATTATTGTCGAGCACAAGGAATAAAGACTTCATTTTAAATGGCATGACAAGGGATATAACTTTTCAAACCATTGATCAATAATTTTGAACATTTGGGGCAAGGAAAGGATAAATGCAAGGTATCATTGAGGTAGTAAATAAAAAGAGAGGGAGGTGCTTCAAGTACACAATGCGTACATGCAATAAAGTGATGTTGTGAAATGGAGTTTTGAAAAGATGGCTCCGTTCACCAAAAAAAAGGCTTGGGGGGTCTTTTCAAAGGGGTGGTAAGACTACAATTAGTGTTTCAAAAGGCTTGGGGTCTTTCCAAAGGGATGATAAGACTACAATTAGGCATGCCATTTCATGCACTCATGATAAAGGACCTCTCCCAAGGTTTACATGATGACTCTGGGCAAACTATCACTTCAATAGGACATATAATGTGAGAGAATGGCTTCAATCACAAGGCTTTTAATTTAAGATTTTAAGCAATGTCTTTGCACACATTCTTTTTTAATAATGCATAAGTTGAATTAATAATGAAATATTTACATTAGCTCACTTAAGTGGGGGTACTTTCACAACTTCATTCATTTTTTTAATAATGCAAAGATGTATTGTAGGTGGTATATACATAAGCCAAAAGGCAATGTTGCTTAGTCAAGGACTAGTGCTTTCTCAGAGCTTTGTAAATAGCCTTAAAGAAGAGTCCTGTTTCCTTAAAGATAGTGATGGGAACTTTATTCTTGTTACAAGTAAAATAGATATTTTTTTACAACTTCATGTAGCTTTCTGAACTATTTTCATGAAGGGAATATTACCAACATTACTTTTCACAAAACGTCAACTACCCCTAAATTTTCAAAAATACAAAATTAATCCTCACATTTAGTCAAAATTTGAAAATGCCAATAATTTCTGGGGTTTTCGATGTACCCATTATAAGTTTATGGAAATTGTTTAATACATCGTATGTTGCAAAGTTTGATGAGGACAATGGATAACTTGATGCTTTTGATGGTCTTACACAAGAACAACATACACAATGTTATGATTAATGAAGACAAGTACCAATATTATTGAGCTCATTCAACAATACTAAGTTAAGATACTCAAATATAGATCCTAGGTATAAAAAAGAAGGGGTTTGGAAAATTTCGAAGTACTTTGGAAATAATAAATATGCGATGGGCCTTTTGTTGATAAATTTCCCCTTCATTAATGCATGCATTAAGTAGCATAGCCATATTAGGTTCTAAAGAATCATTAGTCTAAATCAACTCATCACTCATGTAATTCCACATGGGATCTTAAATCCATATAGCTAATCAAGTATTTGTCACTATAGCTTATACAACCTCGCTTCAATGTGTGTGATCATGGTCCAAAGGCACTATCACCTAATGTCCTAGTACATATTATGTCATGATGTCCAATTCAAGTGGTTCTCCTTCTTTTTGTTATGATTTTGTGTAGCTTTTTTTGAAAGTATGATATCAAATCATGTCCTTGAAGTTACAAATGTATCTTTATTTTCATATGGAAAAATATACAAAGACATACAAATGCTTTATCTTTTACCAATTACACGCGTGATATAACAATCATTTCCATCAAATCATGTGTGGAAGTTTATGGTAAAGTTATGAAAGGCCAACTCAAAACTTCAATCTTGTGCTAAGATAGGACCGTTTATTTAACTTCTTCTCTAGGGTGGACTTTCTAAGCATCTAAAGAGATGTTAGGGTTGTAAAAATTACATGACACAATGGAAAGAATCTGAGCAAGGAGTAGAGAATACACAACAAATATGAGAAGAATAATAACTTCTTTAATTCTAAACAAACTAATATAAAGATGGCTTTGTCCACCCATGTGCTTCCACTATGAAGCTTAGATGGTAATCTAGACAGATGATAGGCAAAGAGCTTAAGGCTAGCTAGAAGAACTCCGATCAAATAAAAGATAGATTGACAATGGCTTTGGAGGGATCTTCCTTTTATAGCTCGGGAAGGTAGTCTAGTCGGCGTATCCAGCCATATTATGAACCTTCCCGAGTCAAACAAGGAATATTCCCTTTATCGTTTGGGCCTAGGGGACTGCCCTATATCCTCATTAGGGGGGCTTAGACCCCCCAACCAAGGGCCATTTCCATGGCCCCCAGACTCTTGATAACTCCCACACCTCACAAGTCAATGCATTATGCCTCAAGTTACACCAACAGAGCTACTCTATCTAACCTAAAGATTAGATCCACAAAGGTCACCTTTTTGCCATTTGGTCATAAAGATCTCATATATAAGTCATGATCCAACCAATCTCCATGCTCACACATGGCTTCTCCTCATAATGGGGCCATAACAACTTAGAGCACCATGGATCATTATTGGTAACTTACAAGAGTGGAAATTTGAGCATATCTAACACTCCCTTCAATGCCCACCTGCATACATGAACTACATCCTTGGTCTATTGCTAAGTCTTTGAAGATGAACTTGAAGAAGATCCTTCTTAAGAAAAACCCAAATTTGGAATGTAGATCACACGATTCCTTGTCTTAATGAGTCCTTGAACAAAGTAAGGTAAAGCCCAAATTTGGAACACATTGGGCTTTCGTTAACAAATCATGTCTATTAAGAAGAAGTGGGTTCATGTCCACACCTTGAATAAGAACCAGTGAATTGTTACCAATGTTGAGATTCCCTCTACCACATGAAGCTCTTAGATTCATATGAGAAGACACACTACTATCCATAAGGCTTCTCTAAACAAGTAGAAGTTAAAATGGTGCCTTCCACCTAATAGAAGTGGACAAAGATGGAGTCAACAATCATGATCAATGTATTCTTAAATATTTTTATCTCCATCCTTTGCTCCAAACCAAAGATGGGGTTACTTTTCCCAACACTTTTCCTTGGTAGTCTTCCTACATTGCAAACACTTAGGATGACCATTGGTCTCCTTATGGCACCAACCTTCTAGACAAGGATGCTAGTACATTCCAAATCTTCTCCATCTTGTTGATGTGGTTCTTCATAGTGGAGCCCTAAGAAGAACACCAAGAAAATCGAAAAACTATTGCAAGAAAATCTATATTTTCACACCAACAAGCATGTTCTTCATATTTTAATCAACCATAAGAAGAAAATGAACACCAAGAACAATCAATCTTTACGCAACAACATACAGTGAATCTCCCATGGATTTATCATAACAAATATTTGATATATTCTTCATAAAAACCATCCAAAAACCAAAAGAACATAAAGAAGTGCTCAAGTTTGAATGGAATTCATCACGTAGCATTCTTATTTCATCATCTTCATAGTCTTTATCTCAATCTCTCTCTTAATCTCCCTCATGGATACATTGTTTTCTATAAAAATTTGGCTCTCTCTCTCACACCATCTCTTTCACATATGCTCTCTCTCAATATTATATTGGTAACAAATAATAACTCTCAATAATCCTCTCTTGGTCGTGGATACCCCTCCAAAGAGGTATGCTTGATATCAAGAGTCACCAGAGCCATTATAGTGTCCCTTGCAAGTTCATCAGTGTTGCTATCACTTTAGTCTTTAGTTCAAGTCTTCATTAGCTACTTCTTCCGCTTCTTCAAGCTATTTTGAGCTTATATTCTTCCTTGGAAGCTCATTAACTTTAGTCTTCAATTCAAGTCTTCATCAACTACTTTTTTTGCTTCTTCGAGCTATTTCAAGCTTGTATTCTTCCTCTTCCAAGATTTCAAAACATCTCTAAGCCGAACATTCATCTATCATAACACCTATAGAAGCAAACAAATGCTTATAGAATATATACAAAAGCTCCATAGAACACTACAGAAGATCAACAGAAGGCATAAATACCATATAGCTCAAACCATCAAACGTCTTCTAACACACTCTCAATCATTCCTTAAAAAATGCATTCACAATCTCAATCTCTCAAATAGAAAGAAAACAAATCAAATCAGAGGCAAAACAGGCCCTATTAGAATTAAACAGACACATCACAGAACCTATTAGCACATCATAACTCAATAGAAAACCATCATGACCTTCTTAAACCTACTCAACCTAATCTAAAACACTCCAAAACACTTCCAAACTCAACAAAAATCAATCACTCCATCACAAAGTCAACCATTCAGCTCACAAAAATAACAAAAATCAACCCAAAAAACAAGTCAATTCAGCCCTCAACATATCCCCACACTTAATCAGGGAGTATCCTCATGACCTTGGAAAAAGAAAGAATATTAAGCCCAAAAACTAGCTCAACATTGATATCTCAAACATCAATCAATCAATATCCACAAACCAATCTCAACCCCATCAAGCTCCAAAATAACCTAGATCTATAAAAAAGATAGAGGAAAGAAAAACATCTTGAGGCATAAACCAAATCTTAGCTTTCAAAATACAACCAAACAAACTAGTAAAGGATAAAAGAGGTTCTTCCATTCTAGTGCAAGTCTTCAAAACTTTAGCCATATCAATAAATCAGCATCTTCTAATCTTTTTAACTTTCTCGAACCATATCTCTAAAAGAACATAAATGAAGCACACCTACAAACACATAACACAGAGATTTGAATGACACCCCAATAAGAGAGAAGGAAAAGAGATTCCATTAAAGCTCAACCACCAATTACATCAAGAAAGAAACCATCAATGAAGATGTTCCCTTTTAAAGGCATGATGATTTCAAAACCTATCCATTGAAAGGGATTCATCTACAAATATATTGGGAGGATTATGATAGAATTGTAAATAGCACATCCTCTCCATAAGGACAATATATTTGCTCGGAAGACAAAGAGCATGGAAATACAAGATATCCAATTGACGGGGATCAATATCCACATTAATATTAATGCACAACTTTAGTACTAGCTTTTGATCATTATGAGAATGATGATGCATGCACACTATAAGTATTGAGCAAAATGAGCAATTAATCTAATTGAAGGATTAGTAGATTGATGAGACAGATCTGAGCAAGTTGCAAATAATTTTGATAAGCTTGTATAGGAGTTATTTTATATTTTTAATTTTGGGTACTTTTTTAATTTAATTAAATATTTTAACATTTATAGCTTTGTTTGTAAATTTTTAAATGTTTTCAATGTATTCATTTGGGTTTAAAGGGTTTTCAATATTTTTAAATTAATTTTTGAAAGACGTGTGTATTAATTGCGAGATGGTGTGTACTCAGACTCGCTATGCTAACGCGAATAACAACTTTGTGAGTTCCACGGCTCGGTGAAGATGACATGCATGTTCTCGTGTGTAAACAATGGACAACCAACCACGTATGCACAAACATGATTATCCGTGCACGAATAGCCTGCAACAAGAAAAATATACGAGTCCATGCATGGGTCCTGTCAAGGGATAGGTGGTGGTAGTGGGTGATTGGTTGGTGTTGGGCGTCCTAGGGAGTGAAGGTCAGCATGGGAATGAGGGTTATGTGCATGTGTGTGTTTGGAGAAGTGGGGGAGATGCGGACTGGGTGGGAAAGGGGATTTGGGATGGGGTGGGGTGAACATGGGCGTTGGGGCATTGGGAGAGGAGGAGGAGAGGGCAGGGAGGAAGAAGAGGTGGGGGGGTAGGGGAGGTGGAAGAAGGACTAGGGGTGGGGGTGGGGGTGGGGGAGGTGGGGAAGGGCGAGTAGGGTGGGGTAGGATAGGGGGCTAAGTGAGGAGGGAGTAGGGGTAGGAGGGGAGGGTAGGGATGTAGGGTGTGGGCGGGGTGGGGTGGGATGGGGGGTGGGGTAGGCATGGGGGATGCAAGGTTGGTAGAGGTTGGGGGTGGGTAGGAGATGACGGGGTGGGGCAAATAAAAGAATTCAAACTTCCCGGGTCCTATGCACAAGCGCGGAGCAAGGCAAAAAATTTGGGGTGCTAGCAGTGAATGGAAAGGAGAGGAGTATGGGTTGGTAGGTTGCAACATGGCAAACCAACGACATACATTTTGAGGCCAAAATCAGGTAGTTGTGTGGACACGCATGGGCAATGAGACCCAAAAGTCAAGGAAATTTTAATTTGAAAAGATTCGGCCATTGGGTTGACATGCCAACAAGGAAAACTGGACACGATAATTAGGGAAACATATGGAAAACATGAACAATATATCTAGAATGATAATTTTGTTTGTCCAAATGGAATGTATTAAAAAGGAAAAGTGTCCAGTTGGACAAGATGTACATTGCTATCAAATCAAAACATAGGTTTGGTGAGAAATAGGAGTATTCACATGGAAAAAATAACAAATGTGCACATAAAAAGCAAAACATAAATTAATTCGAGATGATCTATCAACCGAAACAAAGTGCAACAAAAAGAAAAAGTAATAGGGTAATGATGTGTGATAGGGCTATTATCGAAACGAGGTTCCGATGGCAAGAGGAGTGTCGTTCGCATGGAGAAAACGATAAAAATACGTATGAAAACACAATTCAAAAATAGTAACATAAAATCCTAGCATCAAGGCAAAGGGGAGAAAAAAGAAAAAAGATTCAATTGGATGCTTGGTTTAAGGCTATCCAAGCGGCACACCAATTTGACAAGTGAAAAATATATTTACATGAGAAAATAGCAAAAATCACGTAAGAAAATACCCAAAAACACGCAAAAATAAACAACGACTAATCTGTCCTTCAAAATGATAGGGTATAAAAAGAGAAAGTGTTTGAGAAAAGAAAAGGATCAAGATTATAAGGTCAAACTGCAATTGCGGTGCAAGAAAGCTATGCTCGTATGGAAAATTATCAAATCACATAAAAAATATTCAAAAATTAATAACTAAGGAACCATTGCTCAGAACAAAGAGTAGTAAAAAGAAAAATATCAAGTTCAAAGGGACAAATATGGTTATAAGGCTAGATATCAGTTATAATGATATAGAATGCATTCACATGGAAGAACAAAAAAATGAGAAAAAGACAAAATGGGCAAGAAAAAACACCAGCTATAGGGTAGCCTAGAATGATTGCGTAGGGAAAGACCCTTGTAGGGCATAGAGAAGACGTCACAATGTTTAAAGTGGTGTGTTCATGAGTATATGCAGACGAGATGTGCAAGGATATGTCCCCACACTTAAAACCTTAACGGACCAATTTGTATAATTAGCGCATGGGCCTAGCACTTGACCATGAACCGAACCCTTGCATCTCCACACTTAAGATATGCCCTTGGCCCATTCAGATGGTCAAGATGGACTGTGTTAATGCATTGGGTGTCAAAGTTGTCGACAAGAGGTACCATAGCTCGCCATAGCATGCATCCTAGCATGGTAGTGACCATGCAATAGCACCCTGTGGGGAGATAGCATTGTTGATGAAGACTTGTTAAGTTGTCAATGACAAAGAATACATCACTCATCTCAACATGCGCTCATGTAAGAAGAATGATAGATCGATCTCTCACCCCATGGGTCGTGTCACTCAGAGAGGGAGGAAGGAGAACCCATATCTCACATTCGGTTGAGAAATCGATAAGAGGAATGATGCAAAGGGAGAATGCCAATGTGCACAATTGATTGTGTATCATTGTGTCCCAACCCATCTAGGATAGGTGCGAGAAGGCAGGTTAGGGAGCCTTGCAGTGTAGTGCATAAGGCAAAGTGACGTGTCATGTGTTTATTGCAAAGGCCTGTCCTGTGTGCATAGGGAAAATGGAAACGTACATGGTACAAGTGTCGTAATTCCCCTCAATCCTCACCTCACAAAGTTGACTGAGAGGGAAACCAATCACACTCAGTCCCCCCCTCTATCTCACACTCTATTGATAGATACAAGAGGGCAGCCCATACTTACATCGCCATTTGATTAGGATGAAATCTCACATCACTCAGGGGGTTGTCATTATATGGCTATAAGGTTCAAGTGACTTCCCCATTGTTTCATGATGATGTGAATACTAATGCCTCGTGAAGAGTTGGAGAAGATGGAGGCTCTTATGAAGCAATGCAAGGATAACTTTATTCTTGAAGGTTCCAAAATCTCGTTATGCTTCTCTTAAAGGAGGACATAATAAACTTGCTCATAGGTGTTATGGCATACCAAATAATTAAGTGAATTGGGGATCTTACCTATCAACTTGATTTACCTACAACTACACGTATCCACATGACTTTCATGTATCTCAGCTCAAGAAGTATGTTGGCCCTGAAATTCAAGTTCTTGAAGAACTACCTCCCCTTGATGAAGACGGTTGATCATTTATAAACCTAAAAGGATTGTTGGTGGTAAGTGCGAGAAGATTCCAAGGAACTGAGTTCTTGTGGAGTATCTTACAAAGTGGAAGGGTTTGCCTATGGAAGAGTCTTCTTGGCAGCATTCTTCGTATTTGGAAGAAATTCAATGACTTCTTCAAGAGGATAATTCACTCAATGAGCATTAACCAATTTGTTGTAATAAATTTTTGTACTAAAGTTAATTGCTTTATGTTCATTACAATTCAATTTTGATGGCATGGCTGGATACTACATATTGTCCTCTACATTTCTATAGCTTGCATATGGAAATTGGACACTTTACTTCAAGATATGGCCAAATTTGTACTGCAGCCTATTTTAGATAGCTTACAACAATTTGTTCCACTTGCATGGTCCTTCTTCATCGACTTATTTGGTCTTCTTTAGGTATGGAGTCTTATTTCAGCATGATTTCATCTATTTCAAGCTATTCTTTTATTCATCCTTGTATCTTTACCAAATTTAGCTTTGAGGACAAATCTCTTCTACGCCACGATGGCTTGTAATATAGTAAAAATGCCTTAATGCCTTAGCCAATATTTGGCCTACTAGGGTTAAGTATAAAAGAAGGTTGTAACTTGCCAATGATATTTTTTCCATTTCTAAGATTTCATATCTAAGGTCTCAACCTCCCACCATCTAACAGGGTGCATACTCTTGGTCACCATTGCATTGGGGTGCATACCACACTATAGCCTCTCATCAACTGATTCTCAACAATTAATGGTAATATGATTTTAGCCTAGCCACCTGGGCTATGGTTTCTTGGCAATTTAATCTATTTCCTTGTATTTCTAGTTTAATTGCTTCCTGTGGGAATTAGCTTCTTTACAAAGAGAAGAAAGAAGAAGAATCAAAGATAGATCTAGGCAAAGAAGGGTGAAAGGAAGAAGGAAAGGTCAAGAGAATGAGAAGAAGAAGGTGGTGAAACCCAAACACCAAGAAATAGAGGTAAGCTACTAGCACCAAGATGAGAGATGAGAATGAGGATGTCCCTAAAACCCCAAAGCTAAATTCATGGCTAAGGATGAAGCAAACCTTGCATTCAATCCAAGGCCGCATCCTATCCCAACCAAATCAGATCAATGTAGAAACTAAGTGCACTTCAACAATGGATTCATTGGCTATGCCTTTGAGCCCAAACTAACAAACCCTTATGAGCTTGGACATAATGAGTCAGAGGATGAAGTCTCAAATAAGGGAGAGCACAAGGGTGTGCTTGTAAATTTATGGTTCAAACAAGGTGAGTTAGTGCCATGGAAGGGAACCTTGCTAGTTGAGCCTTGGAGAACTCTCCAACTCACTCTTCATGTGAATGCCTTTGGTCTATGGAACCTATTGGATCAATACTCAATTTCGGTAAAGATTGAGATCTCGATATTTAGGTCATAAGGAGTGCAAGGAGTTATCATCCTGATCCTATGGATTCGTGACATACCAAGCACTCTAAAGAAGGGCATCACCCCAAGTACTTCAAGGATATCTCTACTTTTGAGACCCCAAATCATATCTAAGTGAAACGACTTAGTCCATACCCCCAAATAACTTCAACTCCAAGTGAGGCTAAGAAGAGTCAAAGAGGCATCATGCACCAAGACTACACCTTTTCTTAAAAAAGGTAAGCTAAACCAACCAGTTTGTCCAAGTTTAAGGCAAGCAAGCAAGATTCGGTAAAGACGCCAAGGAAAGCAACCTAAGTACTTGATTGGAAATGAGGGAAAAATATCTTAGCAAACAAACTAAGAGACCGAGGTCCTCAAGGCCCAAGGCAAAGGCAAGAAGAAATAAAGGAACAACACAAGGAGTAACCCAATGGATTGCCTCCTTTAAGACATAGCACAACATGGCAATAATGAATCCACCACACCTTGATCCCAACAATGCGACAACTTAGGATCGTGCATACAAAGCTTAGCATTCAATGCCATAAGAGCCAAGCCAAATAAATTAGGACTATGATGCCTCCACTTCTCAAATGTAACTGAGGCAAGGGTAGATGGGGATGAAAAATAATAAAAAAATTGAGTCTAGATAGATACACATTGGATATCTTGATAGGAAAAGTTGTGTTAAGACCCCTAGATCATAGTGCGGCAAACATTGACTAGCTTGATATGAAAGGCTATTTTAAGCCCTCGCTAATGGATCAATTCTTAGATTGGTAAACATTGACCGGCTTGATAGAATGATTTGTATTAAGATCCCAAAATGAGTCAAGAAAACCACCCTTAGATTGTTGAGGAAAACAATCTATTAAGCGGAGGTGAGTGTAAGGGCTTTATAGATATATCATGGCATTACCTACATTGAAAAGAATAGAATAAGATGTACAACAAAAGGAGCAATGAAACAAGATATGGAGGCTTAAGAGTTTTTCTTATTCATCATCTTTGTTGTTCTCCTTCTCTCATTGTTAACTAATGCACCGCACAATATCCTCTAATGTGATACATACCTTTTGACCTTTAAGTCACTTCACAAATAGCCACACATAGCCTCTACTTTATTTATGTGTACATAGTCTATGACTTAGCCTATGCCTTGTGTCTCAACACTCCCCTTCAAGTTGAAAATGAGCTTGTGGATACAATACCCCAAGTGTAATTATAAAGTACTCAAAGTTATCTTTACCCAATACTTTGGTAAAGATATCCATGACTTGGTCATTGGTTTTAACATGTACCAAGTCTATCTCTCCATCGATAACCTTCACTCTCGTAGTGCACTTTGATATGCTTTGACCTTGCATGGTAGACTGGATTCTTTACCAATGTTATGTTGCAAATGTTATAACAATACATGATAACTCCACCATCTATCTCTATCCCCATATCACATAATAGTAATCTCAGCCATGTCTACTCACATGCTTTCAATGCAACACCTCTATTCTCAGCTTATGTACTAAATAAAGAAACTGCGGGTTGCCTCTTGTTGCTCCAACTTACCATGGCTAAACCAAATGAAAGTGCATAGCCACTCGTGGATTTCCTATCCATGATACTTCGTGCCCAATCTACATTTTTGTAGCAAAACAATGTAGGATTGATCCTCTTCTCATAGAACAAACCAAAGCTAACTATGTTCTTCACATATCTCAAACTTTCCTCATTGCATCCGAATGTTACTTGCATGGTTTCTGCATGAACTAGCTAATAACTTCCATTGAGTAACTCATGCAAGCCTTGTGATGGTTAGATAGATTAGGCTACCAACCATCTTTCTAATCATAGTAACATCCTCCACATATTATCCATCATCCACCATCTTAATGTTTTGATCCAATGGTGTATCCAATGGCTTACATCCTGTCATTTCATACTTCTCTAGCATCTCCAATGAGTATTGTCTTCAAACTAACCACATTCTTCAGCACCTATGTGTCTAGCCACGTTTGCCCCAATCTTGAAGACATAGAGGTTTGAGGCCCTTTGATTGCATCTATCATCACTAAAAAACCTAAAATTATTTTATGAAACCTTAAGAGTTATTTTATCATTAATTTTATGGTAAAACTCATATTTTATTTCTATTTGATAAGGATCTATAAAATTCTTCTATGATAAAAAGTAAACTTATAGTAAGAGATTTATAAATTATGGTATAAAGTCACAAAAGGTCAATAAAATATCACAAAAAATTAGGAAAAAAATGAACTCACAAATGGGCCCTTAAAAATAATATAGTTTAAGATGTGGGCCTTTTGGATTGTCCAATAGGAAGGCTAGATGTTGACATCCATGGAGGGTGAATCTTCTCTCTCCAAATCTTGGGTTTTTTATTAAAAAAAGGGATAGTGGGGGATTAAAAAAATGGAGAATGAATAGTACACAAAATTTGAGTTTCTCTCACCTTGTATTTCCTCCCTTTTTTTGGAGAATATTCAATTTTGATTTTTTTTCCTCTCACGAAATCAGTTTGACCCAAAAGTTAAGCAACAGACCACTTTCCCTCTCTTCTCTATACTCGTGAATTTTTGTCTCCATTGAAGCTCCCTGCTGAGAGTGATTAGGGTTTTTAGCATTCTGCTTACCTCTGCACTTTCTTCTCCACGCAGCTCCAGATTTTGGGCAAAACACAGGTGCTCATCTCTCTTTGTATTTTCTCTTGTTTGCTATTTTTTCAATAGGGTTTGATGTCATTTCTTATTGTTGTTGTTTTTTTATTGCAGAGGTTGTTTGGGGCAGGAGACAGAGGTGCTCATCTCTCTCTCCTTTCTTTCCCCCCTCTCTCTATGTGTTGTTTCTCTTTTATGTTGTGTTTTCAATAGAATGTGATGTTGGTTCTAATTGTTGTTTTCTTGCAGAGTTTATTTGGAGCAAGAGGTAAAGGTGTTTATCTCTCTCTATTTGTTTTTTTTTTTGTTGATATCTTTTCAATACAACACAATGTTAGTTCTAACCCTTGTTGTTGTTTTGTTTTGCAGAGATCATTTTGGGTGACATTGCATAAGTGCTTATCTCTCTCTCCCTCTCTTTTTCTCTCTCTATGTTTCCTCTTTTCTACTTAGTATACCTTCATGTAAATACTAACTCTTACAAAATTGTCTTTTGCAGAAATCAATTTGGGCAAGATTGGATAGGTGCTCATTTCTTTCTCTCTCCTGCGTACTCACACAAACTCTCTCTTTCTTCCTCTCTGCATTATCCATTTTCTACTATCTTTACAATAGGGTTTGATGCTAGTTCTAACTTAAGGATCAATTGTTGTTGCAGCACTTAACACAAGGTAGAGCAGAGATTCTATAGCTCAATTTACAGGTAAATCTACCATATTTTGTGGTGCCAAAATTTATTCATTTAATTAGTGACTTTTATATTTGATGGGATTGATGTTTTCTTATGTCCATCATTTGCAATGGGTTTTAATTATAGCAATGATTCAATCTTATCTTCAGCAAATCAGCTTATAGGTAAATTGGCCTTGTTTTGTATTACTTCTATTCATGCAGTTATCTAGATATTTTTTGCTAAAAGGGATTCATGCAAGTATTTTTATTAAAAGGGATTCATGCATGTGTTTTTTTGTGAATGTAGATATTGTACAAGGTTTAGGTGAAGCATATAATTCTCCATCAACTATTTTGATGTGGTGAGTGATTCCTTTGTGTTGGATGATATGGATCAGCTGGAAGTCGATGGTTCAAAAATCCTCTGCTTTATTGGTCCTATGTGTCCATTTGGATCTTCATTCCAATTGGCAATGATCCATGAAACTCTTGCATCATATCATCCATATTACACACAATGTGTTGAGTCTTAGAATATCTTAGGTGTCAATCCAATGTGCTTATTAAGATTTGCATGCCATGTGGCTGCTATCCTTGTAACAACTACTCTATAATACCCACATTTCATACAATGTATTGAGTCAAATCAGACTCCTCTTGATTATAATAAAATTTATTTTGGCAAAATTCTCTGAGTATTCTTGTGCTATTCTTTTCATTATATTTCATGTAAATGGTATGATTAAAGTGATGTCTTGAAATTAAATCTATACTTTGTGTTGATGTATATATCCACATGCATTTTGATATCAATGTTTATGTCTATTTACAAAAGTGTAAACATCTCTTAATGCCATGTTGATTTGTATGGCATATTGGTGATTATTGGACAGGCTTCCTTATTATTTAGGGGTTAATACATACTTCTTTACATCTAATGCGTAGGTTATAATGCCTGAGAGAAGAATAAGCATTCTCTTGATAGAAGTACATAACAAAAAAGATGAAGAAGGGAATTGGATCACTGATACGTATCATTGCTCATCTTGGGTACATATGCGTCCAAGTATAAAGGGAGCTTTCAGGGTGAAAGCATCTGCAATTGCAGATGTATCAAAGCACTGGAAGGGTAAAATTTTAGCTCTCAGAAAAAGGAATGTTGATTCTCACCTTGTAACAGAGGTGTTTGTACAACATGTATTCATGCAACTGTGCCCTTTCAACGAAACATTGCAAATAATAAGTATTTGCAACTCATTGAGAATGAGAAATTTCATGATACCTATGTAACAACTTGTCTTGTATTTAAAGAAGTATACCCTTCGGATTACTGTGAATGGAAAAATGTTGAGAGTTTCACTGGTTCTTTTCAGTGTTACCACCTCGAAATCGGTAGATTTCTCTTTGAGGGGCATACAGCTAAGAAACTTGTAGAGGACCTTGTTTTTTTCTATGACTCCAAGTACATATTACCCAAGGGGAGTCGAGAATATGGAACCCTTGAGTCTATGCACATATCGAATCTCAATAGCATAGAATGGCCATTGTGTAGTAGCAACATTTTGCACATGTGTAGCACAAAAATTTCACCAGGCATATTGAATTCTATGAAGCCAAGCATCGGCTCAAAGAATGTACATCTAAGCTGGTTCATATTGATTGCAATTTTTGCACACATGTTCAAGGAATGTAAGGGTTTGAGATGTACCAAAAGCACGTACGTCATAAAAAATACATAAGAGGATTATGTAACAAGGATTCTAGGCAAAACTTGGACATAAAAAATAACTCACAGTCCTGACACAGTGGAGTGTCGAATCACAACAAGGGACATGGATTTTAGGTAAAAATTTTCTCTCTTAGTTGACTATTATCTTACTTTGGGATGAATCGCTAACTTTCCTTTCCAATTACAGGTACTTTGTCGCATGACAAACTTTATGCCTAGTGTTCAAGTATCGTAGATGGAGGATGCTCAAGGGTAAATGGTTGTGCCTTGATCAAGACATGCGTGAAAGTGCAACTATGGATGTTACTGTCATTTGTGAGGGCCGCGAGCCCCAAGTGTTGCAAATGGAGGATGATTGGCCCTTGAGTATAATGCACCAGGAAATTACAATGTTAATGTAGAATCCACCTATTAGCTTCTTTTTTAAACTAGAGGGTAGGAAAATTTGAAGCCGAGATGAGGATACTGTTACCAACGGAAAGTGTATGGCTCCACATATTTTAGAAATTGTAGAGTTTCCCTAAAAATCCCAACACCACAAGTTGTAATATCCAACACCTATAAAATTTTGGATTTTTTTGGCCAATAGAATGTTGTCACTTACAAACTTGCAATATTTAAAAATTATGGTATTTATGCAAAATCATACACTTGTTATACGCTTTCCACAACACATTTACATATGCATGTAAACATTACAAAGATGTAAGTAAAGCCATAACTTAATATCGTATGTGAACAACCCTTTATATCCATCACATCCCTCCTACTTGCTATGATGGATGCTCGTGCACACTTTGATGAGTGGATCCACACGACTATCTTTGCCAACCAAGGTGATGAGATATTCCAGGTTTTCTCTAAGAACTTCGAACTTGAAAGCGTGCTCTCATCACTGGATCCCCCCCTTCGGGTTTTGGAAGACTTTGTGAGCACCATTGCTACATGCACATACTCCATCGAGGGATTAGACATGACTTGGGTGCCTTTGGAACAACTCATGGTATTTCAGGAAGGGAAGAATCACCAAAAAGTGGTGAATAGGTGTCTGGCCCATGTGGATCCTTCGCATAGAGTATGCACTGTTCCATGGGAAGTGCACTAGGTACATCACCTTTGGATCTTGTGGAGTGTGATTGTGCATTGGAAATTTACCTCGCATTGGATACACCCTTAGAGGAGGAGAGTGATGAAGATACAACTCCACATGTTGTTTCTATCACATACATCGGAGTGTGATTGCGCATTGGAAATTTACCCCACATTGGATACACCCTTAGAGGAGGAGAGTGATGAAGATACAACTCCACATGTTGTTTCTATCACATACACCGGAGAAAAACCAATTGAAGAGCTCATAAATATTGAAGAGGAACATCGAGTGGTGAAAGAGAAAGGGTTGGCTCTTGGTGCCATCTTCTTCAAAACAGCCACAAGTCAACAAACCCAACCTTGCCTCCTTGACACCCATTGAAGTAGATGGTGTACAATACTTGCTTCTATCAGATGTACTGTAATACTTGGAAATGAAGGAAGAAGAGTTATTTTCTATCCTAGTCAAGGATTCAATGGAAGACCTGATCGATTATGATTATATGGATGTGCATCCAACAATGGCAGAGATGGGAAGATATGATGGCACAAGCTTAAATACTGTGAGTGCGATCACAGCAGCAGAGGAGAATATTACCTCGATTGAAGAAGATTACCTTGTGCTCGATGCTGAATTCGAAGCACTACAGCATGATTTGTTCGGGCCAAGGCCCCAGCTTCGTACCAAAGAGTTTGTAGATCCCTCTGCCTAAAGAGGTGCCTTCCTGACATACGAGGAAATGAAGATACAAGATGATCTGGAGAAGGTGAGATTTCTAACTACCATATATTTTTATGCAATGAGACTTGATGGTAGGGTGCATCGGATCCCTCGGAGTCCATCGGTGAAATCTTGGCAAAAAATGATGCGTGCCAGCTGTCCTGTCCCTACCATCAAGTTTCATTGCTTTCTGATAACTCTAGGTTAGTCCCTAAATATATTGTTTGATTTGACTTTGTCATTCAGGACATACTGTATATAGATGAGTTTGCATTAAGGCAAGGAGGAGCTCGACATGCGGATCGATGCAAGAATTCATGTCTTAAGGAGTATATCGGTAACCTTGTTACAGATTTGGTGGTCTTCCATAAGAAGTGCTCACCAGGAGGGCAAGAAATAATCATCAAAATTTGAGCTTTGACCAATTTTGGACCTTTTTGGGCGATACCTGTGACATCTAGCTTGGAGAAGGTGGTGCTAATCAAGCGGTCAAAGCTTTTTTACTTGTTTGACCAAACACGGGGTGGAGCAATGTGTGTACTTGCGACATTAGGCGACCTCGCTAAAGTGTCAGATTTGCTTCTCTTGGAGAAAGAGCTAAAGGACTCCGCGCATCATTTTTGAAGCAAAGAAGGAACTTATATTTTCATCGGAAGCTAGCCCCTCCTCTCCACCGATGAAAACGCCAAGGAACAATTGAGAGTTCTTGTTGGCTATCAGCTTTTTATATCTACCATCACTAACATCCATCGCATGTATTTTTCTTGATGAATATAAGATACTTTACTTTGTCCTTATAAATAAATATTTATTAAATAAATGTGTGGTTCATATAAGTGTGACGATAATGTGTGATACGTGAATGATGCATTCGCATACGTTAACACAATTCAATGCCCAGTACTGCACTTGCGATTGTGTAAGTGTGACGATAATGTGTCGTACGTGAATGACGCATCTGCATATAATAACATAATTCAAACGTGTAATTAAGAGTTATGCGTTTCAAGAAACAAAATAAAACAACTTTACTCAATTATTTGAATTCAGTACACATCGCATGAGATATTATGTATATATAAATAAATATTCCAATGTGGCAGAGTATACAAAATTTTTTGGGCTTCCAAGATGTTATAGCGCTATAACACTCATTATAAACCTTGCATCATTAATCTAGTAAACTATGGCGGAGTCCCCTTGCCGTGTCAAAGCCGAATGATAAAGTTCATGTATTTATCTATGATTGTGACATGCTTTGCATGGATGGCTGCAAGCTATGTATCATCGAACAAGTCGATGAGAAACCTCTCTACAGCAGTTTGTAGGGTCTCCATGGCTGCAACAGTCCACCTTCTTGCTCGTGGGCTATCCCGCACTCGTGCCCAAAATCTTCCCATCCCTTTCAGCTCCAAGTCTTGCATGACTTCTTGAACAACTTTATGAATAGAACTTTTTGGGATGAGAAGCTCATATCCGTGTTGGATTCTCTTTATCTCTCGAAGGGCGACAGTGCCTGGTTTTTATCTCCTCTTCTTCTGTGGTGGTTCTTGTGCTCTACAGGGAGCACCTGTTGTTGCACTAGACGAGGCTCCACCTTGTGCTCCAGGTGGCGGGCCTTGGCGTGATGTCTTCCCGGGGCCAAAACTGCAACATGCTTGCTTGGTGCGTGCTATGTAAGCTCAAGGAGGGTAAGACGGAGAAGAGACAGAGGTTGGGGATGTGAAAATAGAGGAAGCAAAGAAATTAAGATGTGAAAATGAGAAGAAGAATGAACTTTTAACCGATTTAAACCCCAAAATCGGGTTAATGCAGCTTCATACACACTGTCCATCGTGTGATTGTAAATCCATAACCTTGTATCGAATGCGACGAAACTTCACACGCGCACTCGTTAGGTGGCCAAGAGCCCTTTTTTTTGTTAAAAAAGTGCCTGCAGACCCCTGGTCTGAAGTCTGGCGTTTGGAGCCACTTTCCTCGAAGTCTGGCATCTGGAGCCACTTTCATGACATGAAAGTGGCTCCAGACGCCAGACTTCAGACTAGGGGTATGTAGGCACTTTTTTTCAAAAAAAAAAAGGGCTCTTGGCCACCTAACGAGTGTGCATGTGAAGTTTCGTTGCATTCCAATATAGTTTAGTATTTTAAAAATTATCCCACACCAAAATTATGGATGGATTGAGAATTGAGAAATTAACATCACGCGACTACTGGCCCTTAGAAGCTTCGCACCACATAGACTATACAGAGGCATTAGGAGTAAAGTCTACAACAAGAAATGGTAAATTTTTGCATGTTATTCCTATTGAAATTGACAGTGCTAACAAAAACTGTAAGTAAGAATTGAAAATATAGCGAAGATGCACAGTCAAAGTTGAGAGTGAAGGACAAGTGTAAAATTTTAATTCATATTTTAAGGGCACATACAATAGTTTTACACTGGGACATAGTCATATGTCCAATGCATGAGGATAACACTATGCCAAAAAAGATAGCATTGCAAAGTGTGTTCATTCCATTGGAATGAATGCATCATTCATTGCTTGAAGATTTCTTACAAGTTGGAAGTCCTTGGGAGTTACAGTGATGCACTTCGCATGTATCACACAACGTTGAGCATCAGTCATCAAGTCAACTAAAAAGGCCTCTGCAGCACACTATAGAGCATGAAGACATTCTTTTGTGAAGCGATGAGGTCTATCCTGACCTTGTGCCAAAAACCACCTCCTGCTTTTTGTGCAGTAGAGATCTTGCACAATCTCGTGAACAATGCTCAAGAAGCTTGCCTTCGGAATGATGAGATCAAAAGAGCGTTGATACCTTCTAATTTCTCTCAAGGCCACTGTACCTGGCTTTCACTTGCATTTCTTGTGGGGATGATGAGGAGGACCCTTGTGAGGGTGACTTGAGGAAGGTGGATTAGATTGAGAAGGGGGTGCATCTGAGCTAGTAGATGCTCCAAGGGGCTGAATACAATATGGGGCTCTGAGCGGAAGCTTATTTGCAACTACCTTAGACCTAGCCATCTTTCCTGCACAAGAGATGTGAGAACTCAATGAATAAGATAAAAAGTGAAACCCTCTTTTATATAACCCTAAATTGTGAGACTCATTTGCATAGTTGCACACTCTCTCTTTCTCTCTTAAACTATGAATTGCATTCACACAGACTCACACTGTTCATCTTACTATCTTAGCTCTTTTTGAACCCATTTGCTGCCTTGTTAAAGCCTTGTTTCTAGCCACTTGGCATGGTTTTCTTTGGCACTTGACGCTTCATAATACACTCTTTTAGTGACACGACGTGATTCAATCATGTCTACAGTCGATTCATCAGCACTTTCATTTGCTCTCTTTTGCGAGAGTTTAGCTTCATCCGCTACTATAATCCTATACCACAAAGATAGCAATTGGATCATTGGATTGCTACCATTCACCCCTCCACTACGATTAGTTTTTCTTTGGTATGCACCACACGCTATCCAATGTGAATTTTTCATCCCTTGTGTGGACCAAATTTCGATGCTTCTCTTTTCTACAAAGTATGGTCCATGTGCTTCAAGGATATGCTACAAAGACACATATCACACATGAGTAAAACTATGCTCAATAGTTTATACAATTCATACAATTTTAAAATATTAACTTAGTACGCACCATGTAATGTGTGATAGAGCTTTTGCCCCATGCTTCCACCATGTTTTCGTAGAAGCTATGCACAACATTGATAAATTCTTGCTTATCTTCATTGTTAAACACCATCTTGTGAAGTAAGGGAGCCAATTTGTTAAGACTTATCCAAACTTAGCTTTGGCCAATCTTGTTTTTCCTCCATTACTTCGATCAAGAACTACAAAATGTAACTTTTTCCACCCATCGTAGTCCTGTGGCCTACGAACCATGACATTTCCTTCCTCATTGATGGGTATTGAGAGAAACTTCCTAGCCTTTGCTCCTTCAAAGCAAGGCTTTTTTGGCAAGTTACCAGATTTTCCTGATCTCTTCTCATCTTTTTCAATCGTCACTTGATGCTTGTGTAGCCCAATTTTTGATAGCACTCGCTCTACATTCCTACACGTTGCAATGGCTTCTTTTTAGTTCCTCGTTGGTTTGCTTTGATACTAACTATAACGTGTCCACCTGTTCGCTCGTAGGACACGTCTTAACAACCCATTGGGAAGAGAGTCCAGAAAGCATCTCCTGGCACTCCCACGGAATATCATGCGGTTTGCGATCTAGGTCTTCCCGAGTTTGGCATGAAGTGGAAGCATTCCAACCGTTCCCACTTAGGACCGACCTGAATCACGATTTTCCTAGTGGTCAAATTCCTAGAACAACAGCTAGCGTTGAACCCTAGGCGAACTACTTTACGCAGAAACATCACGGTTGAAGCGGATCCATGCTACACTTGGTTCAAGGAGAATGGGAAACGAGAGGGATGCAAAGCTCAACCTCTCTACCCATAAGGCATAGTCCCATTCCGTTCCCCTAAGATAGCATAAATCAGGATTCTAGTAACCTAGAATCTAGGTCAACGTTCCTTGTTGTCAACTTCCTTTCGAGAAAAGTTCCCAGTCAACTAGGATAGGACGGACCCATGGACACATCCACTGCACTTTCCTTAAGGTTGCTTTAGTTGTCTAATTACCTACCACATTTAGTTGAACATGCATAAAACAGCTTCCTTAATTAGCTAATTAGTCACCAGTTCCTTCACGTAATCTTAGCACTGACATAGAAAAACAGTGTCAAACAAGTTCCTTTTCAACATTTTATCTTATTAATCAGCCTTTGGAATACATCATAATAATCTAGCCTGAAGGCTATCCATAATCCACCCAAAGGCAATTCTATAATCCACCCCAGCAATCCTCACGGATTACTAATCCAAGTTTCCGCCCGTAGACTAGTATGCGGGCCTCGAGATCCAATCTCGAGTCACGTCGGCCTCTTGTGCAGGGCCCGGAAGGCAAGGGATTTACGGCCAAAGTCCCTCTAGCACCCAAGCATCCTCCTGCTCCAAGTAGCGCCCAACGGAGAGACCTCTTGCGGTGGGTTCCGTCCACGTTTCCAGCACGGCTAACAACCCCTTTGGTTAGGGTTAGGCAGACAGTCGGGGGTAGCTGATGCTGCCTCTCACTCTAGGCCTTCAACCTAAAGCATTAATTATTTTTCCATATTTAGTTCTTTGAGCAAAGCAATACAAACAATGCTCCTAAACTATACAAACACAATCAATCCAGTGGTTGTTTTATTTGGCCAACTGCTAAGGTGTGAATCCTTTTCTCCGAATTCATCCAACATTCAATCCAAGATCAATTGTGACTTGGCAAGATCCCCAAGGGTTTGTTTGTTTTACCCTTTTATCCTTGGGTTAGGGTTTATACCTTGTCAACCCAAATTAACCAACACCTTAGGTTCCTTAAGTTAAGACAGTAAATCCTGGCAACTTGTGCACAAATGTCACACTTAACTTGTGGGATCATTTCTCCCATCAATGGCGTTTCTTGGTCAAGAAATATGTTTAGCCAAGATGTAGGGTTTGGTAGTCTTCTTGACCCAACCCAACCCTAATTGTACTAGGCCGACAACGTTCGGATCTAGGGTTTCTAAACTCAATCCAAGTTTTAGTATTAGGTCGATCGATCCTTAGGATAAATCCCTAGATCGTTATTGTATGGGCATCCAATTAACCCAAACATTCCGTGAATGTGGGTAGGATCTTTGGGATCAAAAGTCTCGACTTGGCGTCCCAAGTGGGATACTAGGCAGAATTTTTAACGTGCTAGCTCCTACCTAGAACTTTGAAGTGTTCATCGTACCATCTAGTTAAGCTTTTACGAATCCCTTGAGGGTTATAACATTACAAATGATCTACCTTAAATGATCTAATTGTCTTGCGACAAGAATGATCTTTGCTCAAAGGAGATGCAAATACTTTTCCTAAGAGATGCAAAAAAATAGATTCAAGATGCAACGTTCCATGTAACTCTGCAAATCATAGAGTTTTCCTTCAATGCAACTATAGGGTTTGCAATTGACCATTTCTTTTTCTTACTAGAATCATAATGATTGACAATTTGGGGGTAACCCACATAAACCTTACTCAGATTTACACTAAGAACTTTGCCTACAACCTTTCGTTTAATGCAATTGAATTTTAGTCTTTCATATGACATGCAACCTTTTCTAGATACAACTTCGATAGATGAAGTTTATGCATGAAAAATATCATAGGATTATTGTTGACTTAATCCAACCTACGGCAATTAATCCGTCTTAAAATACAAGCATCTTTGCATACAACATGCAAGGCCATGGTTTCATTTCCATGCAATGCAACTGCTTGGACAACATCGACAATGATTATGTCATTCAAATCTACAAGTAGAAAATTACCTAAATGCCTTATGCGATTTTCTTTTCCACGGTCAATCAAAGATGCATTTAAAAAATTTCATATTTTAAACCTAGGCAATATGTGCTTAGGATTTGCAACAAGCAAGCAACCCAATTGCATGACATGCACTAACTCTTGTAAATCGTTCAAGGAGATAATTTCCCAACTAGACTACGTGAATTCGAAACATGCGTAAATGCATTCTTCCCATGAAAATTTAACATGCCTAATGCGTTGCTTTAATGCGGAATCATTCTTTTAAGAACTTGGGCTTGAGGGCTCGTAGGGATGTCCACACGTATGCTTGGGGAAGAACCCCCTGCATGTGCGCCTCTTGCCATTTTCTTGGGAGCCATTGAATTCTGGTCCAACAACTCTTCTTTGACTCTTTCGCGTATCAAATCACCTTTTGCCCTAGACTTTCTATTCTGTGCGGGACACGGTCCTCACAGAATGTGATTTTTGGCTAAACCGCAATGGTGAGGGTGAACAAGGCTTATAGAAGCCTTGTTTTTAGAAGCTTCTAGGAAGCTTCTATGCTTTTGAGCAGAAGCTACGTGGACAGAGAAGAATTAGTTTAGTTGGAGAAGATGCTGATGACGAAGATGGAGGTGATAATGATGATGGTGATGGTAGAATGGAGGCGGCAGCAACGCTGCAATAGGTGGCAGTGGGCGGCGTGTGGCGGCGGCTTCCTGGAGTGGCAGCACTCTCTGACAGCACGGCCTGCTCTTCTCTCTCTTTGTGCCTCCCCCAAGCTTAAGGGGAGGGGTGGTTTTATAGTGCTAAGGGGGGGGAGGGAAGGTAGCCTCCATGAATCGCCTGCATGCCACTCCCCATGACCTCCACGTCTCAAGGAGTTCTCACACTCCCACTCACACTCCTCTCCCCTACCATGCATTGTCAAGATTGTGGGAGAGAAGGAAGGAGTCTCACTTGAAGCTTTCTTGCTTGCACAATGGGGGAATACACATAGAGGTGGAGGCTGAAAACAGTTTTCCTCTTCTTAGTTGTGTAAGCCAAAGAGAATTCTAGTACATAGAAATAGAAGAACCCTATATATGGGTCTCAAAACAAACTCAACTAACTAAGGTGGCATACTAACTGAGCCATGAACTAGAGTAGATAAGGATAGCTGTCATCTAGCTATTATTCATGGACGGTGTACCAACCGCATCTGCAACAACTGACAAGTCGGTGACATAAATGCACAATGGTCACCCTGGCATATCACGAGTGGAGCTCGATATCTCAATACTCCCCCTCGAGCTCAATCCCAATTCCTGCACACCAAGCAAGTCTCTGAACTTGCGCAGCTTCTCTGCGCCCAATGCCTTCGTGAATATGTCAGCTACCTGATCCTCTGTGCTGACATAAACTAGATCAATAAGACCTAGAAAAACCCTCTCCTGCACATAGTGATAATGCACCTCAATGTGCTTTGTTCTAGTATGATAGACTGGGTTATTTGCCAAGTGTATACTACTCATCTTGTCACAATAAATGACAACTGGCCCATCTGTAGGCTGATGCATATCATAAAGTAGCTTATGCAACCAAGCTACCTCACATGCAGCCATTGCTGCACCCCTGTACTCAGCCTCTGTGCTCGACAAGGCAATTGTAGGCTGTTTCTTGCTGCTCCAAGTGACTGTAGCACTCCCAAAAGAGAACACATATCCACTGGTAGATTGTCTATCAGAAATACTACCAGCCCAATCAACATTAGTGTATCCATGCAACTGTATTTGAACCCCAGTCTCATAAAATAGTCCATACTGCAATGTGGACTTCACATATCTGAGTATGCATCTAGCCGCATCCAAATGTGGTTTCCTTGGAGCCTGCATAAACTGACTTACCAATCCAACAGCATAGCTCAAATCTGGCCTGGTAATAGTCATATAAATCAAACTTCCTACTATGCGTCTGTACATAGTAGGGTCTTCCAGAAGCTCACCTGCATCTGCACTTAGCTTCACATTCTGCTCCAAAGGAACTGAAATAGGCTTACAGCCTGTCATCCCATATTTGGACAGCATGTCCAGTCCATACTAACTCTGCAAGAGCTGTATCCCACTTGGTGATCTAATCACCTCAATGCCCAAGAAATAACGCAGCTCTCCCAAATCCTTCATCTCAAACTTCTGCTTCAATAGCATTTTCACATGAAGGATATCTTCATCACTGTCACCTGTCATAATCAAATCATCAACATAAATGACAAGTAGCATAATACCTTTCTCTAATTTTCTCACATAAAGTGAGAAATCTGCCTTGGAAATCCGAAAGCCAATGGTGAAATCTGCCTTGGAAATCTGCCTTGGAAATCTGAAAGCCATACAATGCTTTCTTCAACCTGCAAACAAACTCAGGATGAACGGCATGCACATAACCTGGTGGCTGCTCCATATAGACCTCTTCTTGCAAATCACCATGCAAGAAGGCATTCTTTACATCCATCTGATGTAAATACCATTCCTTTGATGCAACCATAGCAATGACTGCTCTTACGGTTGCCATCCTTGCAACCGGACTGAATGTTTCTTCATAATCAATGCCATATGTTTGTGCATACCCCTTGACTACTAATCTTGCCTTGTGCGTTGTGCTTCACCTTATAAACCCACTTACAACCAATTGCATTCTTATCTTTAGGCAAAGATACCAACTCCCATGTAGCATTTGCTTCCAAGGCATCCATTTCTTCATCCATGGGTTTCTCCCAATTTTCTTTTCCCATGGCTTGCTCAAAAGAAGTGGGTTCTGGTTCCTGTATCACTTTGACCATATAGGCATAGTGAATGGCTGTAAATCCATCATATTTCAGCCTATCCACAGGATACCTAGCTCTGGTACACCTGCGCAAAGTAGGTTCACTCCCAGGTGCTCTCAAAATATCCCTGGTCTTCCTTACTCTAGGTGTAACAATAGAAGGAATACCCAACTCATTATCAATGCTCTGTTCTGAGCCACTGGATTCACCATCCACATAAGAGTGACCTGCATTCACATCAAACATGGGCTGATCTACCTTCTCTTTTCCTTTTCATGATACTGCATACCACTATCTACATTGCTTTGAGAAGATTCTCTTGATCTCAATCTGCCTATCCATGGCGAAGAATGTGAACCACTGCTAGAGGACGCTCCAGGTCCACTAATATTTTGTAACTGCTGCTGTGAATTCTGTGCAGCATTACCATTTTGTGCGTCTACATCATCAATCACATTTACTGGTTTATACCAGCTACTCATCTCATCAAAAACAACATCTCTGCTCACTGTAAACTTATGAGTAGAAGGGTTATAGCATCTATACCCTTTCTACTGCAAAGAGTAACCAATAAAGATGCACTTCTCAGCTTTTGGATCCAACTTGGATCTCAACTCATCTGGCACATGAACATAGACAATGCAAACAAAAATCTTCAAATGAGAAATATCTGGTTTTCTAGTAGTATACCTCTCCTTTGGAGTTATCCCATGTATTGCTACAGTGGGAGTCCTATTCATTATGTAGATTGTTCTAGCAATTGCTTCAGCCCAGTAAAAATCTGGCAAGTCTTTTTCATTGAGCATGGCACGAGATACCTCTCCAATATGCCTGTTTTTCCTTTCTGCAATTCCATTTTGTTGTGGGGTATGACTGCATGAATATTGCTGCTTTATGCCATGCTCCTGCAGGAATCTTGCAAACTCATTTGAGAGGTACTCTCCCCTTCCATCTGACCTTAGGCATTTTATTTGCAGGCCAGTTTCTTTTTCAACCATAGCTTTAAGAGTTTTGAAATGCCCAAAAACTTCACTTTTCTTTTTCATAAAATACACCCAAACTTTTCTGCTATAGTCATCAATAAAAGTGACAAAATAATGATAGCCTCCAAGAGATGTAGCTTTAGTAGTCCACACATCAGAGTGGATTAATTCCAATGGCTTCTAACTCTCTTGAACATGTCCAGGAAATGGTTTCCTTGCCTGTTTTCCAAACTGACAGGATTCACATACCTTATGCATTTCTGCAACCTTGAATTTTGGCAATCCTGCAACAGTATTTTGGGCCTGCATTGATTTAAGTCACTATACATTAACATGACCAATGCGTTTATGCCAGATATCAATATCTGCAACTACACCAGTCCCATGTGCAAACATTGTTGCACTCAATTCAGGCATGTCTGCATCCAACGTAAACATTCTGCCCTTCTTCTTTCCTTTTGCTATCAAGTGACCTTTATTTTTCATATCCTCAACAAAGCATCCATGAGGATTAAATTTGACCTGCAAGCCCTGCTCAACCATTTGACCAACAGAAACCAGATTCTTGGTGATATTCGGGACATGAAATACATCTGACAGGTATTTGTTTTTCCTATCCTGCATAGACAAAGGAATTTTTCCAATCTGCATAATAGGATGTGCAGTATCATCACCAGTCTCCACAAATCCTGGTTTTTCCATTTTCATTGCATCCTCCATCCATTCTGCATGACCTGTCATGTGGTTTGATACACTTGAGTCAACATACCATACATCGTTGCTTTCTTTTGCAGTTGTCACAGAATTGTTCATGTGCTGCACCATAAACAAATGCTCATTTCTGTCATCACCCTGTCTACTAGAAGATGCATAATTCCCTTGTTGCAATTTTCCATTCATGATGTCATTCTGCTTTTTATAACAGTCTTTAGCCATATGACCCATTTTACCACAGTAGTAGCATTCAACATTGCTGTTTGCATTTTGGCCTCTTTGCCATCCACCACGACCTCTTTGGCTCCCCCTGCCTCCAGAGTTACCACGTCCTCCTCCATAGGACTGGTTTTCTTGAGTTTGTTGCATATTCTGATTTCTACCACGCTCTCCAAATCGGCCTTCTCTACCTCTGCCTCTACCTCTTCCAGAATTTGAGTAGAAGACAGCTTCTTTTGAAGTTCCTCCTGAAGAAGATGCACCACCATTTCTCTGCTCCTCAGAAATTAGAAGAGCAATCAACTCCTCAAAATCAGGAAATCTTTCACGGATGGAAATGGATGTTTGGAACTGTGCATAATCCTTTCCTAGACCATTCAAGGTCATGGAAACTAAATCATCATCTTCCACTGGTGACCCAATGGAAGCAAGTGCATCTGCGATCTTCTTCACCTTCATGTGGTAGTCATTGATGCTCATACTTTCTCTTTGCACATTGTGCAACTCTTGCTTGAGCTGCATTTTCCTGGCTTGCGTATTTGTACTATACATTTTTGACAAAGTATCCCATGCCTCCTTTGGCGTACTTGCATCTTGAATATGCACAATCATAGAGTCTGAAATGCTGATAGACAGCCAGTACATAACTTTCCTGGCTCTCTCATGCCATGCTTTAAATGCTTGCATTTGCCGTTGATTGGGAACATTAGGAAGAACTGGTTCTTCTTCATTTCCTGCAACAAATTCCCAATATCCTTTTCCCATAAGGAAATTCGTCATTCTAAACTTCCATGCTTGGAAGTTGTTCTTGTCAACCTTTTCAGTGACAATCTGTGAAAGAGAATCGGACGCCATTACAGAACACTGCAAAAAATTCTGTCACTGCAAAGAACACAGTTTTAGCCTCACAAGGGCAAATCTGCAAAACTAATGAAAGTGTTATTTGACCACACAGTCACTTCCTAGTGACGATTTTGCATCAACAGGCAATAAGGATGATTCTGTAACTCCCAATGTCTTTGCGCACAGGCATACGATGCAATTTCTATAGTAACTTTTCATTGACCTGTAGAACAGTGGTCGCACAGCATAAAACTGGGCCTTTTCCTGAGTGCATGCAAAAAACTTCCACCTCCAAAACAGGCCCCGAAATGGCCTCAAATAAAAAAAACAGGGATACCGAGGGCTAAAACCGCATCTGCAAACTGACAAGTTGGTGACATAAATGCACAACGGTCACCCTGGCATATCACGAGTGGAGCTCGATATCTCAACATGCATTGACTGAGGGGAGGGGATAAATAATAATAATAATTTGCCTTGATCTTAACCCTTATCCATTTGGCCTTCCTGTAAAGGGTGTTTTCGTGCGGCTTACGGGTTCTAGCCTCGGCTTTATTTGCACAACGGGGTTGGGGTTTATTATTGCCTCATTATCACGCGCGTGGGGTAAGGATTTAGCCACTGACATTATTTCGTTGTGAGAGATGGCTTAGCACAGCTTTTGCGGGGGTGTGCGGTGATCAAAGATCTTTAATATTTCGAGTGAAAATATTATATCTATAAATTTTTTTGTTTGTTTGTGTAAAGTCTGATTTTCTTCTGTTTTCTTCTGTTTTGTTTTTGTTTTGGCAGTTGAGATGGTTGAATGAATGTTTTGAGAGATGTTTGAGGTTGTGTTAAAAGGTTTATGAAATATTGAATTGGTTTTGGTTTAGTTTTTATGGTCTCTGTTGATCTTCTATAAGGTTCTGTAGTTCTGTAGTTCTATATTTCTGTTGCTCTGTGGCTTGTTGTGTTTGTTTTTATTGAGTGTTATGTTGGATGTATGGATTTTTTGGAAAGCGTTTTTGTTTAAGGAAAGGATGAATGGAAGCTCTATTCAAGTTAATTGAAGTGAAGAAGTAGCTGTTGAAGATTCACAGAAGGTTACAGAAGAACAGTGATAGAAGCTAGATCTCACAGGACACTATGATGTCTCTGGTAGCTCTTCGCATTTGATATACCTTTTGGGAGGTGTATTCACGACCAAGAGAGGAGAATTTAGTGTCATTCTTGAGTATTTTAGTGAGGCTATGATGTATTATTGAGAGAGAAAGAGTATGTGAGAGAGAGAAGTGAGAGAAATTCAGTTCTATGCCTAAAAACAATGTATCTACTAGGAGAGATAGAGAGAGAACTATGAAGACATTCAAGATGAATACTATGTGATTTATTTCCATCCAAAAACGGTGTATTTCTTTGTGTTCCTATTTGTCATGATGATTTTTATGAAGATGTTGAAGATTATGGTTGATTCTATCAAATCCGTGGGAGATATCTACTATGATGCTGCGTGAAGATTTTTTCTTTTCCTTGTTTCGGTTCTCTAAAGAATGAAATAAAATCTTGTTGATGTTACAAGATAGATTTTATTGTAGTAGAATCCCCTTTTCCTTGGTGTTTCTCTTGGGGTTCCATGTTTTTGGTGCGCAGCTAGGGAAACTTGCCATCAACAAGCATCAAAAGAGGCTGACAATGAAGGAAATGGCATTACCAAGAAGAGGGGAATTCAACGAATGCTTGTAAAGTTCATTTTTCCACTGAAAAGTTGGAGATTCTTATTTCCAAATCCACTTTCTACAATAAGTTCATCCCATAATGGAGGAAACATACTACCATCATGATGCAAGCTCTATGTGGTGGACTATTTTCTCTTCCTATTGAAGCAACATAAACTTGTATCTTGGTGGCAAATTGTTTGGGAACAAACTGAAGGGTAGAAACACAGAGAATGACCATCCATGGAAGATTTGATATTCATTGAGAAGTTTTCAGACATCATCAAGTGGGAGATAGTGAAGAAGCTTTAGGAGTTGTGGTCAGTGGAGGTTCATGAAAACAAGAAAGAAAAGAGTTGGAATTTGTTTGTGGATGCTCAATAGCAAGATACATGGGATGCTTGGTGTTCTAACAATCTTCTATTTGTCCAATTAGCAACCCACTGGAAGTTGGTAGATAGAGTGTTTTTTACAACATACACTATTGAAACCATCAGAAGCTGGCATTATTATGATGATGGCACAACAACGATCCTAAGAATAATGAGTTTTGATACTTTCAGAACGGAATATCTCCCTCTTTGTAGTGGTTTGAAAGCTAAATTCAAATATGTTGAAAGAAGGAAGTAGAAGAGAGGTTGACTAGAGAATCCTCCAAAGACTGAAGCCCCCTCTGATTTTGTTATGTTGAGTACAAACCAAGTGGTTAGAGCCAACCCCTAATGAATGACACAATCAAGAGGCAAGCACTAGAATGAGTCTAGAGGTATGTGAGAAGAGAGAAGGTAAGAATCAAGGCTGAGAATGAGCTTGCAGCAGAAGCCTCCTTTGATGCCCTAAAAGCACTCTTTATAGAAGTCTCCATGGCAACTCAAGGTCCCCTTCCTAGTCAAATTTGTCCCAAAAATATTGATGACAGGCCAACAAATGTAGTCCCATTGCCAATTTTTAAGGGAGAGTACAATGAAGACCCTGATCTCAATGTAGCAGAATTTATGATAGCATGTGTGGCTAACAATGCCAGAAACCCTAAGGATTGGTTAGAAATATTCCTCGCCACTTTCAAGGGTGCGGCGTTTCAATGATATGAGAGACAAGAAACAGGAAATTTTGGCACATGGGATGACCTGAAGTTGGCCTTCCTCACAAAATTCAAGTGTGAAGGTTTTGAAGAGTGGATGTGAAAGGAGTTCATGAACTAAGTCAATCCTCTGGAGAAAGAGTAGAAGCTTATGTCTCGCGAATGGAATCTGTCTTGAAGAGATGGACCAATCATCATTTGGATGAAGGCATCCAAAAAGGAGTATTCTTTAGAGGTCTACAACTAGAAGTTTTCAAGTTCGTGGAATTGAGAAGACCAGTCAACCTACAAGCTGCATTGGAAGGTGCAAGACTGTATGACGAAGTTGAAGGAAGGTTGTCAATGACCTCAGGAAGAGGAGTCTTACCTCCTCCCATGCTAGGAATGGTATACCCACCAAATGCAGCCCCAAGGACAGTTCCCTACCCCTATTCTGAGATGCAAACAATACCGCAGTACAATGCACCTAATCCACAGTGGCCACAAACAACAATGCCTCAAATGATGGTTCAACCACAACAACAGTGGCCTCAAATAGTTCCTCCAATGGTGACTCAGCAATAGTGAAACCCTACCAACTGGAATCAACAACCCCAAGTATCAGCAAGAGCTTTGAATCAGAATCAGAATAGAGGATCCTCTGGATCAATCCAACCAATATATGCAGTAATAATAGAAGCTTCTCAAAACCCTACTACAAGTGCTTTGGGAGATGAAAGTTTGAAGGACTACCTGTCCAATTCAGTCACAAGTATCAAGAAAGAGCTTATGGATGTAATTACAGAGTAGCTACAGACACTAAAGGTAAATACCACCAATATATTCACTCTTGTGGGAGGTGGGAGAGATGTGATGCTTTCTAATACATGGTGCGGAATATGCCATCAAGCAAGACATTTAGCCATTGAATGTACCCGAAAACCAACCATTCCTGGTGCCTTTTTTTCGTACTGTTTGAGGAAGAAGCATGCAGAGGATATCTGCTCTCTGAAAGAGATGCATGAACAAAGACATGTCAAGATTGTGGGAGAGAAGGAAGGAGTCTCGCTTGAAGCTTTCTTGCTTGCACAATGGGGGAAGACACACAAGGGTGGAGGCTGAAAACAGTTTTCCTCTTCTTAGTTGTGTAAGCCAAAAGAACTCAAGTACAAAGAAATAGAAGAACCCTATATATGGGTCTCAAACCAAACTCAACTAACTAAGGTGGCATACTAACTGAGCCACGAACTAGAGTAGATAAGGATAGCTATCATGTAGCTATTATTCATGGGCGGTGTACCAACCGCGTCTGCAACTGACAAGTCGGTGACATAAATATACAACGGTCACCCTGGCGTATCACGAGTGGAGCTCGATATCTCAACACTCCCCCTCGAGCTCAATCCCAATTCCTGCACACCAAGCAGGTCTCTGAACTTGCGCAGCTTCTCTGCGCCCAATGCCTTCGTGAATATGTCAGCTACCTGATCCTCTGTGCTGACATAAACTAGATCAATAAGACCTAGTAAAACCCTCTCTCGCACATAGTGATAATGCACCTCAATGTGCTTTGTTCTAGCATGATAGACTGGGTTATTTGCCAAGTGTATACTACTCATGTTGTCACAATAAATGACAACTGGCCCATCTGTAGACTGATGCATATCATAAAGTAGCTTATGCAACCAAGCTACCTCACATGCAGCCATTGCTGCACCCCTGTACTCAGCCTCTGTGCTCGACAAGGCAACTGTAGGCTGTTTCTTGCTGCTCCAAGTGACTGCAGCACTCCCAAAAGAGAATACATATCCACTGGTAGATTGTCTATCAGAAATACTACCAGCCCAATTAGCATCAGTGTATCCATGCAACTGTATCTGAACCCCAGTCTCATAAAATAGTCCATACTCCAATGTGGACTTCACATACCTAAGTATGCGTCTAGCCGCATCCAAATGTGGTTTCCTTGGAGCCTGCATAAACTGACTTACCAATCCAACAGCATAGCTCAAATCTGGCCTGGTAATAGTCATATAAATCAAACTTCCTACTATGCGTCTGTACATAGTAGGGTCTTCTAGAAGCTCACCTGCATCTGTGCTCAGCTTCACATTTTGCTCCAAAGGAACTGAAATAGGCTTACAGCCTGTCATCCCATATTTGGACAGCATGTCCAATCCATACTGCCTCTGCAAGAGCTGTATCCCACTTGGTGATCTAATCACCTCAATGCCCAAGAAATAACGCAGCTCTCCCAAATCCTTCATCTCAAACTTCTGCTTCAATAGCATTTTCACATGAAGGATATCTTCATCACTGTCACTTGTCATAATCAAATCATCAACATAAATGACAAGCAGCATAATACCTTTCTCTGTTTTTCTCACATAAAGTGAGAAATCTGCCTTGGAAATCTGAAAGCCAATAGTGACAAGATACTGTCCTATCTTGTCAGACCATGCTCTAGGTGCTTGCTTCAAGCCATACAAGGCTTTCTTCAACCTGCAAACAAACTCAGGATGAACAGCATGCACATAACCTGGTGGCTGCTCCATATAGACCTCTTCTTGCAAATCACCATGCAAGAAGGCATTCTTTACATCCATCTGATGTAAAGACCATCCCTTTGATGCAGCCATAGCAATGACTGCTCTTACGGTTGCCATCCTTGCAACCGGACTAAATGTTTCTTCATAGTCAATGCCATATGTTTGTGCATACCCCTTGACTACTAATCTTGCCTTGTATCTGTTCACAGAACCATCAGCATTGTGCTTCACCTTATAAACCCACTTACAGCCAATTGCATTCTTACCTTTAGGCAAAGGTACTAACTCCCATGTAGCATTTGCTTCCAAGGCATCCATTTCTTCATCCATGGCTTTCTCCCATTTTTCTTTTCCCATGGCTTGCTCAAAAGATGTGGGTTCTGGTTCCTGTATCACTTTGACCATATATGCATAGTGAATGGCTGTAAATCCATCATATTTCAGCCTATCCACAGGATACCTAGCTCTTGTAGACCTGCGCAAAGTAGGTTCACTCCCAGGTGCTCTCAAAACATCCCTGGTCTTCCTTACTCCAGGTGTAACAATAGAAGGAATACCCAACTCATCATCAATGCTCTGTTCTGAGCCACTGGATTCACCATCCACATAAGAGTGACCTGCATTCACATCAAACATGGGCTGATCAACCTTCTCTTTTCCTTTTCGTGATACCTGCATACCACTATCTGCATTGCTTTGAGAAGATTCTCCTGATCTCAATCTGCCTGTCCATGGCAAAGAATGTGAACCACTGCTAGAGGACGCTCCAGGTCCACTAATATTTTGTGACTGCTGCTGTGAATTCTATGTAGCATTACCATTTTGTGCATCTTCATCATCAATCACATTTACTGGTTTATACCAGCTACTCATCTCATCAAAAACAACATCTCTGCTCACTGTAAACTTACGAGTAGAAGGGTTATAGCATCTATACCCTTTTTGCTGCAGAGAGTAACCAATAAAGATGCACTTCTCAGCTTTTGGATCCAACTTGGATCTCAGCTCATCTGGCACATGTACATAGGCAATGCAACCAAAAATTTTCAAATGAGAAATATCTGGTTTCCTACCAGTATACCTCTCCTCTGGAGTCATTCCATGTATTGCTGCAGTGGGAGTCCTGTTCATTATGTAGACTGCTGTAGCAACTGCTTCAGCCCAATAAAAATCTGGCAAGTCTTTTTCATTGAGCATGGCACGAGATACCTCTCCAATATGCCTGTTTTTCCTTTCTGCAATTCCATTTTGTTGTGGGGTATAACTGCATGAATATTGCTGCTTTATGCCATGCTCCTGCAAGAACTTTGCAAACTCATTTGAGAGGTACTCTCCCCCTCCATCTGACCTTAGGCATTTTATCTGCAAGCCTGTTTCTTTTTCAACCATAGCTTTAAGAGTTTTGAAATGCCCAAAAACTTCACTTTTCTTTTTCATAAAATACACCCAAACTTTTCTGCTATAGTCATCAATAAAACTGACAAAATAATGACAGCCTCCAAGAGATGCAGCTTTAGTTGTCCACACATCAGAGTGAATTAATTCCAATGGCTTCTCACTCTCTTGAACATGTCTAGGAAATGGTTTCCTTGCATGTTTTCCAAACTGACAGGCTTCACATACCTTATGCATTTCTGCAACCTTGAATTTGGGCAATCCTGCAACAATATTTTGGGCCTGCATTGATTTAAGTCGCTGTACATTAACATGACCAATGCGTTTATGCCAGATATCAATATCTGCAACTACACCGGTCCCATGTGCAAACATTGCTGCACTCAATTCAGACATGTCTGCATCCAATGTAAACATTCTGCCCTTCTTCTTTCCTTTTGCTATCAAGCGACCTTTATTTTTCATATCCTCAACAAAGCATCCATGAGGATTAAATCTGACCTGCAAGCCCTGTTCAACCATTTGACCAACTGAAACCAGATTCTTGGTGATATTCGGGACATGAAATACATCGGACAGGTATTTCTTTTTCCCACCCTGCATAGACAAGGGAATTTTTCCAATCTGCACAATAGGATGTGCAGTATCATCACCAGTCTCCACAAATCCTGGTTTTTCCATTTTCCTTGCATCCTCCATCCATTCTGCATGACCTGTCATGTGGTTTGATGCACCTGAGTCAACATACCATACATCATTGCTTTCTTCTGCACTTGTCATAGAATTGTTCATGTGCTGCACCATGAACAAATGCTCATTTCTGTCATCACCCTGTCTACTAGAAGATGCATAATTCCCTTGTTGCAGTTTTCCATTCATGATGTCATTCTACTTTTTATAGCAGTCTTTAGCCATATGACCCATTTTACCACAGTAGTAGCATTCAACATTACTGTTTGCATTTTGGCCTCTTTGCCATCCACCACGACCTCTTTGGCTCCCCCTGCCTCTAGAGTTACCACGTCCTCCTCCATAGGACTGGTTTTCTTGAGTTTGCTGCATATTCTGATTTCTGCCACGGCCTCCAAATCGGCCTCCTCTACCTCTGCCTCTACCTCTTCCAGCATTTGAGTAGAAGACAGCTTCTTTTGAAGTTCCTCCTGAAGAAGATGCACCACCATTTCTCTGTTCCTCAGAAATTAGAAGAGCAATCAACTCCTCAAAATCAGGAAATCTTTCACGAACTGAAATGGATGTCCGAAACTGTGCATAATCCTTTCCTAGACCATTCAAGGTCACGGAAACTAAATCATCATCTTCCACTGGCGACCCAATGGAAGCAAGTGCATCTGCAATCTTCTTCACCTTCATGTGGTAGTCGTTGATGCTCATACTTTCTCTTTGCACATTATGCAACTCTTGCTTGAGCTGCATTTTCCTGGCTTGCGTATTTGTGCTATACATTTTTGACAAAGTATCCCATGCCTCCTTTGGCGTACTTGCATCCTGAATATGCACAATCATAGAGTCTGAAATACTGATAGACAGCCAATACATAACTTTCCTGGCTCTCTCATGCCATGTTTTAAATGCCTGCATTTGTTGTTGATTGGGAACATAAGGAAGAACTGGTTCTTCTTCATTTCCTGCAACAAATTCCCAATATCCTTTTCCCATAAGGAAATTCGTCATTCTAAACTTCCATGCCTGGAAGTTGTTCTTGTCAAGCTTTTCAGTGACAATCTGTGAAAGAGAATCAGACGCCATTACAGAATACTGCAAGAAATTCTGTCACTGCAAAAAACACAGCTTCACCCTCACAAGGGCAAATCTGCAAAACTGGCGAAAGTGGTATTTGACCACACAGTCACTTCCTAGTGACGATTTTGCATAAACAGGAACCAAGGATGATTCTGAAACTCCCAATGTCTCTGCGCACAAGCATACGATGCAATTTCTACAGTAACTTTTCACCGACCTGTAGAACAGTGGTTGCACAGCATAAAACTGAGCCTTTTCTTGAGTGCGTGCAGAAAACTTCCGTTTGCAAAACAGGCCCCGAAATGGCCTCAAATAAAAAAAACAAGGTCGCCAAGGGCTAAAGCCCTATCCCGCAGCATATACTGCCCTCTTGCTTCACCGCGAAGGGCGTCTCAACCTGAGACAATGCACTCCTGCAATTTCCGGCTGTGCTACCTGCAGAGATCTGCTCCCAAAACAGGAAATGAAAGCAACACTGCTCCTCTTACCAGACCACCGCGAGCTTGGCTTGCTTTCTTGAGCTCCTTACCACGAACAAGGCTCTGATACCATGTCAAGATTGTGGGAGAGAAGGAAGGAGTCTCGCTTGAAGCTTTCTTGCTTGCACAATGGGGGAAGACACACAAGGGTGGAGGCTGAAAACAGTTTTCCTCTTCTTAGTTGTGTAAGCCAAAAGAACTCAAGTACAAAGAAATAGAAGAACCCTATATATGGGTCTCAAACCAAACTCAACTAACTAAGGTGGCATACTAACTGAGCCACGAACTAGAGTAGATAAGGATAGCTATCATGTAGCTATTATTCATGGGCGGTGTACCAACCGCGTCTGCAACTGACAAGTCGGTGACATAAATATACAACGGTCACCCTGGCGTATCACGAGTGGAGCTCGATATCTCAACAAGACAGAAAGATGAAAATGCAAGATTCAACTTACTACAATATAAAATGACAACGCAAGACATTGGACCAAAGCCTAGGGAGTTTGGTCCTAATTTTGATCCAAGGAGGTTTTCCTCTCAAAGTTAGAGAGGCAACAGTTTGGCAGTGGTTAGAGGTGAAAGGTGGAATGTAATAGATGTGGAGAAAAGGGTCATATCTCACTGAATTGTCCAAACCCTAGAAGATCTGTGGATTACAAGTCCTTATGTAGCCAATGCAAAGAAGAAGGCCATATTACAAAATATTATCCAAGTCCAGCACCTGTCAAATCTACTTCTGATACCCAACAGAAGACCCAAGAACCTGCTTTCAATTTGGTGGAATTAGAAGTGGCCGCAATAACACGAGCAACGAAGGGAGAACATGTAGTTCCAAAAGAGAATGTTCCTTCTACCAAGACTGTGAAGTTCAACCTCCTTGGGGAAAAACAGACCAATGCAATCCAAAATAAGGAGGCACAGAGCACCATAGGGCCATAGAGAGCTACAAAGACAGTTGCAAAGGCAAGACCAAAGGTCCAAGAAATAGACGATGCAGAAGTCCCTCCTCATGAAGACGAAGCACATATGTTGCCGCTCTTGGAAGAAAAAGGGAAGATAAAAGTGGGTGTGGCCTTGTTTCCTAGTCGATTGGAAAAGCCTATAGATCCTATTAAAGAGTATGATTTGGTCAAAGACCTAGACACCTTTAAACCGAACCTAACATTTCAACAGTTTCTGATGCTATCCCCCTATTTGCTGAAAAAAGTTCAAAAGCATCTTGACAAGAAGACACAGACTAAGGATTGCTCCCCCAACAACAACAAAGTCCAACAAAGCCTCAAAACGTCTGAAGGAAGTATATGTGGCTAATGCCTTCCTAGATCCTGGAACTCTAGAGATTAGTGTATGGATAGAAGGATGCTTCATTTTAAATGCATTGATTGATGGAGGCTCATCAGTAAACATAATGACAGATGAGACAATGAAGGATCTAGGTTTGCAAGGAATGCAACCTACCTAGTGGCTTATCAGATTGGCAGATCAAAGCAGAATTAAACTATGGGGCATCCTCCCATATGTAAAAACAACCCTTGCAAGAAGAGACTATTGACTGACATATTTAGTGGTCAAACCAAAATCTTATGGGACCTCATATCCTCTACTGTTGGGAAGACCTTCGCTTTTTGAAGCAAGAGCCAGGACAGATTGGTTCAAAGGAACCCTAACCCTAGGCAGAGGACCTAACAAAGTGGTGTTGAAATTGTATGGATTGCAAAAAGGCAATGGATCCACATCCATCGAAGTCATAACAGACTCCCCCAATGAAGTAACATATGGTACATCAGGAGACAAAGAGGCTATTAAATAGATTTTTCCCAAGCAAACATATGCATAGTCCCTAACAGTGGCTACTATAATCCAAGTACCGAAGGAAGCAAAGTCTTTGTCCATGGGAGAATACTTACTGTCTCAACTAGAATTGACTTTCAAACTCATGGTATAGAGCTATTGTAGCTAAACCTTTGTTGGGTTTTTCAACCCATTCAGTGAAGCTTTTTTTTGTCACAAGGCCGGAGTCTTCTAAAAAAAAATCTTCCCGTAGGGCTTTTTTGAATGCAGCCCAATCCACATCTTGTTGGAAAATACCATGGATTATTTCTTGAAGACCATGCTTGGCCAATCTAGAAAAATAAAGTCTCCATGCATGTTGCGGTACACCAAAGAAGTGCATTTTCTCAGCATACAAACGAATGAATACTAAGACATTTTGACCATTGAATTGTTTTAATTCACGTCCAACTTCTTCTATGGCCTTGATAGCTGTGGAATCAATATTCTCTTCTTCTTGCCTTTGTTGTTGTTGTTGTAACATTTGGATTTCTTGTTGCTTGGTCTGCTGAGTATGCACACCAATTGTTGTAGAGTATCTTCTGAAGAATCCCCCATCTTGGAGTTCTCTTACACCGACCTTCATGTCGGGTTCACCAATGTCGCTGCGTCTAGGGTTGAAGGTCACCATAGGGGTTTGGCAAGAAAACTAGACAAGATAGATGGAGATGTGACTTCAAGAGATAAGTAGATTACAGTGAATGTTTAAAGGTTGAAGAGGTACTTCATGATCAATCACAAGGGTTTGAGAGAGAAGAATGTATGGGGACCAAGAGCTTAGACTTCGTAGTTGGTAGAGATAAGAGCAGGGTTGAAGGTTTCAAGCCAAGTTCATGAAGATGGTAATAGAGCTTCCAACTGCATGTTCTTAGCAAGAACACAAGTGTTAAAATTATAAAATCAAGTACAATATATTGTCATGTATCATAAACAACTTTGCATCCCATCATTCATACATGATGCCATAGCATGAATCAATTTTTCATTATTACATTCAATGTAGACTATTAGGGACACAAGCTTATGAGTCAGTTACAAGGCTTGTAGGGCATAGAGACTTGCCTCAAGAGAGCTTCCAATTGAGTTCATGATAAGGAAAAGTTACCACAACCAAGAAATAAGAGAAAAAAAACTCCTCTTAATTCAACTCAAAGCTTCGTGAATAATCTATAATTATTGCCCTGCCATAGGGGCACATAATCCTTGCATGTTTTGACAAGATGTCTTCTACAGAGTAAGAAATGAATTACAAGAGTATTGTTGTAGCTAATTCTTTGAATATGGCTGAAGATATCAGCCCCAAATCAGCCCAAATATATTCCACAATTCACCTCTGATGATAGCATAAACTTCCCTAACACGGTGTCAGTGCATTTGGTGTCGAGAGTCCACCACTGGGGTAAGAGATAGCAGGGTGAAGGTAGATTCAAGGAGAGGAATAGATGGAAGAGAAGGGGTTCTAAGAACTTGAAGAAGTAGAAGAATACTCCCAAAAAGAATTAGAAAATATAGAAGAATACTAACAAAGATGAAGCTTGTTAGTTTATTGTTAGAATATCAAGCTCCCATTATTCTCTTGTCAGTATGTATGACCGACATTAGCTGTGTCCAGCTGTATCAGCAAGTGTGGGACATTAAATAAGTCGGCGATCTTAGACCCATTGTGAATGGTCCTATGGACCTTAGTACTATTGTATACACTTATATTATGTGTGTGGTCAATGACATAATGGAAGAAGTAGAGAGCACTCAGCTCTTCACTCTTCACTCTTGTCTCTGTCTTTGATTGATAACATGGTATCAGAGCACCCATGACTGGGCTCTGTGGAGTGCATGCGGGAAGAAGACCTGAAGAGTGACCTACCAAGGTTGAAAAGAGAAGAGGGCTGCTTGTCATTTCTCACCATTGCTCACACAGGGTATGCATTGTTTTCATTTGGTCTTGATATTGCTCAAGAGTTGTTTCTGGCTTGGTTGGAGTCTTTCAAAGGCTCTTTTGAACATCTTGGAGAAGGCATTGAACATCATTTGTGAAGAAGCTTGCTGCTATGAACTCCCTAGGCTGCCAGTGTGTTTGTGCCAGGTCAGAAGGTTGCCTCTGTTGGGCTGAAAATCAAGCCATTGATAATCTACAAAGTGCTATAAAGCATGTCTGCACTCTTTGGAAGGTACTTGAAGAGTACAAGAAGCTATTGCTTGTGTTGGATCTCTGTTATGAGTTGGAATCAAAGTATATAGATTTGTAAAATAGTCCTGAACTGTTGGGAAAGTGAAAGGACAGCTTGCATTTGATCATCATTGAGCTATGGAAGCTCCTGGTCATGCCCAAAAGCATCAACAAGACTTAGACATTTGCTTGGAGGGCATATGTACATGTTTTCATGTGTTGGAGCTGGTATGTTATGACTGAAATATTCTGATCTGGAAGCCATTGATGACATGATGAAAACTGCCATTGAATGTGGACATCAAGCATCATCTTTCTACTGAAGCATGTTATGACATTGTTGATCTCTAACAACTGTATGCTATTGGGAATATGTCTGAGGTTGCTTGGAGCATTGAATCGAGCATTGAGCATGATTAAAAACTAAAATCTGAAGCTAAAATTGAATGCATTTGCATTGTCTTAGCTGGGTACAAACTGTAAATGCAATGTATGCCACTGGCTATTGAAGACAACTTGTCTATGGGTGCCCATATGGTCATACAGTGACCTTGATATTTCAAAGTGGATGTATGGCATGTTTTTGAGCTATTTTTGGAGCTAAAAAGGCTTGATTTCACTGAGTATTTGCTGATTGCAATCTGTGAACAAGTTATTTGACAACCGTACTTGCTAATTATGCACTATTTTGTACCTGTATGCTTATGTTTGGACTGCCACATGTACCAACAGATAATTTGGAGGGTTTGGGACATGTATAACATGTATACACATTGATTTTGGCCTTGAAATTGCTGTTGGTTACTCATAGTTTATAGTTTTCAGACTGTATATATTTATCCTGGCAGTGAGATTGCAGGAGTTTAAGCTGAAGCAACTACATAGCATATGTATTGACTGTTATAACTATGAGTTAGACCACTTGTTTGTGGACTATTTTGAGCTGTCATTGGGCTGAAATACCCTGGGCTTTTAGTGCAATTAATTGCAGATTAATTGCAGAAAATTGTCATAAATAGTTGAGGATTGAACTTGGTCAGTCATACTTATTGGCTTGCAGGAAGTCAGGCAGTTACTCAATATTGTGTGGTACAATATGGCTAATGCAGAGAGGACTGACAACATAACCCAGATAATGGGGAAAAAGCTTGACAGTAACAATTATGCCATATGGAAGTTTCGCATGGAGAACTTATTAATATGAAAAGGCTACTGGGAGTTGGTGACTGGAGCGGAAGCTGAACCTAAGCTCCCAGATCGACCTACAACTGATCAGAGACGATTACACCGAGCTTGGACAGAAAGACCTTGTAGAGTCTTGCACTGGCTCTCTTTATGTATCTCAGATGCCATGGTAATGCAGATAATCAACTGTAGCTCTCCTAAGAATGCATGGGACATTTTGGTCAAGTACTATGGCACAACCACAAGTGCAAGGAAGATACAATTGAAGCGGAAGTTCAACAACATGGGGAGAAAGAGCAGATCTATACAGGATTATGTCATGGAGGTTAAGACCATTGCAGATCAGCTGGCATTTGTTGGTTCACAGGTTGAAGATGAAGACATGGTTGCTGTGACTTTGAATGGCTTGGGGCTTGAGTATAAGTCTTTTGACACTTCTGTGTCTGTGAGGGCTGAAATGCCTGATTTTAATGAGTTGGTTGCATTGCTTATACATGAGGAGGTTAAAATTGGCTTGGCTACAGGTCAAGCAGTTCTAAAAATAAGGATGCAGTTTTTTATTCGAATCAGAGCGACCGTGGCAATCAAGTAGAGGCTATGGATCTGGCAGAGGAGGCCAGCAGAATGTATCCTATGGCAATAACAACTAGCAGGTATCGAATGCAAGAGGTGGTGGAAACTTTAGAGGCATGGGGAGATCTAGCCCTAGAGGCAAAGGCTCCTGGCAAGCAGCAACGTCCATCTGACAATCTCAATAGGGATAAGGATTGCCACTATTGTGGGAAGTATGGGCATATTGCCAAGGACTGTTGGAAGAAGCAGGGCAATCAGAAAGGCAAACAACATGGACACTTTGCTACGTCTAGTCAGACAGATGATACTTCAGGAGATAGATTGTTTGCCATGCGGTATGTAAAAGACAGGGCTGCTGAAAAATGCACTAATGATGTAGTTTAGTACATTGATTCAGGGGCATCGAACCACATGACCCCTCATGGTGATTGGTTTACTGATATGGTGGTTGAAAACCATGGCTATGTCTGTACAGGTGATGACACACAGCATAGCATTGAGCATAAAGGCAAAGTGTCTCTTGTGGTTCATGATGGCAAAAAGAAAAATTTGCATGATGTATTGCACGTTCCTTCAATTACGAAGATATTACTGTCAGTCTGGAGCAGAACTTGCAGGTTAGATTTAATAAGCATTACTACTTTATTGAAGAGTTTGGCAATGAATGCAAGTTTACTCTTGATGCTACCTTGCCAGAGCTGAATTTAGCTATGTTTGCTCATGGTTCTGGCACTATCAGAGATTTGGCAATTTGGCACAAGAGAGTGGGGCATGTGAATTTGCAAAGGCTACAAATTATGCATAAAAAACAGCTTGTTACAGGTTTACCCAAGTTTCAATATTTAGATATTGGTCATGTATGCGATGCTTGCCAGTTTGGTAAGCAGTTAAGGTTGCCATTTGTCAGACATGTAAGGCAGAGTTGCAGTTAGTGCACTCTGATGTTTGGGGGCTAGCCCATAATGCATCCATGGGAGGCTTGAAGTATTATGTGACATTCATTAATGATTACAGTCACTATACTTGGGTTTATGTTCTGAAGACAAAGGATGAGGTGTTTGCTATTTTGCAGCAGTTTAAAAAGCAGGTTGAGAAGGAATTGGACTGGTATATCTCTTGCTTGAGATCAGATAGCGGTGGGGAGTATGTGTCAAATGAGTTTGACAATTTTCTGGCTGAAAATGGCATACGCAGGCAGCTTACCTGCAGCTACACTCCTCAGCAGAATGGGGTAGCTGAAAGAAAGAACAGAGTCTTGATGGAAGCTACTCGTACCATGATGAATGAGAAGAATATGCCACTCTATTATTGGGCTGAGGCTGTTATGACAGCCATGTATATCTTGAATCGGACTCCCAATGCAGGTATTCATGAGATGACACCGTTTGAGAAGCTGTATGGCTATAAGCCGGATGTAAGTCACATGAAAGTCTTTGGCTGTCTTGCTTATGCGCATATTCCAGATTAAAAAAAGGAAGAAGCTGGATCCAAAAGTGCATAAGTGTATTTTCATTGGATATTCGCAAGAGAAGAAGGAATACAAATGCTATGATCCCTCTACCAGGGAGACTTTGGTGAGCAGGGATGTTATTTTTGATGAGATGGGTTCTTGGTATGTATCACCGGCTACAGTGCCATCGGATATGCCTTCCACTCATGTATCTACAGTTGATTTGCAACAGAGCACTGCTATGAGAGGACCTAGTAGTCAGACAATATCCCCATGGATAGGGAGATTGAGCTCACCGTCACACTGACACTAGTATGTCAGTGAGAGGGAGATATGATGTCTTGGACAACAAAGGAAAAGAGAAAGTTACTGAGGATGCATCTCGTATGATGACACCTGGTGGAATGACTTCTGGATATGAGTCTGTTGGCACTTTAGACAGTGAACTTGGTATTCCGACTGTCTATATGCCTGGCGCAAGGCAGAGCAGGTACATTCCGCCTCATGAGAGAGGGGAATCGAGTAGTGCACCACAGCCTAGATGCTCACAGAGGGTCAAATACCCTATTGATAGGTTGACATACAATGGCTACTCTGCAAAGCATTATGCTTACATGACAAAAGTGATGGAGATCAAAGAACTAGGTACATATGCTAAAGCAGTGGAAGATGAGAACTGGTGTGTAGCTATGGATGAAGAAATGAATGCCTTGGCTGAAAATAAGACATGGGATCTTGTGCCACTGCCTGAAGGAAAAAAGACCATTGGCTGCAAATGGGTCTACAAAATCAAATGCAAGTCAGATGGCAGTGTGGAAAGGTACAAAGCCAGGCTGGTTGCTAAGGGGTATGCCCAATAGTATGGACTTGATTATGAGGAAACATTCAGCCCTATTGCCAAGATGGCAACCATACGCACCGTGATTGCTTTGGCTGCTGCTAGAGGCTGGAAATTATAGCAGATGGACGTGAAGAATGCCTTTCTTAATGGTGACTTAGCAGAGGATGTCTGTATGGTTCAGCCAGAAGGGTATGTTGACCCTGGTTTTCAGCATTATGTATGTAGGCTGAAAAAGGCATTGTACGGGTTGAAGCAGGCTCCGAGAGCTTGGCATGCTAGGATCAATAACTACTTGTAGAGGTTGGGATTTACTGTTGGTAGGGCTGATCACAGCCTATTTACAAAGAAGACTGATAGTGGCTTGGTAGTGCTGGTCATATATGTTGATGATTTGATAATCACTGGTGATGATGACTTGGGCATACAGCATGTAATGAAGATGCTGAAATCTGAATTTGACATGAAAGACCTAGGTGAATTGAAGTACTTTTTGGGTATTGAGGTAATCAAGGCTGAAAATGATTTATGGCTGATGCAAAAACATTATGCCATGGAAATGTTGAAGAAGTATGGCATGGCTGAATGCAAACCATTGGATACACCCCTTGATTAAAATGTCAAGCTGGACATTAGCACTGGAGTTGAAATTCAGGATGTGACTATGTACAGGCAGAGGGTTGGAAGTCTGATCTACTTGACCATCACTAGGCCTGACTTGAGCTATGCTATAGGGCTCATAAGCCAGTTTATGCAGAAGCCCAGAAAGCCGCACTTGGATCTAGTTAGACGCATTATGAGATATGTTAAGTCCACTGTAGAGTATGGGTTGTTTTATGTCAGAGATAAGCCCTTGAAACTGGTTGGATACACAGATGCGGATTGGGCATGATGCTCATATGATCGCAGATCTATGAGTGGTTATGCTTTTGGCTTTGGAAGTGGCATGATCATCTAGAGCAGTAAGAAGCAACCAACGGTTGCATTGTCTAGTACTGAGGCAGAGTACAGGGGTGTTGCATTGGCAGCATGCGAGATTTCATGGCTGCTCAAGCTTATGGCTGATTTGGATATTCAAATGGATGCTCCAGTGACCTTATTATGCGACAATATCAGTAGTGTACTCCTGGCCAGTATACCATGCCAGAACAAAACACATAGAGGTACACTACCATTTTATCAAAGAGATGGTTCTTGTAGGGAGAGTAGATCTTATGCATGTGAAGACTGATGAATAGGTTGCAGATATCTTTACCATGTCTTTGGGTAAAGATAAGTTTAGTAGTTTCAGAAAGCTACTTGGAGTTCATCAGATGATTTGAGCTTGAGGGGGAGTGTTAGAATATCAAGCTCCCATTATTCTCTTGTCAGTATGTATGACTGACGCTAGCTGTGTCTAGCTGTATCAGCAAGTGTGGGACATTAAATAAGTTGGTGGTCTTAGACCCAGTGTGAATGGTCCTATAGACCTTAGTACTATTGTATACACTTATGTTATGTGTGTGGTCAATGACATAATGGAAGAAGTAGATAGCACTTAGCTCTTCACTCTTGTCTGTGTCTCTGATTGATAACATTTATTCTAGGATTATGAGGAGATAAAACTCTAATAGACAAAAACGTGTATAAAATAATACCTTCCTATATGCTGCTTAGATTGCCAATATCATGTTTCGATTGGCTTCGAAAGGGGGGTTAAATACCAAGACACCTAGCCAAAATTCAGTCAGATCACTCCTTCTTCATCTCCCACTTTAGAGTGTTATTTACTGCCTGAAAATAGCGATCGCACGTTGCACGATTTCGCCAATATCTCTTTTTACATAAAATCCTCTGAAATTGACTGAAAGCTACATGCTTTCTTTTACATGTCATCCTAATCTAGAAGTTGTCTATAGTTTTATGGATTTTTACAAGAGATAATATCTAGAATATCAAAAATTGGCTAAAAACTTGTTTAAAAAATCTAATATTTTAAACCATAGTCACTAACACTAATGCCTAAAGTGGCATTGGTTGTCTAAATCTAAAAGGAAGCCACACTCTAGATTTTTTTACACGGTGTGCGCGTAGTAGCGGCACAACATCCACCCCCTCCTAACGTGCACATCCTCTGGCATGTGCCAAAGTCTTACGGATCTGCAAGTCTGAAGAAGTATCAATGTCTTCATCTTCTCCCTCTTCTTCTTCTTCTATGTCTTCATGCTCTTGAATTACATCCAAGTCTTCTAACTCATATGTTGAACTTTTTCTTCATTTGAAGAGCTTGATTCTTTTTCTAGCTATGGGTATCTTCATGCTTGTTCCATCCAATTCAGCCAATGAATATGTGGCATTGTCATGAATGACCTTCACCACATATGGGACGAACTAATGCTTTACCATCTTCCTAGAGGCAGTGTATTGATTGTCTAGACTGCTATCATAGACAAGCATCCAGTCATTTTCTTGAATTGCTCTTGGCCGAAGTCGATGTCACTTATCAAATCTTTTTTTGTTCTTTAGTCTTCCTGTCTTTAGCTTCTCAGTAATAGCTGCTGGAATATCTTCAGGCCTTCTTTCTAGCTACCATATGTGCAAAGCCAGCAACTCTTCTCTATTGATGCCTTCCTCCGAAGGTAGAAGACTCCATGTGAGAATAGATTCTTCAATTGGCATAATTGGTTGTTGTCCATGCATAAGTTCAGCTTTGGCATATAGCAAGTCATTGAACTGTGAGTAGTCCAGTCAGCCCATAATGCAAAAGGTAGCATTTTAGGCCATTCTTTGATCTTTCCTCTACAAGACTTTGCTAGAGCTTTGAGAATAGGTTGATGACCTCTCTCACTCTTTCCATTGCCTTCAGGATTGTAGGCCGATGTTAAGGCCAAGTTAATCCCAATTGAGCAAAGAAGTTGCATGCCTCATCAACATCCAACTCTCTTCTATCTGCAGTTACTTTATGCATACAACCATATCTACAAAACACTTCTTCAAGCAAAAAATGACAAACAACTTGAGTGGATTTGGTGTTAAGGCTTTTTCCTCAACTCGATTGGTTAGATCCTCTCTTGCAAGTACTAAATATCGCATATTTCATATTCCTATAGACATGGTTACAAGATCAATAACCCATCTATAATGTATAGACAAGGGATAAATTGGTTGTAACACATCTCGATGTTTGTGACCATAGTGTCAAGAATCGTGTGATGGGGGGATTTGCTTGAGCTGCTACGCCAAACACACATTGTATACACAAGAGGAAGCTCACTCAAGAGCACAAGAAGAGAGATGGAGGCCAAAACGTTTTCTTGCTGATTTTTCTTCTTCTTCCACCCACTATACAATGTACACAAAGTATAGATAAGATACAACATAAAGGAAAGTGGCCTTCTAAGTCAAACAGTGCATAACTGACTACACTAATCGATTGGCGTTATATCTTTGCTAGCTGTAGGTAGGTGTAACAAACTAAATATAATAAGTGATAAGTTAGTGGCCATGTGAGTATCATAATAACCACCAACATGATAAGTGTAGACGTGCAGACTCATCTAGCTTGGTGGTCCATCATGAATGTTCGCACGTATAGAGTCTGTCATCTCAACACTCCCCCTCAAGCTCAATTCTATCTTTGCAATTCCAAGTAAGCTTGGAAACTTTTGAAGCTTCTCTACATCCAATGCCTTTGTGAAAATGTCAGCTATCTAATCTTGTGTGCTGACATATACCAAGTCAATCTCTCCTGCAAGTACCTTCTCTCTCACAAAGTGATAGTGCACCTCAATGGCTTTTATCCTAGCATGGAACACTCGATTCCTAGCTAGTTGTATGCTGCTCATGTTGTCATAATGAATGACAACTAGACTATCTCCCTGTACATCCAAATCACCTAATGACTTTTACAGCCATACCACCTCACATGCTGCCATAGTAGCACCTCTATACTTAGCCTCTGTACTCGATAAAGAAACTATAGGTTGCTTTTTGCTACTCCATGTAACTGCTGCACTACCAAGGAATAACATGAATCCACTCTTTTCTTAAGACATCATTTATTAAGTAGTACCTATTTATGTATTTATCAATGTGAAGTTAAATTACTTTAGTGTTCTATGCCAGTTTATAGCTCAAACATTAGGTAGAATGATGAGAAAGTAAATGAATCTAATGTGCTTCCTTTTCTTCTTTGTAACTTCAACTAAGACATCTATGGTTGGATATCTAATAGATTCAACAACAATAGAGCACGATGATATGATTGATGTTTCCTTGATAAGAAATGCAACACAATTATGTGTAATACTTGATCTCAATGGTCTTCTTTTACAACGATGCTTTGCTAAGTCTAAAAGGTTTCAAAGCTTTCAAATGGGAAAGCAATGGCTTGTTCTTCGACTAGGATGTATGGAGTTTCTTGAAGCCTTATTTGCAAGATTCCAAGTGGGAGTTTGGTCAACAGCTTTACATAAGAATGCCATGGAATTTATTAAGTGCTTGGAGATCCATGCAAAAAGGAAGTATTATTTCTTCATGATTTGGGGCCAAGAATAATGTCATAGACATTGACTCAAAATCATATATAGGCCAGATAAGATGGGAGTAGAAGCAATGTTCAAGCCTCTAAAGTATGTATGGGATCAATATGGAGATGTTTGTCAGCATACCAAGACTGTTCTCATAGATGATAGTCCTTACAAAGGATGTCCAAATCCTGTTGAGAATTGCATTTATCCAAAAACATTTGATATTGATTGTGAAGACTCTATCTTGATCAAAGAACTTCTACCATACTTGACTCACTTAAGCAAATACCATGATGCATGTGAAGTCATCAAGTTTGATCGATATGGACAGGATCCAGTTCAATATAGACATGAATTGTATGCTCAATTCAAGGTTGTCATTGATGAATGGACTAGAGCAAAGAATGATGGTATTTCATCTTCATCATCAGCACCACACAAGACCATGATTGATAAAGATGGTATATATGTTCAACCTTCAATTAATTCTTGCTTCAAGAGACCATCTATTATACAAACATCCTCAACAAATGGCTCACGTCATCCGTCTCTTACATTGAACAGCTCACAATTATCCATGTTGAAGTAGAATCTTTTAGTCTCTACTTTGAAAGATATGGAAGCAATGCAACTTGCTCATGAGTTAGGATATCACAAACATTTCATACATGGTAGTGCAGCTAAACGTTTTATACAAAATCTATAAAATTTGTATTTTTCCAATATACATGATGTAACAAGAAGGCGCTAACTCTATATGGACTAATTTTGACTTTCATAATAGATATATCCCTTACATTAAAGGCTTTTACATGGCTATGAAATATATGCTTGTTAGAAATTTAAAGTGTTTTATGTAGTTACCTTGGTGTTTCTAAACACAACCAATATCAATGAGAGAATCTAGTTGATGTTTTTTATTGTTTCAATAACATTAGTTAATTGTGTTTAAATTTCTTATAAAGTGGTTTAAATCCTATTTTGTACTTTATGACAGTCTACTATATAAACATACTCAACAAATGCCTCACATCGTCTATCACTTACATTGAACAAGTCACAATTATCCATGTGGAAGTAAACTCCTTTAGTCTTTACTTTGAAAGATATGGAAGCAATGCAACTTGCTCATGAGTTAGGATATTACAAACATTTCATAAATAGTAGTGCAACTAAATGTTTTATACAAAATCTACAAAATTTGTATTTTTCCAATATACATGATGTAACAAGAAGGCGCTGACTCTATATGGACTAATTTTGACTTTCATAATAGATATATCCCTTACATTAAAGGATTTTGTATGGCTATGAAATATATGCTTGTTAGAAATTTAAAGTGTTTTATGTACTTACCTTTGTGTTTCTAAACACCACCAATATCCATAGTGCTTCACAGTAGGAATAGTGCCATATACCCAGTCATGGACTCAAATAGCTGAATTCCCTTGTCAACTTAGCCAAGGATAAGGAAACTCCAAAAATACTCATTACGTTGTGGCATGCAGTCAAACATGTGCTGAACATCAAGCAAGCTCCCACATTTGGCATATTTATCCACCAATGTTCTTCGATTTGCATCTCTTGGAAATAGTTTAGTACTCCCTCACAAAACCCATAATCGGCATATCTTGAAATAAGTGTAGCCCATGAGATTGCATCTCGAGTTACCAATCTATCAAAAGCTCCCTGTTTTTCTCCATCTTCAGCATAGAATGAAAGAGAAAACATAACAACCAAGTATGTACAAAGTATCAAATCACACACACAACTTTTGGGTGGTTTTCACACCTCGAATGCGCAGCAATACGACAACGTAGGCGGTTGGGATGGTTGAATGGTGTGATTTGCATATTGATTGTTGCTGATTTTCTGATGCATATCATGACATAGAGTTTGTGGTATTTTAATTAAGAGGATAGTAGCACAAGTGTTGTCTCGGTGCTATTCTTACATTGCCGCAATGGGTTAGTGAAATGCATTGGAGAGCCTGGTTGTGCACCACATGTTTCTGATTTAAAATTATATTTGAGCACTTTAGGATCATTCACTTTTGCATGTGCATGTCAACCATGGTATCAGAATAAGAAGGTCTGGATGCATAGCACCTGTTTTCAATGACAATGATCCATGCTTGAGTGTGGAAAGGCAACCTAAGCCGTAGGATAGACGTTCGTTTCTTGGGGGATTATTTGGTAAGGACAGATGGTATCTCCTAGAGTACTTTCAAAATGAAAGAGTGGAGTTTGTTCGTTTTTTTTATATGTTGAGCAGTGCATCAAGGGGCCAATCCCTACAATGTAGGAGAGCTGCAGTGGGGCCGCAGTGATTCAACCGAGAGCTTGCCTCCTATGTATGTGATTATCATGGCATTTATTGCCAATGTGTATGGGTTCTCCCTCTGTGGAGTTTATAGAAAGGGAAACGTTGAACTACAAAACTATAAACACATAGATTAGGCTTTAGGACACTTCGTCCTTGAGCAGCAGATAGACAATCCTGGACCGTGAGGCTGTGAGGGTGTGTTTGACTATTATGAGTATGAGGTCCGGCTAGTGCCATAGCCAGTGCTGGCCCATTTGAGGTCCCGTCAGTGGTGCGCCTGTCGGGATCTGCCAACAAGTGGTGGTTCTCGAATCTAGGGTTTTTAGGGACCAAAAATAGTTGGTATATGTCCTCTGACAAGGACCGTTAAGCCGAAATACAAAAAGCAGAACATGCTGAGAGGGCTAGATGGTGGTTGGAGATTGTAAGTCGCTATTCTCCTCAAAGGAGTAGTTTGATAAGCATAAGAGGCAGTGGTCTTAGTAACCCAATTACTGCACATAGTCCTTAGGGTGCAGGAGGAAGCACAAGTTCTTTCTCTCTTCCACCAAGTCAACCCACTTCAAGTGGGGGTGTGATCCCATTAGTCCAAACTCCTATTGTTAATTTGATTGTCGTCATGGCACAACCCATTGAAATTCTTGCAGGGACGCCGGATCTTCCAGCTTTAGGAGTTCCTTTGCCCATTTTTAATGGGTTAGCTAAAGAAGATACAGAGTTTCACATTTGTGAATTCCAAATATTAATGTTTAATTACTGCATCCAAGATGAGGGACATCTCATGATGCTCTTTAACATGACGTTAAAAGGAAGGGCTGCAATATGATATCATAGCATAGAGACTGGAACCATAACCATAATCGATCAATTCTATGCAGCTTTCCGAGCAGAATATGTCCCTGAAAGAGGTGGCCAATACTGGTTGCGTGTTTTGAATGTAACATGCCAAGACTCCCATGAGAATGTGAAAGCCTATGCCAAGAAGCTTAAGGAAGTGTTTCCTAAGTTACAAACTTACATTCCCATTCCGCCAACTGCCCAATTGCAATACTTTTTGCATGGATTGGATTTCAATATGCAGGTACAATTGAGAAATGTGGCTTTGGCTGATATAGACACCGCCATCACGTGGGCAGAAGGAGTAGAGTCACGATTACAAATGACCTACTCCTCGCGAATAAATCTTAATGCGGGTCTAGTTCTTGGATGCAGTTTACCATTGTTAAATGGAAGTCAAGGGATGCCTATGAATAACCCTAATGGGAGAGGAAGCATGGTTCAAAATGTACCTTTGCTGCCAGCTCCTCCTAGTGTGATTATGCCTATGGCTAGTCAGTTGGCTCCACCAAATGTTGGAGGCCAAGTTTCGAACCCTAATGTTGTTCCTGTGAGTCAACAACCAATGCCCAATCAAATTGTTAGGCCAATGGAATGACGGATAGACGATAAAGGCTATGAGTCGAGTGCCTCTAATGTCCTTGGCGAAGTTAAGGATATGATGAAGCACTACACTGATATGATTTCTAAACAATATCGACAAATAGCTGTTGATGTCAATTTCCTAAAGAAGCAGCAGAATCTGATAGGGAGTCGACGCCCTGAAGAGGGTGGTCCCTCAAGATTCAGCTGTAAGTGGTGTGGCAGACAGCATTTCCCTAGAAACTGTCCAAATGTTAAATGTGATATTTGTGGGAAGTCGGGCCACTTAGCCGCTACCTGTTGGAGTAAGATTAGTTCCCTCCAACAAGGGAGTAAACAGCCAGGTCCAGTTAATCATAGAGCGCAAGGTAGTAACCTCCAGCAAAATGATGGACCAAGACAAATATTGCAAAGGGGAAAGACCACTATAGAGGAGTTGCCACAAGGCAATGGAGTCAGCCTTATTGAGGCTATACGCGTCAATGACGCTGAAACCTCCAACCTACGAGCCATGACAAGAGGCCAAAAGGCTAAAGAGGGTGATAAAGATAATGCAAAACTGGTCGAGGGAAACCCTAAGAAAGGGGATAAGGGGATGCAAGTCTTGAATCCTAGCGTGGAAGGTGGACCTCTAAGGCTTGTTGACAAAAAAGTCGATCCTAAGAAGGATGAGGAAGTGCCAAGAAAGAAGGCAAGAGCTAAAAAAGAAGCACCAAAGCCGGTCCCGAGACCAAAAGAAAGGATGGTTTGGCGAGATAAGAGAGCATTGGCTACCTATCATGATTTTGATTTAGCAAGTTCTCTTTGCGAAGTCAAACTAGATGTAAACCTCTTACAGTTGATTAAATTATCTCCAAGAGTACGCAAGGAATTCAAGAAGATCCTGCGTATTGGGTATATTGTAGAACCTTTGGGCATAGCACGAGTAGGGGAAGATTGGTTTGATCATGCTGAAAAGAATTGCCCTAGGGTTCCAGCATACGTGGATGGAATATTAGTGGAGCATGCTATCGTAGACACTGGGTCCTTCATCAATATCATGAGTTCAGAGTTGATGGAGAGGTTGGGTCTAGGCATTCAAAAAGACAGCTCCACCCTTCTTAGAATGGCTGACGATAGTCTAAGGCAACCAGAAGGTTGTTGTGTTACTAAAGTCCATGTTACAGTTGCAAGTGTAGAATGCTTCTTGGAATTTAGGGTGATAAGATTTGCAGGACGTCCGAGTTATGGAGTCTTGCTAGGCAGGCCTTGGATCTTACGAATAGATTGTCAAGTCGATATACCCGCCGGTCAAGTGGTTCTAGGTAGAGGTGCTAGTCGAGTAATAGTCGATGCTTACCCTGAGTCTCCTCAGAGTGAGAGAGCTCCTTTATCCTCCACCACTGAAGTAGAAACATCAGATGATCCATCTGGTAGTGAGACATCATCCAGTGATGAATCTAGAGAGGGGTCCACTATAGAGGATATTTATCACATAACTCTGAATGAGTCGATAGAGCCGCAAGATAGGATAAGAGACGCGGATGTGATTGAGTTGGACCTTGGCACGCCGAGTGATTCGCGGACAATTAAATTGAGTTCCATGCTCAATTTAGCAGAAAGGGAGGACTATGTGTCCTTGATTCAAGAATTCCGTGATATCTTTGCTTGGAGTTATGATGAGCTGAGAGGCATTCCTCCCAGCCTGGCTGTTCATACTATTCCTGTAAAAGAAGGCAGTCAACCTGTGCGTCAGAAGGTAAGGCGTATGCCTTTTGAATTGAGGGATGGGCTGTTTGAGGAGTTACAGAAGTTACGGAAAGCTGGTTTAATCTTCCTTGTACAGCACACAGAATGGTGTTCACCCGTTGTCATCAAGAAGAAGAAAAATAACCAGATCCGACTATGTGTAGATTTTAGAGAGCTGAATAAGCAGATGGTTAAGGATTACTACCCGTTGCCATTTATTGACCAGATTTTGGATCAATTAGCGGGTAGGGAAATATATTTGTTTATCAATTGCTTTGCGGATTACAACCAGATGGCAATTGCAGAAGAGGACAAGTTGAAGACAACTTTCATTACTGTCATTGGTACTTTTGTGTACCATGTGATGGCCTTTGGTTTGTGCAATGCACCTGGATCATGGCAACGAACAGCAAACAAGACCTTTGGTGACATCTTCCCAGCTGAGTTGAAAGTATTTATCGATGACCTGGGGGCAACTACTGTAAGGGAAAGGATGTTGATTATTTTAAGAAAATGCTTTGAGCGCTGCAGAAAATTTTGTATCGCTCTTAACCCATGGAAGTGTGTCTTTGGAGTGCCTTATGGGCTATTGCTAGGCCATGTGGTTAGTTAAGTAGGAATCGCAGCGGACCCTGAAAAGATCAAGGTTATAGTCGCTATGAGTCCACCACGCACTCCGAAAGAGGTACATAGCTTTCTGTCATCGATAGGGTACTATTGGAGGTTTATAAATGCCTTGGCAGAAAGGACATTGCCACTAACGAACTTATTATCCTTTAGCTGTCTATTTGTATGGAGCGACCCTTGTAAGGTAGCTTTCGAGGATGTGAAACAGGAGCTAGTAAAAGCACCTAAAAGAGGCGAGGTATTTTACATATTTTCAGTAGCCACTATGCATAGTATCAACTGCTGTTTAGCCCAAATCTGGAAGGAAAAGTGGTATCATCTGATAGCTTTTGCTAGTCAAAAATTGGGCATATCAAAAATTAACTACACCTACATGGAGAAGTTGTGCCTTGCGATGGTCTTTGCGACTAAAAAATTCAGGCACTACATCCTCTATGAGAAGGTAGTTTTCTATATGAAGGCGGAAGGGCTTAGATTGCTTATGAACAAGCTACAACCGCCTGATCATCTGTGGCAAAGTGGTTAATCACTTTGCAAGAGTTCGATTATGAGATTAAGAGTAAGCCACCAAGGTTGCAGGGGATTGTGGAATGCCTTGTGGATTTCGGGGAGCCGAAATAGACTTTGGCTGAAGGAAGTGATATTGAAGAAATGTTTAAAATTGATACAACTTCTATTCCATCTTGGTATGCTACTATCACGCAATATCTATCAACGGGAGAGACTGGAGCTGGTTTATCAAAATCTAAAAAGAGGAAAATCAAATAACAGGATTTGGAGTTTTCCTTGATCGCAAGAACACTATATCGGCAGGGTGTTGATGATATCTATCGCCGATGTGTGATGCCTGACCAGGTTCCTTTCATCTTGGAAGAGTGCCATGACTTTGCCTGTGGAGGGCACTTTGTTGAACGGTTGATGGCATAGAAAGCTTTAAGAGCTGGATATTGGTGGCCATCCATCTTCCAAGATTCCTTTGAGTACGTTAAGAGATGTGATACTTGTCAAAGACATGACAGCAGAGAGAACAGGAAATGTCCACTTATGTCTATCATGGCTATCCTTCCATTTGAGAAGCGGGGCATTGACTTTGTGGATCCTATCACCCCCTCGTCTACTACTTAGAAGAGGTACATTATAGTAGTAACTGATTATTTTACAAAATGGTCGGAAGCGTAGGTGATGAGGCAGGACAATGCAAAAGAGACAACAAGTTTCCTTTTAGATCAGATTATCTGCCATTTTGGTCCACCGAAGGAACTAGTGTGGGACCATGGAACCCACTTTTTGAATAAAGTAATCAAAAGCCTGACTGAAGCTTGGCAAATCAAGCACAATAAAATGACCCCTTATAATCGGCAAGCCAACGGGCAAGTCGAAAGTACTAATAAGCAGCTTGTGGGTATCTTGTCTAAAATAGTCTCGGAGAAGCAATGAGATTGGGACAGGAAGTTGTATGTGGCAGTATGGGCATACAATACAACGTTCAAGCGAGCTACCAACCATACTTCATTTAAATTAGTTTATGGGGAAGAGTGTGTGTTACCCCTCAAAATCGAGTTGCCAACCATACGGTTTGCAATTAATCACTCTTTGGGAGATGAGGATGTACTCTTTGAACGTTTCACGACCATAGCCCACTTGGATGAATTGAAATTGCAGAGCTTATTACACCAGGAGGTGGCTAAATGTCGGATGAAGTAGTTGCACGACTTTAACGCAAAGAAGTATACCTTTAAAAAAGGGCAATTAGTTCTGTCTTACGATGCGCGTAGGGAGCTATTTCCAGGGAAGCTAGAACCTAAATGGGATGGGCTCTACAAGATTGTCAGGATAGGATAAAATAGGTCTATGGCTCTACTAGCTAATCTGTAGGGAGTAGAATTTAAAAATAAGGTTAATCTTAACAAGGTTAAACCTTATTATTTGTGAGTATGCTAACACGAAAAAATGCATTGCAGGTCCATGCTGGGGCTGATTTGAGACCTGCAAAAGCGCTTAAAGCTGGTTGATGAGGTGGTTAATTCCTTATTTGGAGCACCCATATCTGGAGCAGAGATACCATCAGTGGAAACTTATCTGTGGTGGAGCAAAGGATAGAAAATGATTGAGCAACAAGGCGAAACCTTTGTGGGGGAGATGAAAGTCTTCTGCCATAACTGTTTACGAATGTTGACAAGTATCCCTGTTGAGTTTAATGAAGAAGGTGGGATGGAGCCGTCAGCTCATCCTCTAAACATGTTAAATTTTGACTATCATAATTACGAATAGAGGAGTTTGTGTAAACCCATTGTGGACGTACACATTATATTTTGACGGAGCGTCCCCAGGGGCCCTAATAAAAAAGGGAGTGTTGGAGTAGTAATCCGAGATCCCCGACGTAGCTGCTTATCTCGGGGTAGGATTCACTAACAACATGGCAGAGTATAAAGCCTTGATTATGGGACTGCATATTGCCAAGCAAGGTGGTATTTGGCGGTTGTTAGTAAAAGGGGATTCCCAGTTGATCTTGAATTAGCTAGATGGGACATACACAGTGCGGAATCCCATCCTTTGTATGTATCATCGAACTACCATGACCCTACTTGAGGAGTTTGAGAGAGTGTCTTTTCAGCTGATTCCATGTTACTGGAATCAGTTTGCGGATTCACTGGCAAATCTTGCTTATGAAGAAGACCTTTTCTTCAATTGTGGTCCTAGTTTGGATATTGCTATCAATAAAGAGACAGGACCCGGTCGCTTGTGGGGAATGTTATCAGAGCATGCAATATATGGCAGGCGATGGTTGATATGGGTGATGCAAAGAGTAGCCGAGACCAATCTACCGTTGTTATCCTGGACCCATAGGCTGATTAGACAACATGTTATGCGTACACCTCTTGCTATATATGCAGGAGGGATGGGTCATAACCTTATGCATTTAGTTTAGGGCTGTGAGTCATATTTTTCTCTCCTTGGACAGTATGTCTGAGGGAGGTCTGAGTAGTCGTTGCCTCCTGTAAAGACATTGCCAGGCATTGAAAGACCTGTTTCAAGAAGTAGTCCTAGTGACCCTATTCTGATAGCTTGCTAGGTAGCCATTCTAGGAGTTCTTGTTAGTTGTGAGGTAGTTAGAGAAGCCTATCGAAGGGAAAATGATGATGATAGAGAGGAAAAAAAAGCCCTAAATATCTCAAAGAAAATAATTATATACAAAGGTGTGTAAAAAGGGGTTCTAACCCCTATAAAAATAGAAAAGAAAAGAAAGGAAGATTTATAAGCAGTTGCTCATCGCCTTGCAAAGGCCTGGTAGGTTCCTAGGGATGAGTCAGACTCGGGGCCGATGCCTTGTCTTCCTAGGGGTGGCATCTCGCTGGAAAAGAAGAAAGTAAGGAAGGTTGGAGGGAAAATAAAAGTGAGTGTCAGAAAAGAATTAAGTGTCGCCTCGCGAGGGCGTGGTAGGTTTTGGGGTACCGAGACAGGACTTGAGGCCGATGCCTTGTTCTCCTTGGGTCACTACGCTATGCTCCCTCCTTTTTACATGCCCGAGTATGGAAGAATCAAAACCTAAAAGAAGAAATGTTCTAAAAGACAATACTTCTTGATCAGGCTATAGGAGTCCTCATCTAGTAGGAGCTCCTGGTTGTGTTGTTCTTAGTTAGGTAGGTAGTTCAGACCACCACTTAGGGTGACCTCTTTGATAGTTCTTTTTAGTTTGGCCATGTTGGAGCAGTCAGTTAGTGACTAGCTTCGTACCTTCTATTAGATTATGCTAGGCCTACTCCTTGTGGATTTCATGTCTTGGTTTTGTCAGGGGGTAGGGTGAGCATTGTACTGTGTTTTAGTATGTATCTATTTTGTATCAGCTTGATGCTTCCTTTGGTTGTTTTGTGCAGATTTGTTGTGGGATTCGACGGGCTGAGTCGCCCTATCCCGTGGTCGCTAATGAGAGTGGAGTTTTGAGCCCGGGATGTGCCTAAAATTTTCCAAAAAATTCGGAATTTAGGGAAAAATATTTAACATCGAAGGCGGCGGTTGCAGCTAGGATGATTTTAAGCACTAAGTGAAAGACGACTTTTAAAAGGCGCCTGAGCGACACTTACACATTTTTGATAATTTTTTCGACTGCTGTGTGGGATGATAGGAGCTATCAGTGAGTGTCGGATGTCAAGACGGACGCGCAGGATTTTTCAGAGGGGCTGAAACGGAGCCCGGACGAGGAAGAGGCCACAAATTGGCGAAGATTCAAAAAGGTGGACACAACCTTGGACCAAAGGGGGGGTGCCTTTTGGGATTTTAACCCCCCCTTCATTTTTGATGGAGCATGGCGTGGAAAAAACGTGGAGAGATGGCGTGAAGCAGGCACTGAAAAATGCGCCCCCCCTCATGGATCTTGATTTGGAGACTGTGAGCAACCTATACAACAGAGATTACCCGGCAACTTCTCCCTCTTGGTTGATTATATCGCCGATCTTCGCGCGAGATATGGTTGTCCGGATGAAGAGATTAGAATCTAGTCTTTCTCTCTCCTCCTTCTCTCTCTTCCCTATCGGTTGTTCATGTGTACCATCTTGAAGGAGGAATCGGGAGGGAGAATGAAGGAAATGGCAATGGAGATTGATGGAGATGTTGAAGATTGATGTACAGAATTGGATTGAGAGCAATGGAGGCTCCGTCTGCTGGTTATGTAGTCATTCAAGGCATCTGGGGTTACGTAAAAACACGGTATGACTATTTTTATGAAGAAAATGAAGGATTTTTGATAGTTTATGATGATAATTATGTTCTTATTGGATGAAAATTTGTTTGTGTGCTGGTTGCATAATGAGAAATTGCTGTGTCTTAGAAAACTTGGATTTTGCAATGATTTACATGCTCTATTTAATTCTCGTAAACCCAAAATGTGGTTTTTAAGCTATAAAATGGTAGTTTTTCTATTTCGGGTGGGTAAAAGGTGTTCCCATGGGGGGGAAATAGAAGATAAATTGAATGTTAGTATGATAAAGTGATCGAAACAAGAAAAATCAGAAAATAGCATATTTCATTGACAAATAAATCAAGAAAACGGAGAAAATAAGAGAAAAAATAGAAATACGTCTTACAAAAATAAGAAAAAATATAATGATTGTTTGTGGATGTGTGATAGTGGCAAAGCATGAGGTTTAGCCTCAGTTTGCCCTATTTTTTTGTCAAATTTTGTGATTTACCACTTTTTATACATCAAAACATGACAAAATGAACCTTTACACCTATGCAACGAAAGCAATACCTAAACGCAGGGGTTTGGGATGGTTGAATGGTGTGATTTGCATGCTGATTGTTGCTGATTTTCTGATGCATATCATGACATAGAGTTTGTGGTATTTTAATTAAGAGGATAGTAGCACGAGTGTTGTCTCGGTGCTATTTTTACATTGCCGCAACGGGTTAGTGAAATGCATTGGAAAGCCTAGTTGTGCACCACATGTTTCTGATTTAAAATTATGTTTGAGCACTTTAGGATCATTCACTTTTGCATGTGTATGTCAACCATGGTATCGGAAGAAGAAGGTCTGGATGCAAAGCACCTGTTTTCAATGACAATGACCCACTCTTGAGTGTGGAAAGGCAACCTAAGCCATAGGATAAACATTCGTTTCTTGGGGGATTATTTGGTAAGGACACATGGTATCTCCTAGAGTACTTTCAAAATGAAAGAGTGGAGTTTGTTTATATGTTGAGCAGTGCATCAAGGGGCCAATCCCTGCAATGTAGGAGAGCTGCAGTGGGGCTGCGGTGATTCCACTGAGAGCTTGCCTCCCATGTATTTGATTATCATGGCATTTATTGCCAATGTGTATGGGTTCTCCCTCTGTGGAGTTTATAGAAAGGAAAACGTTGGACTACAAAACTATAAACGCATAGATTAGGCTTTAGGACAGTTCGTCCTTGAGCAGCAGATAGACGCTCCTGGACCGCAAGGCTATGAGGGTGTGTTTGTTTGTTATGAGTATGAGGTCCGGCTAGTGCCATAGCCAGTGCCGGCCCATTTGAGGTCCCATCACTCAATGTGTTTTGTCCTAGCATGGAACACTGGATTCCTAGCTAGTTGTATGCTGCTCATGTTGTCACAATGAATGACAACTGGACCATCTCCCTATATGTCCAAATCACCTAATAACTTTTGTAGCCATACCACCTCACATGCTGCCATAGTAGCACCTCTATACTCAGCCTCTGTAGTCGATAAAGCAACTATAGGTTGGTTTTTGCTACTCCATGTAAATACTGCACTTCAAAGTGAAAACATAAATCCACTTGTAGATCTTCTGTCTTACATGCTACTAGCCTAATCTGCGTCTCTGTATCCAAAGACCTGTATGTCTTTCCTTGCCTCATAAAAAAGTCCATAATGTGAAGTGGACTTCACATATCTCAATATACGTCTAACTGCATCCAAATGAGGATTTCTAGGCATCTACATAAACTAACTGATAAGGCCAATAGCAGCATAGCTCAAGTCTATTCTTATGATAGCCATGTAAATCAAACTCCCTACTATCCTCTTGAACATAGTAGGGTCTTCTATCTCATCCCCAACATCAGCACTCAACTTCAGATTTTGCTCCAATGGTACTGAAAGAGGCTTACATGCTGTCATATCATACTTGGATAACATATCCAAGCCATACTTCCTTTGGGATAGCCATATACCATCATCACATCTGATCACCTCAATACCAAGAAAGTATCTCAGCTCACCCAAATCTTTCATCTCAAAATTCTTCTTCAAGAAGTTCTTAACTTCGGCAATCCCATTGTCATTATCACCTGCAATAATCAAGTCATCCACATAGATGACTATGATGAACAAACTTGCATCTCCCTTTCTCACATAAAGTGAGTGATCAACATCAGAAATACAAAATCCAATATTGACAAGATACTCTCCAATCTTGTTAGACCATGCTCTAGGTGCTTGCTTCAGCCCACAGAGTGCATTCTTTAACCTGCACACATATGTGGGATGCTCTAAATCCTCATAACCTGCTGGCTACTCCATATACACTTCTTCTTGCAATTCACCATGCAAGTAGGCATTCTTAACATCCATTTGTTGCAAACTCCAACCTTTGGCTACTGCCAAGGCAATCACACATCTAACAATTGCCATCCTAGCAAGTGGACCGAATGTCTCTTCATAATCTATGCCATATGTTTGAGCATAGCCTTTTGCAACCAGCCTAGCTTAATACCTGCTAACTAGACCATTTGCATTATTCTTGACTTTGTAAATCCACTTACAACCAATAGCTTTCTTACCCTTAGGTAAGGATATCAAATCCCAAGTATTATTGACTTCTAATGCAGCCATCTCCTCATCCATTGCTGTATCCCAATGAGCATGATCAACAACATCCTCAAAACAAGTGGGCTCAACATCCTCAACTAGTTTCACCATATAAGCATAATGGTGAGTTTCATAACCTTCAAAGCCAAATCTTTTAACAGGGTATCTGACTCTGCTAGATTTGCATACCATCGGATCACTCAATGGAGCCTTTACATTACTATGAGCTCTTTGTACACCTGGTGTCATGACTAAAGGAATACCAAGCATTATATGGATATAAGGTTCAAGTGACTTCCCCATTGTTTCATGATGATGTGAATACTAATGCCTCTTGAAGAGTTGGAGAAGATGGAGGCTCTTATGAAGCAATGCAAGGATAACATTATTCTTGAAGGTTCCAAAATCTCGTTATGCTTCTCTTAAAGGAGGACATAATAAACTTGCTCATAAGTGTTATGGCATACCAAATAATTAAGTGAGTCGGGGATCTTACCTATCAACTTGATCTACCTACAACTACACGTATCTACATGAATTTCATGTATCTCAGCTCAAGAAGTATGTTGGCCGAAATTCAAGTTCTTGAAGAACTACCTCCCCTTGATAAAGACGGTTGATCATTTATAAACCTAAAAGGATTGTTGGTGGTAAGTGGGAGAAGGTTCCAAGGAACTGAGTTCTTGTGGAGTATCTTACAAAGTGGAAGGGTTTGCCTATGGAAGAGTCTTCTTGGAAGCATGCTTCATATTTGGAACAATTTCAATGGCTTTTGCAAGAGGATAATTCACTCAATGAGCATTAACCAACTTGTTGTAATAAATTTTTGTACTAAAGTTAATTGCTTTATCTTCATTACAATTCAATTTTGATGGCATGGATGGATACTACATATTGTCCTCTACATTTTTATAGCGTGTATATGGAAATTGGACACTTTACTGTAAGATATGGCCAAATTTGTATTGCAGCCTATTTTAGATAGCTTACAACAATTTGTTCCACTTGCATGGTCCTTCCTCATCGATTTATTTTATCTTCTGAAGGATGGATTTTAGGCCCCGGAACGTGCCTAAAAATAGCAAAAAAATGTGGAAATGCGGGGAAAAATACCAGATCGCGAAGGTGGCGGCTTGACCTAGGACGATTTTAAGCATTAAGTGCTTGACGGGCGCCCGTGCGACACTCCGGGAATTTTCATAATTTTTCCGTGCACCTGTGCCAGTCAGTGAAGCTGCAGGCCTGTCCGGGATGTTGAGACGAGCTTACAGGAATTTTCAGATCGAAGTTCGGAGTCCGGATGTGGAAGATGGCCCGAAACCGGCCAGGGTGCCCAAGAGGGGGCCCAAAATGGAAATCCGAAAAGGTGTAAGAGAGGGGGGGGGGTGACCTTTGGCACCCCCCCCCCCCCCCCTCCAAAAAAAAATCGTGGATATGGGGGCGGGGGGGGGGGGGGGGGGGGGGGGGGGGGGGGGCGGCGGCTGAAAAACAGCACCGAAAAAATCGCGTCCCCCCCCCCCCCCCCTAATTGATTCATGGCTTACATGTAAGCCATAGCTACGAGCACTCAGGCCCGATCAAGACATTGTGCCGATCAAATCGCCGGTCTCCGCTCCCGCAATGGTGGACTGTAGAGAGAGAGAAAATCAGTCTTTCTCTCTCCTCCCTCTCTCTCCTCTTAGCCTCGTTCGTGCTTGAAGGAATAGGATGGAGATGGACGGCCGGATGGATACCGATTCTTGACGGGATGAAAGAGCAATGCAAAACCATTGTAGATTGCTGATTCCAAGCAGAATTCATGGCTGGAAATCAATCGTGGGACGTGCCAAATTTAATGAAAAACCCGCAAGACACGGTAATAATTGTTTTTACAAAGAAAATGGTATTTTGATGCAAATTTGGTTGATAAAAATGTGTTCATATGGATTGAGTTTTGAGTATGTCGTGCTTTGAGTTGTTTTCTAGCTGTTCATCATTTAAAACATCAGAAAAACATGTGTGGGATAGCAGAAAATAGAAAACCGAGACATGAAAAACCATAAAAATGAAGGAAAATAGGGTTTTTGGGCTAAAAATGATGCAATAAATTAATCCACACCTACTAAAATTTTTGTTTCTGCTGAAATGAACTAAGGGCCACAGCCCATAAACTGAACTTAATTTTTAGCAATTAAAAAATGGGAGAAAATGGGGAAATTTGCAAGAAAATGATGGAAAAACCCTAAAAAATAGGGAAAAATTATATTTTGGGCTTCGAAAAATTGGGAAAATTATGAGTAATGTCCGTGAATGTATAGCAAGGCTGAGGCATGAAGATTTGCTTCAGATCAGCCTTGTTTCCGTGTTTTAGTTCGGTTTTGTCCGCTTTTGATATGAAAAATAAGGGAAAAAGCCGTAAAATACCATGCAACGAAGCACAATCGTTAGAAAGGAACCATGAAAAGGATGTTTTGCACTTGTGCACGATACTATTTTACTAAATTTTTGAGCACTAGGCATCCACCAAATGCATGGAGCATGAAAAAGAATTTAAAAGTATCAGTGATCAGCTCCTGGACATGCATTGCAATTGGTTTATGAGGACATGACCTACGTTGAGAGGCAGTGAGATACCCATGTTGTAGGCTAGTCGTTGGATCCAAAAGGGGAAATCAAGTGAGGACAATGGTACATTCCTGGACACGCTTATTTGGTACCTTGAGCGACGTTTGTGCGAAATGTCTAAATGTTGAGCGATGCATCGAGGGGCCAATCCCCAAGGTGTAGGAGAGTCGCAGAGGGTTGACGGCATTCAACCATAGGAGGAACCCCATGTGTATGTGATTCGAGCCTTTTTGGCTATGTGAAAGGGACTCCCTCTGAGGAGTAATATTGGGTTAGGATCAGTTGGACTACAACGTATTACAAACGCAATGTTTAGGAAGGCAGAGATTTTGATAGACGCTCCTGGCCGCGAGGCCGAGGGGTTGTCTTGTGTGCAGTGACGAGGTCCGGCTAGTGCATGAGCCAGTGCCGGCCCGTTTTTTGGTCCATCATCTTCTTTAGGTATGGAGTTTTATTTCAACATGATTTCATCTATTTCAAGCTATTCTTGTATTCATCCTTATATCTTGTACCAAATTTAGCTTTGAGGATAAGTCTCTTCTACGCCATGATGGCTTGTAATAGAGTAAAAATGCCTTAATGCCTTAGCCAATATTTGGCCTACTAGGGTGAAGTATAAAAGAAGGTTGTAACTTTCCAAGGATCTTTTTTCCATTTCTAAGATTTCATGTCTAAGGTCTCAACCTCCCACCATCTAAGAGGGTGCATACTCTTGGCCACCATTGCATTGGGGTGCATACCACACTATAGTCTCTCATCAACTGATTCTCAGCAATTAATGGTAATATGATTTTAGCCTAGCCACCTTGGCTATGGTTTCTTGGAAATTTAATCTATTTCTTTGTATTTCTAGTTTAATTGTTTCATGTGGGAATTAGCTTCTTTACAAAGAGAAGAAAGAAGAAGAATCAAAGATAGATCTAGGCAAAGAAGGGTGAAAGGAAGAAGGAAAGATCAAGAGAATGAGAAGAAGAAGAAGGTGAAACCCAACACCAAGAAATAGAGGTAAGCTGCTAGCACCAAGATGAGAGATGAGAATGAGGATGTCCCTAAAACCCCAAAGCTAAACTCATGGCTAAGGATGAAGCAAACCTTGCATTCAATCCAAGGCCGCATCCTATCCCAACCAAATCAGATCAATGTAGAAACTAAGTGCACTTCAACAATGGATTCATTGGCTATGCCTTTGAACCCAAACTAACAAACCCTTATGAGCTTGGACATAATGAGTCAGAGGATGAAGTATCAAATAAGGGAGAGCAGAAGGGTGTGCTTGTAAATTTATGGTTCAAACAAGGTGAGTTAGTGCCATGGAAGGGAACCTTGCTAGTTGAGACTTGGAGACTCTTCATGTGAATGCCTTTGGACTATGGAACCTATTGGATCCATACTCAATGTCGGTAAAGATTGAGATCTCGATATTTAGGTCATAAGTAGTGCAAGGAGTTATCATCCTGATCCTATGGATTCGTGACATACCAAGCACTCTAAACAAGGGCATCACCCCAAGTACTTCAAGGATATCTCTACTTTTGAGATCCCAAATCCTATCTAAGTGCAACAACTTAGTCAATACCCCCAAAGAACTTCAACTCCAAGTGAGGCTAAGAAGAGTCAAAGAGGTACCATACACCAATACTACACCTTTTCTTCAAATAGGCAAGCTAAACCAACTAGTTTGAAGGAAAGCAAGCAAGATTTGGTAAAGAGGCCAAGGAAAGCAACCTAAGTACTTGATTAGAAATGAGGGAAAAATATCTTGGCAAACAAACCAAGAGACCTAAGTCCTCAAGGCCCAAGGCAAAGATAAGAAGAAATAAAGGAACAATAGAAGGAGTAACCCAATGGATTGCGTCCTTTAAGACATGGCACAACATGGAAATAATGAAGCCACCACACCTTGATCCCAACAATGCGACAACTTAGGATCGTGCATACAAAGCTTAGCATTCAATGCCATAAGAGCCAAGCCAAATAAATTAGGACTATGATGCTTCCACTTCTCAAATGTAACTGAGGAAAGGGTAGATGGGGATGAAAAATATAAAAGAAATTGAGTCTAGATAGATACAAGTTGGGTATCTTGATAGGAAAAGTTGTGTTAAGACTCCTAAACCATAGTGTGGCAAACATTGACTAGCTTGATATGAAAGGCTATTTTAAGCTCTGGCTAATGGGTCAATTCCTGGATTGGTAAACATTGGCCGAATTGATAGAATGATTTGTATTAAGATCCCAAAATGAGTCAAGAAAACCACCCTTAGATTGTTGAGGACAACAATCTATTAAGCAGAGGTGAGTGTAAGGGCTTTATAGATATATCATGGCATTACCTACATTGAAAAGAATAGAATAAGATGTACAAAAAAAGGAGCAATGACACAAGATATGGAGGCTTAAGAGTTTTTCTTATTCATCATCTTTCTTTTTCTCCTTCTCTCATTGTTAACTAATGCACGCAAAATATCCTCTAATGTGATACATACCTTTTGACCTTTAAGTCACTTCACACATAGCTTCTACTTTATTTATGTGTACATAGTCGATGACTTAGCCTATGCCTTATGTCTCAACACTCCCCCTCAAGCTCAAAATAAGCTTGTGAATACAATACCCCAAGTGTACTTCTAAAGTACTCAAAGTTATCTTTACCTGATACTTTGGTAAAGATATCCATGACTTGGTCATTGGTTTTAACATGTACCAAGTCTATCTCTCCATCCATAACCTTCTCTCTGGTAGTGCACTTTGATATGCTTTGACCTTGCATGGTAGTATGGATTCTTTACCAATGTTCTGTTGCCAATGTTATAACAATACATGATAACTCCACCATCTATCTCTATCCCCATATCACATAATAGTAATCTCAGCCATGTATACTCACATGCTTTCAATGCAATACCTCTATACTTGGCTTATGTACTAGATAAAGAAAATGTGGGTTGCTTCTTGTTTCTCCAACTTACCACGGCTAAAACAAATGAAAGTGCATAGCCACTCGTGGATTTCCTATCCATGATACTTCGTGCCCAATCTACATTTCTATAGCGAAACAATGTAGGATAGATCCCCTTCCCATAGAACAAGCCAAAGCTAACTATGTTCTTCACATATCTCAAGACTTTCCTCATTGTATCCGAATGTGACTTGCATGGTTTCTGCACGAACTAGCTAATAACTTCCATTGAGTAACTCATGCAAGCCTTGTGATGGTTAGATAGATTAGGCTACCAAACATCTTTCTAATCATAGTAAAATCCTCCACATATTGTCCATCATCCACCATCTTAATGTTTTGATCCAATGGTGTATCCACTAGGTTACATCCTGTCATTTCATACTTCTCTAGCATCTCCAATGAGTATTGTCTTCAAACTAACCACATTCTTCGACACCTATGTGTCTAGCCACGTTTGCCCCAATCTTGGAGACATAGAGGTTTGAGACCCTTTGATTGCATCTATCATCACTAAAAAACCTAAAATTATTTTATGAAATCTTAAGAGTTATTTTATCATTAATTTTATTGTTAAACTCATATTTTATTTCTATTAGATAAGGATCTATAAAATTCTTCTATGATAAAAAGTAAACTTATAGTAAGAGATTTATAAATTATGGTATAAAGTCACAAAAGGTCAATAAAATATCACAAAATAGGCTACATAAGGATATATAAAACATGGTACCATGAAAAAATGTGATATATAGGATTTATACATAGTGATTTCCCCTTGTTACACGGACCTTCATGGAACTTCAAGTCAACCTATCTCATAAGGCATAGAAATGGCACATCAAAAAGGAAAACAAGCTATATCAATAAGGAATCCTTTGTATTCATGATATAAATAGATACAACATCGAGGCATATCCCAAGACTACACCCTTGTAATGCTACACATGTGAGGGTTCTCGGTGAGCCTAGGGAATCACATATAGAAGCACAACCTAAGTAGAGCTTGAGTGACTATTACTCCATGTATATATGCATATGTATGTTGAGAAATAAGGCATTGGTAAGTCGAACTCTATGTATGTATAAATCACTTTAGAGAATACTTTGTGGTGCATCGATTGACAATGAGAGAACTTAGGAGAACTCTTGAGAATCCATATCTTGTGCCATTGCTTCTTCAATTGTGTGTTCTATTATATTCTTTTTAGTCAGTGTATGAGAGTGAGAGTGCACAATCAAAAGCTTGGATCAAGGACCACATCAAATCAAGGTCTATATTGAATTGAAAGGTTATTGTTTGTCACTAAATCAAGTACTAATATTTGACTAATCCACTCAAAATAGGTACATTAGATTCTAGAGCCATTGGAGCTAAGATTTTGGGCATTGGTGCTTGCCTTGAATGTATTTTGGAAGCCATGGAAGGCTGGAAAACCATGTATAGTAGCAAGGATTCGTCTCATGTATTGATGATAGAAGCTAGGGGTTTGCTTGAGCTTAGGCCCTGCTTGAGTAGGGGGCGTGTTTGTGGAGGAGAAGCTCAAGGGTATGATTTTGGAAGCACAATCCCTACTTATGGGAGAGGTAGGGGTTTTGACACAATCACAAAGAAGAGAAAGAGAAGAGTTTGTGCTTTTTGCCATGGATTCTTGATGAAGTTGATGATCTCAAGGCTCTGAATGATGTGTATGCTATAGAGGGGACATTTTTGCCTAAACTCATCATGTTCATGGCATGTAAAAGACCTTAGGGATTTGGCATCATTAAAAAATGATGCACGCTGCAATAATACAAAGGGCAAAGCTTTTTTTAAAAGGTTTATTCAAAAGCTTCAATTAACCTCCTTCATATTGGCTCTTTTCACATTGGAACTAGTGAACAAGTTATTTTCGATATTTGTGTTCACATTGAGAAGAATATGAACTTGTTACTTTGAAATTTGTGTTCATACTAATGCACCAGTTGATGATGATGATTTGGTATTTGTCACTCTAAAGAGACTTGGACCTACATAGAAGTCCCTTTATACATCCATCTTTGTGACAGGAGGCTCTATTCTTGATTTTGAAGAGTTGATAGCTCTGCTTCTTATGGAAGAGATTAAGTTGGGTCTTAATACATATAGCAATGGAAAGAATGTAAACTCGGATAGTGTGTTTTATCATTAGTGAGGCCATGGCAGCTCATCTAGAGCTAGAGTATCATCTTATGGCCATCGAGACACTTTTGCATGAGACCATAATACTTTTGAATGTGGTGATTTTATGGCTAGAAGAAGGGGGAGATCCTACTCTAGAGACAGAGGAAGGTCTAGACCACAATGAGATGATGCATGTCATTAGTGGGCACTTTGGTCACTTTGAGAGAGAATGCTTTCATAAGAAAAATGCTATGTTTAAGGGTCAAGGAAGGACCTACTTTAGGCATTATACAAGTAGATATAGTGGTGATGGCTATAGTCTTAGAGGTGGTTCATCACCTAAAGGTCATCTCTTTTCCATGGAGCATGTACTTGACAGTATGACACACCCTCCTAAAGAGGATGATTGGTTTTTGGATTAAGGTGTTACAAACCATATGACTCACCATGCAAAATGGTTTGATAGAAAGTACAAATGCAAATTGAAGAGTATTTAGCTATAGGAGATGACACAGTGCATACGATAACTCATTTTGGGAGTGTGGCTTTGGTTACTAAAGATGAAACTAAAATTAAGCTTGGGGATGTCTCATATGTGCCTAATATTACTAAGAATTTAGCTTTAGTTGGTCAAATGATTGATCAAGGGTTGTAAGTGAGGTTTAACAAGTATGGTTGTTTTGAGTTCAAGAATGGAAAACCTCGTAGGCTTATTGCTTATGGCCAAAAGAAGTGTAGGTTATTTGCTTTGGATATAGGAACTCCCATTATTCAAAGCTCTATGTATGTTGAGATAGGACATGGACAAGATAAAGATGTAGAAGTATGGCATAAAAGGATTGGACATGTGAATTTGTAAAGGCTCAAACATATTCAATCTAGACAAGTGGTTCGTAGACTTCTATAGTTCGGATGTGCAAATTATGATCATGTATATAAGGCTTATCAATTTGGCAAGTAGTTTAGACCCATTCGCAAAGAGGGGGATAGTGAGAAGCTATCCTCTGGAAATAATACATTCCAATATTTTGGGTCCATGTCAGAACATCTCTTTGAGTGGGAAATGTAGGCTCTATATCACTTTCATTGATGACTTTAGCAAGATGACATGGGTGTACTTTTTGCAACATAAAAGTGAAGCATTTGAAACGTTTTTGAAGTTTAAGGTTGTGGTAGAAAATCCATTTGGGGGCTACATAAAATGCTTGAGATAAGATAATGGGGGAGAATATATGTCAAATGAGTTCTCATACTACTAGAGGTACCATGGGATCAAAATACAAGTTACTTGCAATTATACACCACAACCAAATGGTGTGGCAGAGAGGAAGGATAGGATTATTGCAAAAGTAGCAAGGGAAATGATGAATTAGATACATGTGTACATATTGCATTTCATATCATGAATAGGACACCTAAAACTTTGATACATCATATGTCTCTATATGAGAATATGCATAGCAAGACACCTATAATTGCATACCTTAGGGTGTTTGGTTGTGTATGCTATGCACATGTCCTTGACGATTTAAGGAAAAAGATGGAACCAAAAGTTATTAAATGCATATTTCCTAGGTATCCAAATGAGAAGAAGGACCACAAATATTATGATCATGTCATTAAATAAATTTACACAAGCAAAGATGTGAGATTCAATGCGTATGAGTCTTGGTATCAACCGAAAGTTACAATTGATATGGATGTCTATAAGAGCAGTGATGATGATGGATATATAAAGAAAATTGTAGCAAATAATGGTCAAAGTAATCAGCATGTTGAGGATATGTCTAAACCTCAAGTCCATGAAGAAAGTAGTGGCAATTATATTCCTTGTGTGAAATACACGGGATCTAGAGCATGGCACATGCAGAAGCTATGGATGTTGAAAGAGGAAAAGGAAACTCATGAAGACATTGACCCTGACTAGGACAAATTGTTACACAAGTGAAATAGGTTCCAAGATTGAGACTTGGACTCATAAACACAATCTTGTGTATTGATAGTGACATCACACTTTACTGGAAAGAAAAGAGTACTATCATTGCATTAGAAAAAGATTGCAAGTACAATGCTTTATAGGATTTGAGTGGTGGTACTTTCTCCTACTGTGCATATGGGATTCTGGTCCTGAGCCCTCTCACTGCTCCTCACAAAGGGACTGAAGTAGGTGTGATTCCAAATATCTCAACACCATGGAGTGGTAGGTTGAGCAATGCACAAAAGATAGCAAATTTCGCATAAGGGAAGAAGCCTATGGGTGAAAGTTCTGAGGATGAATTTATGGATGATGAGTTTGTCATACCACATGTAAGAAATCTAGGGATAAATAGTGTAGGAAAGTATGTTTCATCACATGTAAGAATAGTTGAGACACCATCTAAATTGAGGAGGTCAGATAGAGTGAGGTATCTAGTGGATAAATTAACATATAATGGTTTCATGAATATGCATTTTGAAGAGCCAGTCGAAAATAAAGATTGGAAGAATGCTATGAATGAAGAAATGGATGCACTAACAAAGAACAAGATATGTGTAATATTTCTGTTGGAAAATATTACTAGCTGCGTGAGACTCATGCAAACAACAATGCTGGCATTGAAAATACGGCCGGTGCGATCTTTATGTTGTACACGACGTATCATGACCCTCCACTGGCAAAAATTGGGACCAAGGAAAAAAAACCCGCATAACCGCAGGTGAACCTCATCTTGGGAGGAGGTCAAGAGGATAATGTTATATTTATTGCAAATTTTTTAATTACCTTCCCCCAGCCGAAGCGTGGGGCTGAGGAAAGGGGATGGACTGAAATGGGAACTAGAGAGGTGGAGGGGAGGATAGCCATGCAGGGCACCACGTGGGAGGGAGCTCTCCCCCCCTTGTCCTATATAAACCCCCTCTATGGGGTGGAGGGGAGAAAAAAAGGAGTCGTGAGGCTGACAGAAAGGAGGGTAGTGAGAGAAGAAGGACGATGCTAGAGGTGTTGATGCTGCCGTGTGCTGCACCAGCTGCCATACAGAGAGCGGAGTAATCTGAGTGGAGGGAAGAGAATAGGCTGATGCGATCGTGAGGGAAGGGGAGATTTCGCTAGGAGGTGGGAGGCTTATTGTAGACGTGTTGCTGGTGAAGAGCGTTGTGGAGTGGAGAGTGATGAAACGCTACCGCCAGTTGAGTTCTACACACCGCCAACAAGTAAGCCACCACGCCACGTGCTGAAGCTTCTTAGAAGCTTCTCTAGGAAGCTTCTAAGGGGGCTTTCATAAGCCCCCTTCCCAAGTGGTCTATACCCCCCCCAGATCTAAGCCCCCTTTTCCATTGCATTATTACACAAGGGGTTTTTACCCCCGGGAATTAAGTATTTTCCCTTGCATCCCCCAAAAATCCATTTATCCCGGTGGTAAACCCTGCGAGTGGATTCTCCACCCAAGTCTCTATAAAAGCCACCTTAGCCCGATTTTGAAAGCCTTTCCATAGCATTTCCACAACCCCTTTCTACACCCTGGTTTCCTTTTAAACCCTTCCCACCCAAGTCCTTAAAAGCCATTTTATCCCTTCCCATGGAGGCCATTTTATATTTGGAATTTAAAGGCCATTTTCATTTCATCCGTCACAAGGCCAATATCCTTGCCGGGTTTAAGGGCTTTCCCATTGAACCCTCCTAAAGACAACTTCTCTTTCCTCCGAGCTTCGAGGAGGAAGCCTATAAGGCCTTCCAAAGCCCAATTCCGCAAGATGGTGCATCGGTCAAGGAAGCCAAATCTCAAAGGGAATTGCGCGTGCGAGGGAGACGGGCCAAGATCATAAGTTTGCCGCCAAGGCAAGAAGGTCAAATTCACGATGGCCCCTAAAAAGGCACAAGCCGCAACCGCAGGAGGATCATCTCCTAACATTCATGTGGACATTTCACCGAACCCACAAGTCCAAGTTTTCTTCCTATTTCTTGATTTATGTGGAGGTATTACAAACATGCATGGTTAATTCGTGGAATTAGGTTGCACTTATGCTTGTCAAATCCACCTAGTTTGATAAGCGATTGAATTACATTGGCTATTTTAAAGGAAATAACTCAAATGAAGATTGGTCAAGTGTAATTTTTTTAATGGAATGAACGAAGGATGTTTATGCATTTTTAGTAAGTTGCTTCTGGGCATTGCAAAGTAACGAATCTAGAACAACTAATGATTTCATTACAAATTCAGAATCATTGTAATACACCTTCAACTATGCAATGGAAAGATTAAATTGCATGTCATATTATTAGATGAATCTTTCTTTGTAATGATTCATTAAAAAATCATTATCAACCATAGGAATTTGCAAAGCTTGGAATGATTCTAGAGTTGCATGAAGTAGGATAACTCTAGTTTTAAATTGGCCTAAATATCATTTAATTGCAGTGTAGTTTAGGAAAGGCTACATGGTTCATAGTAACAAAAAAACCCTAGAAGCTTAGTGGCATGAATTGTGAAGGCATGTCTTAGTAGGATCAATAGAAGTTAGGCAAATTTTAACATGTGCTTCGTCTTAACAAGAAAAGTTAGGAATTGCAAATCTAGAGGAAATGAATTGCATGCTTACATGAATTATGATGTAACACAACTAGTTTTTCCCTTCTTCGATCAAGACAAAATCTTTAGGAATAATTCGTCCTTGTCATATGATGAGTAATCTGGATTACCCAAAATACCTAAACTACAAAGGATTTGCTTAGGAATGGTTAAATCAATGCAACATATCCCAAATGCTAATTAGGGTTTAGCACGTTGAGAACGTGACCTAGTCGCACTTATTGCCAAGTTGAAACTCTCATACTCGAAAGACCTACCCACATTCACAGAATGTAGGGACAATAGAACATACTTGCCAGAAACAATCTAGGGGTTTCTACCCTAAGGATTGCTCGCTAAAAAGATGAAACTTGTATGGAGTTGGAACCTTAGGACCGACGATGTCGGCCCAGTGCAATTAGGAACGGATGGGATATGAAGACACCCTAATCCTGTTTCCTATCTAATCATGATTCTATGATTAGAAGACGCCGTTCGATGGGTAAAATAGTCCCATGGATTAGATGCGACACTTGTGCAACAAGTTGCAGAGTCACATGATCTTGTGGTTTGATCATACGAGAATGGCCAATTCCTTGGAATGAGATTGGCAGATTCTTGCACAAGTTTATCTTGCAAGAGGATGAGTAGTCATCTTGATATAGTACCTTTCTTGGAAAAAGTGACCAAGATAAGGGAATTAGATATTTGCTTGGAAGCAAAGGAACAATCAATAATTTGGAGCAACATATTTTCTGTTAATAGAACTTAAGGTATTGATTAAGTTGGGTTAATAGGGTACAACCCAAACCTAAGAACATAAGCATTAACAAACAATCCCTTGGGGATCTTGCCAAGTTGCAATTGATCCCGGATCGAATGCTGGATGCATTCAGAGAGAAGGATTCACTCCTTAGCAGTTGGCCAAATAAAGACCATAGGAAATGATTGTTCTTGTAACAGTTTAAAGAGCACTGTTTGCTTTGTTTGCTCAAGGAATTAAAGGATGAAAAGATATCTAATGCTTCAGATTGAAGGCCTGAAGGGAGAGGCAGCCTTAGTTACCCCCGACTGTCTACCTGACCCTAACCAAGGGGGTTGTTAACCGCGCCAGGAAGGTGGACTGAACCCGCCGTGAGAGGCCTCTCCGTTGAGAACTACTTGGAGCAGGAGGATGCTTGGGTGCTAGGGGGGCTCTGGCCGTAAATCCCTCGCCTCCCGGGCCTTGCACAAGAGGCCAACGTGACTCGGGATTGGATCTCAAGGCCCGCATACTAGTCTACGGGTGGAATCTTGAATTAGTAATCCTTGTGGATTGCTGGATAGCCTTCGGGTGGATTATGGATAAGCCTACGGGTTGGACTTTATAAATGTATTCCAAGGATAAATATGATAACCTGTTGAAAAGAAACCTGTTTGACAGTGCTTTTCTATGCCAAGTGCTAAGATTACGTGCCTAATGGGCTAATTAAGGAAGTTGCTTGATGCATGTCCAACTAAATGTGGTAGGTAATTAGACAACTAAAACAACCTGAGGAAAGTGCGGTGGATGTGGCCATGGGTTCGTCCTACGGATGGGTGGTCTCGGTTGGCCGGGAACTTTTCTCAATCATAATGGACAGCAAGAAGATCATTTCAAGGGAAATGAATAGCAAGGGTGTTGACCTAGAGTCTAGGTGATAATAATCCCAGATTTATGCTGTTTTAGGGGAATGGAATGGGACTATGCCTTATGGCAGAGAGGTCGAGCATTGCATCCCTCTCATTTCCCATTCTCCTTGAACCAATTGTAGCGTGAATCCGCTTCGGCCCTGGCATTTCTGCGTAAAGTAGTTCGCTTGGGGTTCGACGCTAGTTGCCGTTTAGGAAATGACTAGTAGGGGGAGACCTTGATTCAGGTCGGTCCTAAGTGGGAACGGCGAGAATAATTCCGCTATGTGGTAGGTGCGGAAAGTCTTAGATCACAAACCTCGTGACATTCCATGGGAGTGCCGGGCGGAGCTTTCTAGACCTCCTTTCCAATGGACTGCTAAGACGTGTCCTGAAAGGAATAGGTGGACATGTTACAGTTGGTATCAGAGCCAACCAACGAAGGATTTATTTTTTTTAATATTACTAAGAAGAAGTAAAGCAAATGTTGCTGTTAAAGAACATTTCCTTACTTTTGATGCTGTCTTGCAGAATTATGAAGCATGGAATAGGTTCTTAGTGTTCCGAGTCATGTTTATGACAGTGATACATTCCCCGGATTATTGACAAAGGGTTGAGATGATGAATATCCTAGATCGTATTTATAATCCATCGCCTTTGTACGTGGAACGAAGATGGACGGGTGACTCAGGAATCTACTACGTAGCTGTCCACCGGTTTACATACCTTCAAACCAACCTAAAGAGGATCAAGTGGTTGGAAGACTTGAAGATCGTGAAGCTTTTCATTTTTGTGGAGGCTCACGTAAACTCAACTTTACATATTCAAGGTTGGAGGGTTGAATTGAACTCATATATATAGGAGGAAGTGACCCGTGTAATCCCCACTGACAAGATCAGGGTGTTGGGACGCTATGAGAAGAATGGGTTTCAAAGGAAAGGATACCCTAATCTTCCGATGACTTACCGATTCCTGAAGATTCATGACCCAAAACCATACAACTATCTAGTTCCTGTAGATAAATGTAATACAACATTATTCTCCCCAAACTAAATGTAACAGTTGCTCTATCATCTCAAGAAATATTGTACTTCGAAAGGGCTATGCCCATATAAATGCAATAAGACTTCTTTTTATCAATGTCTGTCTTGTCCATGAGAATTGATAAAAAGTTAAGTGGCTAGGATTCTTGGTTGATAGTTGAATTGGGTATGAAATATAAATCATAATGATTAGCGAGTTATATCCTTTATTTAGGCACAATCTCAGGTACAAATTCCCAGTTCACTTGCTACATCAAGTACTGCTGTGATTTAGGAGCAGAAGTTTCTTCTCAAGCAGATAAAGCCACCTGAATTTGATAGAAAAGGTAGGACTGTCCAAGCGGATGCTGAGATTTGGATAGAATCCATGGAAGATTACTTTGAAGCAGCCGGTACTGCACCCGCCAACCAGGCTATGCTCGCCAAGCTGAAGCTCACCGGTGAAGCCAGGCTTTGGTGGAAGAAATGGTGCAGAGATCAAGGGATCACAAAAGGATCCGTTACCTGGGAAAAACTGAAGAAAGACGTGCAAGGAAGATACTTACCACCTGCGTGAAAGTTGTAACTATACAAACTTCACTCACGGCTAGGTGGATGCGCTGTGATTCATAGTCGACATTGCAACGAGCTTACCTCTTGCAAGTTTGTCCTAACAGAGATTCCATGCGTGCCTCCTTAGTGTTGGGAAACACATAGAAAAATATCGGCATGCTCTCAAACTCGATGCAAACTACAACCTTGCACTTTCCCAGAAGTTTGTAGGGTTGGCCTCCATAAGGGACGAGGCTAGCACTCAGGGGGTCACTCATGAATATATGTATATATAACATGAGTTCAAAATAAGGAGTCTTTAAAATACCATTTTTATACATTTTTTTACATACAGAAGGGTGTCATATAAAGGGGTTACTACACGCGGAAAATGAATGAGTTCTACGAGCTGAAACAGCTGGGACTCACTCTTGACGCATACTACTTAAATTTGTCTCACTTCTTAAGTATGCGCCACAGATGGACATGACACAGCATGTGTCAAAATTTTGTGTTGGTTTAAATCCACCAGTTAATACCTGTCTCGAATCAATGTGCCCAACAGATCTACAAGATGCACTAATTTGAGCAGTGTCTATAATTTAGGAGGTGCAGGCTATCCCAAGAGGTAACAAAACTTGGTCTTATAATGACCCGAACAGAGGAGCATATAGGCCTCAAATGAAGAGAGTTCAAGGTTAGAATCAGAGACAAAGAAAGAAAGTAAGGATTAATAATGCCAACAACTTTGTCCCTACCCAAATAAATGGCCGAAACCTCCATTGTTTCCAGTGCAACAAGCCCGGTCATTTCAAGAGGCAATGTCCCAAGCTTGGAGGAGGACATCGCCAAGCACCTTTCCAAGGAACTGGCCATGGACAGGGAGCCGCTACCCAAGGCAGAGGAAGAATCGCCTATGTTTCCAACAGGAAAATGTGCGAAGAAGAAGATCCGACCATGGAAGCAGAGGTTGAAAGGGCGACAGTCCATGCCGCTCTTCACAAGAAAGGGCCGAATTGCCAGTTTTTGGTGATTCAGACGCCATCGGATTATCAAGGTAAAGGTTTCAAAACCTTGATTGATTGTGGCAGTACACATTCCTTTATCTCACCAGCTTGTGCAAGAAGATTAGGAATAGCCACAGTAGAAGCACCTACCTTGCTTGTGGAATTAGCAAATGCTCGTGAGGTCATTTGTACCAGGAAAACTGCTAAGGTGGAATTCTTTCTGGGAGGAAAGATGACTTCGGTCAAATTTAGAGTCATGAACCTAGGTATCCATGAGTGTCTACTTGGAATGGATTGGCTTAAACCTAATGATGCCCACATTCATTGTGGAAAGGGCCAAATTTCCTTTTGGAGCTCTAAAGGGGAATTGGCCACAACTCAAGATAAGGCTGCAAAGCCAAAAATTCAATTGGCCAAAGCATCTTGGATTATAAAGGGAGTTAGAAAGGGACTACCTGTCTACTTGATTAAGCTCAATAAGTTAGATCAGAAGCAGGAGTCTAGTGAAGGACCTTCATGGCTAAAGGAGTATGCGGACATATTTCCTCTTGAAGGGTTGACAGAACTCCCGCCTCAAAGAGAAGTGGATCATGAGATCAAGCTAGTGCCAGGAGCTGCGCCAATTGCAAAGAGATCTTATAGAATATCTATCCCGGAAGCAATTGAGCTGAAGGAATAACTCAAGCAATTACTAGATCATGGCTACATCCATCCTAGCAGCTCACCATGGGGAGCTCTAGTACTGTTCCAAAAAAAGAAAGATGGAACGCTTCGACTGTGTATTGATTATAGAGGGTTGAATCAATCAACTGTCAAGAACAAGTACCCTATTCCTAGAATAGGTGAGCTTCTTGATTGTCTTCAGGGTGCGAAGATATTCTCCAAGATTGATCTCAGGTTTGGTTACTATTAGATAAGGATCAAGAAAGAAGATATCCCAAAGACAGCATTCAACACAAGATATGGACACTTTGAGTTCCTAGTTATGTCATTCGGGCTCACGAATGCACCTGCCACCTTCAACAGGTTAATGTAGGATATCTTTAGGCCATATCTTGATGACTTCGTGCTCGTCTTCTTCGACAACACTTTAGTCTATTCCAAACAGGAAGAAGATCATGAACCCCAACTTCGGATGTCCTTGAGACAATGAGGTCACACAAGCTCTATGCTAAGATGAAGAAGTGTGCATTCTTCAAGCGTCAGATTGAATATCTGGGATTCATCGTATTAGCGAAAGGAATCTTAGTGGATCTGGCGAAAGTCAGAGATGTTTTAGAATGGCCAATACCAACAACTATCAAAGAAATACATAGTTTTCTTGGATTGACATGATGGTATTGTTGAGATATCGAGCTCCACTCATGATACGCCAGGGTGACTGTTGTGTATTTATGTCACCGACTTGTCAGTTGCAGATGCGGTTGGTACACCGCCCATGAATAATAGCTACATGATAGCTATCCTTATCTACTCTAGTTCGTGGCTCAGTTAGTATGCCACCTTAGTTAGTTGAGTTTGGTTTGAGACCCATATATAGGGTTCTTCTATTTCTTTGTACTAGAGTTTTTTTGGCTTACACAACTAAGAAGAGGAAAACTATTTTCAGCCTCCACCCTTGTGTATATTCCCCCATTGTGCAAGCAAGAAAGCTACAAGTGAGACTCCTTCTTTCTCTCCCACAATCTTGACATGGTATCAGAGCCTTGTTCGTGGTAAGGAGCTCAAGGAAGCAAGCCAAGCTCGCGGTGTTCTGGTAAGAGGAGCAGTGTTGCTTTCATTTTTCTGTTTCGGGAGCAGATCTCTGCAGGTAGCACAGCCGGAAAGTGCAGGAGTGCATTGTCTCAGGTTGAGACGCCCTTCGCGACCTTGTTTTTTTGATTTGAGGCCATTTCGAGGCCTGTTTTGGAGGCGGAAGTTTTCTGCACGCACTCAGGAAAAGGCCCAGTTTTATGCTGTGCAGCCACTGTTCTACAGGTCGGTGAATAGTTACTGTAAAAAATTGCATTGTATGCTTGTGCGCAGAGACATTGGGAGTTACAGAATCATCCCTGTTGCCTGTTGATGCAAAATCGTCACTAGGAAGTGACTATGTGGTCAAATACCACTTTCGCCAGTTTTGCAGATTTTCCCTTGTGAGGGTGAAGCTGTGGTTTTTGCAGTGACAGAATTTTTTGCAGTCTTCTGTAATGGCATCTGATTCTCTTTCACAGATTGTCACTGAAAAGCTTGACAAGAACAACTTCCAAGCATGGAAGTTTAGAATGACGAATTTCCTTATGGGAAAAGGATATTGGGAATCTGTTGCAGGAAATGAAGCAGAACCAGTTCTTCCTGATGTTCCCAATCAACAGCAAATGCAGGCATTTAAAGCATGGCATGAGAGAGCCAAGAAAGTTATGTATTGGCTGTCTATCAGCATTTCAGACTCTATGATTGTGCATATTCAGGATGCAAGTACGCCAAAGGAGGCATGGGATAATTTGTCAAAAATGTATAGCACAAATACGCAAGCTAGGAAAATGCAGCTCAAGCAAGAGTTGCACAATGTGCAAAGAGAAAATATGAGCATCAACGACTACCACATGAAGGTGAAGAAGATTGCAGATGCACTTGCTTCCATTGGGTCACCAGTGGAAGATGATGATTTAGTTTCTGTGACCTTGAATGGTCTAGGAAAGGATTATGCACAGTTTCGGACATCCATTTCAGTTCGTGAAAGATTTTCTGATTTTGAGGAGCTGATTGCTCTTCTAATTTCTGAGGAGCAAAGGAATGGTGGTGCATCTTCTTCAGGAGGAACTTCAAAAGAAGCTGTCTTCTACTCAAATGCTGGAAGAGGTAGAGGCAGAGGTAGAGGAGGCCGATATGGAGGCCGTGGCAGAAATCAGAATATGCAGCAAACTCAAGAAAACCAGTCCTATGGAGGAGGACGTGGTAACTCTAGAGGCAGGGGGAGCCAAAGAGGTCGTGGTGGATGGCAAAGAGGCCAAAATGCAAACAAAAATGTTGAATGCTACTATTGTGGTAAAATGGGTCATATGGCTAAAGACTGCTATAAAAAGCAGAATGACATCATGAATGGAAAACTGCAACAAGGAAATTATGCATCCTCTAGTAGACAGGGTGATGACAGAAATGAGCATCTGTTTATGGTGCAGCACATGAACAACTCTGTGACAAATGCAGAAGAAAGCAATGATGTATGGTATGTTGACTCAGGTGCATCAAACCACATGACAGGTCATGCAGAATGGATGGAGGATGCAAGGAAAATGGAAAAACCAGGATTTGTGGAGACTGGTGATGATACTGCACATCCTATTGTGCAGATTGGAAAAATTCCCTTGTCTATGCAGGATGGGAAAAAGAAATACATGTCCGATGTATTTCATGTCCCGAATATCACCAAGAATCTGGTTTCTGTTGGTCAAATGGTTGAACAGGGCTTGCAGGTCAGATTTAATCCTCATGGATGCTTTGTTGAGGATATGAAAAATAAAGGTCCCTTGATAGCAAAAGGAAAGAAGAAGGGCAGAATGTTTACATTGGATGCAGACATGTCTGAATTGAGTGCAGCAATGTTTGCACATGGGACCGGTGTAGTTGCAGATATTGATATCTGGCATAAACGCATTGGTCATGTTATGTTAGATATGATCAATGCCCCACCCTCATTAGGTACTACCAATGATCCATGGTGCTCAAAGTTGTAAGGCCCCCATTATGAGGAGAAGCCAAGTGTGAGCCCGGACATTGGTGGAGTCCTGACTTGTATATCAGATGAGGTCTATGTGACCGGATGGCAAAAAGGTGACCATTGTGGGTCTAATCTTTGGGTTAGACGGAGTGGTTAAGCTGGTAGCAACTCGAGGCACATTGCATTGAGTTGCGTGGTAAGGGAGTTAAAAGGGGCCCCTATTGTGGGGTCCGGGGGCCGCGGAAGCGGCCCCTGGCTGGGAATATTCCCGATGGTAAAGGGAATATTCCCTGGAATATTCCCTGGCCGACTAGTGGAGGCTCATATGGTAGGTCGGTCAGCAGGCCGACCTAACGACCTTCGCGAGCTATAAAAGCTAAACCCCTTCGCAGCCATCTTACACTCATCTTTCACCCAGTCAGAGTTGTTGTTCCAGCTAGCCTTAAGCTCTTCACCTATCTTCTGTCTAGATCGCCATCTAAGCTTCACACAGTGGAAGCGCACGGGTGGACAGAGCCATCTTTGTATCAGTTGTTTGGAGTTAAAGAATTTTACTGATTCTCCTCTTATCTGTTGTGTACTCTCTATCTCTTTCTCAGATTCTGTTCGCTGCGCCGTGTAATATTTTACATGGTATCAGAGCCCAGGGGGCTCTAGAGATCAGAGAGAGTGCAAGAGGCAAAGGCTTCAACAGCAAAGAGAAACGATGTCGACTCCGGGAAGCAGTTCTGGCGCATCAGGAAGCGGTGCAGGAGGTGGTGCTGCTGTACCGGCTATTCAAACACTGAGGATTCGTCCACCAACCTTCAGCGAAGGCAAGTTAGATGGTACAAACTACACCTTGTGGAAGTTCAAAATTACTACTATCCGTGATTCTTATGAGCTTCTGGAGACTGTGCTGGGGACTGACGCAGAACCACAGCCTACCCCCGACCCATCAAATCCTAGTGTGATGATTCCTCCGAATGCAGATCTCCTACGAGCTTGGAAACGAAGGAATGCAGATGCATTGTGTGCCTTAGTTACAAGCTGTTCTGACAGTGTTTTGACTCTGATTCAGCATACAACCAAAGCGTCAGAGGCTTGGAATGTACTAAGGAGTCAGTATGAAACACGAAACCAAACAAGGATTCAAAACTTGGAGAATCAACTAGCAGCGGAGAAGTTTGCTGAAGGAGAGACGGTTGAAGCATTCATCACTCGGATTAAGAATCTGCGCGACCAGATGGCTGGCGCTGGGATACAAAAGACTAGCGAAGAGCTAGCTCGGAGGTGTCTTCGGATTTGTCCACAAAAGTTTGATGGACTAGTAACTGCCCTTAATACTCAGGTGAGACCTCAAGCTTTGACTTTTGAGGAGTTTTGTGCATTATTAATGGAGGAGGAGTTGATGCTGAAAGCCCGAGAAGGAAGCAACAATGGAGATGCTGCATTCTCTGCCAATGCAAAAGGCAAAGGTGTTTCCTCCACCAAAAATGATGGTGACAAAAAGAAAAAGGGCGGCAAGAAGAAGTTTCAAGGAGAGTGCTTCTACTGTAAGAAGAAAGGACATGCAATTGCAGATTGTCGTGTCAAGAAGGCAGATGAAAAGAATGGTACCCTTAAAACTAAAGGGAAAGAGACAGCCAATACGGCTGAAGCAGAGTTGGAATTATTCATGGCGACCATTGAGGAAGTGTGCTCCTCGGCGCAAGAAGAATCTACCACTGACTCTTGGGTGTTGGATAGTGGGGCCTCCCGTCACATGACCAACAAGAAAGGTCTATACAGTTCTATGCAGCCTCTACAAGAATCCATCACTGTGACGGTTGGAAATGATGCTAAATGCCCTGCTGCGGGCACAGGTACTATTTCTTTTGTTGCTGCAAATGGTGAAGTCAAAAAGCTTTCAAATGTGTTGTATGTTCCCGAAATCAGAAGAAATCTCTTATCAGTTGCTGCCATAACTGATCTTGGTCATGAAGTAAGGTTCAAGAAGACAGGTGCAGAAATTATTGATAGTGCTGGCACAATTGTTGGCAAAGGAGAAAGGAGGAACAACCTGTATGAGCTAAGTGCTCTTACAGCCACCGCTGGAGTGGGCACAAGTAAGCTTTGGCATGAAAGGTTTGGACACATCGGATTTGCAGTATTGAAGGAGATGCAAAAGCAAGGTATGGTTGCTCACCTACCTACAATAACTGAATTGAAGGAACCATGTGAAGCTTGTATGATGGGCAAGCAACAGAGAAAGGCATTTCCACAAGAAAGCAAGAATAGAGCACATGCTCCTCTAGAGTTGGTGCATGCTGACTTGTGTGGTAAGATGCCTACACAGGCCTTGGGGGGATCTTCTTATTTTATGTTGATTGTCGACGACTACAGTAGGAAGATGTGGGTGTACTTCCTTCGTGATAAGGCTCAAGCTTTTGGTAAGTTTAAAGAATGGCTAATACTTGTTGAGAATGAAACAGGGAAAAGTGTGAAGAAATTTAGAACAGATGGTGGTGGTGAGTTCAACTCAAAGGAGTTTGAAGGCTTTTGCAAGAGCAAAGGGATCAAGCGTCAATTGACGACGCCTCACACACCTCAGCAGAATGGTGTTGTGGAACGCAGGAATCGTACCATTGTGGAGATGGCAAGATGCATGCTAAAGGGCAAGGGATTGCCTAACCATTTTTGGGCTGAAGCTGTTAATACTGCAGTCTACATTCTAAATCGGAGCTACACAAAGGCTCTCAAGGGAAAAACACCTCATGAGGCTTACACTGGTAAGAAACCATCTGTTTCACATTTCAGAATTTTTGGATGTGAATGTTATGCACATGTTCCAGATGAGAAGAGAAACAAGTTACAACCAAAAAGCAGAAAATGTATCTTCTTGGGTTATAGTGATGAGCAAAAGGCTTACAAGTTATATGACCAAGAGGCAAAGAAGATCATCGCGAGCCGTGATGTGGTGTTCAAGGAGGAGCCGCATACAGTGGAGGAGGAGAAGGCAAGGTCTTCCACTTTATCATCAAGCGAAGAAGTAGTCCACTATGAACCTGTCCCGAGAGCTATCCCTATCCTTAAGGAGGAGGAAGCATCATCTTCAGATGATGAGGAAAAAGTTCACCAACCTGACATCACCCCACCGGAAAAGCCATTGCCGCGCTGGGTGAAGCAGCTCTATGACCACAATAATCCTATGCCTGCATCTGTTGAGGAGAAGGCAGACGGACCAAGGAGGTCTCAAAGAATAGAGGAGCAAAGGAGGGCTTCTGCTCACATAGTCAACATGGCCTTGATGGTTGAGATTATGAGAGAAGTAAAGGAGCCAACTGACTTAGAAGAAGCACTTGCAGATCCATCATGGAAGGCTGCTATGCAGGCGGAGTATGACAGCATAATGAAGAATGACACTTGGGAGCTAGTGGATCGGCCAGCAAAGCGGAAGATTATTGGCACCAAGTGGATCTGGAAGGTAAAGTACAAGGCTGATGGTACCTTAGAAAAGTACAAAGCTAGACTGGTTGCCCAAGGATTTTCACAAGTTGAAGGGTTTGATTTTCAAGAGTCATTTGCCCCAACTGCCAGAATGACCACTATTCGCACGGTACTTGCAGTGGCTGCCCACAAGAAGTGGCCAGTGTACCAAATGGATGTTAAGTCAGCGTTCTTAAATGGTGACCTCAAGGAGGAGGTGTACGTGGCTCAGCCACCAGGGTTTGAGGCCCCCCATTCTGAGAACAAAGTGTGTAAACTGAAGAAGGCATTGTATGGGCTGAAACAAGCCCCCAGAGCATGGTACCAGCGGATAGATAGGTTCTTTTTAAACCTAAACTTCAAAAGATGTGCCTCAGATGCTAACTTGTATGTTTACAGGGATGGTAAAAAGTCTGTAGTGATTGTCCTATATGTGGACGACCTTCTTATTACAGGTGACTATGAAGATATGATCAACCAAACTCGAAAGGCTTTGAGTTTTGAGTTTGAAATGACAGACTTGGGCTTGCTGCACTATTGTTTGGGGATTGAAGTCTGGCAAGAGCCAGGAAAGATCTTCATCTCTCAGAAGAAGTATGCATGGGAGATCTTGAAGGCATTTGGTATGACCGAGTGCAAGGAGATAGCTACACCTATGGAGGTGAATGTAAAGTTATCCGTTGAGGATACATCAGCACTAGCAGACATTGGGAGGTATAGGAGGTTGGTCGGCAGTCTAATCTACTTGTGTAACACCAGACCAGATATCAGTTTTGCTGTTGGTGTTTTGAGCAGGTTCTCAAACAAACCTCATGAGAGTCATTGGAAGGCTGGGATGCGGGTGCTCAGATACTTGAAGAAAACTCTTGACTATGGTATCACATACAGTTTCGGAACTTCTCTTGTGGGGAACTGTGACTCAGATTGGGCAGGAGACATTGATTCCAGGAAGTCAGTTTCTGGTTATTGTTTCTCTTTGGGTTCAGGAATTTTCTCTTGGATTAGTAAGAAGCAACCAACAGTGGCATTGTCTTCTACCGAAGCAGAGTACAAGGCAGCTTGTTTTGCTGCATGTGAGGCCGTATGGTTGAGAAGGATTCTATGGCATATGGGAGTGCAGGATGAAGAACCAACTGTGCTGAGATGTGACAATCAGAGTTGCATCGCCATTGCCAAAAATCCAGTGTTTCATGCACGCACCAAACATATAGAGATCCAGTATCACTATGTGCGTGATTTGATGGAGGATGGGATAGTGGAATTGGTCTACTGTCCAACAGAGGAGAATGGAGCAGATATCTTCACCAAAGCACTTACGAAGGATCTGCTTCAAGTTCATCTTCAGAGACTCGGCATTGGGCCGAGGAGATAGTTCACCTATGGGTGGACATTGAGGGGGGGTGTTAGATATGATCAATGCCCCACCCTCATTAGGTACTACCAATGATCCATGGTGCTCAAAGTTGTAAGGCCCCCATTATGAGGAGAAGCCAAGTGTGAGCCCGGACATTGGTGGAGTCCTGACTTGTATATCAGATGAGGTCTATGTGACCGGATGGCAAAAAGGTGACCATTGTGGGTCTAATCTTTGGGTTAGACGGAGTGGTTAAGCTGGTAGCAACTCGAGGCACATTGCATTGAGTTGCGTGGTAAGGGAGTTAAAAGGGGCCCCTATTGTGGGGTCCGGGGGCCGCGGAAGCGGCCCCTGGCTGGGAATATTCCCGATGGTAAAGGGAATATTCCCTGGAATATTCCCTGGCCGACTAGTGGAGGCTCATATGGTAGGTCGGTCAGCAGGCCGACCTAACGACCTTCGCGAGCTATAAAAGCTAAACCCCTTCGCAGCCATCTTACACTCATCTTTCACCCAGTCAGAGTTGTTGTTCCAGCTAGCCTTAAGCTCTTCACCTATCTTCTGTCTAGATCGCCATCTAAGCTTCACACAGTGGAAGCGCACGGGTGGACAGAGCCATCTTTGTATCAGTTGTTTGGAGTTAAAGAATTTTACTGATTCTCCTCTTATCTGTTGTGTACTCTCTATCTCTTTCTCAGATTCTGTTCGCTGCGCCGTGTAATATTTTACATGTTAATGTACAACGACTTAAATCAATACAGGCCCAAAATATTGTTGCAGGTTTGCCAAAATTCAAGGTTGCAGAGATGCATAAGGTATGTGAAGCCTGTCAATTTGGAAAATAGGCAAGGAAACCATTTCCTAGACATGTTCAAGAGAGTAAGAAGCCATTGGAATTAATCCACTCTGATGTGTGGACAACTAAAGCTGCATCTCTTGGAGGCTCTCATTATTTTGTCAGTTTTATTGATGACTATAGCAGAAAAGTTTGGGTGTATTTTATGAAAAAGAAAAGTGAAGTTTTTGGGCATTTCAAAACTCTTAAAGCGATGGTTGAAAAAGAAACAGGCCTACAGATAAAATGCCTAAGGTCAGATGGAGGGGGAGAGTACCTCTCAAATGAGTTTGCAAGGTTCCTGCAGGAGCATGGCATAAAGCAGCAATATTCATGCAGTCATACCCCACAACAAAATGGAATTGCAGAAAGGAAAAATAGGCATATTGGAGAGGTATCTCGTGCCATGCTCAATGAAAAAGACTTGCCAGATTTTTATTGGGCTGAAGCAGTTGCTACAGCAGTCTACATAATGAACAGGACTCCCACTGCAGCAATACATGGAATGACTCCAGAGGAGAGGTATACTGGTAGGAAACTAGATATTTCTCATTTGAAAATTTTTGGTTGCATTGCCTATGTACATGTGCCAGATGAGTTGAGATCCAAGTTGGATCCAAAAGCTGAGAAGTGCATCTTTATTGGTTACTCTCTGCAGCAAAAAGGGTATAGATGCTATAACCCTTCTACTCATAAGTTTACAGTGAGCAGAGATGTTGTTTTTGATGAGATGAGTAGCTGGTATAAACTAGTAAATGTGATTGATGATGTAGATGCACAAAATGGTAATGCTGTACAGAATTCACAGCAGCAGTCACAAAATATTAGTGGACCTGGAGCGTCCTCTAGCAGTGGTTCACATTCTTCGCCATGGACAGGCAGATTGAGATCAGGAGAATCTTCTTAAAGTAATGCAGATAGTGGTATGCAGGTATCACGAAAAGGAAAAGAGAAGGTTGATCAGCCCATGTTTGATGTGAATGCAGGTCACTCTTATGTGGATGGTGAATCCAGTGGCTCAGAACAGAGCATTGATGATGAGTTGGGTATTCCTTCTATTGTTACACCTGGAGTAAGGAAGACCAGGGATGTTTTGAGAGCACCTGGGAGTGAACCTACTTTGCGCAGGTCTACGAGAGCTAGGTATCCTGTGGATAGACTGAAATATGATGGATTTACAGCCATTCACTATGCATATATGGTCAAAGTGATACAGGAACTAGAACCCACTTCTTTTGAGCAAGCCATGGGAAAAGAAAAATGGGAGAAAGCCATGGACGAAGAAATGGATGCCTTGGAAGCAAATGCTACATGGGAGTTAGTACCTTTGCCTAAAGGTAAGAATGCAATTGGCTGTAAGTGGGTTTATAAGGTGAAGCACAATGCAGATGGTTCTGTGAACAGATACAAGGCAAGATTAGTAGTCAAGGGGTATGCACAAACATATGGCATTGACTATGAAGAAACATTCAGTCCGGTTGCAAGGATGGCAACCGTAAGAGCAGTCATTGCTATGGCTGCATCAAAGGGATGGTCTTTACATCAGATGGATGTAAAGAATGTCTTCTTGCATGGTGATTTGCAAGAAGAGGTCTATATGGAGCAGACACCAGGTTATGTGCATGCTGTTCATCCTGAGTTTGTTTGCAGGTTGAAGAAAGCCTTGTATGGCTTGAAGCAAGCACCTAGAGCATGGTCTGACAAGATAGGACAGTATCTTGTCACTATTGATTTTCAGATTTCCAAGGCAGATTTCTCACTTTATGTGAGAAAAACAGAGAAAGGTATTTTGCTACTTGTCATTTATGTTGATGATTTGATTATGACAGGTGATAGTGATGAAGATATCCTTCATGTGAAAATGCTATTGAAGCAGAAGTTTGAGATGAAGGATTTGGGAGAGCTGTGTTATTTCTTGGGCATTGAGGTGATTAGATCACCAAGTGGGATACAGCTCTTGCAGAGGCAGTATGGATTGGACATGCTGTCCAAATATGGGATGACAGGCTGTAAGCCTATTTCAGTTCCTTTGGAGTAGAATGTGAAGCTGAGCACAGATGCAGGTGAGCTTCTAGAAGACCCTACTATGTACAGACGCATAGTAGGAAGTTTGATTTATATGACTATTACCAGGCCAGATTTGAGCTATGCTGTTGGATTGGTAAGTCAGTTTATGCAGGCTCCAAGGAAACCACATTGGATGCGGCTAGACGCATACTCAGGTATGTGAAGTCCACATTGCAGTATGGACTATTTTATGAGACTGGGGTTCAGATACAGTTGCATGGATACACTGATGCTGATTGGGCTGGTAGTATTTTTGATAGACGATCTACCAGTGGATATGTGTTCTCTTTTGGGAGTGCTGCAGTCACTTGGAGCAGCAAGAAACAGCCTACAGTTGCCTTGTCGAGCACAGAGGCTGAGTACAGGGGTGCAGCAATGGCTGCATGTGAGGTAGCTTGGTTGCATAAGCTACTTTATGATATGCATCAGTCTACAGATGGGCCAGTTGTCATTTATTGTGACAACTTGAGTAGTATACACTTGGCAAATAACCCAGTCTATCATGCTAGAACAAAGCACATTGAGGTGCATTATCACTATGTACGGGAGAGGGTTTTACTAGGTCTTATTGATCTAGTTTATGTCAGCACAGAGGATCAGGTAGCTGACATATTCACAAAGGCATTGGGCGCAGAGAAGCTGCGCAAGTTCAGAGACCTGCTTGGTGTGCAGGAATTGGGATTGAGCTCAAGGGGGAGTGTTGAGATATCGAGCTCCACTCGTGATACGCCAGGGTGATCGTTGTGTATTTATGTCACCGACTTGTCAGTTGCAGACGCGGTTGGTACACCGCCCATGAATAATAGTTACATGATAGCTATCCTTATCTACTCTAGTTCGTGGCTCAGTTAGTATGCCACCTTAGTTAGTTGAGTTTGGTTTGAGACCCATATATAGGGTTCTTCTATTTCTTTGTACTAGAGTTTTTTTGGCTTACACAACTAAGAAGAGGAAAACTATTTTCAGCCTTCACCCTTGTGTGTATTCCCCCATTGTGCAAGCAAGAAAGCTACAAGTGAGACTCCTTCTTTCTCTCCCACAATCTTGACAGGTATAGGGTCTTAATAAAAAACTATGCTTTGATAGCAGCACCTCTGACGGACTTACTGAAGAAGCAAACATCCATTGTATGGTCAACTGTCGAACAAACCAGCTTTGATAGATTGAAGCAAAGTTTGGTATCAGCACCTATCCTAAAGCTTCCAGACCTCAGTAAGGAGTTCGAGGTAGTAACTGATGCTAGCATGCTTGCCTTAGGATGTGTGCTCATGTAGGAAGGTCATCCTGTAGCATACTCTTCAAGGAAACTGAAGAGCCATGAGAAGAATTATGCTACCCATGATCTAGAATATTAGATGTCATCCATGCTCTAAAGCTTTGGAGACACTACCTGTTGGGTAAAAAGTTTACTCTAGTGACTGATCATAAAAGTCTCAAGTGGATCTTTACCCAGAACGAGCTTAACATGAGGCAACATCGATGGATTAAAGTGCTGGAGGAGTGTGATTTTGAAATCAAATACCGACCGGGAAAGGAGAATGTAGTTGCCGATGCACTCAGTCGCAAGGCACTCCTTAATTCTCTAATCTTGCAAAATCCATCAATAGCTAGATCTCTAGCCACAAAAGTGTCCATGCCAAACAACCCAATACTTGAGCTAGTTAGAGAGGAAGCATGCCATGACCCAGCCTATCAAAAGATGCTAAGGGAGATCCCTATCAAGGACCAGGACCAAAAGCTACAGGCTAAATATCATGAATTCTCTATCAATAGTGGACCAAAAGCATACTGGCAAGCCAGTCACTTAAGCAGAAGATATTGTGGGAAGCTCATGATTCCCCTTTCTCAGGACATCCTGGCTATGCTAAGACTCTCAATGCAGTTAGGAAGAGCTATTATTGGGAGAGACTTAAAGGTGACGTTCTCAAATATGTCAATGAGTGTTTGTATTGTCAACGTATCAAAGCCGAACATGTCAAAATGTCAGGGAAGTTGCAACCACTCGACATTCCCCAAATGAAATGGGAATTCATTAGTATGGACTTTGTTGTTGGCCTACCCCACGTTCAGGAGGATACAACTCCATCATGGTTGTGGTTAACATGCTTACTAAGGTTTCACATCTTATTCCAGTAAAGACAAACTATAAAGCCTCGAACATTGCAAGGTTGTTTATCAAGGAGATATTCAAGCTACATGGGCTACCCAGAAGAATCATTAGTGATCGTGATTCTCTCTTTACATCACACTTCTGGAGAGCTATCTTGGAAGCCATTGGGACTCAACTCTATTTTAGTACAGCTTACCATCCCCAAACCGATGGCCAAAGGGAGAGAGTCAATCAAGTCATTGAGGATATGCTAAGGGCACATTGCTGTCTTGAACCAAAAAGGTAGATTCAATACTTGCCTTTGGTTGAATTTACCTACAATGCTTCTTACCAACAAAGCATTCAGATGACCCCTTTTCAAGCATTGCATGGTCATGACTATCGAAGTCCCCTAAATTTCTAAGATCCAACCTTGAGGGTTGAAGCTTCAAGGCAGATGTTGGAAGAGATGGATGACCAAGTAAAGTCAATAAGACAGGACATACAAGCCACCAAGGATAGACAGAAGGCATATGCGGATTTGAAGCATCATGATAGAATCTTCGAGGAAGGAGACATGGTCTTCATTCGAGTATGCCCAAAGAAGAGTTTCCTATCCTTAGGAGATTGCAAGAAGCTAAGTCCAAGGTATTGTGGACCATACAAGATCCTCAAGTGCCTAGGACCTAATGCTTATAGACTGCAACTCCCTGAGAACCTAAAGGTTCATAATGTATTCCATATCAGCCTATTGAAGAAGTATGTACCTAATCCTAGCCATGTACTTGATGACCAACAAGTTGTAATGCCTAGCCAAGGAGTCCTTGAGCTACGGCTTAATAGGATCTTAGATGTTAGGGAGAGACAAATGAGATCCAGAACCTTGAGAGAATGCCTCTGTAACATGTCTGCCTATTATCTTCAGGACACATCTTAGCAGTCCATCGGAAAGGATGTCTAGAAAGCTCCGCCCAGCACTCCCATGGAATGTTATGGGGTTTGCGATCCAATCCCAAGTCACATTGGCCTCTTGTACAGGGCCCAGAAGGTGAGGGATTTACGGCCAGAGCCCCCTTTGGCACCCAGGCGTCCTCTTGCTCCAAGTAGAGCTCAACAAAAAGACATCTCGCGGCGGGTTTGGTCCACCTTCCCGGCGCGATTAAACACCCCCTTGGTTAGGGTTAGGCAGGCAATCGGGGGTAATTGAAGCTGCCTCTCCCTTCAGGCCTTCAACCTGAAGCATTAGATATCCATTTATCCTTTAATTCTTTAAGCAAACGAAGCAAAACAATGCTCTTAAAACTGTTACAAGCACAATTATTTACATTGGTCGTTATTTGGCCAATTGCTAAGGAGCGAATCCTTCTTTCCGAATGCATCCAACACTCTATTTGGGATCAATTACAACTTGGCAAGATTCCCAAGGGTTTGTTTATTAACCCTTATATCTTTGGGTTAGGGCCGTACCCTATTAACCCAACTTAACCAATATCTTAAGTCCTATTTAGTAGTAAATATGTTATTCCAATTTACTAATTGGTCCTTTGCTTCCAAGAGAATATCTAATCCCTGTATCTTGGTTACTTCACCCAAGAAAGGTACTATATCAGGATGATTATTCATCCTCTTGCAAGATAGCTTGCGTAAGAATCTGCCAATCTCATTCTGAGGAATTGGCCATTCCCTTGTGATCAAATCACAATATCATGCGACTCTACAACTTGTTGCACAAGTGTCGCATCAAAACTATGGGACTATTTACCCTTCGAATGGAGTCTTATAATCACGAAATCATGATTAGATATAACAATCCATTCCTGATTGCATTAGGCCGACATTGTTGGTCCTAAGGTTCCAAATTCAAACTGAGTTTCATATTTTTAGAGAGCGTTCCTTAGGGTAGAAACCCTAGATCGTCTCTCGCAAGTACGTCCTATTGTCCCTACATTCCGTGAATGTGGGCAAATCTTTAGGTTTAAGAGTTTCAATTTTGGCAATAAGAGCGATTAGGTCATGTCCTCAACATGCTAAACCCTAGTTAGCTCTTTGGGCTATGTTGCATTGAATTAACCCTTCCTAACTAGTCCCTCTTGGTTTTTAGGTGTTTAGGTTTAAACCAATTTACTTGTCTATTCTTGAAGATATTTTCGATACCATTTTCGTAACCACATGATGCATTGTCTATGTATGAGTAGTTTTACAATCCCTAACTTTTCTGACTAAGATCAAAGCGTAGGTTAAGTTATGGCATAATTCCTAGTGATCCTTCTATAACATGCAGTCAAGATTCATGCTACTAAACTTTAGGGCTTTTTGATTGAACCATGTAGCCTTTTTCTAACAACTATGTAGTTGAAACGAGATTTATGCCATTTGCCTAGAGTTTAATCTTCTTTATGTAGCCTAGAGTCATTTCATGACTAGCATTTTCCTATGATTGTTAGCAACCTTCTTTAAAGAATCATTTCGAAGAAAAGATGTTCAATAATGCAATTTATTCCTTCCATGCATAATCAAAGTGTACTATCATTATTTTTGACTTGTAAAGATGGACATTAGGTAATCTAAGTTCGTTACTTTGCAATGCATAAAACCCACTTGCTAGGAATACATAGAGATCTTATGCTCTTTCTTTGTTCGTTTCATTGCAAAATACCAATGACCGAATTCTTCCATCGTGGGCTATTTCTTTTAAATTAGTCAAAGTATTTTAACCGAAAAATGCATCCTATCTCCATAAATGATCCATGCACAATTGAATTATAACGACGTAAATCAAAATTAGGAAGGAAACTTGAACTTGCGGTGAAATGTCCACATGGATGCTAGGAGATGATCCTCCTGCGGTTGCACCTTGAGCCTTCTTAGGAGCCACCGCGAATTCGGCCTTTCCGCCTTGGACACAGATTTATGATGTTGCCGGTCTCCTTCGCACGTGAAACCTCCTTTGTGATTCCACCGTCCTTCAGAATCGAACCTTCAAAATGGAACTTATGAATTTTCCCTTCCTTTCGTAGAAGCTCCAGGGGTGCAAATTGTCTACACGGAAAGGGGGAAAAGAAAATAGCTTTGTGGTATGCAAAGGGGGAAAAGGTAGCTTAGAAATCCGGGTTATAAAGACCCCTTTGGAAAGGGTTTATAAAAGTCCCTAGGAAGGGCTTTTAAGATAACGTGTGAGGGGGAAATCCACGGGAATTGCTAAAATGGCTATTTTTGTGGGGAGGATTTAAAAGGAACCTGGGTTAAATAGCCTTAGGGAATTGCTATGAAAGGGCTGAAAACCGGCTAGGGGAGTGAAAATCCACGAGAAGGGATTTGAGGACTTGTATGGAAACCTCACGGAAAGGGGGTTAGGTGGAATTTGTAAGGGAATGGATGGAGAAATCTTGGGGAGGGGGGGGGGCAGGGGGGTATAAGAACCACAATAGGAAGGCTTAAGGAAGCCCACAGGAAGGGGGGCTTCCTAAGGGGGATTTAGAAGCTTCCCAAGAAGCTTCTAAAGCTTCTGGGAGGGTGAATTTCACCACTTGGGAGGAAAGGAGATGTTGATGGCGGCAGCTTGGGATCCTAGGTGACAGTTTCAAGGCACAGACTTCCCTCACTCTCACTCGTCATGGCCAGCAGCTTATGGCCCCCTTCTTCTCAGGATCCTCTCCCTCTCACGGCGTCAATTCCCCTCCCTCTCTTATTCTCAGTCCGCGTTACTCTCCAACCTAGCGACTGCAGCGTCATGGCTACTTACTCCTTCCCAATCAGCAGCGTAACACTCTTTCATCCACCTCCTTTTTCCTCCATCTTACCCTAGAGAGGGGGTATTTATAGGAGGGGCAAGGCTCCCTTCACCCCCACAAGTGTTGGCCCGCATGGCCATTCTCTCCTCATGCCATCCAGCTCTATGCCTAATCATAAGCTCCATCCTCCCTCTCCTCCAGCACGATTGTCGGTTGGGGGAAAAGGGGGGATAATTTGAAAACAAATTTTCCATAACTCAAATATTATCCCCATGACCTCTTCCCAAGAGGGGATTTATGCGACATATGCGGTTTCATTAAACCATAGTCTTGGTTTTGCCAATAATGATACATCGTATTTAAGTTCGTATCGTCGGGACCCAATGCTGGCATTGTCTTTTCCCCAAGAATTCACATGGCCTCTTAATATATTTTTGGTAGAAATATTACATTCTCTCCCCCTTGGAGGAATCGAGATGTCCTCATCTCGAGATAAATTGGGGATATTGATGGTTGAGAGTGCTTTCATCTATCCAAGTGGCATTCTCCTCAGGATAATCTTTCCACTGGACGAGGCATTCTCTCAAGGTTCTGGATCTCAGTTGTCTCTCCCTAACATCTAAGATCCTGTCAGGCCATAGTTCAAGGACTCCTTGACTAGGCATTACAACTTGTTGATCATCAAGTACATGGTTAGAATTAGATACATACTTCTTCAATAGGCTGATATGGAATACATTATGAACCTTTAGGTTCTCAGGGAGTTGTAGTCTATAAGCATTAGGTCCTAGGCACTTAAGGATCTTGTATGGTCCACAATACCTTGGACTTAGCTTTTTGCAATCTCCTAAGGATAGGGAACTCTTCTTTGGGCGTACGCGAATGAAGACCATGTCTCCTTCCTCAAAGATTCTATCTTGATGCTTCAAATCTGCATATGCCTTCTGTCTATCCTTGGCAGCTTGGATGTCTTGTCTTATTGACTTTATTTGGTCATCCATCTCTTCCAACATCTGCCTTGAAGCTTCAACCCTCAAGGTTGGATCTGAGAAGTTTAGGGGACTTCGACAGTCATGACCATACAATGCTCGGAAAGGGGTCATCTAAATGCTCTATTGGTAAGAAGTATTGTAGGCAAATTCAACCAACGGCAAGTATTGAATCCACCTTTTTGGTTCACGATAGCAGTGTGCCCTTAGCATATCCTCAATGACTTGATTGACTCGCTCCGTTCGACCATCAGTTTGGGGATGGTAGGCTGTACCAAAACAGAGTTGAGTCCTAATGGCTTCGAAGATAGATCTCAAGAAGTGTGATGTGAAGAGAGAATCATGATCACTAATGATTCTTTTGGGTAGTCCATGTAGCTTGAATATCTCCTTGATAAACAACCTTGCAATGTATGAGGCTTTATAGTTTGTCTTTACTGGAATAAGATGTGCAACCTTAGTCAGCATGTCAACCACAACCATGATGGAGTTGTATCCTCCCTGAACTTGGGGTAGGCCAACAACAAAGTCCATACTGATGAATTCCCATTTCATTTGGGGAATGTCAAGTGGTTGCAACTTCCCTGGCATTTTGACATGTTTGACTTTGATACATTGACAAGACAAACATTCAGTGATATATTTAAGAATGTCACCTTTAAGCCTCTCCCAATAGTAGCTCTTCCTAACTGCATTGAGAGTCTTGGCATAGCCAGAATGTCCTAAGAAAGGGGAATCATGAGCTTCCCACAATATCTTTTGCTTAAGTGACTGGCTTGCTGGTATACATAGCCTCGTTCTATAGTAGACAAGTCCACTATTGATAGAGAATTCATGATACTTAGCCTGTAGCTTTTGGTCCTGGTCCTTGATAGAGATGTCACTTTGCATCTTCTGGTAGGATGGATCATGGCATGCTTCCTCTCTAGCTAGCTCAAGTATTGGGTTGTTTTGCATGGACACCTTTGTAGCTAGAGATCTAGGTGTTGATGGGTTTTGCAAGATTAGTGAATTAAGGAATGCCTTGCGACTGAGTGCATCAGCAACTACATTCTCTTTTCTCATTTGGTACTTGATTTCAAAGTCATACTCCTCCAGCACTTCAATCCACCGACATTGCCTCATGTTGAGCTCGTTCTGGGTAAAGATCCAATTGAGACTCTTATGATCAGTCACTAGAGTAAAGTTGTTACCCAATAGGTAGTCTCTCCAAAGCTTTAGAGTGTGGATGACAGCTAACAATTCTAGATCATGGGTAGCATAATTCTTCTCATGACTCTTCAGTTTCCTTGAAGAGTATGCTACAGGATGACCTTCCGGCATGAGCACACATCCTAAGGCAAGTGTGCTAGCATTAGTTACTACCTTGAACTCCTTACTGAGGTCTGGAAGTTTTAGTATAGGTGCTGATACCAAATTTTTCTTCAATCTGTCAAAGCTGGTTTGTTCAGGAGTTGACCATGCAATGGATGTTTGTTTCTTTAGTAAGTCTATCAGAGGTGCTGCCAATCAAAGCATAATTTTTTATGAAGACCCTATACCATCCTATCAATCCAAGAAAATTGCATATTTCTTTGATAGTTATTGGTATTGGCCATTCTAGGACATCTCTGACCTTGGCTGGGTCCACTAAGATTCCTTCCACTGATACGATGAATCCCAGATATTCAATTTGACGTTTGAAGAATGCACACTTCTTCATCTTAGCATACAGCTCATGACTCTGAATTTGACCGAAGTCATCTTTTCTCCCAGAAAGAATTCCACCTTAGCAGTTTGCCTGGTACAACTGACCTCACGACCATCTGCCAATTCCATAAGCAAGATAGGTGCTTCTACTGTGGCTCTTTCTAATCTTTTTGCACAAGATGGTGAGATAAAGGAATGTGTACTACCACAATCAATTAAGGTTTTGAAACCTTTACCTTGGTAGTCCGACGATGTCTGAATCACCGAGAACTGGCGATTCGGCCCTTTCTTGTGAAAAGCGGCATGGACTATCACCCTTTCAAACTTTGCTTCCATGGTCAGATCTTCTTCTTCTTTGCACATTTGCCTATTGGAAACGTAGGCGGTTCTTCCTCTGCCTCGGGTAGCGGCTCCCTGGCCATGGCCAAAACCTTGGAAAGGTGCTTGGTGATGTCCTCCTCCAAGCTTGGGACATTGCCTTTTGAAATGACCAGGCTCGTTGCAGTGGAAACAACGAAGGTTTTGGACATTGCTTTGAGTAGAAACAAAGTTGTTGACATTATTAGTCCTTGCTTTCTTTCTTTGTCCCTGTTTCTGACCTTGGACTCTCTTCATTTGAGGCCTAAATGTTCCTCTGTTCGGGTCATTATAAGACCAAGTTTTGTTACCTCTTGGTCTAGCCTGTACCTCCGGAATTATAGAGGCAGCTTAAATGAGTTTGTCATGAAGATATGATGGACGCATAGATTCAAGATGGATATTTACTGGTGGATTTAAACCGGCACAAAATTTTGACACCTATTGTGTCATGTCCATTTGTGGTGCATACTTAAGAAGTGAGACAAATTTAGAGTAGTATGCATCAAGAGTGAGTCCCAGCTATTTTAGCTCATAGAACTCATTCATTTTTTGTGTGCGATATGCAGGTGGTAGGTATCTTCCTTGCACGGCTTTCTTCAGTTTTTCCCAGGTAATGGATCCTTCCACGATCCCTTAATCTCTGTACCATTGCTTCCACCAAAGCCTGGCTTCGCCGGTGAGCTTTAGCTTGGCAAGCATAGCCTGGTTGGCGGGTGCAGTACTGATTGCTTCAAAGTAATTCTCCATGGATTCAATCCAAATTTTAGCATCTGCTTGGACGGACCAGCCTCTCCCGTCAAATTTGGGCGACTTAATCTGCTTGAGAAGAAACTTCTTCTCCTAGATTACAGCAGTACTTGATGTAGGAGGCGAACTGGGATTCTGTACTTGGGGTTGTGCCTTGATAAAGGTTTCTTAACGCTATTACTCAATAATCGTTATGATTTATATTTCATCTCCATTTTAGCTCTCAACCAAGCAATCTAACCACTTAACTTCTTATCAATTCTCATGAACAAAACAGACATTGATAAAAAGAAGTCTTATTGCATTTATATGGGCATAGCCCTTTCAGAATACAACATTTCTAGAGATGATAGATCAACTGTTTACATTTAGTTTGGGGAGAATAATGTTGTATTACATTTATCTACAAGAAGTGGATAATAGTATGGTTTCGGGTCATGGATCTTGAGGAATTGGTAAGTCATTGGAAGGTCAGGGTATCCTTTCCTTTAGAACCCATTCTTCTCATAGCGCCCCAACACTTTGATCCTGTCGGCGGGGATTACACGGGTCACTTCCTCTTAGACATATGAGTTCATCTCAACCCTCTGACCTCGAATATGCAAAGTTGAATTTATGTGAGCCTCCAGAAAAATGAACAGCTTCATGACTTTCAGGTCTTCCAACCACTTGATCCTCTTAAGGTTTGTTTGAAGGTATGCAAACCGGTGGGCAGCTATATAGTAGATTCCTGAGGCACCCGTCCATCTTCGTTCCATGTACAAAGGCGATGGATTACAAATACACTCTAGGATGTTCATCATCCCAACCATTTGTTGATAATCCGGGGAATGCATCACAGTCATAAACATGACTTGGAACACTAAGAATCTGTCCCATGCTTCATAATTCCGTAAGACAGCATTGAAAGTAAGAAATTGTTCGGAACATCAACATTTTCTTTACTTCATCTTATTAAGATTTTATAAAAACAAATCCTTCGTTGGTTTGCTCTGATACCAACTGTAACGTGTTTGCCTGTTATCTTCAGGACACCTCTTAGCAGTCCATCGGAAAGGATGTCTAGAAAGCTCCATCCGGCACTCCCATGGAATGTTACGGGGTTTGAGATCTAGGACTTTTCGCATCTGCCACGTAGCGGAAGTATTCTCGCCGTTCCCACTTAGGACCGATCTGAATCAGGGTTTTCTCTAATGGTCATTTCCTAAATGGCAACTAGCGTCGAACCCGAGCGAACTACTTTACGTAGAAACGTTAGGTCCGAAGCGGATTTATGCTCTACTTGGTTCAAGGAGAATGGGAAACGAGAGAGATGCAAAGCTCAACCTCTCTGCCACCATAAGGCATAGTCCCATTCCGTTTCCCTAAAACAGTGTAAATCAGGATTATCATAACTTAGACTCTAGGTCAGCGCCCTTGCTGTTCGTGTCCTTTGAAACGATCTTCTTGCTGTCCATCATGATTGAGAAAAGTTCCCGGCCAACCAGGACCACCCATCCGTAGGACGGGTGACCCATGGCCACATCCACCGCACTTTCCTCAGGTTGTTTTAGTTGTCTAATTACCTACCACATTTAGTTGGACAAGCATCAAACAGCTTCCTTAATTAGTCCATTAGGTACCAGTTCCTTCACGTAATCACAGCACTTGACATAGAAAAGCAATGTCAAACAAGTTCCTTTTCAATATGTTATCTTATTTATCCTTGAAATACATAAAGTCCAGCTCGTAGGCTTATCGATAATCTGCCCAAAGGCTATCCAGCAATCCACAGGGATTAATAATCTAAGATTCCGCCCGTAGACTAGCATGGGGGCCTCGAGATCCAATCCCAAGTCACGTTGGCCTCTTGTGCAGGGCCCGGAAGGCGAGGGATTTACGGCCAGAGCCCCCTCTGGCACCCAAGCGTCCTCTTGCTCCAAGTAGAGCTCAACGGAGAGACCTCTCGCTGCGGGTTCGGTCCACCTTCCCCGTGCGATTAACAACCCCCTTGGTTAGGGTCAGGTAGGCAGTTGGGGGTAACTGAAGCTGCTTCCTTCAGGCCTTTAACCTAAAGCATTAGATATCCATTTATCCTTTAATTCTTTAAGCAAACAAAGAAAAACAGTGCTCTTAAAACTGTTACAAGCACAATTATTTCCATTGGTCGTTATTTGGCCAACTACTAAGGAGCTAATCCTTCTTTTCAAATGCATCCAGCAATCGATCCGAGATCAATTGCAACTTGGCAAGATTCCCAAGGGTTTGTTTATTAACCCTTATATCTTTGGGTTAGGGCCGTACCCTATTAACCCAACTTAACCAATATCTTAAGTCTTATTTAGTAGTAAATATGTTATTCCAATTTACTAATTGGTCCTTTGCTTCCAAGTGAATATCTAATCCCCGTATCTTGGTCACTTCACCCAAGAAAGGTACTATATCAGGATGATTATTCATCCTCTTGCAAGATAGCTTGCGTAAGAATCTGGCAATCTCATTTCGAGGAATTGGCCATTCCCTTGTGATCAAATCACAAGATCATGAGACTCTGCAACTTGTTGCACAAGTGTCGCATCAAAAGTATGGGACTATTTACCCATCGAATGGAGTCTTATAATCATGAAATCGTGATTAGATATAACAATCCATTCCTGATTGCATTAGGCTTACAAGGTACTATATCGGGACGATTATTCATCCTCTTGCAAGATAACTTACATAAGAATCTACCAATCTCATTCCGAGGAATTGGCCATTCCCTTGTGATCAAATCACAAGATCATGCGACTCTACAACTTGTTGCACAAGTGTCGCATCAAAACTATGGGACTATTTACCCATCGAATGGAGTCTTATAATCATGAAATCATGATTAGATATAACAATCCATTCCTGATTGCATTAGGCCGACATTGTTGGTCCTAAGGTTCCAAATTCAAACCGAGTTTCATCTTTTTAGGGAGCGATCCTTAGGGTAGAAACCCTAGATCGTCTCTCGCAAGTACGTCCTATTGTCCCTACATTCCGTGAATGTGGGCAAATTGTTAGGTTTAAGAGTTTCAGTTTTGGCAATAAGAGCGATTAGGTCATGTCCTCAACGTGCTAAACCCTAGCTAGCTCTTTGGGCTATGTTGCATTGAATTAACCCTTCCTAACTAGTCCCTCTTGGTTTTTAGGTGTTTAGGTTTAAACCAATTTACTTGTCTATTCTTGAAGATATTTTCGATACCATTTTTGTAACCACATGATGCATTGTCTATGTATGAATAGTTTTACAATCCCTAACTTTTCTGACTAAGATCAAAGCGTAGGTTAAGTTATGGCATAATTCCTAGTGATCCTTCTATAACATGCAGTCAAGATTCATGCTACTAAACTTTAGGGCTTTTTGATTGAACCATGTAGCCTTTTTCTAACAACTATGTAGTTGAAACGAGATTTATTGCATTTGCCTAGAGTCATTTCATGACTAGCATTTTCCTACGATTGTTAGCAACCTTCTTTAAAGAATCATTTCAAAGAAAAGATGTTCAATAATGCGATTTACTCCTTCCATGCATAATCAAAGTGTACTATCATTATTTTTGACTTGTAAAGATGGGCATTAGTGGCATTAGTTAATCTAAGTTTGTTACTTTGCAATGCATAAAACCCACTTGTTAGGAATACATAGAGATCTTATGCTCTTTATTTGTTCGTTTCATTGCAAAATACCAATGATCAAATTCTTCCATCATGGGCTATTTCTTTTAAATTAGTCAAAGTATTTTAACTGAAAAATGCATCCTATCTCCATAAATGATCCATGCACAATTGAATCATAACAACGTAAATCAAAATTAGGAAGGAAACTTGAACTTGTGGTGAAACGTCCACATGGATGCTAGGAGATGATCCTCCTGCGATAGCACCTTGAGCCTTCTTAGGAGCCATCAGAAATTTGTCCTTTCTGCCTTGGACACAGATTTATGATGTTGGCCATCTCCTTCGTAAAACCCCCTTTGTGATTCCACCATCCTTCAGAATCAAACCTTAGAAATGGAACTTATGAATTTTTCCTTCCTTTCGTAGAAGCTCCAGGGGTGCAAATTGTCTACACGAAAAGGGGGAAAAGAAAATAGCTTTGTGGTATGCAAAGGGGGAAAATATAGCTTAGAAATCCGGGTTATAAAGACTCCTTTGGAAAGGGTTTATAAAAGTCCCTAGGAAGGGCTTTTAAGATAATGTGTGAGGGGGAAATCCACGGGAATTGCTAAAATGGCTATTTGTGTGGGGAGGACTTAAAAGGAACCCGGGTTAAATAGCCTTAGGGAAATGCTATGAAAGGGATTAAAACCAACTAGGGGAGGGAAAATCCACGAGAAGGGATTTGAGGACTTGTGTGGAAACCTCATGGAAAGGGGGTTAGGTGGAATTTGCAAGGGAATGGATGGAAAAATCCTGGGGGGGGGGGGGTAGGGGGTATAAGAACCACAATAGGAAGGCTTAAGGAAGTCCACAGGAATGGGGGCTTCCTAAGGGGGCTTTAGAAGCTTCCAAAGCTTTTAGGAGGGTGAATTTCACTAGTGGGAGGAAAGGAGATGTTGATGGCAGCAACTTGCGATCCCAGGCGGCAGTTTCAAGGCGCAGACTTCCCTCACTCTCACTTGTCATGGCCAATAGCTTTGGCCCCCTTCTTCTCAGGATCCTCTCCCTCTCACGGCATCAATTCCCCTCCCTCTCTTCTTCTTAGTCCGCATTCCAACCTGGCGACTATAGCGTCACGACTCCTTACTCCTTCCCAATCAGCAGCGTAACACTCTTTCGTCCACCTCCTTTTTCCTCCATCTTACCCCAGAGAGGGGGGTATTTATAGGAGGGGTAAGGCTCCCTTCACACCCCCTCCCCCTCCCACGTGTTGGCCCGCATGGCCATTCTCTCCTCATGCCATCCAACTCTATGCCTAATCATAAGCTCCATCCTCCCTCTCCTCCAGCACGTTTGTCGGCTGGGGGAAAAGGGGGGATAATTTGAATTTTTTTTTGCCATAATTCAAATATTATCCCCATGACCTCTTCCCAAGAGGGGATTTATGCGACATATGCAGTTTCATTAAACCATAGTCTTGGTTCTGCCAATAATGATACATCGTATTTAAGTTCGTATCGTCCGGGACCCAATGCCCGCATTGTCTTTTGCCCAAGAATTCACATGGCCTCATAATATATTTTCGATAGAAATATTACAGCCTCATCCACTGGAAAGATTATCTTGAGGAGGATGCCACTTGGATAGATGAAAGCACTCTCAACCATCAATATCCCCAGTTTATCTCGAGATGAGGATATCTCGATTCCTCCAAGGGGAAGAGAATGTAATATTTTTGTTGGAAAATATTACTAGCTGCGTGAGACTCATGCAAATGACAATGCCGGCATTGAAAATATGGACAGTGCGATCTTTATGTTGTACACGATGTATCATGACCCTCCACTAGAAAAAATCAGGACTAAGGAAAAAAAACCCACATGACCGTAGGTGAACCTCCTCTTGGGAGGAGGTCAAGAGGATAATGTTATATTTATTGCAAAATTTTTTATTACCTTCCCCCAGCCAAAGCATAGCTGAGGGAAGGGGATGGATTGAAATGGGAACTAGAGAGGTGGAGGGGAGGATAGCCATGCCCGGCACCATGTGGGAGGGAGCTCTCCCCCCCTTGTCCTATATAAACCCCCTCTATGGGGTGGAGGGGAGAAAAAAAGGAATCATGAGGTTGACAGAAAGGAGGGTAGTGAGAGAAGAAGAATGACGCCAGAGGTGTTGATGCTGCCATGTGCTGCGCCATTCGCCGTACAAAGAGCAGAGTAATCTGAGTGGAGGGAAGAGAATAGGCTGATGCAATCATGAGAGAAGGGGAGATTTTTCCAGGAGGTGGGAGGCTTATTGTAGACGTGTTGCTGCTGAAGACCGTCGTGGAGTGGAGAGTGACGAAACGCTATCGCCAGTCGAGTTCTACACACCGCCAGCAAGTCGTCAAGCCGCCACGCCACGTGTGCTGAAGCTTCTTAGAAGCTTCTCTAGGAAGCTTTTAAGGGGGCCAATATCCATCAGACGGCTAATATCCATCACAAGACCAATTAATAATTTGGAGCAACATATTTTCTGTTAATAGAACTTAAGGTATTGGTTAAGTTGGGTTAACAGGGTACAACCCTAACCCAAGAATATAAGGGTTAACAAATAATCCCTTAGGGATCTTGTCAAATTGCAATTGTTCCTAGATCAAATGCTGGATGCATTTGGAGAGAAGGATTCACTCCTTAGTAGTTGGCCAAATAACAACCACTGGAAATGATTGTGCTTGTAATAGTTTAAAGAGCACTGCTTGCTTTATTTGCTCAAGGAATTAAAGGATGAAAAGATATCTAATGCTTCAGGTTGAGGGCCTGAAGGGAGAGACAACCTCAGTTACCCTTGACTATTTGCCTAACCCTAACCAAGGGGGTTGTTAACTGCACCGGGAAGGTGGACCAAACCCGCCGCGAGAGGTCTCTCTGTTGAGCGCTACTTGGAGCAGGAGGACACTTGGGTGCCAGGGGGCTCTGGCCGTAAATCCCTCACCTTTCGGGCCCTGCACAAGAGGCCAACATGACTCAGGATTGGATCTCAAGGCCCGTATACTAGTCTACAGGCGGAATCTTGGATTAGTAATCCCTATGGGTTGTTGGATAGCCTTCGTGCGGATTATGGATAAGCCTATGGGGTGGACTTTAGAAATGTATTTCAAGGATAAATATGATATCCTGTTGAAAAGAAACCTGTTTGACACTGCTTTTCTATGTCAAGTGCTAAGATTGCGTGAAGGAACCGATACCTAACGGGCTAATTAAGGAAGCTGCTTGATGCATGTCCAAATGTGGTAGGTAATTAGACAACTAAAACAACTTGAGGAAAGTGTGGTGGATGTGGCTATGGGTCCGTCCTACAGACGGGTGGTCCCGGTTGGCCGGGAAAATTTCTCAATCATAACGGATAGTAAGAATATCATTTCAAGGGAAATGAATAGGAAGGGCGCTGACCTAGAGTCTAGGTGATAATAATCCCGGATTTATGTTGTTTTAGGGGAACGGAATGGCACTATGCCTTATGGCAGAGAGGTCGAGCCTTGCATCCCTCTCATTTCCCATTCTCCTTGAACCAAGTGCAGCGTGAATCCGCTTCAGCCCTAGCATTTCTGCGTAAACTAGTTCACTTGGGGTTCGACGCTAGTTGCTGTTTAGGAAATGACTAGTAGGGGAAATCCTGATTTAGGTCGGTCCTAAGTGGGAACGGCCAGAATACTTCTGCTACGTGGTAGACGTGAAAAGTCCTAGATTGCAAATCCTATGACATTCCATGGGAGTGCCGGGCGGAGCTTTTTGGACCTCCTTTCCGATGGACTGCTAAGACGTGTCCTGAAGGGAATAGGTGGACATGTTACAATATGGGACTTAGTTGAGTTTCCTTAAGGTAAGAAAGCAATTGGCTGTAAATGGGTGTACAAATTCAAGTGCAAATCTAATGGCTCATTAGAGAGATACAAGGCAAGGTTGGTTGCACAAGATTATGCTCAAACATATGGTTTGGATTATGAATAAATATTTAGTCAAGTGAATAAGATTACTACAATGACATTGGTCATTGAATTAGCTTCCATCTAAATGAATGTGAAGAGTGCATTCTTGAATGGTACATTGGAAGAAGAGGTATACATGGATTAGCCAGAAGAGTATGTACAACATAAATATCCACATTATGTGTGTAAATTGAGGAAGGCATTGTATGGATTAAAGCAAGCACCAAGAGATTGGTGTGAGAGGATCAAAAAGTTCTTATGTAGCATGGCATTTCAGCAAAGCATGGATTCTTATCCACTTTATGTCAGACATATATAAGATGGAATGAATGTTATGGTCATCTATGTTGATGATCTCATCATTATAGATACTCTAGAGAGAGAGATTACTGAAGTAAAGCATGGGATGCACTGGGAGTTTGACATTAAGGACTTGGCTTATTGAGGTACTTTATTGGCATTGAGGTGATTAATACTCCACATGGAGTTTTCTTAGTTTAAAGACAATACTCATTGGAGATGCTAGAGAAGTATGAAATGACAGGATGTAAGCTAGTGGATACACCATTGGATCAAAAAATTAAGATGGTGGATGATGGACAATATGTGGAGGATGTTACTATGATTAGAAAGATGGTTGGTAGCCTAATCTATCTAACCATCACAAGGCTTGACATGAGTTACTCAATGAAAGTTATTAGCTAGTTCATGCAGAAACCATGCAAGTCACATTCGGATGCAATGAGGAAAGTCTTGAGATATGTGAATAACATAGTTAGCTTTGGCTTGTTCTGTGGGAAGGGGATCAATCCTACATTGTTTCGCTACAAAAATGTAGATTGGGAACGAAGTATCATGGATAGGAAATCCACGAGTGGCTATGCACTTTCATTTGGTTTAGCCATGGAAAGTTGGAGCAACAAGAAGCAACCCATAGTTTCTTTATCTAGTACATAAGTCGAGTGAAAGCATGTGAATAGACATGGCTGGGATTACTATTATGTGATATGGGGATAGAGATAGATGGTGGAGTTATCATGTATTGTTACAACATTGGAAACATTACATTGGTAAAGAATCTAGTCTACCATGCAAGATCAAAGCATATCAAAGTGCACTACTAGAGAGAAGGTTATGGATGGAGAGATAGAATTGGTACATGTTAAAACCAATGACTAAGTTGTGGATATATTTACCAAAGTATTAGGTAAAGATAACTTTGAGTACTTTAGAAGTACACTTGGGGTATTGTATTCACAAGCTCATTTTGAACTTGAGGGGGAGTGTTGAGACACAAGGCATAGGCTAAGTCATAGACTATGTACACATAAATAAAGTAGAGGCTATGTGTGAAGTGACGTAAAGGTCAAAAGGTATGTATCGCATTAGAGGATATTGTGCGGTGCATTAGTTAACAATGAGAGAAGGATAAGAACAAAGATGATGAATAAGAAAAACTCTTAAGCCTCCATATCTTGTGTCATTTCTCCTTTTGTTGTACATGTTATTATATTCTTTTCAATGTAGATAATGCCATGATATATCTATAAAGCCTTTATACTCACCTCCGCTTAATAGATTGATGTCCTCAACAATCTAAGGGTAGTTTTCTTGACTCATTTTTGGATCTTAATACAAATCATTCTATCAAGCCGGTCAATGTTTACCAATCTAGGAATTGACCCATTAGTGGTCTTAACATAGCCTTTCATATCAAGCTAGTCAATGTTTGCCGCACTATGATTTAGGGGTCTTAACACAACTTTTCCTATCAAGCTAACCAATGTGTATCCATCTAGACTAAATTTTTCTATTATTTTTCATACCCCTCTACCATTTCCTCAATTACATTTGAGAAGTGGAGGCATCATAGTCTTAATTTATTTGGCTTGGCTCTTATGGCATTGAATGCCAAGCTTTGTATACACGATCCTAAGTTGTCACATTGTTGGGATCAAGGTGTGATGGCTTCATTATTGCCATGTTGTGCCATGTCTTAAAGGAGGCAATCCATTTGGTTACTCCTTATGTTGTTCCTTTATTTCTTCTTGCCTTTGCCTTAGGCCTTGGGGACTTGGGTCTCTTGGTTTGTTTGCCAAAATATTTTTCCCTCATTTCCAATCAAGTACTTAGGTTGCTTTCCTTGGCCTCGTTATCAGATCTTTCTTGCTTGCCTTAAACTTGGACAAATTGGTTGGTATAGCTTGCCTTTTTGAAGAAAAGGTGTAGTCTTAGTGTATTTTACCTCTTTGACTCTTCTTAGCCTCACTTGGAGTTGAAGTTATTTGGGGGTATGGACTAAGTTGTTGCACTTAGATAGCATTTGGGGTCTCAAAAGTAGACATATCCTTGAAGTAATTGGGGTGATGCCCTTGTTTAGAGTGCTTGGTATGTCACGAATCCATAGGATCATGATGAAAACTCCTTGCACTTCTTATGACCTAAATATCGAGATCTCAATCTTTACCGACATTGAGTATGGATCCAATAGGTTCCATAGTCTAAAGGCATTCACACGAAGAGTGAGTTGTCCAAGGCTCAACTAGCAAGGTTCCCTTCCATGGCACTAACTCACCTTGTTTGAACAATAAATTTACAAGCACACTCTTCCTTTTTTGAGACCTCATCATCTGACTCATTATGTCCAAGCTCATAAGGGTTTGTTAGTTTGGGCTCAAAGGCATATCTAATGAATCCATTGTTGAAGTGCACTTAGTTTCTACTTTGATCTGATTTGGTTGGGATAGGATGTGGCCTTGGATTGAATGCAAGGTTTGCTTCATCCTTAGCCATGATTTTACCTTGGGGGTTTTAGGGGCATCCTCATTCTCATCTCTCAGCTTGGTGCTAGTAGCTTACCTCTATTTCTTGGCGTTGGGTTTCACCTTCTTCTTCTTCTCATTCTCTTGATCTTTTCTTCTTCCTTTCACCCTTCTTTGCCTAGATCTATCTTTGATTCTTCTTCTTTCATCCCTTTGTAAAGAAGCCAATTCCCATAGGAAATAATTAAACTGAAAATATAGGGAAATATATTAAATTTCCAAGAAACCATAGCCAAGGTGGCTAGGCAAAAATCATATTACCATTAATTGTTGAGAATCAGTTGACAAGAGGCTATAGTGTGGTATGCACCCCAATGCAATGGTGGCCAAGAGTATGCACCCTCTTAGATGGTGGGAGGTTGAGACCTTCGATATGAAATCTTAGAAATGGAAAAAAGATCCTTGGCAAGTTACAACCTTCTTTTATACTTCACCCTAGTAGGCCAAATATTGGCTAAGGCATTAAGGAATTTTTACTCTATTACAAGCCATCGTGGCGTAGAAGAGATTTGTCCTCAAAGCTAAATTTGGTACAGTATACAAGGATGAATACAAGAATAGCTTGAAATAGATGGAATCATGCTAAAATAAAACTCCATACCTAAAGAAGACCAAATAAGTTGATGAAGAAGGACCATGCAAGTGGAACAAATTGTTGTAAGCTATCCAAAATAGGATGCAGTGTAAATTTGGGCATATCTTGCAGTAAAGTGTCCAATTGCCATGTGCAAGCTATAGAAATGTAGAGGACAAAATGTAGTATCCAATCATGGCATCAAATTGAATTGTGATGAAGATAAAGCAATTAACTTTAGTACAAAAATTTATTACAACAAGTTGGTTAATGCTCATTGAGTGAATTATCCTATTGCAAAAGCCATTGAAATTGTTCCAAATACGAAGCATGCTACTAAGAAGACTCTTCCATAGGCAAACCCTTCCACTTTGTAAGATACTCCACAAAACGCAGTTCCTTGGAATCTTCTCCCCCTTACCAACAATATTTTTAGGTTTATGAATTATCAAACCATCTTCATCAAGGCGATGCAGTTCTTTAAGAACTTGAATTTTAGGGCCAACATACTTCTTGAGCTAAGATACATGAAAGTCATGTGGATACATGTAGTTGTAGGTAAATCAAGTTGATAGGTAAGATCCCCAACTCACTTAATTATTTGGTATGCCATAACACCTATGAGCAAGTTTATTATGTCCTCCTTTAAGAGAAGCATAACAAGATTTTGGAACCTTCAAGAATAATGTTATCCTTGCATTGCTTCATAAGAGCCTCCATTGTTTACCGTAGCACAGAGGAGCGGGAAAATGGAGCAGAGGAGCGGGAAAATGGAAAAAGGAGATAACTGAAAGGGCACAAGACAAAGGAAGGAAAAGGCACCCCGGATGAAAGTCAGACCTTGAAAAATTTGAATGGCTCTCTCCTATGCAAATTGTATGCACTAGTTGGAGAAGAAGCTCCCCATATTCTCTCTTCGTCTTCTCTTCTTCTCTTCTCTTCTCTTTTCTCGCGCCGCTATGGAGGATGAAGCTTGATGGAGAGGGCTTGAGGTTGCTTGAGCTTACCGCAAGGATCATGGAGCTACCAGAGTGTAAGAGAGAGGAGGGAACTCGATCGAGCATCAAGGTAAGCTCACTACACCCGTAAGGTAGGCATTGTGCGTCGGCTATGTGAGAGGTAACCATGGCTGCTCGGCTTGAAACACTTGATCAATAAGCGGTCCGTAGGTCTCGGGGTAGAGCTCCATAGCTCCCCTTCATTTTGGTTTCGAATTATCCACCACATTTAGTTGGACATGCATCAAACAACTTCCTTAATTAGTCCGCTAGGCACTGGTTCCTTCACGTAATCATAGCACTTGACATAGAAAAGCAATGTCAAACAAGTTCCTTTTCAACAGCTTATCATTTTTATCTTTGGAATATATTTATAAAGTCCATCCCGTAGGCTTATCCATAATCTGCTTGAAGGCTATCTAGCAATCTACAGGGATTACTAATCCAAGATTCCGCCCATAGACTAGTATGTGGCCTCGAGATCCAATCTCGAGTCACGTTGGCCTCTTGTGTAGGGCCCGAAAGGCGAGGGATTTATGGCCAGAGCCCCCTTGGCACCCAAGCGTCCTCCTTCTCCAAGTAGCGCTCAACGGAGAGGCCTCTCGCGGTGGGTTCGGTCCACTTTCCCGGTGCGGTTAACAACCCCCTTGGTTAGGGTCAGGCAGACAGTCAAGGGTAACTAAGGCTGCCTCTCTCTTAAAGCCTTCAACCTGAAGCATTAGATATCTTTTCAACCTTTGGTTCCTTGAGCAAACAAAGCAAATAGTGCTCTTTAATTTGTTACAAGCACAATCATTTCCAGTGGTCGTTATTTGGCCAACTGCTAAGGAGTGAATCCTTCTTTCCGAATGCATCAAGCACTTGATCTAGGATCAATTGCGACTTGGCAAGATCCCCAAGGGTTTGTTTGTTAACCCATATATCCTTGGGTTAGGGCCGTACCCTATTAACCCAACTTAACCAATACCTTAAGTTCTATTAATAGTAAGTATGTTGCTCAAATTATTGATTGGTCTTTTGCTTCCCAAGCAATTATCTAATTCCCTTATCTTGGTCACTTTTCCCAAGAAAGGTGCTATATTAGGAGGACTACTCATCCTCTTGCAAGATAAACTTGTGCAAGAATCTACCAATCTCATTCTGAGCATTTGGCCATTTCCTTGTGATCAAATCACAAGATGATGCGACTCTGCAACATGTTGCATTAGTGTCATCAGAATATGCAGCAAACTCAAGAAAACCAGTCCTATGGAGGATGTGGTAACTCTAGAGGTAGGGGGAGCCAAAGAGGTCGTGGTGCATGGCAAAGAGGGAAAAATGCAAACATCAATGTTGAATGCTACTACTGTGGTAAAATGGGTCATATGGCTAAAGACTGCTATAAAAAGCAGAATGATATCATGAATGGTAAATTGCAACAAGGGAATTATGCATCTTCTAGTAGACAGGGTGATGACAGAAATGAGCATTTGTTTATGGTGCAACACATGACCAATTCTATGACAAGTGCAGAAGAAAGCAACAATGTGTGGTATGTTGACTCAGGTGCATCAAACCACATGATAGGTCATGCAGAATGGATACAGGATGCAAGGAAAATGGAAAAACCAGGATTTAAGGAGACTGGTGATGATACTACACATCCTATTGTGTAGATTGGAAAAATTCCTTTGTCTATGCAGGATGGGAAAAAGAAATACCTATCGGATGTATTTCATGTCCCGAATATCACTAAGAATCTGGTTTCTGTTGGTCAAATGGTTGAGCAGGGCTTGTAGGTCAGATTTAATCCTCATGGATGCTTTGTTGAGGATATGAAAAATAAAGGTTGCTTGATAGCAAAATGAAAGAAAAAGGGCAGAATGTCTACGTTGGATGCAGACATGCCTGAATTGAGTGCAGCAATGTTTGCACATGGGATCGGTGTAGTTGTAGATATTGATATCTGGCAAAAACGCATTGGTCATGTTAATGTACAGCGACTTAAAATCAATGCAGGCCCAAAATATTGTTGCAAGATTTCCTAAATTCAAGGTTGCAGAAATGCATAAGGTATGTGAAGGCTGTCAATTTGGAAAGCAGGCAAGGAAACCATTTCCTAGACATGTTCAAGAGAGTAAGAAGCCATTGAAATTAATCCACTCTGATGTGTGGACTACTAAATTTGCATCTATTGTAGGCTGTCATTATTTTGTCACTTTTATTGATGACTATAGCAAAAAAATTTGGGTGTATTTTATGAAAAAGAAAAGTGAAGTTTTTGGGCATTTCAAAACTCTTAAAGCTATGGTTGAAAAAGAAACATGCCTGCAAATAAAATGCGTAAGGTCAGATGGAGGGGGAGAGTACCTCTCAAATGAGTTTGCAAGGTTCTTGTAGGAGCATGGCATAAAGCAGCAATATTTATGTAGTCATACCCCACAGCAAAATGGAATTGCAGAAATAAAAAATAGGCATATTGGAGAGGTATCTTGTGCCATGCTCAATGAAAAAGACCTGCCAAATTTTTACTGGGCTGAGATAGTTGCTACAGCAGTCTGCATAATGAACAGGAATCCCACTGTAGCAATACATGGCATGACTCCAAAGAAGAGGTATACTGGTAGGAAACTGGATATTTCTCATTTGAAATTTTTTGGTTGCATTGCCTATGTTCATGTGCCAGATGAGTTGAGATCCAAGTTGGATCCAAAAGTTGAGAAGTGCATCTTTATTGGTTACTCTCTGCAGCAGAGCAGAAAGGGTATAGATGCTATAACCCTTCTACTTGTAAGTTTACAGTGAACAGAGATGTTGTTTTTGATGAGATGAGTAGCTGGTATAAACTAGTAAATGTGATTGATAATGTAGATGCACAAAATGGTAATGCTGCACAGAATTCACAGCAGTAGTCACAAGATTTTAGTGGACCTGGAGTGTCCTCTAGCAATGGTTCGCATTCTTCGCCATGGACAGGCAGATTGAGATCAGGAGAATCTTCTCAAAGCAATGCAGATAGTGGTATGCAGGTATCACGAAAAGGAAAAGAGAAGGTAGATTAGCCCATGTTTGATGTGAATGCAAGTCACTCTTATGTGGATGGTGAATCCAGTGGCTCAGAACAGAGCATTGATGATGAGTTGGGTATTCCTTCTATTGTTACACTTGGAGTAAGGAAGACCAGGGATGTTTTGAGAGCACCTGCAAGTGAGCCTACTTTGCGCAGGTCTACCAGAGCTAGGTATCCTGTGGATAGGTTGAAATATGATGGATTTACGGCCATTCACTATGCCTATATAGTCAAAGTGATACAGGAACCAGAACCCACTTCTTTTGAGCAAGCCATGGGAAAAGAAAAATGGGAGAAAGCCATGGATGAAGAACTGGATGCTTTGGAAGCAAATGCTACATGGAAATTGGTACCTTTGCCTAAAGAGAAGAATGCAATTGGTTGTAAGTGGGTTTATAAGGTGAAGCACAATGCAGATGGTTTTATGAATAGATACAAGGCAAGATTAGTAGTCAAGGGGTATGCACAAACATATGGCATTGATTATGAAGAAACATTCAGTCCGGTTGTAAGGATGGCAACCGTAAGAGTAGTCATTGCTATGGCTACATTAAAGGGATGGTCTTTACATTAGATGGATGTAAAGAATGCCTTCTTGCATGGTGATTTGCAAGAAGAGGTCTATATAGAGCAGCCACCAGGTTATGTGCATGTTGTTCATCCTGAGTTTGTTTACAGGTTGAAGAAAGCCTTGTATGGCTTGAAGCAAGCACCTAGAGCATGGTCTGACAAGATAGGATAGTATCTTGTCACTATTGGCTTTCAGATTTCCAAGGTAGATTTCTCACTTTATGCGAGAAAAATAGAGAAAGGTATTATGCTGCTAGTCATTTATGTTGATGATTTGATTATCACAGGTGATAATGATGAAGATATCCTTAATGTAAAAATGCTATTGAAGCAGAAGTTTGAGATGAAGGATTTGGGAGAGCTGTGTTATTTCTTGGGCATTGAGGTGATTAGATCACCAAGTGGAATACGGCTCTTGCAGAGGCAGTATGGATTGGACATGTTGTCCAAATATGGGATGACAGGCTGTAAACCTATTTCAGTTCCTTTGGAGCAGAATGTGAAGCTGAGCGCAGATGCAGGTGAGCTTCCGAAAGACCCTACTATGTACAGACGCATAGTAGGAAGTTTGATTTATATGACTATTACCAGGCCAGATTTGAGCTATGCTGTTGGATTGGTAAGTCAGTTTATGCAGGTTCCAAGGAAACCGCATTTGGATGTGGCTAGATGCATACTCAGGTATGTGAAGTCCACATTGCAGTATGGACTATTTTATGAGACTGGGGTTCAGATACAATTGCATGGATACACGGATGCTGATTGGGCTAGTAATACTTCTGATAGACGATCTACCAGTGGATATGTGTTCTCTTTTGGGAGTACTGTAGTCACTTGGAGCAGCAAGAAACAATCTACAGTTGCCTTGTCGAGCACAGAGGCTGAGTATAGAGGTGGAGCAATGGCTGCATGTGAGGTAGCTTGGTTGCATAAGCTACTTTATGATATGCATCAGCCTACAGATGGGCTAGTTGTCATTTATTGTGACAACATGAGTAGTATACAGTTGGCAAATAACCCAGTCTATCATGTTAGAACAAAGCACATTGAGGTGCATTATCACTATGTGTGGGAGAGGGTTTTACTAGGTCTTATTGATCTATTTTATATTAGCACAGAGGGTCAGGTAGCTGACATATTTACGAAGGCATTGGGCGCAGAGAAGCTGCGCAAGTTCAGAGACCTGCTTAGTGTGCAGGAATTGGGATTGAGCTCGAGGGGGAGTGTTGAGATATCGAGCTCCACTCGTGATATGCCAGGGTGACGATTGTGCATTTATGTCACCGACTTGTTAGCCTGGAGATGCGATTGGTACACCGCCCATGAATAATAGCTAGATGACAGCTATCCTTATCTACTCTAGTTCATGGCTCAGTTAGTATGCCACCTTAGTTAGTTGAGTTTGGTTTGAGACCCATATATAGGGTTCTTCTATTTCTCTGTACTTGAGTTCTTTTTGGCTTACACAACTAAGAAGAGGAAAACTGTTTTCAGCCTCCACCTGTGTGTGTATTTTCCCATTGTGCAAGTGAGAAAGCTACAAGTGAGACTCCTTCCTTCTCTCCCACAATCTTGACAACACTCTCATAGTAGCCTTGTCTTTAGTACCTAGTGCCTAGTACCTAGCACATGGTGTGATAACAATCTTAAAAAAAAAAAGAATGATAAAAAAAACAAATTTTTTGTTGTAACGTAGAAAAAATGGAAAACGATGAAGGTCCTGTTGTTCAAGATCGCGAGGCATATCTTAATCAGCGTGTCCCATGTCCTTGCTCTCAATGCAAGCTGGCAATTAGACAAAAACGTCGATTGTCTATAGAATACGTACAACGATTTGGCGAGTTTCAATCTGAGATCATTAATCAAGCGATTGCGGATTTTTAGCAAATGGTAAGAAAAGTTAATATCAATCATGCATTGTACTCACAAGCTAATTGAATACCATATATAATAAGATCAGGTCTCGCTAGAAAATTTTCTATCCAGGGAAGTGATGTCTCGTCCCAAGGAGGAGTGCACCCTTTGCGGCCAATTAGAAGAGTTCGTGGGCATGCGATGGATGGAGTGTAGGAGCCAATCCACCACTTGCAAGGCCAATCTATACCGTCAATACCGGAGGAGATAGGCAACCTTCCAAACCTACCTACAATCTTGGAGTCTGAGATGGAGGCAATGATCGATGCATTGATTCCCATGGATGTCGAGAATTTTGATCTGCTTAGAGAGGAAGCATCCATACCATTATATGATGGGTGTCGAGTATCTCGCTTGAAGACAATGCTTGCACTCTTAAGTGTGCAAGCAAAATATGGGTGGAGCGATACGAGTGTGACCGAGTTGTTCATATACATATGCTTTGTTGATTTTTGTTTCGGCACTATTATTAAAAGCATTTGTGCTTTTTCAAGGTGTTTATGATTTTTTTCAGGTTATTGAAATATCATATATTACCACCTGCAAATACCATGCCAGAGTCTCGTGATGATGCATGACATGTTTTACGAAAGCTTAACATGGACTACAATAACATCCATGCATGTATCAACGATTGCATACTCTTTCGAGGAGAATACGAAACTATGGAGACATGTCCAAAGTGTGGTGCTCACATGTATTGACAGGACTTGCAAGGGCAAACCATCCCTCAAAAAGTTCTCAGACACTTTTCATTTATCCCCCGCATAAACCACATGTTTTGTACGTCCGCACGCTTGACAACGTGGCATGCGCAGAATAGATCCATGGATGGAGTTCAATGAATATCAGTAGATTCACGTGCATGGAGTCACATTGACTCTATCTTCCCAGGCTTTGCCCGAGAGCCAAGAAATCTTTGGCTCGGTCTTGCAATGGATGGCATGAACCCATTCGGTCTGCGCTCAACTTCTTACAGTGTATGGCCTATAGCCCTTGTCAACTACAATATCCCTCCATGGCTTTCTACGAAGAAAGGACATCTCATCCTTAGCTTACTCGTCCCTGGCCGCTACAAAGTCAAAAATATGGACGTGTATCTTCCTCCATTAGTCGATGAGCTTAAGATTTTGTGGGAGAAGGGGGTCATCGTGCAAGATATGAGCAAGCACGATGGTTGGCGGTTAGCCAATATTCGAGCCATTCTCATGTGGACAATGCATGAATTTCCGAGATTCGGAGAGTTCTCAGGTGAACAGGCCTCTGTTCTCATTGGTAATATCTATATTTTATCTTGTTCAAGTAAGTATTCACTGGGTCGTGGTGTTGGAACAGGTATGGTTACCTCAGGTTATCATGCATGTCCATTGTGCGGGCCACAGTTAGACTCCCGAAGGTCATGAACCATGAACAAGATGGTATATCAAGGACACGCTGCTTTCTTTCCAGAGGATCATGAACTCAGGGAAGGTTTCCTTGGATGACCTCCAATACGTATAAATGCCGCAAGCTTGTACGAGCTGAAAATGGTCCATGCGGAATCATATCCAAACGGAATGTGATGGTTCTTAGTTTTCTACGAGTTGCCATATTGGACCCACTTACAAGTCAACCACTTGTTGGATCCCATGCATATTTTCAAGAATGTGGACAGCTTGCTATGGGAACACATCACAGGAAAGAGAGACACTATAGGGGCACGAATGGATTTGAAGGAGGTAGGTAAGATGGAGGCGCTTTGGCCGCAGTGTCAAGTGCTGATGGTCGCCTGCAGATTCCTCATGCTCCTTGGGTTTTGTCCACTAAAGAAGAGCGCATTGTGAAGTAAGTAGTCAAGTCTATCCACACTTCAACGGGTATGATGCATTCTCTCACGTCTACATTTTCTAAAGATGACAAATTATCAGGGCTAAAATCCCATGACTGGCATAAGATATGTCAGGTTTGTACTATGAATGGATTGTAATTGGCGTACGCATTTTGCTATTTGGAGTGTAACCATTATTCATAATTCTTTCTCATTTGTGGTAGTTTGTACTACCAATCGCGATTGCAAGATGTCTTACTCCAGAAATACATGGGGCCATTTACAGGTTGTTGACTTTGGTGCAACAGATCTCACAGAAGGAGATTAAGATGTCCTCTATTGAATCTGCAAGGTGGGGAGCAGTGGAGACGGTCTGTCTCTTTGAGAAATACCTGCCCACCAGCATGCTCATGATACAAATCCACCTTCTTGTGCATATTGTAGATGAACTGGAGATTACTGGACCTATCCATATGCGATGGATGTGCTTCTTGGAGCACTTCATGAAAACCCTGAAAGGCTTTGTGCGACAATGAGCTTAGCCAGAAGGTAGCATGGCTGAAGATTGGTTGGTGTCTAAGGCTCTAGTGCATGTTTCACAATGGCTACCAACAGTGGATCCAGACAACGAAATGCTATGGTCACTGAAGGATGATGATAGACTGACTGGAGATGTGGTGGTTGGAAATGGGGTAGAAAAAAAAATGGATGCCTCAATGGAGGAGAAGGTGAATCGCTTTTGTATGTTGCACCATGCCTCTATGGAGACGTGGCTCGCCAAGTATCAGATCGTTAGGCAAGATTGAGAGGAAGCGCGAGCTGAATTCCGACGTAGTATGCGTCATCGACCGATTCGATATCCCGAGGGCATGGAGGAGATTCTGCAGTTCATGTCAACGCGATGGTTGCATGGAGCTTTGACCATAGCGTCTCGCGAAGGGATAGAGGTCTCAATGGAGAAGTGGGAATTCTCAAGGGGATGTAGTCCAAAGGTGATGAGGGGTTTAGGATTTGTCGTATCTAAATTTTATATGCAACATCTAATTTGAGTGTTTCAATGTACAGTACAAAATATATAGTGTAGCGTGGTCGCGCGGATGGCATTTTTGCATGAGCATATTGACAAAATGCGCTCCACAATGGATTGTGGTATCATGGCAAGGTTAGAGCAAGAGAGCCGGTGATGAGCAACGGATCCAAACACAGTTGTGGATGAGATGGAGTATTTTGGAAACTTTCAAAGTATTGTTACGGTAGATTACCGTAGCTTCTCCATGATACTATTCAATGTGCAGTGGTTCAAAGTGGTACTTGAGGAGCTAAAGCAACCGTTCGACGAGGTCCATCTGGATTTCTCAAAATAGATTCCAAAAAAAATGGACGGATTTGTCAAGATTTGTGGGAGAGAAGGAAGGAGTCTCGCTTGAAGCTTTCTTGCTTGCACAATGGGGGAAGACACACAAGGGTGGAGGCTGAAAACAGTTTTCCTCTTCTTAGTTGTGTAAGCCAAAATAACTCAAGTACAAAGAAAATAGAAGAACCCTAGATATGGGTCTCAAAACCAAACTCAATTAACTAAGGTGGCATACTAACTGAGCCATGAACTAGAGTAGATAAGGATAGCTATCATGTAGCTATTATTTAGGGGCGGTGTACCAACCGCATCTGCAACTGACAAGTCGGTGACATAAATACACAACGGTCACCCTGGCGTATCATGAGTGGAGCTCGATATCTCAACACTCCCCCTCGAGCTCAATCCCAATTCCTACACACCAAGCAGGTCTCTGAACTTGCGCAGCTTTTCTGCGCCCAATGCCTTCATGAATATGTCAGCTACTTGATCCTCTGTGCTGACATAAACTAGATCAATAAGATCTAGTAAAACCCTCTCTCGCACATAGTGATAATGCACCTCAATATGCTTTGTTCTAGCATGATAGACTAGGTTATTTGCCAAGTGTATACTACTCATGTTGTCACAATAAATGACAACTGGCCCATCTGTAGACTGATGCATATCATAAAGTAGCTTATGCAACCAAGCTACCTCACATGCAGCCATTGCTGCACCCCTGTACTCAGCCTCTGTGCTCGACGGGGCAACTGTAGGCTGTTTCTTGCTGCTCCAAGTGACTGCAGCACTCCCAAAAGAGAACACATATCCACTGGTAGATCGTCTATCAGAAATACTACCAGCCCAATCAGCATCAGTGTATCCATGCAACTGTATCTGAACCCCAGTCTCATAAAATAGTCCATACTGCAATGTGGACTTCACATACCTGAGTATGCGTCTAGTCGCATCCAAATGTGGTTTCCTTGGAGCTTGCATAAACTGACTTACCAATCCAACAGCATAGCTTAAATCTGGCCTGGTAATAGTCATATAAATCAAACTTCCTACTATGCGTCTGTACATAGTAGGGTCTTCTAGAAGCTCACCTGCATCTGTGCTCAGCTTCACATTCTGCTCCAAAGGAACTGAAATAGGCTTACAGCCTATCATCCCATATTTGGACAGCATGTCCAATCCATACTGCCTCTGCAAGAGCTGTATCCCACTTGGTGATCTAATCACCTCAATGCCCAAGAAATAACGCAGCTCTCCCAAATCCTTTATCTCAAACTTCTGCTTCAATAGCATTTTCACATGAAGGATATCTTCACCACTGTCACCTGTCATAATCAAATCATCAACATAAATGACAAGTAGCATAATACCTTTCTCTGTTTTTCTCACATAAAGTGAGAAATCTGCCTTGGAAATCTGAAAGCCAATAGTGACAAGATACTATCCTATCTTGTCAGACCATGCTCTAGGTGCTTGCTTCAAGCCATACAAGGCTTTCTTCAACCTGCAAACAAACTCAGGATGAACAGCATGCACATAACCTGGTGGTTGCTTCATATAGACCTCTTCTTGCAAATCACCATGCAAGAAGGCATTCTTTACATCCATCTGATGTAAAGACCATCCCTTTGATGCAGCCATAGCAATGACTGCTCTTACGGTTGCCATCCTTGCAACCGGACTGAATGTTTCTTCATAGTCAATGCCATATGTTTGTGCATACCCCTTGACTACTAATCTTGCCTTGTATCTATTCACAGAACCATCTGCATTGTGCTTCACCTTATAAACCCACTTACAGCCAATTGCATTTTTACCTTTAGGCAAAGGTACCAATTCCCATGTAGCATTTGCTTCCAAGGCATCCATTTCTTCATCCATGGCTTTCTCCCATTTTTCTTTTCCCACGGCTTCCTCAAAAGAAGTGGGTTCTGGTTCCTGTATCACTTTAACCATATATGCATAGTGAATGGCTGTAAATCCATCATATTTCAGCCTATCCACAGGATACCTAGCTCTCGTAGACCTGCGCAAAGTAGGTTCACTCCTAGGTGCTCTCAAAACATCCCTGGTCTTCCTTACTCCAGGTGTAACAATAGAAGGAATACCCAACTCATCATCAATGCTCTGTTCTGAGCCACTGGATTCACCATCCACATAAGAGTGACCTGCATTCACATCAAACATGGGCTGATCAACCTTCTCTTTTCCTTTTCGTGATACCTGCATACCACTATCTGCATTATTTTGAGAAGATTCTCCTGATCTCAATCTGCCTGTCCATGGCGAAGAATGTGAACCACTACTAGAGGACGCTCCAGATCCACTAATATTTTGTGACTGCTGCTGTGAATTTTGTGCAGCATTACCATTTTGTGCATCTACATCATCAATCACATTTACTGGTTTATACCAGCTACTCATCTCATAAAAAACAACATCTCTGCTCACTGTAAACTTACGAGTAGAAGGGTTATAGCATCTATACCCTTTCTGCTGCAGAGAGTAACCAATAAAGATGCACTTCTCAGCTTTTGGATCCAACTTGGATCTCAACTCATCTGGGACATGTACATAGGCAATGCAACCAAAAATTTTCAAATGAGAAATATCTGGTTTCCTACCAGTATACCTCTCCTCTGGAGTCATTCCATGTATTGCTGCAGTGAGAGTCCTGTTCATTATGTAGACTGCTGTAGCAACTGCTTCAGCCCAATAAAAATCTGGCAAGTCTTTTTCATTGAGCATGGCACGAGATACCTCTCCAATATGCCTGTTTTTCCTTTCTGCAATTCCATTTTGTTGTGGGGTATGACTGCATGAATGTTGCTGCTTTATGCCATGCTCCTGCAGGAACCTTGCAAACTCATTTGAGAGGTACTCTCCCCCTCCATCTGACCTTAGGCATTTTATCTGCAAGCCTGTTTCTTTTTCAAACATAGCTTTAAGAGTTTTGAAATGCCCAAAAACTTCACTTTTCTTTTTCATAAAATACACCCAAACTTTTCTGCTATAGTCATTAATAAAACTGACAAAATAATGACAGCCTCCAAGAGATGCAGCTTTAGTTGTCCACACATCAGAGTGGATTAATTCCAATGGCTTCTTACTCTCTTGAACATGTCTAGGAAATGGTTTCCTTGCCTGTTTTCCAAACTGACAGGCTTCACATACCTTATGCATTTCTGCAACCTTGAATTTCGGCAAACCTGCAACAATGTTTTGGGCCTACATTGATTTAAGTCGTTGTACATTAACATGACCAATGCGTTTATGCCAGATATCAATATTTGCAACTACACCAGTCCCATGTGCAAACATTGCTGCACTCAATTCAGACATGTCTGCATCCAATGTAAACATTCTGCCCTTCTTCTTTCCTTTTGCTATCAAGCGACCTTTATTTTTCATATCCTCAACAAAGCATCCATGAGGATTAAATCTGACCTGCAAGCCCTGTTCAACCATTTGACCAACAGAAACCAGATTCTTGGTGATATTCGGGACATGAAATACATCGGACAGGTATTTCTTTTTCCCATCCTGCATAGACAAGGGAATTTTTCCAATCTGCACAATAGGATGTGCAGTATTATCACCAGTCTCCACAAATCCTGGTTTTTCCATTTTCCTTGCATCCTCCATCCATTCTGCATGACCTGTCATGTGGTTTGATGCACCTGAGTCAACATACCATACATCATTGCTTTCTTCTGCATTTGTCACAGAGTTGTTCATGTGCTGCACCATAAACAGATGCTCATTTCTGTCATCACCCTGTCTACTAGAGGATGCATAATTTCCTTGTTGCAGTTTTCCATTCATGATGTCATTCTGCTTTTTATAGCAATCTTTAGCCATATGACCCATTTTACCACAATAGTAGCATTCAACATTACTGTTTGCATTTTGGCCTCTTTGCCATCCACCACGACCTCTTTGGCTCCCCCTGCCTCTAGAGTTACCACGTCCTCCTCCATAGGACTGGTTTTCTTGAGTTTGCTGCATATTCTGATTTCTACCACGGCCTCCATATCGGCCTCCTCTACCTCTGCCTCTATCTCTTCCAGCATTTGAGTAGAAGACAACTTCTTTTGAAGTTCCTCCTGAAGAAGATGCACCTCCATTTCTTTGCTCCTCAGAAACAAGAAGAGCAATCAGCTCCTCAAAATCAGGAAATCTTTCACGAACTGAAATGGATGTCCGAAACTGTGCATAATCCTTTCCTAGACCATTCAAGGTCAGAGAAACTAAATCATCATCTTCCACTGGTGACCCAATGGAAGCAAGTGCATCTGCAATCTTCTTCACCTTCATGTGGTAGTCGTTGATGCTCATATTTTCTCTTTGCACATTGTGCAACTCTTGCTTGAGCTGCATTTTCTTGGCTTACGTATTTGTGCTATACATTTTTGACAAAGTATCCCATGCCTCCTTTGGCGTACTTGCATCCTGAATATGCACAATCATAGAGTCTGAAATGCTGATAGACAGCCAATATATAACTTTCCTGGCTCTCTCATGCCATGCTTTAAATGCTTGCATTTGCTGTTGATTGGGAACATCAGGAAGAACTGGTTCTTCTTCATTTCCTGCAACAAATTTCCAATATCCTTTTCCCATAAGGAAATTCGTCATTCTAAACTTCCATGCTTGGAAGTTGTTCTTGTCAAGCTTTTCAGTGACAATCTGTGAAAGAGAATCAGATGCCATTACAGACATCTGCAACACCGCCCCTGAAAGAGAATTCAGGGGCGGTGTACCAACCGCATCTGCAACTGACAAGTTGGTGACATAAATACACAATGGTCACCCTGGCGTATCACGAGTGGAGCTCGATATCTCAACAGGATTTGCATGACACCTTTGTGTTGCTGGCCCATTGTGAACATGTGCATGGACTCATTTGTTTGCTAATTGTATTACGACATGGTTTATGTCACAATGGTTTGAACTCTCTTGTACATGTTTGTGAACAAGTAATATTCTATCCAAACCCCCGATAACCTGGATGGTGGTATGTTATACCTTCAACTCCCCGAAGTGCGAGAGTATATGATCAAAGCGATGTTCCGAGCATAGATGAAGATAATATGCAAATAGAGGGGTTGATATTGCAAGGGGTGGAGGCCACCGAAAGCTTGGAGCCAGCATCGGCTAACAATGATGGAAATACAGGAGTCAAAGAATTATTTGAGAACAAGGTGGATTCATCCTTTTGTGGTGACATGTCTATTGACCTTCTAGTGTATGCGGAGTTGTGTCAGGAGATTGACATGGGACCATAGGATACTTCATACTTGGAGCATCCACTTACTCAATTCCTTGACCAATCGCTTATAAGGGTACATAATATATGCATTTTAAGTGAGATCTCTTTTTAAAAGGATTTATATTACTTTACTTTGTATGATTTAAACTAATTATTCTAACATCATTTTTTGTCTATTGATGGGACCTCAAATGGGCCGGCACTAGCTATGGCACTAGCCGGACCTCATGCTCATAACAGACAAACACACCCTCACGGCATCGCGGGCCAGGAGCGTCTATTTGCTGCTGAAGGACGAACTGTCCTAAAGCCTAATCTATGCGTTTATAGTTTTGTAGTCCAACGTTTTCCTTTCTATAAACTCCACAGAGGGAGAACCCATACACATTGGCAATAAATGCCACGATAATCACATACATGGGAGGCAACCTCTCGGTGGAATCACCGCGGCCCCACTGCAGCTCTCCTACATCGCAGGGATTGGCCCCTTGATGCATTGCTCAACATATAGAATAAATGAACAAACTCCACTCTTTCATCTTAAAAGCATTCCAGGAGATACCATGTGTCCTTACCAAATAATCCCCCAAGAAACGAATGTCTATCCTACGGCTTAGGTTGTCTCTCCACACTCAAGCATGGGCCATCATAATCAAAAATAGGTGCTGTGCATCCAATCTTTTGTATTTTGATACCATGGTTGACATGCATATGTAAAAGTGAATGATCCTAAAGTGCTCAAACATAATTTTCAATAAAAAATGTGTTGTGCACAACCAGACTTTCCAATGCTTATTCACTAACCCATTGCAGTGATGTAAGGATAGCACCGAGACAACACTCGTGCTACTATCCTCTTAATTAAAATACAACGAACTCTATGTCATGAAATGTATCAAAATATCAGTAACAATCAGCACACAAATCACACCATTCAAACATCCCAACCCCCTACGTTTAGGTATTGCTTTCGTTGCATAGGTGTAGAGGTTCATTTTGTCATGTTTTGATGTATAAAAACCAATAAATCACAAAATTTGACAAAGATATAGGGAAAAGTGAGGCTAAAACTCATGCTTTGCCACTACCATACATCCACAAACAATCATTATATTTTTTCTTATTTTTGTAAGCCGTATTTCTAGTTTTCCCCTTATTTTTCCAATTTTCTTGATTTATTTGTTAATAAAATATAATATTTTTTTATTTTTCTTATTCCAATCACTTCAGTATACTAACATTCAATTTATCTTACATTTTTCCCCCATGGGAACACCTTTTATCCACCCGAAACGGAAAAACTACCATTTTACCGCTTAAAAACCGCATTTCGAGTTTATGGGAATTAAATAGAGCATGTAAATCATTGCAAAATCAATATTTTCTGATAAAAATAAATTAATCATGATGCAACCAGCACTTAAACAAATTTTCATCCAATGAGAACATTATTACCATCATAAACTATAAAAAAACTTCATTTCCTTCATAAAAATGGTCATACCGTGTTTTTACGAAAACCTGAGACACCTTAAATGACTGCATAACCAGCAGACAGAGCCTCCATTGCTCTCAATCCAATGCTGCACATCAATCTTCAGCATCTCCATTAATCTCCATCAGCATTTCCTTCAATCTCCCTCCCCGATTCCTCCTTCAAGATAGTGCACATGAAGAACCCATAGAGAGGAGAGAGAGGGAGGAGAGAGAAAGACTAGATTCTGATCTCTTCATCCAGACAACCATATCTCACGCGAAGACCAGCGATAGAATTAGGAAAGAGAGAAAAGTTGACGGGTATTGTCGGTTATATGGGGTACTTGTAGCCCAGAATCATGATGTGTGAGGGGGGCGCAATTTTTGGCGCCATTCTTGCAGGTCGTCGCCATCTTCTTCACACCACATTTTTGATAAAATGAGGGGGGGGGGGGTTAAAGTCCCAAAGGGCACCCCCCCTTTGGTCCTAGGTTTTGTCCACCTTTTCAAATCTTGTCCAATTTTTGGCCTCTTTCGCGTTCGGGCTCTGTTTCAGTGTGAAAAATCCTGTGCGTCCGTATCGGCATCCCGCACTGACTGGTAGCTCCTGGCAAACCGTATGGAAGTCGAAAAAATTATAAAAAATCCACAAGTGTTGCTCGAGCGCCTTTTAAAAGCCGTCTTTCACTTGGTGCTTAAAATCGTCCTAGCTACAACCGCCGCCTTCGATGTTGAAGATTTTTCCCCTAAATTTCGGATTTTTTGGCAAATTTTAAGCACATCCCGGGCTCAAAACTCTGCTCTCATCTATGCAGGTGACATTTTCAGGATGAGTCGAGGGATGAGCGATGAGGAGTTATAGGATATCTTCACATATATGTCTCCAGACCAGATCGTGAGATTGAGAGATATGGCAGACCAAGAGCTATCTCGGTCATCGTCAGGGCGCTCTGCTAGATTTACTTCAGCGCGATCGAATGCTTCAGCTTTGAGTAGACGAGCTCGATGCTCTAGACTTGGGCCAAAGGGAGGGAGTGCTTCGAGGTCAGGGGGATGCTGTAGAGATACAGATGTAGTGAGCCCGCGGTTGACATGGGATATAGGTGAAACTCCTCGCTCTTGTGGCCCTTCCAGGGAGCGTAGCTTAGGCTCAGGTCAATGCTGTGGAGGCATGGACACGGTGTCTCCATCTCCTCGTTCAGCTGGAGTTGCGTCACCTCAGGGATTTGTCACACCTGTGGGGACATCTACTCCAGTTACTCCGGCTTTTGCTCAGTTGTTAGCAGGTGGCACCCCTATGGGTGCCACTCCGAGAGATATTACCCCGGTTGGTACACTGGATGCACAGGGGTCTCTTGGATATGCCCAGGAGCATGGATGTAGATGGGAGAGGACGCATCTTAGGCAGACTCCAGGGGGATATGGATATCTAGTCGATGATAGGTCAGGAGCCATCATCATGAATGATGAGGGGAGGAGGGTGATGGCTTGCATGAGAGAGTTGTGCCAACAAGTTTTTCGGCACAACGTCTTAGATCATTGGAATAACATACCGGAGGGGAGTAAGGAATACATAGTAGCATCCTTACATGAGGCGTTTCTGGTTCCAGTCTCAGTAGATAGATTTTCTACGGGCTGCATGTGTGCATATATGTCACATAGACGATCCGACGCACGCAAGGCAATCAAGAGTGGGGCTGCAAAGCCCGAGTGGTTAGATGCAGACAACTGGCGCTGACTGAGGGAGGAGGCTATAAATTCTCCAGGATGTTGGAGTCAGCAGCGCGAGGTGGTGAGGGCACGACTCGAGGCCGGAGTGGTCCATCATCTTGGGAGTGGCATCCACAGGACATATTTGGAGAACTTTGTAAGTTTTTCTTTTGTTTTGCTTGTTTTTTTTTTGCAATATCCTTTCTATTGACAATCATGTTTCTAACTGTTAGCATTTTGTTTTCTTTGCAGCACTCCATTACAAATCGCGATCCGATCGGCCTTGAGACTCGATATGCAGAGAGGCAGGGTCTCACTTCATTAATCAACCGATTGTATAGACGCGACATCCCTGTAAGTCACTCATCTTTCTTGTCTGTAGTTACCATGTTTAATTAGAATGCATTATTTTATGGACTCATGTGTTGTTTCTTTTTTTGCAAAGTCTGTTCAATGCTCCTTTACGGCGGGACGAGCTTTCGGAGGGTGAGGATATGTAGCTCGCCCTTGGATCCCTGGAGCTCACACACCTTTATTTTTGGGTTGCCTGATCTATGTAGACATTTTCTATGTATTAGTGATATCTTGTCATGATTGTACCAATCGCTTATTATGCGATCATGTATTTATTTCATGTATCAGTGTTATGATTTCAGTATACTTTTTTTTGTTTGCAAGCGCATTGTACATAGTGCATAAACTATTTTGTATGGCTCTAATAAAGCACACAGTGCTATACGTGCTGCCCTGCCACAATTTTTTTTCCCCTGTTACCGTCGCTATTAGTGTCACAAATTTTACTGCTCGCATCATTATTGGCGTTGTTATTTTCGTTGCAAACCGTCGCTATCAGTGTCGGTATTGGCTCTTCCCTCTGTTGCTCTTCCCTCCTATCAGAGGGAAGAGCAACAGAGGGAAGAGCTCAAGGATGAAGTCGTGGGCTGATTCAAGAGGACAAGACAATGCTAAAAACTAGCGCAAACTATCATGGGACCTTCTCTTGCATCATGTGTTGAAGTTGGGCTAGAGATGAGGCATATAGGTAGTCTATAGGTTGCTTAAGACCTCAATAATCATCATTTATAGGTTACATGATGAGTAATGGCCATGGAAATGAGGTAAGAGAAGAGATCTCTATGAAAGCTCTCACAAGGAAGCTTGGAAAGAGGAAAGAAAAGCGTGCTTAAAAAAAGTAACCATAGTTTAATTCTTCCAAACCCTGTTTAGGCTCAAGTTAAGTCCAATAACCTTCAAAATGGCCCCAAATTGACCACCACGAGCCACTAAAATAACCTTGAACCCACTATTATTCCTTCAGACTTTCTTCAAGATCCTCAAATTTAGTCATGATTTGCTGCAGAGAACCTTAACTAGTCATGATTTTGACTCTCTCAAGTCCTGTGACTTATTCTTGTCCTTCAATTACCTTGTGCCTAGTCTTGTAACCAGATCTACCATGAAAACGACCTTCCCATTGGATCAAATATTTGCTTTGATATCACTGTGAAGAAGGTAATTTTCACAACAAATAATAAAAGTAAAAATATAAGAAAATCGACTAAATTACCAAGAAACCATAGCTAAGGTGGCTACAGTTAAATGTTATTACCATTAATGGCTAACAATCAGTTGATGAGAGGTTGTAGCATGGTATGCACCCCAATGCTATGGTGGCCAAGAGTGTGCACCCTCTTAGATGGTGGAAGGTTGAGATCTCAAATATGAAATGTTAGAAATGGCAAAAAGATCCTTGGCAAGGTACAACTTAGCCATTTATACTTAACCCTAGTAGGCTAAATATTGGCTAAGGCATTAAAGCATTTTTTAAAACTCTACTACAACAAGAGAATGATTTCAATGCCAAGAAGCTACCCGGTCTAGTCAGATTGCAAATTTCAGACCATTTTCCCCTTTGTTTGGCCTGAAACCACTTGCCAATAGTGGGAGTGCGAAGGAGATGAACTAGATAATTTGCAAGCTAGTGGTTAATGAGACTTAAGAAGCCTCAAAAAACTCAAAATCTTCACAAATGGGGGAAGGGGCACATATTTTTTAGCATCTCTATTTTTTATTAAAAGATGGGTTTTTGCACCCCTTTGAATCATGCCTCACTCTCCTAGCTGTGAGATCTCTAATTTTGACACTCTGTTTCTGATTTTTGAAAGAGAGAGAGAGAGAGAGAGAGAGAGAGAGAGAGAGAGAGAGAGAGAGAGAGAGAGAGAGAGAGAGAGAGAGAGAGAGAGAGAGAGAGAGAGAGAGAGAGAGAGAGAGAGAGAGAGAGAGAGAGAGAGAGAGAGAGAGAGAGAGAGAGAGAGAGCTGATTCAATGGTGCACGATGATTTTGAGGCATGGTAGGGCATGTAGATTGAGGGATTCAGAAGCATCAATGGCTAAGGGATGGTGTTGATGGTTCCATTTTTTTGAAATATGATGCATTATGTATGCTGGATTTAGTATAAGTGCCAATTCATTATCTATTATGTCATCTCTCTTGGGTCTATCATGAAAAATGGTTGATAATGCTTGAGTATGTTTGCCAACATCTAAAATCATAAAAAACTCAATCACTTTTGGTCATTTATATAAAAAATATTAAAATCATAAAATTGAAGATGCAAATTTAATATGAAAATGGAGATTTTATTGGGTTTTGAGGATTCAATGTTATTCACATGGAATAATAATTGATACGCTAATGGACCATAGTGCACACTAGTCACATTAGTAAAATAAATAAATAAAATTCTATACTTTATGTTCAAATAAATGGAAAAAATATGAAAAAAAAGTATTTTTGAAGAAAAAATAGAAAAAAGTTAATACATTAAAAAACATAAAAATTTAAGAGTGTGTATATGGATATATAATGAGGATAGGACATGAGGATTTGCCTCAACCTACCTCCATTTATGTGTGAAGACTACATATTTATTTCTCATTTATACAAAAATAATGATAAAACCCTTTTACATCTATGCATGAAATCAAAACCTAAGCACTAGGGAGAAAAGGGCTGAAAAGAGATAAGATTTGAATAAGTTCTGACTCCATTGCAATGGTGGTATATAGGCTCTGGCGTATTTAAGTTTAAAAAGGAATATAGCACAAGTTAGCTCGGTACTATTCCTTTGCAATGAAACATAATGTTGGTAGGTAAATTGGGTAGTTGGCCTCTAACAACCCCTAAGGTAACACCACACGATAAAGATCGATGATATCCCCTCAATAAAACCGATGAGATAGCACCATTGAACACATGATGAAATATTATTGATCACTCACTCCTCACTGAGGCTTCAACTCAACACTTCAGCACTTTAAACCTTCAAGCTTAGAATTTACCATATTTAGAGAGAAATTGATGCAAAAACAACCATGGCTGAGACTCTGACAATGTAAGCCTTCATATTCACACAATTCCTATTTTTAGGGATGGCAACCCCATTGGAAAACTACCCCACAAAGCGTGGTTCCCTCAAGTAGTGCAAAATTAGTTGTAGATTCTTTTTGTTCTTCTTTTCTCTGAGCACATATAAATAGAAACCAAAAATGCAGGTAACTAAAGCTTTATACAGAAAATTTTCATGCCAATTCAACTGCTACAAGCATTTCACTATTGTAGACATTCCATTACTACAACAAAATAGAGTTTACATTGATATAGCAATGGATAATCATGATGACTTTCATGGGAAACCAAGTTGGTGGTGTAGATGCTGCTGAATTCATCTATTGCCTCATGCAGCATAGAAATTGCCTCATAGAGCACTGCAGAAATACTTTGCTATCCTATACAGCAAACACATAACTTCTTTGCTCCAATAAGCACAAACTTGCAAATGGGAGGATACTTTCTTTGATTTTAGATTATCATTTCAGCATAATAGCGGATACATCTCAGCATAACTTGCATTGATGAAGAGTTACGGAGCTTCGAACGTTATGAGCTCTAATTCATCATTTTCCTAGCTGCAAATCCTTTTGAATTTCCACTAACTTTAGTCTGTGCATTCAACACACCTGCCCATAATAGATCTTCTTTGCCACATACCTAGTTCTAGATGTAGAGATCCTTTGCTTCCATTCTTCTCTCTTGACGAGAACTCATGCAAACAACTAGCATACATCACTCTTAGCATAATGAAGAACAACCATCTATTGTCTCTCACTCATATCCATACATCAGAATGGATCTGCATACTCTATGCCCCACATACCAGTAGAAGAAAATAAGACAAAATGAAGGCTCTTATTGCCATCATCTAAAAGATGAGAACTTGCATAAGCCAATTGGCTTAAACAACCCAATCTTTAATATACTACCATCATGCTCCACGGCTTTGATAACTTCAGTTGCATGACCTCTTTCTTCTAAAAAATTGTTGTTCTTCTTCTTATGAGCATCATATTTCTCCCTTCTCTTCAAACTACAAGATTCTTTTCTCTCTCTCTCTCTCTCTCTCTCTCTCTCTCTCTCTCTCTCTCTCTCTCTCTCTCTCTCTTTCTCTCTCTCTGATATGCCAATTGTCTTGTGTAGAACCCTTCTCCCCCTCTCTTATTAAAAAAAAAAAACACTCCTCACATTTTTTCTTTTTCCCCTACTCTACCATGCTGCCCCCCTCTGCTTCTCCTTAGTTACTAGATGGCAAACATGTCCCCTGCCATGTAAAATTCTACTCGGGGACTCAAAATTGGAAGCAAGAACACGTTCCCTGTATGAGGATATTTCTTCTTGCATGAGGCGTGTGTCTCAAAACTGAAATAGCACAACCACATGTCGAACATGCATGGTACCACTTGGGATTTCCACCTATCAACCCAACTCCCGCTATGGATAGGTGTTAGAAAGAAAAAAAAATGATATTTGCATGTGTTACCCCACTTGACCCCATGTAGTATCATGTCCTCGATCGCTCATTTTCACCCACCATGATTAGCCACCCCTTGATTTGGAACACAAAGTGTGAACAAACTTTTATTAAAAGCTCTAAAAGCATCTAACAAAGACAAACTATTTTTTCTAAAAATCTGCCTCATAGAGCATTGCACAGAACATCTCATAACTTTCTAATCGAATGTTGGATTTCCAAGCTTTAAAAAGCAAAGTTGTAGCTCTCTTTCCAATCTAGAACTCTCTAGAGCAACTCAGAGCCAAATTCTTTGAGCTGCTAGAAACAACTTTGCATAGCCTATAGTCGTAAATTTCTACATGCAGTTCGCTTCAAACATAGACCTTCCAGAGACCATAACTTTCACATTCTTGCTCGCATCAACCCCATACTTGGCAGACACCTTTAGTAGGTGTCAAAGCACACTTTAAATATGTTGTCCATCATTTACAACCATCTGATTAACACCAAGTTTTAGAAAATTAAATCTGTCCCAAACAATAAACTAGAAGCAACCTACTCTACGTATAGTATGTACATCACTTACATCCTCTTTATTTACATGATTCTTTAGATATATTTCTTTAGATGAAACCCATTGATTCTACTTTTGTGAATAATCCCATCTAAATCTTGTAGCAAGTAAGTGCCATTTTCAAAATTTTGCTTGATGAGGAAAAGTCCATCCCATCTAACTCAAAACTTGGTTTGAAAAGTGGAGTCCAAGCTACTAACCGATCTCATAACTAGCATTCCCTCTGCAAGATTCTTCTCCTTCAACTGTGTATTGAACCATTCCCTTCTCTTCACAATTTATTTTTCATAACAATCCTTTGCTTCTTGCCTATCCAATTGTAGGGTATGCAAGTTTAGTCCTCTATCAACTCCCAATTCCATTTTATCTAACTGGTTCTTTCTTACAAACTCCATCAAACACCATATTAGAGAATTTGGGAATCTCCCAAGTCCCACTTTCAAATAAGGGGTAAAGATTTGGCCACATGGCTAAATCTTAACCCATGCTTCAAAGTGGGACTTGGAAAGACAACCTATATGGTAACTAGGGTAAACTCCACTTTCAAGTAAGGGGACAAGATTTGATCATGTGGCCAAATATTAACTAGATTCAAAATTCCCAAACTATATGAGAATTCCCAAATTTCCTAATGGGGCCATATTGTAGGGAACATGATATTCATAGGTAATAAAGCATCTTGACCATATACTAACTAAAAAGGGGTGAATCCTGTACTTGTCTTCTGCATTGTTCTTACAAGCCCACAAAGCTTGATGTAGAAAATTGTCATAATCTTTAAGATGATCTTCCACTAGCTTAAAGAGAATCTTTTGTAATGTTCCATTGAATGCTTCCACCAGTCCATTGCACTGAGGGTAATAAGGAGTAGAAAATTTGTGTTTCAAGTCTAGTTTCCCTATTAATTCTCTCAATAACTTATTTCTGAAGCCAAGACCTTGATCTGTCACTATTCCTAGTGGTATTCCAAACTTGCAGCATATGTCCTCCTTGAGGAATTGGGCTACATTCTCTTTCTTGCAATTCCTTGTAGCCTTAGCTTTAGGCCATTTGGTCATATAATCAACTGCAGTTATTAAGGATGTAAGTCTTTCCTATTTTTATACCCAAGAAAAGGTCCAATAAAATCCAAACCCCACTTCTCAAATGGTCCATATGCAACAATGGCTTTAGCAGGTTCTAGAATTAGCCTTTTTGCATATGACTGGCAAGCATGTCAACTTTTACACCAATGAGCAACATCAACTCTCAGACTAGGCCAAGTAAGTCTTGCTAGGAGAATTTTCCTTTTGGTAAGCTCAAAACCAAAATGACCACCACATGCTTTCTCATGACAGAGAGATAAGAAAGTTGCAATCTCACAACTATCTAGCACCCTTCTCAATACATTATCAATCCCCTTCATGTACAACTGATCATTTATGAGCTTATATGCCTTGGCCTTTTTGACAATGGCATACCTTTTGTATTTATTAGCCAATGAATTTAACTCCCCAATTTTTAGAAACTCTTCAATTAGGTGAAGGCTTTCCCTGCCTCATATCTAGGATTATCCACCCTCATGGCAGTGGGAAAAAGCATCTTCAACCAATTCATGAGCTCTATGGTTGTTCTCCTTGCCAATATGCCATATTTCAAATTTTGTAGTTTCCTCATGAGGCCTTTTATCTTAAATAACTAGTTCTTCAAAATATCTTTATTGGCTTTCCAAACATTTTGAACCTATTTGACCACCAACATAGTATCTCCTTTTGCAACTATCTTCATGTATCCCAACTAAATACACTATTTTAGGCCAGCATGTAAACTCGCATATTCAACTTCATTGTTGCTATGTACTCTTTACTTTCTTGACTTCCAGAAAAGACTTCTCGATTTTTAGTGTCCATAATGGCAAAACCTAGTCCTCCCTTTTTCAGCACTCTTTTGTAACTGCGATAAAAAAAACAAGGTAGCATCTTTATCCTTTTTCTCCTCATGAATTTGCGGATGTGGAATTAGTTTCCATCTTATAACAACTGAACTTTCAATAGGTTCTTTATAAGTCAAAATATCAACTAAGCTAGCTCTTACAGTATCCTCCTTCAAACATGTAAATTCAAATTCTTGTAGAGCTAGCAACCACTTAGTAGCTCTTTGAGCATTTTTAGCAGATCACAAAACCTGTGGAAGCAACTGAGAACTAGTAAGTACTACAAATGGTTTTTGAATCAAGTAAGATTTCCATCTTTTAACTACATATACTAGCCCCCATACTAACAATTCTTATTCCATCCAAGCTTTTTCAGTTGCTCCAATGGAACTGCTTATATACGACAAAGGCCTCATATAAGACATCCCCTTTCCCTTGTGCATTAAAATGGATCCCACTGTATTTTTCCCAACACTAATGCTGATGAAGAAAGGTTAATCCCAGTTTGGAGGCATAAGGACTGGAAAAGTGCTTAACTTTTCTTTAATATGCAAGAATGCATCCTCTTCAACTTGTATCCAAACTAAAGGATCCCTTTATTAGCTAGCATATGGAATGATCTTGATACATACCTCAACTTTTGAACAAAGCTCCTTAGTTCTTTTACACTTTTTGGAGAATCCATAAGAAGTAAAGCCTCAACTTTACAAGGCTCAGGTGAAATACCATTAGCAGACACTTCATGACCCAAGTGTATCACTCTAGCTCTTTCTATTTTACATTTACTAAGGTTTAGCTGACCGCCATCCTCATCAAGTCTACAGAAAACTTGGTTAAGTTGTTGAGAGTGTAATGCCCTCAAGCTATACACATAAAAGTCATCCATAAACACCCACAAAGATTTCCCAATGAAAGGGGAAAATGCCCAACTAACCCATCTTGAAAAGCTGGCATATGCATTCATCAAACCAAAGGGCATTACTCTATAACAGAAGCATCCCCATGGGGTAAGGAACATTGTTTTCTTCTTATCTTCTTATGCTATTCTAATCTGGAAATATCTAGAGTATCCATCACACACATAGTAAAATTCATGACCAGCCACTTGATCCAAGATCTCATCATGAAACAGAAGAGGATAGTAGTCCCTCTTAGTCATTGCATTAAGAGGCTTGAAATCAACACATAATCTCCACTTTCAATTCTTCTTTAGCCTAATTATAACATGAGACACCCACTTTGCATCATCAATAAGATAGATAAATCGTGCATCAAGCAACTTTTGTATTTCAGCTTTAAGTACATTTTTTCGAATTGTTGCAATGAAGCAAATTATCAAAATGAGAGTTGAAACCTTTTCCAAGTATAAAATTTGTAAATACATGAGCCAAGAGAAAAGAGGACTTGAGGTTTAGTATAAAAAGGCAAGAAGTGCTAATGTAGCATCATTATTTTGGGCATTATCAAAATTTCATCCTTTTTGTCTTTCACATTTTGGTACTTGGTTGACAGTCTATGGCTACATTGTGCTATGGTAATGGAAGAAGTTCCATGGCATGGCCATGTTAGAATCTCAGTTTGGTTTATTTCCTATTATCTATAGCTTAGAATACTTTGATTTCTTGTTCATTTCTATTTTTAGATTAGACTTCTTTTACATTAGTATCAGAGCATTAGTTTAGATCTTGTCAGAAGTCATTTTCATGTATTAGATTTAGTTGCAGTGACTAGGGAGTGAAAATTACAGTTAAAAGTCATAGGAGTTAGCTCTTCCATAATCATGGTCTAACATGGAGATCTGTCACAAACTGTGACTAATATGGAGGTTCTTGGCATGAACCAGTGGATAATGGCAGGCTCTAACCAAGTTGGCAACTCGTGACCAAGTTTTGGACCAAAAATTGGGGTAAGTTGGACAAAATGAGGGTTACAGGACTTAGTTTGGTTCAAACTTGAGTTACTTTTTCAAGAACAGGGGTTCTTCCCTTTCCTTTCAAGTTGGCCTCAAGAATCCATGGCCAAAGGCTGATCTAATCTCTTGCTCGTGATCTCTATCTTGTTAATGGAATTCATAGTCTTATTCTCCATCTCATGAGCTTCAAATACAATGGTGATTTGGCCTTACTAGCCTTCCTACTCTCTTCAACACGTGGACAACATTATCGTGAATTGCGGCAATAGCATACTCCTGCATATCTTGTCCAAAAATGAGCTATGGAGCTCAAGTCACTTATGAATAAGGCTCTAAAGCACTTGCCAAGTGCACTCCTTCAAGATTTGGCAAGATTTCTCTCTATTATGGACTCTCCTCTCTCCCATGAAACCCTATTATTGACAATTTTGTAGAGCAATAGAGAATTTTTTATTTCTTGAAGCAAATGAAGGGAGTAGTGGTGGCCAAATCACTCCTAGAGCTTGCTTATGCATGTGGCTTCAATTCAGTGACAACATTGAAGCATCTTTGGGCTCATTTTAATCTATGGAAGCTTTGGACAGTATGTATCTTCAATGTCAGTGAAATTCTTGGAGTTTTCAGCTTATATTGGAGCTATTCTCTACCATCTTCCAAGTTCTTCATCAAATAGAAGAAGATTATTCCTTCATCAACCATCATTGAAGCATGTGGCAACAATGCAGTCCATATGAAGCTAGAAGCTTATCTTACATTGAATCATGCTAAAATTGGGATTTCTGTGGAACTTTATAAGCTGAAGACAGTCCATCTTTGTGTGAGGAATCTACATCATCTGCATTCATCATTCACAAGAATATGAGGTATTTTAAATCATCTTTAATCTCTCCCTTCTAAATCCAACTTTGTTGAGCTAATCCAATTGATGAATGAGGGATTAAAATGATTCAGAATTCCAATTATTCTCTTAAACTCACTTCATGAACAATCCAGTTAGCTACCCTAGTGATTAATTATTGATTGATGAGTTACAATCATTGAAAATAATCACTTCTAATGTTTCAAATTCTCACCCATTCTTCTCTAACCTAACATTGAACTATTTTCCTTTTGTCTCATTCCCTTGAATAAACAAAAAATATTGCCCAATGGTAAGTGAAATACAATTATAAAGCAGTGAGTCACTACTACAACTATTCATTACCTAATCCCACTTCATTTTCAGTTCTTCCAAGCTCATGCACATCATGAAATGACAATCAAATCCTTTCCAATACATGCATTTGATATTGTCTTCTTAATGTAGCATTGAATTGCCATGTTTATACCCATGAGGAAAAGTGGATGCTAGGCGACTTGGTAGGACAAAAGAGAGGTGGCCCTCCCCTACTGACAAGGACCCTGAAGGGGAGCACAAATTGGCTTGAGAGGGAAATTTGCACACCCCTCAAGTCTCAGATCCCACGCATTTAAAGTTTAGGTGCGGGTACCATTTCAAAGGCACAAGATTTCAGCCTTCAGCATGGTGTATTTGGCATGGGGTACATGATATAAATGCAAATGTATGGCAACATAATGCAATGCAATTGGCAAATTAGGATAGAGTTATGCTGAGAAAGATGTATGCTACTTGTGGCATTTGAAACTTGGGTTAGCAATAAAGAGTTGGAACAGGGATTTCAAGCAAGGTTCCATTGATTGGACCCTTATTTTGTAGCTTACACTGGGATTATTCAATCCTTTAGGTTACTTGCAGAGGTTATTCTTAGTGTTGGTAGATGTGCAGAGTTCCTTTGTAGGTCTACATAGTTGGTACATGCATGAAATTGATGGTATATGTCATTAAATGACCAGAACAGAGCATTCACAGGTTGCACGAAATTCCAGACAACTACAGTAAATTGCTTACAAAATTTTCTATACTCAACCATTTTCAATACTTGATAGCTCATTAGAAAGGGGACATCCTAAGCTTTATAATGATCTTTTGTAAGATCTTTGTGGTCTATGCGGATGCTAGTGGGAGAGGATTGGGGGTTGTTTTAGCCCAAGAACATGGTTTCATTGCATATGAGAGCAGAAAATTTGATTAAAAAGAGAGACAAATGCATGTATATGAGCAAGAGATGCTAGCTATACTACATGCAATTAAAAAATGGCATCACTACCTCTATGGAAGTCACTTTAAAGTGAAAACTGACCATAGGGTGTTGAAGTACTTCCTCTCACAGCCCAACTTGTCTCCTAAACAAAGAAGGGGGTTGGAAACTCTTCAATCATATGATTTTGATATAGCATACACGGCTAGAAAAGACAATGTAGTGGCGTACCCGCTCTCTAGGATGTGGGCATGTAGTGTATCTACCGTCTCCACTATATATAAAGATTGGATAAATGACATACAAGAGGAGTATATGATAAAGGAGCAGGCTGCCACAATAATGCAGAAATTACAGCAAGGGGTAAATGAAGAATATCCAAATTTCAAATGGCATAATGGACTTTTATGGTACAAAGGAAATGCCTATTTGATCCTTCAAAGCAATTTTAGGCTGAAAGTCCTTCAAGAAATGCATTCTTTGCTCTTGACTGGTCATCTTGGTCTCTTTAAGACTTTTGACAAAGTGTACAAGAGTTTCTATTGGAAGGGCTTATGGTGGGATGTGAAGGAGTATGTTGCTCATTGCTTAGAATGTCAACAAAATAAAGATTCTTCTTTATTACCAGTCGGTCTCCTTCAACCCTTGCCTATCCCCCACAATGGAAATGGACCGACATTTCTATGGACTTCATTAAGGGCATCCCTACCACAAGGCATAGTTGGAATAGCATTTTGGCTATGGTGGATAGACTTACCAAATCAACCCATTTTATTCCAACCAAGACACAATTTTCAGCAAAGCAAGTAGCCAGTCAATTCATGGAAGGAGTGTTCAAGTTACATGGTATGCCTTTGAGGATAGTCTCAAATAGATACACTAGATTCATGGAAAATTTTTGGAAGGGTTTGTTTACTTCCATGGGTACTACTCTTACCCCTAGTATGGCTTACCAACCTCAAACCAATGGTCAAACCGAAAGGGTTAATCGATGGATGGAAGTGTACTTAAGACACTATTGTCATGACATGCAATCATCTTGGGATAATTGGTTGCATCTTGCTAAATTTTGCTACAACAATACATATCATATGAGCATTGGGATGGCTCCTTTTGAGGCACTCTATGGATACAAAGTTCAAATTCCTTTAGCCATGTTTCATGAAGATGTGAATCCATAAGCAAAGGATGAATTAGAAAGAATGGAGATGCTTATGAAGCAATGTAAAGAAAATATACGAAAGGCACAAGATGTCATGAAGTCCTATGCTGATGATAGGCAGAGGCACATGGAGATTGATGTTGGAGATTGGGTTTTCTTGAAGGTGCCCAAGACTCAGTATGCATCCCTTAAGGGTGGAAATAACAAGTTGGCTCACAGATTTTATGGCCCATATTTGGTATTGGAAAGGATTGGAGATCTTGCATATAAGATCCAATAACCTTCAACTACTTGCATACATGATGTTTTTCATGTATCACAATTGAAGAAGTATATTGGGCAGGGCATACAAGTTATTGAATAGCTTCCACCACTTGATGAATATGGACTGATTGTCTATGAACCTGAGAAAATTATTGGGAAGCATGAAAAGGTTCTTAGGAACCAAAATCTCACTGAATTTTTTATCAAATGGAAGGGGCTACCTATGTAAGAGTCCACTTGGCAACCCTCTTCTTATTCGAACACTTTTCCATGGCTTTTGCAAGATAAATGATGGTTGTCTGTGTAGGGACAACTTGTTGTTTTAAAATATTGTTATTGATTAAATTGCCTTATTGACATCAAAAAGTGATTTTGATGGTGATGGGACCTAAAATGGGCCGGCACTGGCTATGGCACTAGCCAAACCTCATGCATACGACAGACAACCCCACCACACGGCCTCGCGGGCCAGGAGCATCTAAAACTCACTTTGTACTAAATGCTTATGACGAATTTGTGTTTGTATCCAATATGTAGTCCAACGTTCACCTTCCCTTCTCCTCAGAGGGAGATCCCATAACATATAGACACAATGCCTCATAATACACATGTAGGGAAGCACCTCTCGGCTAATTGTCGCGGCTCCACTGCGACTCTCCTACACCTCGCGGATTGGCCCCAAGATATGTTGCTAACACATATAACATTCGCACAAACTCCACTCTTTCATAATTCAGCATTCCAGGAGATTTTGATTCACCTCACAAAACTTTCCCCAACGGAAAAACATGTCTAAACCTACAGCTTAGGTTTCCTGTCCTCTCAACGTTGGTCAAAGTTTATCAATCAATTGCAATGCATTCCAGGAGATACCACGTGGCATGCTTGATGCAAGGTGTATGACAATTGTGCACAACCATTTTATGGCTAAAAAACCAGCCATGTGAGGTGCCAAAAACATCCCTTTCACGAATTTTTACTAAGCGTTACATGCTACGCTGCTTTAGGAACTAGCATCGGGACTTCCGTGCTACTAGTCACCTATATTTAATTATGGAACGATCCCTAAATGCTATGCACAAAGATGAAAGTCAAAATTTTTATCTTTTCAGCAATTAAATCATCGCACAACCTTCACCTCCCCTTACCGTTTAGGTGTTGCCGCGGTGCATAGGTGTAAATAGTTGTTTTGTATCATTTTTGTAGGTAAAAAGCAATAAACAGGGACTATAACATAAAAGACAAGGCCAAACTGAGGCTTAACCTCATGCTTTAACCTTGCCAAATCTTCACACACATAAATCTTATTTTTCCATTTTTTAAAGCATGAAAATCCCAATTTTCCCTATTTTTTGCTATTTTTCTTATTTAGTATTCATAAAAAATAGGTATTTTTTGATTTATTTGTATTGGCTTATTTTTTGACTAAAACTTAACATTTTCTCTGATTTTATTCCATTTCCATCCCTTTTCTCTGATCAAAATCGAAAAAAACCACTAATTTCCACTAAAAATGGCATTTTACGGGTTTTTAGGAATTAATAACAGCTCTAAATCATTATAAGTTCAGTATTTCTGTAGTCACATCCCTCAATCATGATGTAAACAAGGTTTATGCAAAATTTCATTGCATATGAACAACATTTGGACCATGAAACAACAAAACAATCAAATTTCTTTGTAAAATTGAAGCATACCGCGTGTCTTGTGTGTTGCGGGTTTTTAATGCTTATTCTGAGCAGCCCACAAACCCAGCAGCAAGCATTCTTCAGTGCTGAACCTCTTTCCTCAGCCTCCTCTTCATCTTGAAACAATTTGGTCCCAGCATCCAGTAGATGATAAGCATTCTTCAGTCCCTCTTCTTGATTTCTTGCACAAGAATTGCCTCTATGCAAGAGAGAGGGAGGAGAGATAAAGCCTGGTTTTTTATCTCTTCACTCAGTGCATCATTCCTCGATCTGTTTGTGGTGATGGAGGGCGAAGGATAGAAGCATCTCAGGGCCAGGAGCATTCCTCTTGTCTCAGCTGATCAGGAAATCATGGGGGGGGGGGGGGGGGGAAATGGGGCACAAAAACTAACGCCTCCCCCCCCCCCCTCGTGTTTCAAATCGTGGCTTCTTGGCTCTTAAGCCCTTTGTTAAGAGCTTTTAAACTCTTAATCAACTTATCTAGTTCATGCCTTTTGCTTTCACACTTCCGGCAAGTGGCTTTTTTGCTTTTCGAGGGGCAAACGACATCAGATTCGAGATCCATCTAGACAGGTGGTGCCGTGATGTTGGAATCTACAAAGCTGAGCCCCGTCACGCTCTTCCCAGCTTCCAGATCTAGTAGCTACTTCACAACCCCCAACCTTGCGAGGATTAAATGGGGGATCAAATGACCTCGAAATGGAGATCCGAGACTTGCGTTGGATTCCTGACATCGTTTTGCATCTAGGAAAACTCCAGCTCGGCCATGCACCACTGTTTGGTTTCCCATGAAGATTAGCACTAGTGCTTTAGGGACTTTCCGCTTAAAATCATACTGATTGCAACTGTCGCCTTCGACGAAGTCTATTTTTCCCTTGAAATTTGTATTTGTTGGCTATTTTTAAGCACTTCTCGGCATAAAAAATCATCTGCCATTGGCGACCGCGGGATAGGGCGACTCAGCCCGTTGAATCCCACGAATAGATGTGTAGATAAACAACAAAAAGGAGCATCAAGCTGATACAAAAAATACACAACACAACACATCACAACTCATACCCTACCCCCTGACAAAACCAAGGCATGAAATCCACGAGGAGTAGGCCTAACATAATCTAATAGAAGGTCTGAAGCTAGTCACTAACCAACTGCTATAACACAGCCAAGCTAAAAAGAACTAGCAAAGAGGTCACCCTAAGTGGTGGTGTGACCTACCTTCCTGACTAAGGACAACTCAACCAGGAGCTCTTACCAAGTGAGGACTCCTATAGCCTGATCAAGAAATAATTTCTTTTAGCACAGTTCTTCTTTTAGGTCTTTATTTTTCCATACTCGGGCATGTAAAAAGGAGGGAGCTAAGCGTAGTGACCCAAGGAGGACAAGGCATCGGCCTCAGGTCCTGTCTCGGTACCCAAGAACCTACCAAGCCCTCGCAAAGTGACACTTAATCCTTTTCTAATGCTCACTTTTATTTTCGCTCCAACCTTCTTTTATTTTCTTTTGTTATGGCAAGATGTCACCCCAAGGAAGGGCAAAGCATCGGCCCCAGATCTTGTCTCATCCCTAGGAACCTACCAGGCCTTTGCAAGGCGATAAACAACAGCTCAAGGATTTTTCTTTCTTTCCTTTTCTATTTTTATAGGGGTTAAGACCCCTTTTTACACACCTCTATATATTCATATATTGTCTTTCAGATCTTTAGGATTTTGTCTCTTTCCATCATTATTATAGCAGACTTCGCTAATTGCCTCACAACTAACAGGAACTCCTAAAATGGCCACCTAGCAAGTCAGTAGAACAGGGCCACTAGAACTCCCATCTAAAACAAGCCTTTCAATGCTTGATAATGCTTTGCAGGAGGCAATGACTACTCAAACCTCCCCCATACATATCTAACCTAAACCTGGGACTTCATGCCTTGATTGCCGATCCCCAACAAATAAAAGAAAGTAACCCTCACCCGCACATATATCATTAATTGCTTTAGGGAAAAAACTAGAAAAGGGGAGGAAACCACGTGGAATGGCCACAAGAAGCTCCTTCGTAGCAAAGGCTCCCTCTAGCGACTTCGTCAACCTGTATGGTGCAATCATTAAAACAACAAAGCATTAAACGTACCTGCACCAAATAGAGATAGGGCCCTCTTGGCCTAAAGAAATAGCACACTTCACTGCAAACTAACTGGCCCTTTTGGCCTGACAAGATAGATTATTAAAACCCAAAAACAACTGGCTCTCTTGGCCTAAACAAATCAGACATTAACTACTTAAAGCAAATGGCCCTCTTGGCCTAACAGAATCAAACAAAATAGCTTATAGAAATCCCTCCTTGGAAAAAGGCAGATATACACAAATACACCATTCCAAGGGGAAAAATAGGGCTTGCAGCCCTAAGCTTAACGCATCAAATTATGGCCCATACCTCCTGCATAGATAGCAAGAGGCGTACGCATAACATGTCTTCGGATCAACCTATGGGTCCAAGATAATAACGGTAGATGGGTCTCGGCTACTCTTTGCATTACCCATATCAACCATCGTCTGCCATATAACGCGTGGTCTGATAACATCCCCCACAAGCAACTAGGTCATGTCTCATTATCAATAGCAACATTCGGACTAGGACCATAGTTGAAAAAGAGGTCCTTTTCATAAGTAAAATTGGCTAAGGAATCTGCAAATTGATTCCAATAACGTGGAATCAGCTTAAGAGATATGCTCTCAAATTCATCAAGTAGGGTTATAGCAGTGCAATGATCCATATGAAGGAGAGGATTTCGGACTGTATATGTCCCATTGAGTTAATTTAAGATTAGATGGGAATCCTCTTTTATTAACAACCACCTAATGCCACCTTTCTTGGCAATATTCAATCCCATATCAGAGCTTTATACTCAGCCATGTTGTTAGTAAATCCCACCCCGAGATAAGTAGTTAATTTCATTATATCTTTACATCGGGGATCTCGGATAACTACTCCAACACTTCCTTTCCGATAAGGGCCCCTGGATGCTCCATCAAAATATAATGTATACATCCATAATGGGTTTACATAGCCAGCCATCAAGAACTCCCCTATTCGTAATTATGATAGTCAAAGTTCAACATATTTAGAGGATGAACTAATGGCTTCATTGCACCTTCTTTATTAAACTCAACAGGGATGCTTGTCAAGATTTGTAAGCAGTGATGGCATAATAACTTTAATCTCCCACAAAAAGGTATCGTCTTCTTACTCAATCACTTTATATCCCTTGCTCCACCAGATAAGCCTCCCTTAATGATATATTTGCTTGAGATATGGGTGCTCCAAATAAGGGATTAACTGCCCTGTCAACCAATTTAAGCTCACTTGCAGGTCTCAAATCAGTCCCAGCATGGACCTGCAATGTATTTAGTGTGTTAGCATACTTAGAAATAATAAGGTTTAATCTTATTAAGATTAACCTTATTCTTAAATTCCACCCCTTGTAGATTAGCTAATAGAACTTTGGACTTATTTTTAACTATCCGAACTATCTTGTAAGGGTCATCCCATCGAGGTTCCAACTTTCCTGGAAATAGCTCCCTACGTGCATTGTAATATAGTACTAACTGCCCTTTTTTAAAAGTATATTTCTTTGCTTTCAGATCATGCAACCGTTTCATCCGACATTTAGCTACCTCTTGGTGCAACAAACTCTGCAATTTGAGCTCGTCCAAGTGGGCTATAGTCGTAAACCGCTCAAATAGGGCATCTTCGTCACCTAGAGAATGATTGATTGTGAATCTAATGGTCAGGAACTCAATTTTTAAGGGCAAGACACACTCCTCCTTGTAAACTAATTTGAATGGGGTGTGGCTAGTGGCTCGTTTAAATGTCATATTATACGCCCAAACCACCACATATAATTTTGTATCCCAGTCGTGCTTCTTTTCGGAGACTATCTTGGATAGGATACCCACAAGCTCCTTATTGGTACTTTCGACTTATCCATTTTCTTGCGGATTATAGGGGGTCGTCTTGTTATGCTTGATTTTCCAAGCTTCAATCAGACTTTTAATCACTTTATTTAAAAAGTAAGTTCCACGGTCCGATACTATTTCTTTTGGTAGACCAAAATGGCAGATGATTTGCTCAAGTAGGAAACTGGCCGTCTCTTTTGCATTGTCCTATCTCGTGCCCATGCTTCTGACCATTTTGTAAAGTAATCAGTTGCTACTATAATGTATCTTTTCTGAGTAGTAGACGATGGGGTAATCGGACCCACAAAGTCAATGCCCCACTTCTCCAATGGAAGGATAGCCATGATAGGCGTAAGTGGTTGCTTCCTGTTCTCTCAACCATCATGCCTTTGACTTGTATCACATCTCTTAACGTACTCAAAGTATCCAACTCTTAAATCTTTTTGTGCCGTCAACCACCCAGCAAAGTGCCCTCCACAAGCGGAGTCATGGCACTCTTTTAAAATAAAGGGAACCTCGTTAGGCATCACACATCGGCGATAGATATCATCAACACCCTGCCGATATAATATGCCTGCGATCAAGGAAAATTTTAATGCCTGCTGTTTAATCTTCCTCTTCTCCGATTTTGATAAAGTAGCTCTAGTCTCTCCCATAGAAAGGTAGTGCATTATAGCAACATACCAGGAGGGAATAGACACCGTATCAATCTTGAACAAAGTCTCCATGTCACTTCCTTTAGCCAAGACCTCTTTTGGCTCTCCGAAATCCACAAGACAATCTACAATGCCCTGAAGCTTCAGCGGCCTGCTCTTAATCTCATAATCCAATTCCTACAAAGTTATTAACCACTTTGCTAAATGGTCAGGCGACTGTAACTTATTCAACAACAATCGAAGCCCTTCCACCTTCGTATAAAAAACTACCCTCTCATAAAGAATGTAGTGCCTGAATTTTTTGGTCGCAAATACCATCGCAAGGCACAACTTCTCCATGTAGGTGTAGTTAATTTCCGATATGCCCTACTTTCGACTAGCAAAAGCTATCAGATGGTACCACTTTTCCTCCCAAATTTGGGCCAAAGCACAGCTGATACTATACATGGTTGCTGCTGAAAATATATAGAATATTTTGCCCCTTTTTTGTGCTTTTAAAACAGGTGCTTTGGCAAGCTCCTACTTTACATCGTCAAAAGATAATTTGCAAGCATCACTCCATGTAAACTGACAGTTAAAGGACAATAGGTTTTTCATAGGAAACGTTCTTTCTGCCAAGGCATTGATAAACCTCCGATAATACTCGACTGATGACGGAAAGCTATGCACTTCCTTTGGAGTACATGGCGGACTCATGGAGACTATGACCTTGATCTTTTTAGGATTAGCCGCAATCCCTATGAAACTAACCACATGGCCTAACAAGAGCCCATAAGGGACTCCGAAGACGCACTTTCTTGGGTTAAGAGCTATGCAAAATTGTCTGCAATGCTCAAAACACTTTCACAAAATGATCAACTGTCTATCCCTTATGGTGGCTGCCCCCAGATCGTCAATGAACACTTTCAGCTCCTCTGGGGAGATGTCACCAAAGGTCTTGTCGACTGTTCTTTGCCATGAACCAGGTGCATTACACAACCCAAATGCCATCACATGGTACGCAAAGGTACCGAAGACTATAGTAAACGTCATTTTTAGCTTGTCTTGCTCAGCAATCGCCATTTGGTTATACCCTACAAAGCAGTCCATAAACAAATAGATTTTCCTACCCGCTAGTTGATCCAAAATTTGGTCAATAAACGGCAACGGGTAGTAATATTTAACAGTCTACTTATTGAGCTCTCTAAATTCTACACAAAGACGGATTTGATTATTATTATTCTTCTTGATCACAACTGGTGAGCACCATTTAGTATGTTGAACAGGGAAGATCAAACATGCTTTACGCAACTTCTATAGTTCCTTGTACAACCCGTCCCTTAATTTAAAAGGCATATACCTTACTTTTTGATGTACAGGGCGGGTCCCTTCCTTTATAGGAATAGTATGCACAGCTAGACTAGGAGGAATACCCCGAAGTTTGTCATAGCTCCAAGCAAAGATATCGCGGAACTCTTGAATTAAGGACATATAATCCTCTCTTTCTTCCGAACTGAGCATGGACCCTAATTTAATTGGCCACGAATTATTTAGTGTACCAAGATCCAGCTCAATAACGTCCGTGTCTCTTATTCAATCATGGGGCTCTATCGGCTCATTCAAGGTTATCTGATAAATATCCTTTGTAGTGGACCCTTCCTTAGATCCATCGCTGGATGACATCTCACTACCAGATGGATCATCTACTATTTCTAGTTCAGTAGAGGATAGTGGAGCTCTCTCACTCTGAGGAGACTCATGGTAAGCATCCACTATTACACGATGGGCGCCTCGACCTAGAATCACTCAACGAGCGGATATATCGACTTGACGGTTTGTCCATAGAATCCATGGCTTGCCTAGCAAAACTCGATAGCTAGGACGTCCTGCAAACCTTATCACCCTAAAGTCCAAATAGCATTCCACGCTCGCCACCGTAATGTGGACCTTAGTAATGCAACCTTTTGGTTGTCTTAGACTATCATCAGCCATCCTAAGAAGTGTGGATCCGTCTTTTTGGATCTCTAGACCTAACCTCTCCATCAAGTCCGAGCTTATAATATTGTTAGAGGATCTAGTGTCCACGATAGCGTGCTCCACTAATATTCCATCCACATATGCTGGAACCCTAGGGCAATGCTTTTCAACATGATTGAACCAATCTTCCTCCACTCTAGCTATGCCCAAAGGTTCTACTATTATATACCCTATAAGCAAAATTTTCTTGAATTCCTTGCATACTCCTGGAGAAAGTTTAATCAATTGCAAGAGATTCATATTTTTGTGAATATTATATGTGTTAGTGACACATCTTGGGGCCAATCCTTGAGGTGTAGGAGAGTCGCAGTGGAGCCATGGCAATCAGTCGAGAGGTGCTTCCCTATGTGTGCATTACCAAGCATTATGTCTATATATTATGGGATCTCCCTCTGAAGAGAAGGGAAGGTAAACGTTGGACTACATATTGGATACAAATGCAAAATCGTCATAAGCATTTAGTACAAAGTGAGTTTTAGAGGCTCCTGGCCGGTGAGGTCATGTGGTGGGATTGTCTATCATATGCATGAGGTCTGGCTAGTGCCATAGCCAGTGCCGGCCCATTTTAGGTATCATCAATGGTGCATTTACCGGGAGCCACCAACAAGTGGTGATTCTCAAATCGAGGGTTTTTAGGGACCAAATAGTTGGTTTATGTCCTCTCACAAGGACCGTCAAGCTTAAATACAAAAAGTAGAACGGGCTGAGAGGGCTAGACGGTGGCTAGAGATTGTAAGACTCTATTCTCATCAAAGGAGTAGCCCATTACGCATATGTGGCAGTGATTCTAGTAACCTAGGTGTTACGAGTAGCTCTTTGAGTGTGAGAGCAGAATTTTGATGCCGAGAAGTGCTTAAAAATAGCTAAAAATTATGAATATCAAGGTAAAAATATTCAACGTCGAAGGCGGCAGCTCGATCTAGGACGATTTTAAGTGTCAAAGTGCTCTAAGGATGCCCGTGCAACACTTGCAGATTTTTAGTAATTTTTTCATGTGCCTGTGCGAGTCAGGGAAGCTGTCGGCTAGTCCAAGATGCCGAGACAAGCTCACAAAAATTTTCTGAACTGAATTAGGATGCCGGACACGGGAGATATGGAAAAACCTGGGAAGGTGTGCAAAAAAGGGCTAGAAATGAAACGGTGGCCAAGGAGGGGGCCAAAGGGGGTGCCTCTTGGGACCCCCTACCCCTCAAAATCAAATGAAAGCAGAGGAGGGCGGCGTGTAGGTAGCGCCCGCAGGAAAAACGCCCCCCCTCCCCCCCATGGATGAAAATTTTGGCTGTAAGTAAGCCATATCAATGACAAGCCAGGGCTGATCCTCTATTCCTTCGCTCCGCATCGCCTTCTCTCACGCATCCAATGGCGGGCTGTAGAGAGAGAGAGAGAAAATCAGTCTTTCTCTTTCCTCCCTCTCTCTCCTCTAAGGGCAGATTCATGTGGTGAATAAGAAGAAGAAGAAGAATGGATGATGGATGCTTGTCCAATTTAAGACCGGATTGCTCCGTGGTTCAAGAGGAATGAAGATTGTTGATTGTGGATTGTCATGAGCATTAATGGCTGCTGGAAATCAGTCCCGAGACACGGCAAATAAAAACCCGCAACCCGCAAAGAATGGTATTTTCATTTTTACAAAGGAAATTGATGTTTTATGCAATTTGCTTCATGAATATTTGTTCCCATGGGACGATTATACATTGTGATGTTGCTTGCTATGAGTTTGATCAGTTTATGCTTAAAAAATCAGAAAATCATAAGTGTTGTGACTGAAATTAATAGTGTAAAACCCGTAAAACACGCGAAATATGGAAAAATGGGATGTTTTTGATATATAAATTGGAAATATAATAAGACACACCAACTAAATTTGTGTTTTTGCTGCAAATGAACCTAAGGGCCACAGCCCACAACTCATTTTGTATTTTTAGTCATTTAATATTGCCAAAAAATACAAGAAAAATAATGAAAATGGAAAAAAATAAGGGAAAAATGGATTTTGAGTGTCGAAAATTAAGGAAAAATAAGATTCATGTTTGTGTATGTATGGGGGGTTTGAAGTATGAGGTTTAGCCTTAGTTCAGCCGTACCTTTATGTTTTAGTGAGTTTTTATTGCTTTTCATACAACAAAGAACATGGAAATGAACCCTAAACCGATCAATAATGCACAACCTAAACGGGTGAGGGGGTAGAGTGTATAAAAGGTGTTTAAATGCTGAATGAAATGATGAAAATCTTACTGGTTTTTATTAATACCATTTAGGTTAGTCGGTAATTAAAAATTAAGAACCTAGTAGCACGAGGGTTTCTCGGTGCTAGGTTCATGCAACGCCGCATACGAGCAATAGTCAAAATCATTGAAAGAATGTTTTTGTACTAAGCACAATGCTAATTTTTCTTTGTTTGAGCACATGGATATTCACAATTTGCATGGAGCATAAAATGATAAAAGGTATCAGACAATACCTCCTAGATGCATATCACCTGTATTCTCTAGATCGTGACCAACGTTGAGTGAGTGAGGTTGTCCCAAGCTGTAGGCTAGGCGTGGGGTCTAGGGGAAAGTAAAGTGAGGTATGGTACATTCTTGGATACGATTAATTGGTACCTTGATTGGAACTATGTGCGATATTGTGTTATATATGTTTTGCGACGCATCGAGGGGCCAATCCCCAAGATGTAGGAGAGTCGCAGTGAGGTAGCGGCAGTCAGTCGTGGGAGGACCTCCTATGTTTGTACTCCATGCTATTTGGCAATGTGCTGGGACTCCATCTGAGGAGTGTTAATTGGGTTAGAGTTGGACTACGAGACGTGATACAAACGCAAGATGTTAGGAAGATGATGTATGTGTCATCAACACTTCTGGCCATGAGGCCGTGGGGTTGTTGAGCGCATGATAGAGGTCTGGCTAGTGCATGAGCTAGTGCCAGCCCGTTTCAGGTCCCATTAGTGGTGCGTCTGCCGGGAGCCACTTATAAGTGGTGGTTTTCGGATTTAGGGTTTCTAGGGACCAAAAGAAGTTTGGTTTATGTCCTCTAACAAGGACCGTCAAGACAAAATCCAGAAAGCCGAACATGCTGAGAGGGCTAGACGGCGGTTAGAGATAGTAAGCTGTTATTCTCCTCAAAGGAGTAGTCCAATATGTATACGAAGCAGTGGTCTTAGTCACTTAACTGCTCCACCTATTCCATTAGGGGAAGGAGGAAGCATAAGTTCTTCCTCTTCTCCACCAAGTCTACCCACTTCAAGTGGGGGTGTGAATCCGTCATTTCAAGCTCCTATTGCTAATCCGATTGTCACCATGGCACATTCTATTGCGATTCCTGCAAGGACGCTGGATTTACCAGCCTTAGGAGTTCCCTTGCCCATTTTTAATGGGTTAGCGGAAGAGGATGCATAATTTCACATTTGTGAATTTCAGAGATTGATGTTCAACTATTGCATCCAAGACGAGGGACATCTCATGATGTTCTTCAATATGACGTTGAAAGGAAGGGTTGTGGTATGGTATCACAGCATAGAGTTTGGAACCATAACCACCATTGATCAATTTTATGCAGCTTTCCGAGCGGAATATGCCCGTGAAAGAGGTGGCCAATATTGGTTGCGGGTCTTGAATGTGACACGTCAAGATCCTCACGAGAATGTAAAAGCATATGCTAAGAAGTTGAAGTATTCCGTAAGTTGCAAACTTACATTCCCATTCCGCCGGCTGCCCAACTGCAATATTTTTTGCATGGGTTGGACTTTAATATCCAAGTACAATTGAGTAGTGTGGCCTTAGCAGATATAGACACCGCTATTACGCAGGCAGAGGGAGTAGAAGCAAGATTACAAACGACCTACTCCTCTCGAATGAATGTTAATGGGGGTTTAGTACCTAGTGGCAATCCAGCATTGACAAATGGAAGTCAAGGGATGCCTATGACTAACCCTAATGGGAGAGGGAGTATGGTTTCGAATGTACCTTTACTACCGGATCCTCCTAGTATGACTATGCCCATGGCAAGTCAGTTGGCCCCACCAAATGTTGGAGGCCAAGTTTCAAATTCGAATGTTGTTCCTATAGGTCAACAGCCAATGCCAAATCAGATTGTTAGGCCAATGGAACGACGGGTTGATGATCGAGGCTATGAGTCGAGTGCATCTAATGTCCTTGGTGAAGTCAAGGACATGATGAAGCATTATACCGATATGATTTCTGAACAATATCGACAAATAGCCGTCGACATTAATTTCTTGAAGAAGCAACAAAATTTGATAGGGAGTTGATGCCCTGAAGAGGGTGGACCCTCTAGATTCAGTTGTAAATGGTGTGGTGGATAGCACTTCCCCAGGAATTGTCCAAATGTAAAATGTGACATTTGTGGGAAGTCGGGCCATCTAGCTGCTACCTGTTGGAGTAAGATTAGTTCTCTCCAACAAGGCAGTAAACAACTCAGCCCAGTGAATCATAGAGCCAAGGAAATAACTTGCAGCAGAATGATGCACCTAGGCAAATATTGCAGAGGGGAAAAACAACTATAGAAGAGTTGCCACAAGGCAACGGAGTCAGCCTTATTGAGGCTGTACGAGTTAATGATGCTGAAACCTCTAACTTAAGAGCTGTGACAAGAGGCTAAAAGGCTAAAGAGGTTGACAAAGATAATACAAAACCGGTTGAGGGAAACCCTAAACAAGGGGATAAGGGGACGCAAGTCCAGAGTCCTAGCATGGAAGGGGGATCGCTAAGACCGGTTGACAAGAAAGGAGACCCTAAGAAGGATGATGAGATGCCAAGAAAGAAGGCAAGAGCCAAGAAAGAAGCACCGAAACTGGTCCAAAGACCAAAAGAGAGGATGGTTTGGCGAGAAAAGAGAGCTTTGGCTACTTATCATGACTTTGATTTAGCAAGTTCTCTTTGCGAAGTTAAACCAGATGTGAAACTCTTGCAATTGATCAAATTATCTCCAGGAGTATGCAAGGAATTTAAGAAGATCCTGTGTATCGGGTACATTGTGGAACCTCTGGGCATAGCACGAGTAGGGGAAGATTGGTTTGACCATGTTGAAAAGAACTGTCCTAGGGTTCCAGCTTATGTGGATGGAATATTAGTGGAACATGCCATTGTAGACACTCGATCCTCCGTCAACATCATGAGTTTAGAGTTGATGGAGAGGTTGGGTCTAGGCATCCAGAAAGATAGCTCCACCCTTCTGAGAATGGCTGATGATAGTCTAAGACAACCAGAAGGTTGTGTTACTAAGGTCCATGTTACAGTTGCGAGTGTAGAATGTTTCTTGGAATTTAGGGTGATCAGATTTGCAAGACGTCATAGCTATCGGATTTTGCTGGGTAGGCCTTGGATCTTACAAACAGATTGTCAAGTCGATATACCCATTAGTCGAGTGGTTCTAGGTAGAGGTGCTAATTGAGTAATAGTTGATGCTTATCCTGAGTCTCCTCAAAGTGAGAGAGCCCCTTTATCGTCTACGGAATTAGAGACAGCAAACGATCCATCTGGTAGTGAGACATCATCCAGTGACGAATCTAAAGAGGGGTCCACTACAGAGGATATTTATCAGATAACTCTAAATGATCCGATGGAGCCACAAGATAGGATAAGAGACGCGGATGTGATTGAGTTCGACCTTGGCACGCCGAATGATTTGCGGCCAATTAAATTAGGTTCTATGCTTAGTTTAGCAGAAAGGGAGGACTATGTGTCCTTGATTTAAGAATTCCGCGATATCTTTGCTTGGAGTTATGATGAGCTGAGAGGCATTCCTCCCAGTCTGGTTGTTCATACTATTCTTGTAAAAGATGGCAGTCGTCCTGTGCATCAGAAAGTAAGGCGTATGCCTTTCCATAGGTTGATTAGACAACATGTTATGCGTACGCCTCTTGCTATCTATGCAGGAGGGATGGGTCATAACCTTATGCATTTAGTTTAGGGCTACGAGCCCTGTGTCTTTCCTCCTTGGAAAGGAACCTATTATTGTATATCTAGATTCTTTCAGGGAGGGATGTGTAGGTGTTATTCTGTTTTATCTCATTAGGCCAAGAGGGCCAATTTGCGAGGTTTTAGTGTTCTATTTCATTAGGCCAAGAGGGCCAGTTGTCTGTTTAGTGCAGGTGCGGTTAATGGTTTCTTGTTTTAGTTTTGTGCTAGACAAGTTTGAAGAAGAACTTGGAAGGAGCCTTTTGTTGCGTGGAAGCTTCTTGTGGCCCTCTCCAGGTGATATCTTTCCTTTATGAGTACTATGATTTTTATGCTATATGTGTTTGTGTACTTGTTAAGGGGGGTTTTCGGGACCGGCGTCCAAGGCATGAAGTCCCAGGTTTAGGTTCAGTGTGTTTGAGGGAGGTCTGAGTAGTCGTTGCCTCCTGTAAAGATATTGTCAAGCATGGAAAGACCTATTTTAGACAGAAGTCCTAGTGACCCTGTTCTGCTAGCCTGCTAGGCAAACGTCCTAGGAGTTCTTGCTAGTTGTGAGACCATTAGGGAAGCCTGCAAAAGGAAAATAAAGACGATAAAGGGAAAAGAAACCCTGAATATCTTAAAGGCAATAAATATATACGAAGGTGTGTAAAAAGGGGTTTTAACCCCTATAAAAATTGAAGAGGAAAAAAAAAGGAAGAATTTATAAGCAGTTGATCATCGCCTTGTGAAGGCCTGGTAGGTTCCTGGGGACGAGTCAGACCCGGGGATGATGCCTTGTCTTCCTAGGGGTGGCATCTTGCTAGAAAAGAAGAAATTAAGGAAGGTTGGAGCGAAAATAAAAGTGAGCGTTAGAAAATGATTAAGTGTCACCTTGCGAGGGCTTGGTAGGTTCTTGGGTACCGAGACAGGACCTGAGGCCGATGCCCTGTTCTCCTTGGGTCACTACGCTCAGCTCCCTCCTTTTTACATGCCCAAGTATGTCAATAAAATAAAAACCCTAAAAGAAGAAATGTGCTGAAAGAAAATACTTCTCGATCAGGCTATAGGAGTCCTCGCCTAGTAGGAGCTCCTGGTTGTGTTGTCCTTAGTTAGGTAGGTAGTTCAGACTACCACTCAGGGCAACCTCTTTGATAGTTCTTTTTAGTTTGGCCATGTTGGAGCAGTTGGTTAGTGACTAGCTTCAGACATTTTATCAGATTATGCTAGGCCTACTCCTTGTGGATGTCCTGCCTTGGTTTTGTCAGGGGTAGGGTGAGCATTGTGCTGTGTTTTATTGCATATTTGTTTTGTAGCAGCTTGATGCTCCTTTGGTTGTTTATGTGCAGATCTATTGTGGGATTCGACGGGCTGAGTCTCCCTATCCCATGGTCGCCAATGAGAGCGGAATTTTGATGCCGAGAAGTGCTTAAAAATAGCTAAAAATTACGAATATCAAGAGAAAAATATTCAACGTCGAAGGCAGCAGCTTGATCTAGGACGATTTTAAGCGTCAAAGTGCTCTAAGGACGCCCGTGCAACACTTCCAAATTTTTAGTAATTTTTCCATGTGCCTGTGCGAGTCAGGGAAGCTGCCGGCCAGTTCGGGATGCCGAGAGGAGCTCTCACAAAAATTTTTAGAACTGAATTATGATGTTGGACACGGGAGATATGGAAAAACCTGGGAGGGTACCCAAAAAAGGGCCAGAAATGAAAGGGTGGCCAAGGAGGGGGCCAAAGGGGGTGCCTCTTGGGACCCCCTACCCCTCAAAATCAAATGAAAGGAGAGGAGGGCGGCGTGCAAGCAGCGCGCGTAGGAAAAACGCCCCCCCTCCCCCCCCATGGATGATAATTTTGGCTGTAAGTAAGCCATATCAATGACAAGCCAGGGCTGATCCTCTATTCCTTCACTCCGCATCACCTTCTCTCACACGTCCAATGGCGGGCTGTAGAGAGAGAGAGAGAAAATCAGTCTTTCTCTTTCCTCCCTCTCTCTCTTCTAAGGGCAGATTCATGTGGTGAAGAAGAATAAGAAGAAGAATGGATGACGGATGCTTGTCCAATTTAAGACCGGATTGCTCCGTGGTTCAAGAGGAATGAAGATTGCTGATTGTGGATTGTCATGAGCATTAATGGCTGCTGGAAATCAGTCCTGAGACATGGCAAATAAAAACCCGCAACCCGCAAAGAACGGTATTTTCATTTTTACAAAGGAAATTGATGTTTTATGCAATTTGCTTCATGAATATTTGTTCCCATGGGATGATTATGCATTATGATGTTGCTTGCTATGAGTTTGATCAATTTATGCTCAGAAAATCAGAAAATCATAAGTGTTGACTGAAATTAATAGTGTAAAACCTGTAAAACACGCGAAATATGGGAAAATTGGGTGTTTTTTATATATAAATGGGAAATATAATAAGACACACCAACTAAATTTGTGTTTTTGCTGCAAATGAACCTAAGGGCCACAGCCCACAACTCATTTTGTAATTTTAGTCATTTAATATTGCCAAAAAATACAAGAAAAATAGGAAAAATGGGGAAAAATAAGGGAAAAATGGATTTTGAGTGCTTAAAATTAAGGAAAAATAAGATTCATGTTTGTGTATGTATGGGGGGTCTGAAGTATGAGGTTTAGCCTCAGTTCAGCCATACCTTTATGTTTTAGTGAGTTTTTATTGCTTTTCATACAACAAAAAACATGGAAATGAACCCTAAACCGATCAATAATGCACAACCTAAACGGGTGAGGGGGTATAGTGTATAAAAGGTGTTTAAATGCTGAATGAAATGATGAAAAGCTTGCTGGTTTTTATGCATACCATTTAGGTTGGTCGGTAATTAAAAATTAAGAACCTAGTAGCATGAGGGTTTCTCGGTGCCAGGTTCATGCAATGCCGCATACGAGCGATAGTCAAAATCATTGAAAGAATGTTTTTGCACTAAGCACAATTCTGATTTTTCTTTGTTTGATGCATAGCACCTGTATTCTCTAGATCGTGACCAACGTTGAGTGAGTGAGGTTGTCCCAATCTGTAGGCTAGGCGTGGGGTCTAGGGGAAAGTAAAGTGAGGTATGGTACATTCCTGGATACGATTAATTGGTACCTTGGGTGAAACTATGTGCGATATTGTGTTATATATGTTTTGCGACGCATCGAGGGGCCAATCCCTAAGAAGTAGGAGAGTCACAGTGAGGTAGCGGCAGTCGGCTGTGGGAGGACCTCCTATATTTGTACTCCGTGCTATTTGGCAATGTGCTGGGACTCCCTCTGAGGAGTGTTAATTGGGTTAGAGTTGGACTACGAGACGTGATACAAATGCAAGATGTTTAGGAAGATGATGTATGTGTCATCAACGCTCCTGGCTGCGAGGCCGTGGGGTTGTTGAGCGCATGATAGAGGTTCGACTAGTCCATAAGCCAGTGCCGGCCCGTTTTAGGTCCCATCAGAGTGCAAGTGGAAGTCTTGGTACTTCCCTATTTCCAGTTAATCAACCCACAACAAGTGGGGGTGTAGTGTTGCCTACACAAACTCATGTTATCAATCCGGTTGTAGCCATGGCACAACCTATCACAATTCTAGTAGGTACACCAGATTTACTAGCATTAGGAGCACCGTTGCCCATTTTTCATGGGTTAGCAGAAGAAGATGGAGAAATCCACATTAAGGAGTTTCAAACGCTCATGTTCAACTAATCGAATCCAAGATGAAGGACACCTAATGATGTTCTTCAACATGACGTTAAAAGAAACAGTGGCAGTGTGGTATCACGGTCTAGAAGCCAGAACCATAACTAGTAGTGCCCAATTCTTTATGGCTTTCTGTAGAGAGTTTGCCCTTGAGACGGGTGGACAATGTTAGTTGCGTGTTCTGAATGTAACACACCAAGAGCCAAATGAGAATGTCTAGGCATAGGCCAAGAAACTAAAGCAAGTTCTTCGCAAACTTAACGCTTATATTCCCATTCCAGCAGCTGCACAGTTGCAATATTTTCGACATGGATTGGATTTTAATATCCAGGTGCATCTGAGCAGTGTTGCTTTGGCCGATATCGACAATGCCATTACCCAAGCAGAAGGAGTAGAGTTGCGCTTGTAAGCGGCTTATGCAGCAAGGATAAATTGGAATGGTAATAATTTGGTCTTGACCAATGGGAGTCAAGGGGACCCCATGTTAAATACGAGTGATAGAGGGAGTATTATGTCAAATTTGCCTATGTTACCAGCTCCTCCTAGCATGACTATGCCTATGGCTAGTCAGGTGGCCTCGTTAAATAGTGGTGGAAACCAAACAATGAATCCTAATGTTGTCCCAGTTGGTAAGCGGCCAATTCTTAATCAAGTGGTTAGGCCCATGGGACGACCGACTCACGATCGCGGCTATGAGTCGAGTGCTTCTAATGTCCTTGGTGAAGCTAAGGACATGATGAAGCACTACACTGATATGATCTCTCAACAGTATTGACAAATAGCTATGGATGTCAATTTTCTTAAGAAGCAGCAGAATTTGATAGGGAGCCGACGCCCTGAAGAGGGTGGCCCCTCAAGATTCAGCTGTAAGTGGTATGGGGGCCAACATTTCCCTAGGAATTTCCCAAATGTCAAATGTATATTTGTGGGAAGTCTGGCCACTTAGCTACTACCTGTTGGATTAAGATCAGTTCTCTCCAACAAGGGAGTAAACAACCAGGTCCAGTTAACCATTGCGCACAAGGGAATAATCTCCAGCAAGATGATGGACCAAGCAAGTACTGCAAACAGGAAAGGCTGTTGTAGAGGAGTTATCTCATGGTGGTGGAGTCAGCCTTATTGAGGTTGTACATGTCAATGATGTTGAAACTTCTAATCTACCAGCTGTAACAAGAGGTCAAAAGATTAAAGAGGGTGACAAAGGAATTGTAAAACCTGTCGTCAAGGGAAGCCCTAAGCAAGATGATAGGGAAAAGCGAGTCCTGAATCTTGATATGGAAGGTGGACCGTTAAGACCTGTTGGTAGTAAAGTTGATCCCGAGAAGGATAAAGGTTTTCCAAGAAAGAAGGTGAAGGCTAGAAAAAAGGCACCAAAGCTTATGGAAAGACCAAAGGAGAGAATGGTGTGGCACGAGAAGAGAATTTTAGCTAATTACCACGACTTTGATCTAGCAAGTTCCCTTTGTGAAGTCGAACACTCTTTCATAATTCAGCATTCCAGGAGATTTTGATTTGCCTCACAAAACTCCCCCCAATGGAAACACCTGTCTAAACCTACAACTTAGGTTTTCTGTCCTCTCAGCATTGGTCAAATTTTATCAATCAATTGCAATACATTCCAGGAGATACCACATGGCATGCTTGATGCAAGATGTATGACAATTGTGCACAACCATTTTATAATTAAAAAACCAACCATGTGAGGTGTGAAAAACAGCCCTTTCATGAATTTTTACTAAGCGTTACGTGCTGCGCTACTTTAGGGACTAGCACTAGAACTTCCATGCTACTAATCACCTATATTTAATTATGGAATGATCTCTAAATTCTATGCACAAAGAGAGAAATCGGAATTTGTATATTTTCAACAATTAAATCATCGCACAACTTTCACCCTCCCCTTACTGTTTAGGTGTTGGTGCGGTGCTGTAACGTGTCCCCTTGTCTACTTGTAGGACACGTCTTAGCAGCCCATCGGGAAGAGAGTCTAGAAAGCGCCGCTCGGCACTCACAAGGAATGTCACGAGGTTTGTGATCTAGGTCTTCCCCAGTTTGCCACGAAGCAGAAGCATTCCGGCCGTTCCCACTTAGGACCGACCTGAATCAGGGTTTCCCTAATGGTCAAGTTCCTAGGAGGTAGCTAGTTTCAAGCCCCAGACGAACTACTTTGTTGTAAATCCCACGTATATGCATCAAATTCAAGACTTTAGTCTTTTAATGAAAATGCATCCTTTCCCAATTTTGAACTTTGATAAAAGAGCTTCTATGCATGGATGCATCATTCTTTCATGACGAGATGCCAATGAATACATTGTTGATTTAATCCTTCTTCTACCACTTATCGCAACCTAAATTGTAACTAACATTGCATGTGAATTGCATAATATCAAGTTTATAATCTTTTCCTTTGGGAGATGCAACAAAGACGCCTTCACACAAATTCGTCTTTTAACTTATGCATCATACATTTAGAATTTCAACTACCCTTGACCATGGAAGTGCAAGCAATTGCAAATATACGACCTGCAACTAACTTGTAGATCAAATGAGTAAATAAATTTCCTAATGCATTTAAACTTCCTTACGAGAATTAGAACATGCTTAATGCCTCTTTTCCATGTGGAAATATTTTCAAAACCTGGGCATTAAGAATTGGGGCGTTGTCCACCCTCGTACTCGGGGTGGAAGCTCCTGCGTGTGCTCCTCTCGACTTTTGCTTCGAAGCCATTGACGCAATAGCTTTTGACTCTGTGAACTTCCCCTTGGATTTCTTACGCATTTAGAAGTCACTCTGCCCGAGATTCTCCTCCTCCGCACAGGAAATGGTGGAAGCTCTCGGTATGCTTCTCTTGACTTTTGCTTCGAAGCCATTGACGTAGTAGCTTTTGACTCAGCAAACTTCCCGTTGGCTTTCTTACGTGTTTAGAAGTCATTCTGCCTGAGATTCTCCTCTTCCGCACAGGAAATGGGCCTTGCAGTCACGATTTTGAATAAAAAACTAGGGATACGGGGTGAATAAGGCCTATGGAAGCTTCAATAGAAGCTTGAATAGAAGCTTCCAAGCTCTGAACACATACAGATGACGTGGAGTGATGATAGGAGATGAAGATGGAGAGGATGATGGAGAGGATGACGACGATGATGATGAATATGGTGATGATGATGATGGGGGCAAAGCGAGCAGCAACCTGGCGACACGACGACAGCTGGGTGAAGATGGCGGGTAGCAACATACGATGGCAGTAGCACATGGTGGCAGCATGATCATATCCTCTTCCCTCCTCTTCCTCAAGCTTAGGAGGGGGGGTTCTTATAGGTTGTGAAGGGTGGGGATAGCCACACAAGTGGCAGGCACCATACTTCCCCTCCCCATGCTCCTCCCTACTCCACACATACTCCCTCTCCCTGCCATGCAACGGCCAAAGGGAAGGGGGTTTAATAATAATTCATTAGCTTTTTGACCCATGAAGGGGCATTTCCACGTGGGCTTGCGGTTTCGAGCCATGGCTTCCTATACACGACACGGGGCTGGTGTTTGTTGATGCATGCAGAGGGAGCACTTAGCCCAAAGTTTTTGTTGCAGGAGATCACTTGGAATTGCTCTTGCGAGGGATGTGTGGGGTCTAGGGTCGTTAATATTTCATTGCGGAAATGTTACATTCTCTCCCCCTTAGAGGAATCGAGATGTCCTCATCTCGAGAAGATCTGGGGGTATTGTTGGTTGAGAGTACTTTCATCCATCCAGGTGGCATCCTCTTCGGGATAATATTTTCACTAGACGAGGTATTCTCTCTGTGAGAAATGCGGGATCTAGAGCATGGCATAACCGGAAGCTATGGAGGATGGAAAGAGAAGTGTAGACTCATGATGGAATGGACACTGTTTGTTACACAAGTGAATTAGGTTCCAAGATTGAGACTTGGACTCATAAACACAATCTTGTGTATGTGGACAATGACATTGACACTTTACTGAAATGAAAAGAGTACTATCATTGCATTAAGAAAGGAAGCAAGTACAATGCTTTATAGGAAAGTAGGAAATTGCAGTAAGCACCATTGTGCATATGGGATAAGTTAGCCTGCATGTCCTTGACCCTGAGACTCCATACAAAGAGGCTGTTTGAGTGTGATTGCTGATTCTCAACACCCCTCCTCAATCACAACTAGGAAAGGCACAAAGTGTGTAGAGGCTGTAATGAGAACCACCTGCAAAGTGTGGGCATACCACAGACATGGCAAAAAACACCAGAGGCTGTCGCAGAAAAAGCTAAGTGTGGGTACCATAAACATGGTGGACATCCAGAGGCTGTAACAGGGGCCTCACAAAGTGTACAGGGACTGTAATGCCAAGTTACATAAGGAGTTTACAAAGCTTATGGCAGGAAGCATTAGGGCAAGGAAAAATACAAGGCTATTAAAACACTCTATCAGAATTATGAGAGTACAAGGACTGATGAGTCTTGTCCTTCCGATCCTGGTGGTCTTCATCTTCATCTTCTTCTTCCTTTGCTCCATTTTCTTCTTCTTCTTTGACTGCGACTAGATAGGCCTTTTGGGATCTCTTTCTTGCGTGGCAGAACTTCTCGGTGTGTCCGGTCCTTTTGCAGAAGTCACAAAAGAGCTGATCCTTCTTGCCTTTGTACCTGTTGCCAACATATAATGCATGCTCATCTCTAGAGGTACTTGGTTCTTCTTTAGTTTTTAGCTTCTTTTCTTCTTCTAACAGTGATGCCTGGATATCAACAAGTTCAGGATTTGGCATGTTGATTAAAGTTGTTGATACATTATTATATTCAGGAGGCAAGCTCTTAAGTAGAACACCGATGCAAACATCTTCATCCATTTTAATGTTTATTCCTGCAAGTTGGGTTAGGAGTCCTTCCATGTAATTGAGATGTGTGGCAAGTGATGTGCTAGACTTCATTTCAAGCCTGAAGAACTCAATCAGGAGACCATACTTTGATGATTTAGATTGTGCACCGAACAGGGTGTCAAGTCTTTTCCATGTTAGATTTACGGGAACAGTAGCAAATCAACTTCAGACTTATTGGATTTGAGCAACAGAAGAATTGATTGAGAGACACAAGTGTTAAAAAACACTAACTGAGTGTCAATTAATACCAAATCTGCAACAGTCTTTTACTCTTTTAAAATCCAAGTGATCTTCCCCTTCTTGATTTGATGCTGATGCCTTCAGATCTGAGTGACAGTACTTTAACAAACTTCAGTGAGTATTGCTCAGTGATTAAAATCACTGTTGATAACTTCAGTGAGAGAAACAGTGAAAAATGTCAAGATTTTGAAGCTTTTGGCTATGGTGGAATTAGGGTTTTTGAGACAGGGGCCTGGTTTTTTGCTGATTGCAGGAGCTACAGTGGATCATTTTCAAAACTTTTTATATGTCTAGGAAGCTGATTTCATGGGCTACAAAAGCCCTATCATGATGATCAGAATCGTGGTCAGTATGCAGCACGCAGGAGCCGCGAACAGAATTGGGGTAGTTTGGGGCAGCGAGGTCGAATTTGTGCAATGCCAGAGCTGTAGCTTGCCAGTGTGGTTGTTTGTTGTGCCAGGATGAAGCGCCTTGAGCAGAGGAACAACTCTCCAGAAGAAATCGTGGGCTGAAATGGCCTGGTTGAAGAGTTATGGAAGCTCCAAGCAAGGTAGGTCCTGTCTGGCTATGGCAGACACAGAGCAGAGATTGGGGATTTTCACAATGCTGAGCTCCAGATGGTCCAATGTCCTGGATTGATGTGATACAGGGAAGCTTTATGAGTTGGGGAATACTTTTCCAGAAGGAAGCTCCAAGAGATTTGACCTGTGGAGTGAGATATAAGCAGTTCAATCTGACAGGGTACTGCTGGCTATGGCTGCCATGGAAGCTTCAGTGAGAGTAGAGTTGGGAGATGAAGTCATGAGATGACATTGAGCTAGACTGAGGTTGAAAGGAATCAAGAGAGGCTAGACAAGCAATGCCATGCCCAACTGGGCTCTGATACCATGTGAGAAATGCGGGATCTAGAGCATGGCATAACCGGAAGCTATGGAGGATGGAAAGAGAAGTGTAGACTCATGATGGAATGGACACTGTTTGTTACACAAGTGAATTAGGTTCCAAGATTGAGACTTGGACTCATAAACACAATCTTGTGTATGTGGACAATGACATTGACACTTTACTGAAATGAAAAGAGTACTATCATTGCATTAAGAAAGGAAGCAAGTACAATGCTTTATAGGAAAGTAGGAAATTGCAGTAAGCACCATTGTGCATATGGGATAAGTTAGCCTGCATGTCCTTGACCCTGAGACTCCATACAAAGAGGCTATTTGAGTGTGATTGCTGATTCTCAACACTCTCAAGGTCCTGGATCTCAAATGCCTCTCCCTAACATCTAAGATCCTGTCAGGCCATAGCTCAAGGACTCCTTGGCTAGGCATTACAACTTGTTGATCATCAAGCATGTGACTAGGGTTAGGCACATACTTTTTCATTAGACTAATATGGAATACATTATGAACTTTTAGGTTTTTAGGGAGTTGTAGTCTGTAAGCATTAGGCCCTAGGCACTTGAGAATCTTGTAGGGTCCACAATACATTGGACTTAGCTTTTTGCATTCACGCAAGGATAGGAAACTCTTCTTTGGACGTACGTGAATGAAGACCATATCACCTTCAATGAAGGATCTATCTTGATGTTTCAGGTTTGCATAGGCCTTCTGTCTGTCCTTGGCACTTGGATGTCCTATCTTATTGATTTGATTTGGTCATCCATGTCTTCCAACATCTGCTTTGAAGCTTCAACCCTCAAGGTTGGATCCGAAAAACTCAAAGGACTACAACAATCGTGCCCATACAATGCTTGAAATGGGGTCATTTCAATGCTTTGTTGGTAAGAAGCATTGTAGGCAAACTCAACCAGTGGAAAATATTGAATCCACTTTTTGGGTTCGCGACAGTAGTGTGCCCTAAGCATGTCTTCAATGACTTGGTTGACTCGTTCCATTTGACCATCAGTTTGGGGATGGTAAGCTCTACTGAAACAGAGTTGAGTCCCAATGGCCTCGAAGATAGCCCTCTAGAAGTGTGAGGTGAAGAGAGAGTCACAATCACTAATAATTCTTTTGGGTAACCCATGCAGTTTGAATATTTCCTTGATGAATAACCTTGCAATGTCTGAGGCTTTATAGTTTGTCTGAACAGGGATAAGATATGCAACCTTGGTGAGAATATCCACCACAACCATGATGGAGTTGTATCCTCCCTGAACTTGAGGCAGGCCAACAACAAAGTCCATACTAATGAATTCCCATTTCATTTGGGGAATGTCAAGTGGTTGCAATCTTCCTGGCATTTTGACATGTTCGGCCTTAATGCATTGACAAGACAAACATTTCATGACATATTTGAGAACGTCACCTTTGAGCCTATCCCAGTAATAGCTCTTTTTGATTGCGTTAAGGGTCTTGCCATAGCCAGGATGTCGTGAGAAAGGGGAGTCATGGGATTCTCAAAGTATCTTCTGCTTGAGTGATTGGCTTGCTGGGATACATAATCTCGTCCTATAGTAGGCAAGTCCACTATTAATAGAGAATTCTTGATACTATGTTTGTAGCTTCGGGTCTTGATCTTTGATGGGGATCTCCCTTAGCAGTTTCTGATAGGTTGGGTCATGGCATGCCTCTTCTCTAGCTAGAGATCTTGCTGTTGATGGATCTTGCAAAATCAGAGAATTCAGAAATGCCTTGCGACTGAGTGCATCGGCAACTACATTCTCCTTTCCAAGGTGGTATTTGATTTCAAAATCATATTCTTCTAGGACTTCAATCCATCGATGTTGCCTCTTATTGAGCTCATTCTAGGTGAAAATCCATTTAAGACTTTTGTGGTCCATCACTAAGGTAAATTTGTTACCCAGCAAGTAGTGTCTCCAAAGTTTGAGAGCATGGATGATAGCCAACAGCTCCAGATCATGGGTAGCATAGTTCCTTTCATGGCTCTTCAGTTTCCTTGAAGAGTATGCTATGGGGGTACCTTCTTGCATGAGCACACATCCTAAGGCAAGTGCGCTAGCATCAGTTATCACTTCAAACTTCTTACTAAGATCAGGAAGTTTCAGGATGGGTGTTGATACCAAGCTTTGCTTTAGTTTGTCAAAGCTGGTCTGTTCAGTAGGTGAGCATACAATTGATACTTGCTTCTTTAGTAGATTGGTTAGAGGTGCTGCAATCAAAGCATAATTTTTTATAAAGACCTTGTACCATCCTTTCAATCCAAGAAAACTACGTATTTCTTTGACACAAGTTGGTGTTGGACATTCCAAAACATCTCTGACCTTAGGCGGATCTACTCAAATTCCTTCCATTGATACAATGAATCCCAGGTATTTAATCTGTCGCTTGAAAAATGCACACTTTTTCTTCTTGGCATAAAGCTTGTGTGCTCTCATTGTTTCAAGAACAATGAGAAGCTGGGGTTCATGATCTTTTTCGTGCTTGGAGTAGACTAAGGTATCGTTAAAGAAGGCGAGTATGAAGTCATCAAGATAGGGCCTACAGATATCATGCATTAACCTGTTGAAGGTAGCAGGAGCATTTGTCAACCTGAATGACATGACTAGGAATTCAAAGTGCCCATACCTTGTGCTGAATGCCATCTTTCGGATATCCTCTTCCTTGATCCTTATCTGATAATATCGAGACCTGAGATCAACCTTAGAGAAGATCTTCGCACCTTGAAGACGGTCAATAAGTTCATCTATTCTTGGAATGGGGTATTTGTTTTTAATGATTGATTGATTCAACCCTCTGTAGTCAATGCATAGCCGAAGCGTTCCATCTTTCTTCTTCTGGAACAGCACTGGAGCTCCCCATGGTGAACTACTAGGAGGGATGTAGCCTTGGTCTAACAGCTGCTTGAGTTGCTCCTTCAGCTCAATCGCTTCCGGGATGGACATCCTATATGGTCTCTTTGCGATTGATGCAGCTCTTAGCACTAGCTTGATTTCGTGATGGACTTCCCTTTGAGGAGGAAGTTCTGTCAGCTCTTTAGGAAATACGTTTGTGTATTCCTTTAACCATAAAGGTTCTTCCCTAGATTTCCGATTCTGATCTAGCTTATTTAGCTTAATCAAATAGACAGGTAGACCCTTTCTAACTCCTTTTATTATCCGTGTTGCTTTTGCCAATTGAATTTTTGGCTTACGAGCCTCTCCTTGAGTTGTAATTAATTGCCCTTCATAATTTCGAAAGGAGACTTGGCCCTTTTCATAGTGAATGTGGGCATCATTGGGTATTAGCCAATCCATACCGAGCAAACATTCGTGGACACCTAGATTCATTACTCATAATTTGACCAAAGTTGACTTTTCACCCAGTAGGAATTTCACCTTAGCAATTTGCCAGGTACAAGAGACCTCTCGACCATTTGCTAATTCCACAAGTAAGGTAGGTGTATCTTTTATGGCTATTCCTAATCTTCTTGGATAGACTAGTGAAATGAAGGAATGTGTACTGCCACAATCAATCAAGATTTTGAAGCTTTTACCTTGGTAATCCGAAGGGGTTTGAATCACCAAGAATTGGCGATTCGGGCCTTTCTTGTGAAGAGCAGAATGAACCGTTGCCCTCTCAATGTCAGCTTCCATGGATGGATCTTCTTCATCACCCAGCTCCTTGTTGGCAACACTGGAGGTTCTCCCTCTAGCCATGACGGTGGTTCCTTGGCCATGCGCAGCTCCTGGGGATGGCCCTTGATGTGGTCCTCTGTTAAGCTTGGGACACTGCCTTTTAAAGTGACAAGGCTCATTGCAATGAAAGCAACAGAGATTGCGGCCATTACCTTGTGTAGGAACGAAGTTGTTGACAATGTTCATCCTAGCTTTCTTCCTTTGTCCCTAGTTTTGGCCCTGCGCTCTCTTGGTTTGAGATCTATACATTTCCTTGTTCTGATCCCTATAAGACCAAGTCGTGCTATTCCTTGACTTGGTCTGCACCTCCTGTACTATTGGCGCAGCTTGAATGAGTGCGTCTTGTAGGTCCGTTGGGTGCATTGATTCCACGGGGTGTTAATGGATGAATTTAACCCAGCACAAAACTTTGACACTTGTTGTGTCATATCCATTTGTGGCGCGTACTTTAAGAGAGAGATGAACTTTGAATAATATGCATCTAGGGATAGTCCAAGCTGCTTTAATTCATAGAATTCGTTCATCTTCTACGTGCGATAGGCAGGTGGCAGATATCTCCCTGGCACAGCTCTTTTAAGCTTCTTCTAAGTAACTGACCCTTCTGAGATCCCTTGGTCTCTGTACCATTGCTTCCACCAAAGTCTTACTTCACTGGTAAGCTTCAGTTTGGTGAGCATCGCTTGGTTAGCAGGTGCAGTTCTTACTGCTTTGAAGTTATCCTCCATGGATTCGATCCAGACCTTGGCATCAGTTTGGACAGTCCTTCCCTTTCCATCGAATTCAGGCGGCTTGATTTGTTTGAGAATGAACTTCTTCTCTTGAATTCCTAGTTCAGCTTTTAGCCAAGACCTAATCACTTAACTCCTTTACCAACACTTACATCCATGACAGACAGTGATAAAAAGTCTATTTCATTCATGTGGACATAGCCCTTCTAAGTACAATTATTTTTAGGGAGGTAGAACAAGATGATTGGCACATCAATTTGGGGAGAACAAGATTGTGTTAGATTCAGCTACGGGAACTGAGTAATAATATGGAGAGGGGTCATGACTTTTCAGGAATCGATAGGTCATAGGAAGATTGGGTATCCCTTCCTTTGATACCCGTTCTTCTCATAACGTCCCAGCACCTTGATTCTATCGGTAGAGATTATTCGAGTCACTTCCTCATACACATACTTTTTCTTCTTGACCTTTCGACCGCCGACATGTAGGGTTGCGTTTGTGTGAGCCTCGATAAAGATGAACAGCTTCATGATCTTTAAATCCTCCATCCACTTGATTCTCCCGTCCTAGCAGCCCATCGGGAAGAGAGTCTAGAAAGCGCTGCCCGGCACTCCCAAGGAATGTCACGGGGTTTGTGATCTAGATCTTCCCAAGTCTACCACGAAGCAGAAGCATTCCGGCCGTTCCCACTTAGGACCGACCTGAATCAGGGTTTCCCTAATAGTCAAGTTCCTAGGAAGTAGCTAGCGTCGAGCCCTAGATGAACAACTTTGTTGTAAATCCCATGTATATGCATAAAATTCAAGACTTTAGTCTTTTAATGAAAATGCATCCTTTTCCAATTTCGAACTTTGATAAAAGAGCTTCTATGCATGGATGCATCATTCTTTCGTGACGAGATGCCAATGAATACATTGTTGATTTAATCCGTCTTCTACCGCTTATCGCAACCTAAATTGTAACTAACATTGCATGCAAATTGCATAATATCATGTTCATAAATCTTTTCCTTTGGGAGATGCAACAAGGACGCCTTCGCAAAAATTCATCTTTTAACTTATGCATCATACGTTTAGAACTTCAACTACCCTTGACCATGGAAGTGCAAGCAATTGCAAATACACGACATGCAACTAACTTATAGATCGAATGAGTAAATAAATTTCCTAATGCATTTAAACTTCCTTACGAGAATTAAAACATGCTTAATGCCTCTTTTCCATGTAGAAATATTTTCAGAACCTGGGCATTAAGAATTGGGGTGTTGTCCACCCTCGTACTCGGGGTGGAAGCTCCCGGTATGCTCCTCTCGACTTTTTCTTCGAAGCCATTGACGCAGTAGCTTTTGACTCAGCAAACTTCCCATTGGCTTTCTTACGTGTTTAGAAGTCATTCTGCCCAAGATTCTCCTCTTCCGCATAGGAAATGGGCCTTGCAGTCACGGTTTTGAATTAAAAACTAGGGATATGGGGTCAACAAGGCCTATGGAAGCTCAATAGAAGCTTCCAATAGAAGCTTCTAGGCTCTGAACACATACAGATGACATGGAGTGATGATAGGAGATGATGATGGAGAGGATGACGACGATGATGACAAAGATGGTGATGATGATGATGGGGGCAAAGGCCGCAGCAGCCTAGCGGCAGCTGGGCGAAGATGGCGGGTAGCAGCATACGGCGGCAACACGATCATATACTCTTCTTTCCTCTCTCTCAAGCTTAGGAGGGGGGGTTCTTATAGGTTGTGAAGGGGGGGGGGGGGGAGCCACACAAGTGGCAGGCATCATGCTTCCCCTCCCCATACTCCTCCCTACTCCACACATACTCCCTCTCCTTGCCATGCAACGGCTAAAGGGGAGGGGGTTTAATAAAAAAATATATACACTTAATTCATTATCTTTTTGATCCATGAAGGGGTGTTCCCGCGCGGGCTTGCAATTTCGAGCCACGACTTTTTATACACGACACGGGGCTGGTGTTTGTTGATGCACATGGAAGGAGCACTTAGCCCAAATTTTTTGTTACACGGGATCACTCAAAATTGCTCTAGCATGGGATGTGCGGGGTCTAGGGTCATTAATATTTCGTTGCGGAAATGTTACAGGTGCATAGGTGTAAATAGTTGTTTTGTATCATTTTTGTAAGTAAAAAGAAATAAATACGAACTATAACATTAAAGAAAAGGCCAAAATAAGGCTTAACCTCATGCTTTAACCTTGCCAAACCTTCACACACCTAAATCTTATTTTTTCATATTTTTTTGAGCGCAAAAATCCCAATTTTCTCTATTTTTTGCTATTTTTCTTATTTATTATTCATGAAAAATAGATATTTTCTGATGTATTTGTATTGTCTTATTGTTTTGACTAAAACTTAACATTTTATCTGATTTTATTCCATTTCCATCCCATTTCTCCAACTCAAAATTGAAAAATACCACTAATTTCCACTAAAAATGACATTTTACAGGTTTTAAAGAATTAATAACGGCTCTAAATCATTACTAGTTCTATAATTCTGTAGTCATAGCCCTCAATCATGATGTAAAAAAGGTTTAAACGAAATTTCATTGCATATGAACAACATTTGGACCATGAAACAACAAAACAATCAAATTTCTTTGTAAAATTGAAGCATACCGCGTGTCTTGCGTGTTGCGGGTTTTTTAATGATTATTCTGAGTAGCCCCACAGACTGCTGACCAACAACCATTCTTCAGTGCTGAACCTCTTTCCTTAGCCTCCTCTTCATCTTGAAGTAATCCGATCAGAGTCGGACGACAAGCATTCTTCAACCCCTCTTCTTCTTGATTTCTTGCACAGGAATTGCCTCTATGCAGGAGAGAGAGGGAGGAGAGAGAAAGCCTGGCTTTTTATCTCTTCACTCAATGCATCATTCCTCGATCTGTTTGTGGTGATGGAGGGTGAAGGATAGAAGCATCTCAGGGCTAGGAGCATTCCTCTTGCCTCAGCCGATCAGGAAATCATGATGAGGGGGGGGAAAATGGGGTGCAAAAAACTAAAACCCCCCCGGTTTCAAATCGTGGCTTCTTGGCTCTTAAGCTCTTTCTTAAGAGCTTTTAAACTCTTAATCAACTTATCTAGTTCATGCCTTTTGCTTTCACACTTCCGGCAAGTGGCTTTTTCGCTTTTGGAGGGGCAAAGAACATTGGATTCGAGATCCGTCTAGATGGGTGGTTCTGTGACGTTGAAATCTACAAAGCTGGGGCCCGTCATGCTCTTCCTGTCTTCCAGATCGAGTAGCTACTTCACAACCTTGAACCTTGCAGGGATTAAATGGGGGATCAAACGACCTCAGAATGGAGATCCAAGACTTGCGTTGGATTCCTGACGTCGTTTTGTATCTAGGAAAACTCCAGCTCGGTCATCTGCCACCACCGTTTGATTTCCCATGAAAATTAGCACTAGCACTTTAGGGACTTGCCACTTAAAATTGTACTGATTGCAACCGCCACCTTCGATGAAGTCTATTTTCCCCCTAAATTTTGTAATTTTTGGCTATTTTTAAGCACTTCTTGGCATTAAAAATCATTTGTCAAATGGTATGGGCTGATGCTTAGGATGTGTATTTCATTTCTATACTTCAAACACTAAATTTGGACACTCTAGTCAAAAGTTATGGCAATTCTATTGATGCGGCCCTGTTTGGACAACAAGCAATCAATTCATCGTTTCAGGCTCATTATGATGTTTCTTCACACAAAGTGCTTCTATATGCTTATGGACCTTCATTGACACAATTTTCTTCATTAAAGACTTGCCTAATACTTCATTATCTTCGGTTTTGAGAACAAAACATCTCTAGGAGGGGATGATTTGTAATGAAGCAAATTATCAACATGAGAGTTGAAGCTTATTCCAAGTATAAACTTTGTAAATACTTGAGCCAAGAGAAAAGAGGACTTAGGGTTTAGTATAAAAAGGCAAGAAGTTCTAATTTAGCATCATTCTTTGGCATTATCAAAATTTCATCCTTCTTGTCTTTCACATTCTTGTACTTGGTTGACAGTCCATGGGTACATTGTGTTATGGTAATGAAAGAATTTCCATGGCATGGCCATGCTGGAATCTCAGTTTGGTTTATTTCCTGTTATCTGTAGCTTAGAATAATTTGATTTCTTGTTCATTTTCATTGTTAGATTAGAATCCTTTTACATCCTCACACCCAACTTTTATATTTGTACTTCATGAGAAATGTTGGAGGCATAATATAGTTATTCAAACTATGTCCATTCATGCTCTAGTCTCTTCTCCCATGTTCACGAGGCATTAGTATCACATTAATGTTTGAAATAGCCTACTTGGGTCTAAGACTTTATAATTGAACAAGTAAAGCTTGATTTTCAAAGAAGAGCAACTTCAAGCACACAAAGATACAAGTCAACCTAAAAAATTGATTAATTTTAAACAAGTGACTTACATAGCAAGGAGTAACATAGTACCATTGTGTATTTTTCTTGAGAATTCCTTAACCTTTGACATAAAGATATCCAATACCATTGTATGTTGAGAATTTCTTGTGTCTAGATGCTACTTCAAACCACTCAAATGCTTTGGTGGAATTCCACTCCACATCATTACCTCCAACATAAATTTCCCCCAACAATTCCATTGGAGATAGATTATCTTTGTCAATAGCCTTGAGAAACCAAAATAAAGCTTTGTTAGGGTTGTGATATATCCCTCCAACGCAAGAATAATAGAAAAAACCAACTTTAGTCATAGCTCATGTGTTCCCATAGTGTGCATGATATTCTAAAAACTAGATGTCAACAATGTATTCTCCTCGAGCTTTTTGGCAACTCTTTCTTCTCTTATAGCCCATTACTTAGTGGTATGTCTTCAATCAAAGGACTGTCAAAAATGATTGCAAAGCTTTCAATTGATGTGCTTGCATGTTTTCATAAAGTTGTAATGCCTCTCCAATCATTTGCACTATTCAACTCAAATAAGGGGCCGAGAAACTTCAACGTAAGACAATTCCTAAAGACAAATGGCTCATCTCCACTAGCCAAATAATGTTTTATTTGAATGGACAACTATTAACACATTGGGTAACATAGAGCTTTGAAACATTAATACATGAAGCCAAATGACTAATGATTTGTCACTTGCGGAATAGGAACACGTCAACTTTGAGAACTTGGTACCACTCCATTGATTGAACTTTCTTAGAAGCAAGAGATGCAAACATTCTCTGGCTTACCAAAAAATGGTGAAAGGTGAAAATTTTAAAAGATAAAACAACAAGAAGGCTATCCTAATTTGTAACATGTCCACCTATTCCCTTCAGGTCACATCTCAACAGTCCATTGGAAAGGGGGCCTGGCACTCCCATGGAATGTCACAGGGTTTGCAATCTAGGACTTTCCGCTTCTGCCACGTAGCAGAAGTATGCTGGCCGTTCCCACTTAGGACCCGACCTGAATTAGGGTTTCCCCTACTGGTCATTTCCTAAATGGCAACTAGTGTCGAACCCCAAGCGAGCTACTTTACGCAGAAATGCCAGGGCCGAAGCGGATTCATGCTGCACTTGGTTCAAGGAGAATGGGAAACGAGAGGGATTCAAGGCTCAACCTCTTTGCCATAAGGCATAGTCCCATTCCATTCCCCTAAAAATAGTGTAAATCAGGATTATTATAATCTAGACTCTAGGTCAACACCCATGCTATTCGATTCCTCTGAGAAGATCTCCTTGCTGTCCATCATGTCAAGAATGGCATGGTGGGGGGAGTTGCTCAAGATGATACGCCGAACACACACAGAATGCACAAGGAGAAGCTCACTCAAGAGACAAGAAGAGAGATGAGGCCAAAACGTTTTCTTGCTGATTTCTTCTTCTTCTTCCACACACTTTTACAATGTACACAAAGTATACATAAGATACAACATAAAAGGAAAGTGGCCTACTAAGTCAAACAATGCATAAATGACTACACTAGTCGACTGGCGCTATAATTATGCCAGCTGTAAATAGGTGTAACAGCTTGAATATAATAAGTAATGAGTCAGTGGCCATGTGAGAGTCATAATGACCACCGACGTGCTAAGTGTAGACGTGTGGACCCATCTAACCAGGCAGTCCATCATCAATGTTCGCATGTGTTGAGCTTGTCATCTCAACACTCCCCCTCAAGCTCAACTGCATCTCTGCAACTCCAAGTAAGCTTCGAAACTTTTGAAGCTTCTCTGTACCCAATGCCTTCGTGAAGATATCAGCTATCTGATCCCGTGTGCTGACATACACCAAGTCAATCTCACCTGCTAGTACATTCTCTCTCACAAAGTGGTAGTGTACCTCAATATGTTTTGTCATGGCATGGAACACAGGGCTCCTAGCCAACTGTATACTGCTCATGTTGTCACAATAAATGACAATTGGACCTTCCACCTGCACATCCAAATCAGCCAATAACTTTTGCAACCATACTACCTCACATGCTGCAACAGCAGCACCTCTATACTCAGCCTCTGTACTTGACAAAGCAACTGTACATTGCTTTTTGCTGCTCCAAGCAACTGTTGCACTACCAAGAGAGAACATGTATCCACTGGTAGATCTTCTATCAGACATACTACCAGCCCAATCTGCATCTGTGTATCCAAACACCTGTACATCTGTACCTGCCTCATAGAAAAGTCCATAATGTAATGTAGACTTCACATATCTCAATATGCGTCTGACTGCATCCAAGTGTGGCTTTCTAGGTACTTGCATAAATTGACTCACAAGACCAACAGTGTAGCTCAAGTCTGGCCTTGTAATGGTCATGTAGATCAAACTCCCCACTATCCTCTTGAACATAGTAGGGTCTTCTATCTCATCCCCAACATCAGCACTCAACTTTACATTCTGCTCCAACGGAACTGAAAGAGGTTTGCATGCTGTCATACCATACTTGGACAACATATCCAAGCCATATTGTCTTTGGGACAGCCATATACCATCATCACATCTAATCACCTCAATGCCAAGGAAGTACCTTAGCTCACCTAAATCCTTCATCTCAAACTTCATCTTCAAACAGCCCTTGACTTCAGCAATCCCACTATCACTATCACCTGTAATAATCAAGTCATCCACATAGATGACTATGATGACCAAACCTGCATCTCCCTTTCTCACATAAAGTGAGTGATCATCATTCAGAAACATAAAGGCCAATATTGACAAGATACTCTCTGATCTTGTCAGACCATGCTCTAGGTGCTTGCTTGAGCCCATAGAGCGCCTTCTTCAACCTGCACACATACGTGGGATACTCTAAATCTTCATAACCTGCTGGCTGATCCATATACACTTCTTCCTGCAAATCACCATGCAAGAAGGCATTCTTCACATCCATTTGCTGCAACCTCCAACCTTTGGCTGCTGCCAAAGCAATCACACATCTGACAGTTGTCATCCTAGCAACTGGACTGAAGGTTTCATCATAATCTATGCCATATGTCTGAGCATAGCCTTTTGCAACCAGCCTAGCTTTGTACCTGCTAATAGAACCATCTGCATTGTGCTTAATCTTATAAACCCACTTACATCTAATAGCTTTCTTTTCCTTTGGCAATGATACTAGATCCCAAGTCTTATTGGCCTCTAATGCAGCCATCTCCTCATCCATTGTTGCTGCATCCCAATGAGCATGACCAACAGTCTCCTCAAAACATGTGGGCTCAACATCCTCAACTAGTTTCACCATATAAGCATAATGGTGAGCTGCATAACCTTCAAAACCAAATCTTTTAATAGGGTATCTCACCCTGCTAGACCTGCGTACCATTGGATCACTCAATGGAGTCTTTGCATTAATGCGTGCTCTCTGCACACCTGGAGTCCTCACTGAAGGAATGCCAAGCTCATCATCCAAGCTCTCTGAGCCACTGGAGTCTCCATCAAGAACTGCATCAATGCCTTCTGACACTTTATTCTTTCCTTTTTCTTTACCTGTAGTGCTACTAGATGCACCTGAAGATGTAGAGGTACTCCTTAGTCTCCCAGACCAAGGACTACTAGATGATGTCTCTGGTCCACTAAGAGTTCGTGATTCTTGCTTTTCAGCCTGCACATGAGTATCATGATCATCATCAACATCCAATGCATCACCACTAGATACATACCAACTGCTCATTTCATCAAAGCTGACATCCCTGCTCACTCTGAACTTACATGTGACAGGGTTGTAACAGTGATACCCTTTCTGCTCTAAAGAGTATCCAATAAAGATACACTTTTCAGCCTTTGGATCCAGTTTCTTCCGTAACTCATCTGACACATGAACATACGCAATGCAGCCAAACACTTTCAAGTGTGAAACATCAAGCTTCTTACCTGTAAAACATTCTTCGGGGGTCATACCATGAACTGCAGCTGTGGGAGTTCTGTTCATAATATAAACAGCAGTATGAATAGCCTCAGACCAAAAATGCTTAGGCATATTCTTTTTAGCCATCAAGGCGCTGCAACTTCTGCAATATGCCTGTTTTTCCTTTCTGTAACCCCATTTTGCTGTGGGGTATACCTGCATGTGAACTGTCTCTTTATCCCATGAGACCTCAGAAAATCACTGAACTCATTTGAGAGGTACTCTCCCCCTCCATCTGACCTCAAGCACTTTACTTTCAAGCCTGTTTCTCTTTCAACTGTAGCCTTGAAAGTTCTAAAGTGCTCAAACGCTTCACTCTTTTCCTTCATAAAATATACCCACAGCTTTCTAGAACAATCATCAATGAATGTGACAAAGTATGAACTGCCTCCAAGAGATACATTTTGTGTAGGCCCCCAAATGTATGTATGCACAACATCAAGGATATTTCTGCTTACATCTCTATCATGTGAAAAGGGTTGTCTTGCCTACTTACCAAACTGACATGCTTCACATACCTTCTGAAATTCTGCAACTCTAAATGTAGGCAAACCTGTAACCAATCCTTTGGACTGCATTAATTTAAGCCTCTGTACATTTGCATGTCCAATGCATTTGTGCCAAATTTCAATGTTTGCAACAACACCTTTTCCTTTGGCATACATAGCAGCATTCATAGTAGGAATTCCAGCATCCAAAGTAAACACTCTACTTCCCTTTGCTACCAACCTGCACTTGTCATTGAAGTCTTCTACAAAGCAGCCCTTTGCATTAAATCTGACTTGCAGCCCTTGCTCTACCATTTGACCGATTGACACCAAGTTCTTTGTAATATATGGCACATGTAATACATCTGAAAGACTCTTTGTCTTACCATCATGCAAGGACAAGGAAACTTTTCCAATGTGTGAAATTGGGTGGCATGAATCATCACTCGTCTGCACATAACCTACATTTTGCAAATCCTGCATCTCTCCAAACCATTCTGCATGGCTGGTCATATGATTGGATGCACCTGAATCAACATACCAAACATCTTCATGTGTTCCCTTTCCTGTAACAGCATTCAGCATATGCTGCATAACAAACAAACGTTCATTTTTGTCTTCATTCTATCGTGAAGACGATGCATAGTTTCCTTGCTGCAACTTACCACTCTGAATATCATCTTTCTTAGCATAACATTGGGCTGCAATATGACCTGTTTTGCCACAGTAGTGACACACAATACCAGAGTTGTTAGAACCTCTGTTCTGCCATCCACCTCTTCCTATAAAGCTCCCCCTGCCTCTAAAGTTACCACGACCTCCTGAAACCTGCATATCGCCAAATTGCTGATTCAATCTGTTTTGCTGGTTGTCACTACCACGGCCTCTTGAAGAGAACCTACCACGTCCCCTTCCTGAACTGGAGTAGAAAGCCTGGACCTGTTCACCACTTCTTTCAGATGTCTCACTTTGCATGTTGATTTCTTCAGTGATCATTAGAGAGACCAACTCATCGAAATCTGGGAATGGCTTTCTAACATATAGGAAGTTACGAAAGACTTCCAAGCCTTTTCATTGTTAAGTCCACCCAAGGTTGACGATACCAAATCATCATCATCAGGCATTGCATCAATTGCTGCCAATGCATCTGCAATGCTCCTTACCTTCAATGCATACTCATTGATAGACATCTTCCCTTTCTTTAATGTATTCAACTCTTGCTTGAGTTGAATCTTTCGCGCCTTTGTATTTACAGAAAACATACTTTCAAGTATGGTCCAAGCTGCATATGAATTCTCTGCATTTCTAATGTGTCCTAGCATATTATTGTCAATTACTGCAGACAACCAATACATGACCTTTTTATCCTTTGCATTCCATTCCTTCCGTGCCTTTGTCTCTTCTATAGTTGGAGGATCACTCACCTCCGGCTCCTTTTCTTCACCTGAAACAAACTCATAGAGGCCTTTTCCAATAAGGAAATTCGTGACACAGAACTTCCATGAAGGGTAGTTGTTCTTGTCGAGCTTCTCAATGATGGGGCTTCCACTGTTCTCTGCCATTATCACAGAACTAATACCAAACAGCAAGCAAATCTTCTGCAACCCTCGACCTGTAGTGCACAGCAATACACCAGACAACCTTTTTCACTGTCTGCTCAACAATACATGCAATTTGCAACCAGTTTGTAGATAAACCTTGTGTTTACTCACTGGTAAACACCTTTGAACTTACAGATCTGAAATCTGTAACCTGTGCACCCACTTTTGGTCAATACACTCGAAGTCACAGCGTACCCTGAAACTATTGTCCGCAACCTTGCGGCTCTAAAACGAGCCCTGAAATGGCCTCAAATGCCCAAAATATCTGTGGAAAAAGCCCTAAAGGGCTTATCTACAGAATATACAGCGCTCTTTGCGCACACCAAATCTCACTACTATCTGAGATTTTTGCTCTGCCCTGCTTCCGGTGCCTCCACAGGCACTATCCAAGAGAAAGAGTGGAAGGATGGGAGAGCTTCTTACCCATGGCTTGCTTGCTCGAACCTTGCTTCTTCTCCTTTGCTTCAACCTTCAAAATCAGCCTCTCTCAATGGTGCGGCTCTGATACCATGTCAAGAATGGTGTGGTGGGGGGAGTTGCTCAAGATGATGCGCCGAACACACACAGAATGCACAAGGAGAAGCTCACTCAAGAGACAAGAAGAGAGATGGAGGCCAAAACGTTTCCTTGCTGATTTCTTCTTCTTCTTCCACACACTTTTACAATGTACACAAAGTATAGATAAGATACAACATAAAAGGAAAGTGGCCTACTAAGTCAAACAATGCATAACTAACTACACTAGTCGACTGGCGCTATAACTATGCCAGCTGTAAATAGGTGTAACAACCTGAATATAATAAGTAATGAGTCAGTGGCCATGTGAGAGTCATAATGACCACCCACGTGCTAAGTGTAGACATGTGGACCCATCTAACCAGGTGGTCCATCATCAATGTTTGCATGTGTTGAGCTTGTCATCTCAACACATCATGATTGAGAAAAGTTCCAGGCCAACCGGGACCACCCATCCATAGGACGGACCCATGGCCACATCCACCGCACTTTCCTCAGGTTGTTTTAGTTGTCTAATTACCTACCACATTTAGTTGGACATGCATCAAGCAGCTTCCTTAATTAGCCCGTTAAGCAATCGATTCCTTCATGTCATCTTAGCACTTGATATAGAAAAGCAGTGTCAAACAAGTTCCTTTGTTACAGGTTATCATATTTATCTTTGGAATACATTCATAAAGTCCAGCCCGTAGGCTTATCCATAATCCGCCCGAAGGCTATCCAGCAATCCACAGGGATTACTAATCCAAGATTTTGCTCGTAGACTAGTATGCGGGCCTTGAGATCCAATCCCGAGTCATGTTGGCCTCTTGTGCAAGACCCGGAAGGCGAGGGATTTACGGCCAAAGCCACCCCTAGCACCCAAGCATCCTCGTGTTCCAAGTAGCGCTCAACGAAGAGACCTCTTACGGCGGGTTCGGTCCACCTTCCCGGCACGGCAAACAACCCCCTTGGTTAGGGTCAGGCTCACAGTCGAGGGTAACTGAGGCTGACTCTCCCTTCAGCCTTCAACTTGAAGCATTAGATATCTTTTGATCCTTTAGTTCATTGAGCAAACAAAGTAAACAGTTGTTAGAATATCAAGCTCATACTATTCTCCTGCTAGTATGAATGATTGACATTAGTCTTGTCCAGCTGTATTAGCAAGTGTGGGACATTAAATAATTCGGTGGTCTTAGACCCAGTGTGAATGGTCCTACGGACCTTAGTACTATTGTATACACTTACTCTATGTGTGTGGTTATGCTAGAGTGAATGAAGGAAGAAGATGAGAGCATGCTTGCTCCTCACTCTGTCTCTGCCTCTCTCAATCTCAACATTGTATCAGAGCACCCATGACTGGGCTCTATGGAGTGAATAATTCAAGAGTGAAGACATAGGTTCTTGAAGTGAAGAGGGATGACTGCCTATGACTGTTACTGTCTGCACAACAAGGTATGCATTTTGGTCAAATGGAGTCTGTGCTTCATGTTAGTGTTTGAGGCTTCTGTGGGAGATTTGGGGAGCACCCTTGAGCATATTTGAGTGCTCATCATCATCATTACCATCAACAATAGTTGCTGGTCTAGGATCAAAAAATAGCATGATTGCACCTATTTATGTTGCAGCCCTCATGGTTTGCAAATCATCAACTCTATCATCCATGGACTGACACACAGCTTGTCTATGCTCTCTAGAAGGCCATTGAAGTCCTGGATATGTCAGTACTTGATCATGAGCTCATCTATGAGCTCTGACAGTTGACCACAGATCTAAAAACAGTGAAGACCTGCTATAATCAATGAGTATATAGCATACACTTGATTCTACTCAAGAGCCTTGAGCTTCTTGGCATACTCAGGAGAACTTGTTGAAGCATATACATGCTCTGGGAACCATATGCATTGTCTGACATGGTTGTGGACTGAAGTTATTGACTGAAATGCTCTGTTTTGGGAAGTCAATGACAGGCTAAAAACTGTCATCATCATATAATCAGTGCCTTGAAGAAGTACAAGTTTTTTTGTTACCTACAGGGAGTTGTATGGTACGGGATATGAATGTTGAATGCTATAAGCATTGATATGAGCATTGGAAGCTCTTAAAAATTGAAGTCTGAATCTGGAAACAAATGTATTCACAGGTTATTGGCTGGTCATAAACAGTGAATGCATTATATGATATTGCCTCTTATAGATAGAGTGTCTACGGATGCTTGTTTGGTCATGTATTGACCTATACACACAGTGGCATATGTATGAAGTGGTTTGAGGTTTTCTTGGGCTGAAATACATCTTGGTTTGATAGTTTATTGACTGTATACAATCTGTGAGCAGATTTATGTCACTTGTACTTGCTAGATATGCACTATTTTGTGCCCATATGGTTATGCTTGGACTGCTACATGTACTAGCAGCTGTCTATGAAGGTTTGGGACATGTATGATATGTATATGACTTAGTTTTGGCTTTGAATGAGCTGCTGGTCACACTAACAATTTATAGTTTTTAGACTGTATGTATTTATCCTAGCAGTGAGGTTACAAGAGGTTAAGCTAAAGCAACTCCAAAGCATATGTCTTGACTGTTATACTTATGAGTTAGACCACTAGTTGTGGAATATTTTTGAGCTGTCATTGGGCTGAAATACCCTGGTTTTTTACTGCAATTAATTATAGAAAATTGTCATAAACAGTTGAGGATTGAACTTGGTCAGTCATACTTGTTGGTTTGTAGGTAGTCAGGCAAAGTCTAGAACATGGCAAATGCAGAAAGGATAGACAACATAACCCAAATAGTGGGGGAAAAGTTTGACAGTAACAATTATGCCATATGGAAGTTCTGCATGGAGAACTTCTTAATAGGGAAAGGCTATTGGGAGTTGGTGACTAGAGCGGAAGCTGAACCTGAGCTCCCAGATTGACCTACGACTGATCATAGACGATTACACCAAGCTTGGACAGAAAGAGCTTGTAGAGTCTTGCACTGGCTCTCTTTATGTATCTCAGATGCCATGATAATGTAGATAATGAACTGCAGCTCTCCTAAGGATGCATGGGAAATTTTGGTCAAGTATTATGGCACAACCACAAGTGCTAGGAAGATACAGTTGAAGCAGAAGTTCAACAACATGGAGAGAAAGAGCAGATCTATATAGGATTATGTCACGGAGGTTAAGACCATTGAGGATCAGTTGGCATCTGTTGGTTCACAGGTTGAAGATGAAGACATGGTTGCTCTGACCTTGAGTGGCTTGGGGCCTGAGTATAAGTCTTTTGACACTTTTGTGTCTGTGTAGGTTGAAATGCCCGATTTCAATGAGCTGGTTGCATTGCTTATCCATGAAGAGGTTAAGCTTGGTTTGGCTGCAGGATCTAGCAGTTCTAAAAACAAGGATGAAGTTTTCTATTCCAATCAATGTGGCCGTGGAAACCATGGTAGAGGCTATGGATTTGGCAGAGGAGGCCAGCAAAATGCATCCTATGGCAATAACAACCAATGCAAGAGTTGGTGGAAACTTTAGAGGCAAGGGGAGATCTAGCCTTAGAGGTAGAGACTCCTGGCAACAACAGCGTCCATCTGACAATCCGAACAAGGATAAGGATTGTAATTACTGCGGGAAGTATGGGCATATTGCCAAGGACTGCTGGAAGAAGTAGGGCAATCAGAAAGGCAAACAACATGGGCATTTTACTACATCTAGTCAGGCAGATGATACTTCAGGAGATAGATGGTTTGCCATGTAGTATGTAAAAGACAGAGTTGCTGAAAAATGCACTGATGATGCAGTTTGGTACATTGATTCTGGGGCATTGAATCACATGACTCCTCATGGTGATTGGTTCACTGATATGGTGGCTGAAAAAATGGTTATGTCTGTACAGGTGATGACATGCAGCATAACATTGAGCACAAAGGCAAAGTGCCTCTTGTGGTTCATGATGGCAAAAAGAAAAATTTGATTGATGTATTGCATGTTCCTTCGATTACGAAGAACCTACTATCTGTTGGTCAAATGATGGAGCAGAACTTATAGGTTAGATTCAACAAGCATGGTTTCTTTATTGAAGAGTTTGGTAATGGATGCAAGTTGATAGTTTGTGGCCACAAGAATGGTAGAATGTTTACTCTTGATGCTACCTTGCCAGAGCTGAATTCAACCATGTTTGCCCATGGTTCTGGCACTATCAGAGACTTGGAAATTTGGCACAAGAGAGTGGGGCATGTAAATTTGCAAAGGCTGCAAATTATGCAGAAAAAACAGCTCATTACAGGTTTTCTCAAGTTCCAATATTCAGATATTGGTCATATATGTGATGCTTGCCAGTTTGGTAAGCAGTCAAGATTGCCATTTGTCAGGCATGTAAGGCAGAGTACACGTCCGTTGCAGTTAGTGCACTCTAATGTATGGGGGCCAGCCCATAATGCATCCATGGGAGGCTCGAAGTATTATGTGACATTCATTGATGATTACAGGTGCTATACTTGGGTTTATGTTCTGAAGAGAAAGGACGAGGTGTTTGTTGTTTTTCAGCAGTTTAAAAAGCAGATTGAAAAGGAATTTGACTGTTATATCTCTTGCTTGAGATCAGATAGCGGTGGGGAGTATGTATCAAATGAGTTTGACAACTTTCTGGCTGAAAATGGCATACATAGGTAGCTTACCTACAGCTACACTCCTCAGCAGAATGGGGTAGCTGAAGGAAAGAACAGGGTCTTGATGGAAGCTACTCGTGCCATGATGAATGAGAAGAAGATGCCGCTCTATTATTGGGTTGAGGCGGTTATGATAGCCATGAGAGAGGGGAATCGAGCAGTGCACAACAGCTTAGATGCTCACAGAGGGTCAGATATCCTATTGACAGGTTGACATATAGTGGCTACACTGCAAAGCATTATGCTTACATGACAAAAGTGATGGAGATCAGAGAACCAGATACATATGCTGAAGCAGTGGAAAATGAGAACTGGTGTGCAACTAACTATGGATGAAGAAATGAATGCCTTGGCTGAAAATAAGACATGGGATCTTGTGCCACTGCCTGAAGGAAAAAAGACCATTGGCTGCAAATGGGTCTAGAAAATTAAATGCAAGTTGGATGGCAGTGTGAAAAGGTACAAGCCAGGCTGGTTGCTAAGGGGTATGCCCAACAGTATGGACTTGATCATGAGGAAACATTCAACCCTGTTGCCAAAATGGCAACCATACGCACTGTGATTGCCTTGGCTACTGCTAGAGGATGGAAATTATAGCAGATGGACATTAAGAGTGCATTTCTTAATGGTGACTTAGCAGAGGATATCTATATGGTTCAGCTAGAAGGGTAGGTTCACCCTGATTTTCAGCATTATGTATGCAAGCTGAAAAAGACACTGTATGGGCTGAAGCAAGCTTCAAGATCTTGGCATGCTAGGATCAGTATAACTACTTGCAGAGGTTGGGATTTATTGTTGGTAGGGCTGATCAAAGCCTATTTACAAAGAATACCGATAGTGGCTTGGTAGTGCTGGTCCTATATGTTGATGATTTGATAATCACTGGTGATGATGACTTGGGCATACAACATTTAATGAAGATGCTGAAATCTAAATTTGACATGAAAGATCTCAGTGAATTGAAGTACTTTTTGGGTATTGAGGTAATCAAGGCTGAAAATGGGTTATGGCTGATGCAGAAACATTATGCCATGGAAATGCTAAAGAAGTATGGCATGGCTGAATGCAAACCATTGGATACACCCCTTGATCAGAATGTCAAGTTGGACATTAGCACTGGAGCTGAAATTCAAGATGTGACTATGTACAGGTAGATGGTTGAAAGTCTGATCTACTTGACCATCACTAGGCTGGATTTGAGTTATGCAGTTGGGCTCATAAGTCAGTTTATGTAGAAGCCCAGGAAGCCACATTTGGATGCTATTAGGCGGATTATGAGATATGTTAAATCCACTGTAGATTATGGACTGTTCTATATGAGAGATAAGCCCTTGAAACTAGTTGGATACACAGATGCAGATTGGGCAGGATGCTCATATGATGGCAGATCTAAGAGTGGTTATGCTTTTGGCCTTGGAAGTGGCATGATCAGCTGGAGCAACAAGAAGCAACCAACGGTTGCATTGTCTAGCACTGAGGTAGAGTACAAGGGTGCTACATTGGCAGCATGTGAGTGTGACAAATGCGGGATCTAGAGCATGGCAAAGGCGTAAGCTATGGAGGATGGAAGATGAAGATACTACTCATGTTGACATTTACAAAGAAGACAACTGTTACACAAGTGAATTAGGTTTCAAGATTGAGCTTGAACTCATAAACACAATCTTGTGTAGGACTGACAATGACACAGTGACTTGACAGAAAGGGACAAGTACTATTGCATTATCATGATCACAAAGTGATAGTAAAGTACATCATTATATAGGATTGCTTGGTAACACATTTCATCCACTGTGCATATGGGATTCTGTCTCTCTTCCTAGAATAAACTGCATCTTCCTAACCTAGCTGTTCCATACAAAGGGGCATACACAAGGTGTGATTGACAGATTCTCAACACCCCTCCTCAATCACAACCTGAAAGTACAAAGTGTGTAGAGGCTTTAGTGAGAGCAGTACCTGCAAAGTGTGGGCATACCACAAACATGGCAAAACACCAGAGGCTGTCGCAAAAAAGGCTAAGTGTGGGTACCATAAACATGGTGGACATCCAGAGGCTGTAACAGGGGCCTCACAAAGTGTACAGAGGCTGTAGTACAAGGCTACATGAGGAGTTTACAAAGCTTATGAAAGGAACATTAAGGCAGGTACAATGCTTTTAAAACAGAAAATGAGAGACAAGGACCGATAGGCCCTTGTGGTCTTTTTTCAGCATATGCTATTTCTTTGTCAGCATCATGGAAAATCTTCTTATCTTTCTTCTCTTCTTCATGATCTTCTTGGTCTGCTCCTTTATTGACTTTGCTTGTAGCATTTTTGAGTTTGCTCTTCCAGTTGTCCCCCTCAAGCAAAGTGATAGACATGTCTTCAGAATCTTCAAATGGATTCATTGATTTCTCTTTGGTGTAGGTAGCTCCATTTCCTTTTGCAAGTAGAGTAAGAACATCTTCTATGTCATGTAAATAAGCAACACAAGTCATGTTACTCTTCATGAAGTGTATCCACATAGAAATCTTCCTGATTTTCATTGATATGACCAAGAATCAGCTTCAAATCTGAGATAAATCAGTAAGAGTGTTGTACTCAAGTGTATCAAAGGATACAAGAGGAATAGTGCCAAATAACACTTGATAAGTATCAATAGATACTGTTCTTGATGAGCTTGATGTTGATGCTGGATCTTCTTGAACCTTCTTCTTGTTGATTTTGATGTTTTGATTTCTTGCTGAAGATTGAGTTTTGGAGTAGATCAGAGTAGCAAAACCTTCAGTTGAGTGAAAAAAGTAAGAAAATGAAGCTTTGGAGCTCAAGTCTATGAGAGGTCTTCAAATCTTCAATGGTCTTTAAGTGCTTCAGAGATCTCCCCTCCTTGATTTGATGGACAAATGTTGTTGGAGACTAATCAAATCAGTGAATCAAAGTGGCAGGGTTTAGCTTGACTCAAGCCAATGAGGAAAAATCAAGTGAAATGAAAGCTTGAGACAAAATACCTATGGAGTCCCACAGTTAGGGTTTTCAGCCTGACTGGTTTTTCTGCTGCATCAGCCCACACACACGATCATCCGGCGTCAAACTCGAGCTGGAGGTAGCTTAGGTCATGGGCTTACAAAGCCCTATGGTTGCAGGACGCGGCATAGTACAGACGGGCTCCATGGCATGTACGACCGGGCAGAGGCGCAGTTTTAACAGCGATCTCGAATTTCCGCAATGCTGCCGTCTGATGTGTGCAATGTTGAACTGTGATGTGATAGGAAGCTGCGCCACGAGTAGAGGAACGTTTTTCTAGAAGGAATCGTGGGATGAAACGGCTTGTAGTGTGAGATCCAAGGGCTCAATCAGAGCTATGTGCTGTTTGGCTATGGCTGCCACAAGCTTGGTTGAAGATGAAGTTGAGAAAAGAAGTCATACACTGACACTGAGCTGGATGGAGGTTCAGAAGAATCAAGAGAGGCTGGAGAAGCAATGCCATGCCCAACTGGGCTCTGATACCATGTGACAAATGCGGGATCTAGAGCATGGCAAAGGCGTAAGCTATGGAGGATGGAAGATGAAGATACTACTCATGTTGACATTTACAAAGAAGACAACTGTTACACAAGTGAATTAGGTTTCAAGATTGAGACTTGAACTCATAAACACAATCTTGTGTAGGACTGACAATGACACAGTGACTTGACAGAAAGGGACAAGTACTATTGCATTATCATGATCACAAAGTGATAGTCAAGTACATCATTATATAGGATTGCTTGGTAACACATTTCATCCACTGTGCATATGGGATTCTGTCTCTCTTCCTAGAATAAACTGCATCTTCCTAACCTAGCTGTTCCATACAAAGGGGCATACACAAGGTGTGATTGACAGATTCTCAACAGTGAGATTTCATGGCTGCTCAAGCTTATGGCTGATTTGGATATTCAGGTGGATGCTCCAATGACCTTATTATATGACAATCTCAGTAGTGTACTCCGAGCAACGAATCCAGTATACCATGCTAGGACAAAACACATAGAGGTACACTACCATTTTATCAAAGAGATGGTTCTTGCTGCAGGGAGAGTAGATCTTATGCATGTGAAGACTGATGAACATGTTGCAGATATCTTTACCAAGTCTTTGGGTAAAGATAAGTTTAGTAGTTTTAGACAGCTACTTGGAGTTTATCAGATGATTTGAGCTTGAGGGGAAGTGTTAGAATATCAAGCTCATACTATTCTCCTACTAGTATGAATGACACATTAGTCTTGTCCAACTATATCAGCAAGTGTGGGACATTAAATAAGTCGGTGGTCTTAGACCCAGTGTGAACAATCCTACAGACCTTAGTACTATTGTATACGCTTACTCTATGTGTGTGGTTATGATAGAATGAATGAAGGAAGAAGATGAGAGCATGCTTGCTCCTCACTCTGTCTCTGCCTCTCTCAATCTCAATAACAATGCTCTTTAAACTGTTACAAGCACAATCATTTCCAGTGGTCGTTTATTTGGCCAACTGATAAGGAGTGAATCCTTCTCTTCGAATGCATCCAACATTCGATCCGGGATCAATTGTGACTCGGCAAGATCTCTAAGGGTTTGTTTGTTAACCCGTATGTCCTTGGGTTAGGGCCGTACCCTATTAACCCAACTTAACTAATACCTTAAGTTCTATTAACAGTAAATATGTTGCTCCAAATTATTGATTGGTCCTTTGCTTCTAAGCAAATATATAATTCCCTTATCATGGTCACTTTTCCCAAGAAAGGTGCTATAACAGGATGACTACTCATCCTCTTGCAAGATAAACTTGCGCAAGAATCTGCCAATCTCATTCCAATTGGCCATTCCCTTGTGATCAAACCAAAAGATCATGCGACTCTGCAACTTGTTGCACAAGTGTCGCATCTAATCCATGGGACTATTTTACCCATCAAATGGCGTCTTCCAATCATAGAATCATGATTAGATACGAAACAAGGTTTAGGGTGTCTTCATATCCAATCCATTCCTGATTGCACTAGGCCAACATCGTCGGTCCTAGGGTTCCAACTCAATCTCAGTTTCATCTTTTTAATGAGCGATCCTTAGGGTAGAAACCCTAGATCGTTTCTTGCAAGTACATCCTATTGTCCCTACATTCCGTGAATGTGGGAAGGACTTAGGGATATGAGAGTTTTGACTTGGCAATAAGTGCGTCTAGGTCAAGTCCTTAATGTGCTAAACCCTAGTTGGTACTTGGAGTATATTGTATCGATTTAACCATCCTAAGCAAATCCTTTGCGGTTTAGGTATTTAGGGTAAACCAATTTACTTGTCTATTCATGAAGATATTGTCTTGATCAAAGAGGGGAAAAAGTAGTTGCATTACGATACCATTCTCGTAAGCACACGATTCATTGCCTACGTATGATTCGATTTACAACCCCTAACTTTTCTGGTTAAGATCAAAGTGTATGTTAAGTTACGGCATAATTTCCATTGATCCTTCTAGAACATTCATTTGCGATTCATGCCACTAAGCTTTTAGGGTTTTATGTTAAAACGAACCATGCATCCTTTCCCTAACTTCATTTCTGAATGAATTCGTACGCTGAATGAGCATTACACAACCTTTCCTAACTACTTACATAGTTGATTGAGATTTATGCCAATTGACTAAAGTTTAACCTACTTCATGCAGCCCTAGAATCATTTCCATGCCTTGCAAATTCCTATGGTTGTTAGCAACCTTCTTTAATGAATCATTGCACAGAAAGAGATGTCTAATAATGCGACATGCGATTAAATCTTTCCATGCATAATCGAAGTGTACTACAATAATTTCGACTTTGTAATGATGGTCATTAGTTGATCTAGATTCGTTACTTTGCAATGCATAAAAACAACTTGCTAAGAATGCTTAGACAACTTATGTTCTTTTTTCGTTCATTTCATTAAAAAATACAAATGACTGATTCTTCAATCGTGAGTTATTTCCTTTAAAATAGCCAATGTATTTCAATCGCAAAAGTGCATTTTACTTTCGTGAATTAACCATGCATAATTGCAATATTTTGATGTAAATAAAAAATAAGAAGAAAACCTGGACTTGTGGGTTTGGTGAAATGTCCACATGAATGTTAGGAGATGATCCTCCTGCGGTTGCGCCTAGTGCCTTTTTAGGGGCCATTGTGAATTCGTCCTTCTTGCCTTGGCCGCACTCTTATGATCTTAGCCCGTCTCCCTTGTACGCACATTTCCCTTTGAGGCACGGCTTCCTTGACCGAAGTACCGTCTTGCGGAATTGGGATTTGGAAGGCCTTAGGGTTCGGGGCTTGGGCCTTCTTTCTTTAAAAATCACGGGAGTTTAAGGAAATCCTCTCCAATGGCCTTATGGGGAAGATTGAGTGGGAAGGGCTTTGTAGCTCCCTCTCCTTCAAAATCGGGATGGCTTATTTGAGGATCTAATGGAGAAGCCCTATAGGCTTTCTCCTCGAAGCTCAGAAGGAAGAAAAGTTATCTTTAGGAGGGTTCAATGGGAAAGCCCTTAAACTCAAAAAGGAGATTGGGCTTGTGACGAATGCAATGGAAAAGGGCTTTAAATCCCGGGTTACAATGGACTTAATAGGGTAGGACTTTACAATCGGGAAAAAAGATTTTTGCTTGTGGTGGATCCACGGGAAGGGGTAAAAATGGCTTTAAAGGAATTGTGTGGGGAATCCACGGGAAGGGGGGCTTTAAGGAGCCCCCTTAGAAGCTTCCAAGAAGCTTCTGGGAACGTGTGATGGCCATGTGGAAGAAGAAGGGAATCAGAGATTTGATGATGTGCAGGAGGTGGAATGGTGGTAGCAGTTCAGTTTGGCAGCTAGGCGGCGGTGTTCCATCAGCTCGCGGCTCCTCCAATGCGGTGGCAGCTGGCACAGCGGGGCTTCTTTCTTTCTTCCTCCACGCGGCACAACACGGCACTCTATGCCTCAATACTCTTCCCTCCACTCACTCCACAACCTGTCGCAACCTTCTTCTCTCACGCCTACCTTCTCGCCCCCTTACCCAAAGGGGTTTATATAGTTTGAGGGAGAGAGGACCTCCCCCCCTTACATGGCCCCCCTGCATGGATTCTTTCCTTCCACCTCCCCCATTGCCCAAAATAGCCCATTCCCTGCCCTCAGCCACGCATCGACTGGGGAAAGGTAAATAATAATTTTTTTTTGCAATAAATCTATTATTATCCTTTTGTCCTCCTCCCAAGAGGATGTTCACCTGCGGTTATGCGGGTTTTTAAACCTCGGTCCAGTTTGGCCAGTGGAGAGTCATGATACGCTGTGTACCGTTGGTAACTTCAATGCCAAAATTGTCATTTGCATGAGTCTCATGCGGGCTAATAATATTTTTCAACAGAAATATTACATTGTCTCCCCCTTGGAGAAATCGAGATGTCCTCATCTCGAGATAAACTAGGGATATTGATGGTTGAGAGTGCTTTCATCCATCCAAGTGGCATCCTCTTGAGGATAATCTTTCCACTGAACGAGGCATTCTCTCAAGGTTCTGGATCTTAGTTGTCTCTTCCTAACATCTAAGATCTTGTCAGGCCGTAGCTCAAGGACTCCTTGGCTAGGCATTACAACTTGTTGGTCATCAAGTACATGGCTAGGATTAGGTACTTACTTCTTCAATAGGCTGATATGGAATACATTATGAACCTTTAGGTTTGCAAGGAGTTGCAGTCTATAAGCATTAGGTCCTAGGCACTTGAGGATCTTGTATGGTCCACAATACCTTGGACTTAGCTTCTTGAAATCTCCTAAGGATAGAGAACTCTTCTTTGGGCGTACGCGAATGAAGACCATGTCTCCTTCCTTGAAGATCCTATCTTGATGCTTCAAATCCATGTATGCCTTCTGTCTATCCTTGGCGGCTTGGATGTCCTGTCTTATTGACTTTACTTGGTCATCCATCTCTTCCAACATCTGCCTTGAAGCTTCAACCCTCAAGGTTGGATCTAAGAAGTTTAGGGGACTTCGACAGTCATGACCATACAATGCTTGAAAAGGGGTGATTTGAATGCTTTGTTGGTAAGAAGCATTGTAGGCAAACTCAACCAACGGCAAGTATTGAATCCACCTTTTTGGTTCACAGCAGCAGTGTGCCCTTAGCATATCCTCGATGACTTGATTGACTCGCTCCATTTGGCCATCAGTTTGGGGATGGTAAGCTGTACTAAAATAGATTTGAGTCCCAATGGCTTCAAAGATAGCTCTCCAGAAGTGTGATGTGAAGAGAGAATCACGATCACTAATGATTCTTCTGGGTAGCCCATGTAGCTTGAATATCTCCTTGATAAACAACCTTGCAATGTCTGAGGCTTTATAGTTTGTCTTTACTAGAATAAGGTGTGCAACCTTAGTAAGCATATCAGCCACAACCATGATGGAGTTGTATCCTTCCTGGACTTGGGGTAGGTCAACAACAAATTCCATACTGATGAATTCCCATTTCATTTGGGGAATGTCAAGTGGTTGCAACTTTCCAGGAATTTTGACATATTCGGCTTTGATACGCTAACAAGACAAACACTCAGTGACATATTTGAGAACGTCACCTTTAAGCCTCTCCCAATAGTAGCTCTTCCTAACTGCATTGAGAGTCTTAGCATAGCTAGGATGTCCTAAGAAAGGGGAATCATGAGATTTCCACAGTATCTTCTGTTTAAGTGATTGGCTTGCCGATATACATAATCTCGTTCTATTGTAGACAAGTCCACTATTGATAGAGAATTCATGATACTTAGCTTGTAGCTTTTGGTCCTGGTCCTTGATAGGGATCTCCCTTAGCATCTTTTGATAGGATGGATCATGGCATGCTTCCTCTCTAGCTAGCTCAAGTATTGGGTTGTTTGGCATGGATATCTTTGTGGCTAGAGATCTAGCTGTTGATGGATTTTGCAAGATTAGGGAATTAAGGAATGCCTTGCGACTGAGTGTATCGGCAACTACATTCTCCTTTCCTAGTTGGTACTTGATTTCAAAATCATACTCCTCCAGCACTTCAATCCACCGACGTCGCCTCATGTTGAGCTCGTTTTGGGTAAAGATCCACTTGAGACTTTTATGATCTGTCGCTAGAGTAAACTTGTTACCCAACAGGTAGTGTCTCCAAAGCTTTAGAGCATGGATGACAGCTAATAGTTCTAGATCATGGGTAGCATAATTCCTCTCATGGCTCTTCAGTTTCCTTGAAGAGTATGCTTCAGGATGACCTTCTTGCATGAGCACACATCCTAAGGCAAGCATGCTAGCATCAGTTACTACCTCGAACTCCTTATTGAGGTCTGGAAGTTTTAGGATAGGTGCTGATACCAAACTTTGCTTCAATCTATCAAAGTTGGTTTGTTCGGCAACTGACCATGCAATGGATGTTTGCTTCTTCAGTAAGTCCGTCAGAGGTGCTGCAATCAAAGCATACTTTTTGATGAAGACCCTATACCATCCTGTCAATCCAAGAAAACTGTGTATTTCTTTGACAGTTGTAGGTATTGGCCATTCTAGAACCGGATCCACTGAGATTCCTTTCGTTGATACGATGAATCCCAGATATTCAATCTGACGCTTGAAGAATGCACACTTCTTCATCTTAGCATAGAGCTTATGTGCCCTCATTGTCTTAAGGACAATCCGAAGTTGGGGTTCATGATCTTCTTCCTATTTGGAATAGACCAAGGTGTCGTCGAAGAAGACGAGTACAAAGTCATCAAGATATGGCCTAAAGATATCCTGCATTAACCTGTTGAAGGTGGCAGGTGCATTCGTGAGTCCAAATGACATAACTAGAAACTCAAAGTGTCCATATCTTGTGTTGAAGGCCATCTTTGGGATATCTTCTTCCTTGATCCTTATTTGATAGTAACCAGACCTGAGATCAATCTTGGAGAAGATCTTTGCACCCTGAAGACGATCAAGAAGCTCATCTATTCTAGGAATAGGGTACTTGTTCTTGACAGTTGATTGATTCAACCCCCTGTAATCAATACACAATCGAAGCATTCCACCTTTCTTTTTCTGGAACAGTACTGGAGCTCCCCATGATGAACTGTTAGGATGGATGTAGCCCTGATCTAGCAGTTGCTTGAGTTGTTCCTTCAGCTTAATTGCTTCCGGGATGGACATCCTATAAGGTCTCTTTGCAATTGGCGCAGCTCTTGGTACTAGCTTGATCTCATGATCCACTTCTCTTTGAGGCGGGAGTTCTGTTAGCTCTTCAGGAAATACGTATGCGTACTCCTTTAGCCATGAAGATTCTTCACTAGACTCATGCTTCTGATCTAACTTATTGAGCTTAATCAAGTAGACAAGTAGTCTCTTTCTAACTCCCTTTATAATCCGAGATGCTTTGGCCAATTGAATTTTTGGCTTTCCAGCCTCACCTTGAGTTGTAACCAATTCCCCTTCAGAGTTTCGAAAGGAAACTTGGCCCTTTCCACAATGAATGTGGGCGTTATTAGGTTTAAGCCAATCCATTTCGAGTAGACACTCATGGATACCTAGGTTCGTGACTCTGAATTTGACCGAAGTTATCTTTCCTCCTAGAAAGAATTCCACCTTAGTAGTTTGCCGGGTACAAGTGACCTCACGGCCATTTGCTAATTCCACAAGCAAGGTAGGTGCTTCTACTGTGGCTATTTCTAATCTTCTTGTACAAGCTGGTGAGATAAAGGAATGTGTACTGCCACAATCAATCAAGGTTTTGAAACCTTTACCTTGATAATCCGATGGCATCTGAATCACCGAAAACTGGCGATTTGGCCCTTTCTTGTGAAGAGTGGCATGGACTGTTGCCCTTGCAAACTCTGCTTCCATGGTCAGATCTTCTTCTTCATACATTTCCCTGTTGGCAATGTAGGCGGTTCTTCCTCTGCCTCGGGTAGCGGCTCCCTGGCCATGGCCAGTTCCTTGGAAAGGTGCTTGACGATGTCCTCTGCCAGGCTTGGGACATTGCCTCTTGAAATGACCGGGCTCGTTGCAGTGGAAACAATGGAGGTTTCGACCATTGCTTTGAGTAGGGACAAAGTTGTTGACATTATTAGTCCTTGCTTTCTTTCTTTTTCCCCGATTCTGACCTTGAACTCTCTTCATTTGAGGCCTATATGTTCCTCTGTTCGGGTCATTATAAGACCAAGTTTTGTTACTTCTTGGCCTAACCTGCACCTCTTGAATTATAGGTGTAGTTCGAATGAGTGCATCTTGTAGATATGATGGGCGCATAGATTCAATATGGGTATTCACTAGTGGGTTTAAACCAGCACAAAATTTTGACACTTGTTGTGTCATGTCCATCTGTGGCGCATACTTAAGAAGTGAGACGAATTTTGAGTAGTATGCGTCAAGAGTGAGTCCCAGCTGTTTTAGCTTGTAGAACTCATTCATTTTCTGTGTGCGATATGAACGTGGTAAGTATCTTCCTTGCACAGCTTTCTTCAATTTTTCCCAGATAACGGATCCTTCTGCGATCCCTTCATCTTTGCACCATTGCTTCCACCAAAGCCTGGCTTCGCGGTGAGCTTCAGCTTGGCAAGCATAGCCTGGTTGGTGGGTGCAATACCGACTGCTTCAAAGTAATCCTCCATAGACTCTATCCAAATCTCAGCATCTGCTTGGATAGTCCTACCTTTCCCGTCAAATTCAGGCGGCTTAATCTGCTTGAGAAGAAACTTCTTCTCTTGGATCACAGCCATACTTTATGTAGGAGGCGAACTGGGAATCTGTACCTGGGGTTGTGCCTGAATAAAGGATTCTTAACATTATAACTCGCTAATCGTTATGATTTATATTTCATACCCAATTCAACTATCAACCAAGAATCCTAGCCACTTAACTTTTTATCAATTCTCATGGACAAGATAGACATTGATAAAAAGAAGTCTTATTGTATTTATATGGGCATAGCCCTTTTGAAGTACAATATTTCCTGAGAAGATAGAGCAACTGTTACATTTAGTTTGGGGAGAGTAATGTTGTATTACATTTATCTATGAGAATTGGATAATAGTATGGTTTTGGGTCATGGATCTTCAGGAATCGGTAAGTCATCAGAAGATTAGGGTATCCTTTCCTTTAGAACCCATTCTTCTCATAGTGCCCCAACACCTTGATCCTATCAGCAAGGATTACACGGGTCACTTCCTCATATACATATGAGTTCAGCTCAACCCTCCGACCTTGAATATGTAAATTTGAGTTTACGTGAGCCTCCACAAAATGAACAGTTTCACGATCTTCAGGTCTTCCAACCACTTGATCCTCTTTACGTTGGTTTGTAGGTATGCAAACCGGTGGGTAGCTATGTAGTAGATTCGTGTGTCACCTGTCCATCTTCGTTCCACATACAAAGGCGATGGATTATAAATATAATCTAGGATGTTCATCATCTCAACCCTTTGTCAATAATCCGGGGAACGCATGGCGGTCATAAACATGACTCGGAACACTAGGAACCTGTTCCATGCTTCATAATTCTGCAAGACAGCATCGAAAGTAAGGAAATGTTCTTAACAGCAACATTTACTTTGCTTCTTCTTATTAAGAAAAAAAAATCCTTCGTTGGTTCGCTCTGATACCAATTGTAACATGTCCACCTGTTCCCTTCAGGCCATGTCTCAGCAGTCCATCGGAAAGGAGGTCTAGAAAGCTCCGCCCGGCACTCCCATAGAATGTCATGGGGTTTGCAATCTAGGACTTTTCGCATCTGCCACATTGTGGAAGTATTCTGGCCGTTCCCATTTAAGACCGACCTGAATCAAGGTTTCCCCTACTGGTCATTTCCTAAACGGCAACTAGCATCGAACCCCAAGCGAACTACTTTACGCAGAAACGCCAGGGCCGAAGTGGATTCACAGTGCACTTGGTTCAAGGAGAATGGGAAACGAGAGGAATGCAAGTCTCGACCTCTCTGCCATAAGGCATAGTCCCATTCCGTTCCCCTAAAACAGTGTAAACCGGGATTATTATAATCTAGACTCTAGGTCAGTGCCCATGCTATTCGATTCCTCTGAGAAGATCTCCTTGCTGTCCATTATGATTGAGAAAAGTTACCGGCCAACCGGGACCACCCATCCGTAGGATGGACCCATGGCCACATCCATCGCACTTTCCTCAGGTTGTTTTAGTTGTCTAATTACCTACCACATTTAGTTGGACATGCATCAAGCAGCTTCCTTAATTAGCCCGTTAAGCAATCGATTCCTTCATGTCATCTTAGCACTTGACATAGAAAAGCAGTGTCAAACAAGTTCCTTTGTTACAGGTTATCATATTTATCTTTGGAATACATTCATAAAGTCCAGCCCGTAGGCTTATCCATAATCTGCCCGAAGGCTATCCAGCAATCCACAGGGATTACTAATCCAAGATTCTGCTCGTAGACTAGTATGCGGGCCTTGAGATCCAATCCCGAGTCATGTTGGCCTCTTGTGCAAGACCCGGAAGGCGAGGGATTTACGGCCAAAGCCACCCCTAGCACCCAAGCGTCCTCGTGCTCCAAGTAGCGCTCAACAAAGAGACCTCTCACGGCGGATTCGGTCCACCTTCCCGGCGCGGCTAACAACCCCCTTGGTTAGGGTCAGGCTCACAGTCGAGGGTAATTGAGGCTGACTCTCCCTTCAGCCTTCAACTTGAAGCATTAGATATCTTTTCATCCTTTAGTTCATTGAGCAAACAAAGCAAACAATGCTCTTTAAACTGTTACAAGCACAATCATTTCTAGTGGTCGTTTATTTGGCCAACTACTATGGAGTGAATCCTTCTCTCCGAATACATCCAGCATTCGATCCGGGATCAATTGTGACTCGGAAAGATTCCCAAGAGTGTGTTTGTTAACCCTATGTCCTTGGGTTAGGGCCGTACCCTATTAACCCAACTTAATCAATACCTTAAGATCTATTAACAGTAAATATGTTGCTCCAAATTATTGATTGGTCCTTTGCTTCCAAGCAAATATCTAATTCCCTTATCTTGGTCGCTTTTCCCAAGAAAGGTGCTATAACAGGATGACTACTCAACCTCTTGCAAGATAAACCTGTGCAAGAATCTGCCAATCTCATTTCGAGGAATTGGCCATTCCATTGTGATCAAACCATAAGATCATGCGACTTTGCAACTTGTTGCACAAGTGTCCCATCTAATCGATGGGACTATTTTACCCATCGAACTGAAAGGTGAGAAGGATCGAAGCTTGCACGCGAGCTATGGCGGGAGAGCAAGAGCAAGAAAGAGAGAGACAAGAAATGGAAACTCCAACAGTCACAATGTGTGACCGGGCCTTCCTTTATTCAAACTCTCACTAAAAGAATAAAGAATAAAGTGACGTGACGGGCGCCCGCCACCTGCAGTGTGCAGTGGCGGGTACTGTCAGTGTAGTAATACACGGGGTGGCACGGCAGAGGCGCCTTTATCCCCAACAACCTCCCACTTAAAGGCGAATCTACCCTAGTGAGAGAGAAAAGAAAAAAGAAAAGACAATACAAATGTACATAGGTACAAGGGATGAGGAAAGGCGACATCTCATCCAACGCCCATCAACCTCCTGAGGAAGGCAAAGCGCTCAGTAGTGAGGCTCTTCGTGAGCAGATCTGCAGGATTCTCGTCAGTGGAGATCTTGACAAGGTTAACAGACCTGTCCTCCACGACACCACGTATGAAGTGATACCTCACCTCAATGTGTTTCGTCTTCGCATGGAAGACCGGATTCTTAGCCAACTGAATGGCACTCATAGAATCCTAATGCAGTGTAGGTGTAGCATCAATCCCAAGGTCAGCAACTAGACGGACTAATCATATGGCCTCCTTGCAAGCCTCAGTGGCTGCAACATACTCGGCCTCAGTGGTAGACAAAGCCGTACACTTCTGAACCCTGGACATCCAAGAGACAGCCCCTCCAGCATAGGTGAATACATAGCCAGAAGTGGACTTCCTACTATCTACATGTCCTGCATAATCAGAGTCAGTGTACCCCACGACCCCTGTATCCTGGCTGCCATAGCAAATACACATATCTGCTGTGGCCTTCAGGTACCTCATGATACCCTTCACGGCATCCCAATGTCTGCTGCCAGGTGTAGCCATATAGCGTGCCACAACACCAATTGCATGCGCAATATCTGGACGAGTGGCTATCATGGCATACATCAAATTTCCCACGGCTGAAGCATAAGGGATCTTGGCCATCTCGGCCCTCTGCTCATGTGTCTGCGGACAATCGGCCTGTGATACCTTCACATAAGAAGGTAATGGACAGCCAATAGGCTTTACGTCCTGCATGTGGAAGCGCTCAAGGACTTTATGAATGTACTCCCGCTGTGAGAGATACAAAAGCCCCTGATGCCTATCGTGCTTAATGCGCATCCCAAGTATATGTGAGGCTGTCCCAAATCCTTCATCTCAAAGCTTTTCTTCAGCTGAGATTTAAGAGCATCTAGCTCATCATGAGCTTTCCCTGCTATCAGCATATCATCAACATAGAGTACCAAGATAAGCAAACTGCCATCACGGGCTTTCTTCGTGTAAAGACACGGATCCATAGCACTTCTACTGTAGCCCTGTGACTGCATAAAGGCATCAAACTTATGATGCCATTCCCTAGGTGCCTGCTTCAAGCCATACAAGCTCTTCTTCAACTTGCACACTAGGTGCTCCCTGCTAGGTTCTGCAAAGCCCTTAGGCTGATCCATATAGATCTCATCATGCAAGTCCCCATGTAGAAAAGCCGTCTTGACATCCATCTGATATAGATCTAAGTCAAGCTGTGCAGCCAAAGCCAAGACTAAGCGCAGGGTGGTCATCTTAACCACAGGAGAGAAGACCTCATCAAAGTCCACACCATGTTCCTGCTTAAAACCCTTTGCTACCAATCTAGCCTTGTATGCCGGCTTGGGGTGTCCAGGGGTACTTTTCAGCTTGTACACCCACTTGCATGGCAAAGCCTTCTTGCCCTTAGGCAAGGCAACCAAATCCCAAGTCTCATTCTTATGCAGGGAGTCTATCTCACACTGCATAGCCCTCTCCTAGGAGTGACTGTCACCCCTACGCATAGCCTCATCATAAGTGAAAGGCTCTCCTGCATCTGTAACCAAAACATAATGCATAGAGGGCTGAAATCTGTCAGGTGGACGTCTGTCTCTAGCAGACTGTCTCACCGCAGGCTCTGTTGCCTGTCTAACTGCCTGTCCAACACCCTGGCCCTGTGGAGGAACTGTTGCAGGCTGTACTACTGGCTGTGCTGGAGCTCTAGGCTCCTCCTGAAAGATCACTTTGCGGATCTCAACCACCTTCTCAGGCTTCCTGTGCATCTTGTCTTCATGGAAGACGACATCATGGCTGCGTACTATTTTTCGCGCTTGCGGATCCCATAGGCGATAGCCCATCTCTCCTGGCTCACCATAGCCAAGGAATATGCATTTAATGCTCTTTGGATCCAATTTACTCCTCTTGTCCTTGGGCACATGGCAGAATGCCTCACATCCAAAGACACGGAGATGCGCATAAGAGGGTGGCTTACCAGCCCAAACTTCCTTTGCAACCTGGAAATCCAATCCATTGGAAGGCGATCAGTTTATGACATGCACTGCCGTACTAACTGCCTCAGCCCAAAAACTCTGTGGTAGGCCTACATGGCTAAGCATAGAGCAGACACGCTCCTGAATAGTCCTGTTCATGCGCTCAGCCAAACCATTCTGGGGTGGGGTGTAAGGGGCGGTCAACTGATGCTTAATACCCCTGTCATAACAAAACTGCATGCGAGACATATTCTCCCCCATTGTCAGTCCTAAGGCATTTCAGCCTATACCCAGTCTGGTTCTCAACAAGAGCAAGCCAACGTTGAAAGACTGCCAAGACATCGGACTTTTGCTTTATGGGATAAGCCCACACTTTCCTAGAAAAATCATCAATGAAGGTAACAAAGTACTTCGCACCACCCATAGACATGCAAGGCATAGGCCCACAAACATCAGAATGCACCAATGCCAAGGGCTCACTCATGCGTGGCCTACCCGATTTCTTATGTGTAGACCTATTCTGCTTACCATAAAGACAATGATCACACGAGTCAAAACGTGCATAGTCCAAAGGCGGAAGATACTGCAAACCAGATAACATTTTCATTCCCTTCAAAGACATATGCCCCAAATGGGCATGCCAAAGTGATACATGTGGGATAGAGCCCACTGCCAAAACATGGTCTACAGAAGACCCAGATACAACAAGAGGATAGAGGCTACTAGCCTTGGCGCCTCTAGCAAGCACAAGTCTGCCTTTGGTAATTTTCCAGGTAGAATCCCCAAAACAGACATGAAACCCTGCATTATCCAACTGTCCTGCAGACATAAGACTGCGCGTAAGCGCAGGTACATGACGTACATCCCTGAGCAAAAAGGGACTGCCAGTGGAAAACTGCAACTGAATATCTCCACAGCCCACAATATCAAGAGACCTGTCATCTCCAAGTCTGACTGATCTAGATACAGTACTTTAAGAGTGAAACCACTCACGGTAAGGCGTCACATGGAAGGACGCACCTGAATCGAATAACCAGCATTGTGCATACATACTAGATGTCTCAGTCAAGTGTGAAGCATCAGAAGAACTAGCTGCAAGTATAAACTCATCACCACCATCGGACTCCTCAGTCTGCGTGATATTAATTTCCTCAATCTTGACGCTGGACTTCGCAGGTACTATGATGCGATCAGAGGACTTCTCCTGCACTTTATCTTTCCCCTTATCCTTGCGCTTCTCATTGCGCAACTCATGACACTGTGGTCTAATATGGCCCTTTTTCCCACAATGATGACAACTGACATTTGCATTGCACCCACGCGACTTACTACGCGACTTGCCACGAGATTTAGACCGACCCTTTTGTGAGTCATGTCCTCGGCCATTACCATGGTCATACCTATCATTCCTGCCTCTAACTATCAAAGCATGACTACCACGAGAGGCATCCAAGTTTTTGTGATTCACCTCTTCCTGAAGAAGAGCACTCTCAATATCTGTCAATTTTAGAGTAGCACTAGAGGCACAAAGAGTAGTACAGAAAACATCCCATGACTCATTCAGAGTCCCAAGCAAGAAAAGAGGAGTTACTTCCTCTCCAAAGGTGATATCCTGCGAAGTCAGGTTCTTCAATATAGCATGGAAGTGGCTCAAGTGAGCAGACATAGTCGCATTATCCTTCATGCGCAGATCCATAAGCTGCTTCAACCAGTACATCTGACTTGCCGGACTTTTCTTATCATAAAGAGTCTTGATCTTATTCCATAGATCCCATGCACTCTGTGCTTCCTCAAATACATTATAATGTACCTGTTCAGTGAGAGACAATACAATCGTGGACTTGCATAGCTCATCAAGTTCAAGCCAGTCGTCATTGTCCATAGTTTCAGGCTGCTTCCCACTCAACCGAAGTGGCTTAATCTGAGATTTCTGCACCAAGACCTGCCAAATTTGACTCTTCCAATAAGAGTAGTTGGTACCATCCAACTTTATAATGTTAAAGATGGCACTATCATGCGAGGATGACGCCATTATGCAGGCTGGAAATGCCCAAACAGTCCAAAACTGCTTGCTGTTTTACTGCAGAAACTGCCCAAAATTTACCAAAACGGGGTCCAAAGGGCGAGCAGAGTGTGCCAAAAGTTGCTGCCCACTTAGTACTAGGTGTGGTACACCAAATCAGGATATTTCAGCATGAAAAGTACACCTCAGTCCACCAATAACTGCTTGCTGTAATAAATTGCAGGTATGCAGTCTAGAGAGCAAACTGTCCCAAAATAGGATCCAATGTCAAGCAAACAATGCTAGGTCCAAAGCCGGCATGAAACGGACATAAGCAAGGCCAATGACAGTGAAAATAACATGAGCTCAACACCGAAGCATGTCAAAATAGCATCTGCCAGTGAAAGGCACACCCCCAGATACTCTAGGCAAAGTGTTCCTGTAACTGCCAAAACCTGACACAAATAGGTGTCTGCTCAAAGAGAAAGATCCAAATATGAGACTCAGCTCATAAGCATCCTGTGAACCAAGAGTACATCAATGCATATCCATAAAGATCGGAGTATGATCCCAAAGTCTCAATGCGTAGGTAGCTGCTCAAGACATAAACTGCTCCAAATACATGTAAGTGCTCCAATAGCATGCAACTGTCAAAGGTCAAGCAAGCATGTAAAATGCTCCCACTGGCACAAAAGGCGTACAAAGTGAGCTCAGAAGCTCAAACAACCCAAGAGAAAGCACCAGTGATAAGTGACCCTGTCAATGCATCAAGCGCATCCAAGAGAGCATGACATACATGAAGCACCGGTCGTATTAACCATGAAGCAATACATAAGCCCAAATAAGCTCTCGGTCAACTCAATGACATCCAAATAGCAACCAAGATCAGTGATCAAGTAAGCCGGGAATGCTCAAATACATCCAAATACAAGCTCCAAATGTCGGTATGGCATACACGAACCAAATAGCATATGTCACGAACCAAAGCATGTAATGCAGAAGCCTAACTGTCAAGCAGAGACATGAGGCATAGGCGGTCCACGAGCATGCCAAGTCGGTCCAAATGCCAGTGAAGACGGAGCTAATGCGAAGCTCAAAAGCATCCCATAATCTCATACATATGCTCCAAGCCATCCCCAAATGTCAGAGACATCATGCCAAAGCTCAAAGCATACATCCGGTATCGGTAGGTAAGTGCCAAAGCCTGTAAAGTACCTTCAGCCCACTATTATTCCAGCATGTATTTACTGTTCTAAACAGTAGATTTCAGCCCCGAATTCAAGCCAAAATCATGGTCAAACCAAATGCATACATCCCCAATACATCCGGGTAGGAAGTAGACCGCATACGGGCATCAAATAAGGTAACCGGAGTAGAGTATAAGCATCAAATGCCAATGCCAAGTGTGGCTGCCCTATTTCCAGCACTGTATAACAGTAAATAACAGTCCCAAATCAGCCAATATTTCAGGCCAAAATCATGGCATAATCATGTGCATACATTCCCAAGGCACTAGGCATCATGTAGACCGCATACGGGCATCAAATAGCACAACCGGAATGGAGTATAAGCAACAAATGCTAATGCCAATGGTGCTGCCCTATTTTCAGCCTGTTATGACAGTTTATGACAGTCCCAAATCTGAATAAATCAGCCCCGAATGATCAAGACCAATGCCCAAAGCTTGAATGACATCAAACATGAAGTCTATAGCCCTCTTGATCAAGGTAGAGAGCAAGAAGCAATGGCCAAGTGTGGAGCTGAAGTAGATGAGTGCTCACAGCCTGGAAAAAAATGATGCAATCTACCCTATTGGTGCTGAACTTGCTGCTTCTCCACATGGGCTGAAAAGGGGGTAATGGGGGGCTCAAGAAGGGCCTATCAAAGGCCTATGACAAGCCTCTTTGAGCCTTGATAGGTGTAAGGCACAATATGAGGGGAATAAGCTTCAAGGGTTTGAAGCCATGGCTGCCCTTGCTATTTGCAACCTGTAGACTGAAATAAAACCCTGAAAGAATGATCAAATACCTCAGTATCAATGCCTTGAAGGTGCCTCAATAGGCTGGGAAGGTGCTCGGGAAGCCGGGGAGTGACGGGAGCTCGGGGAGATCGGATATGGCTGTCGGGATGGTGTTAACCCCAACACGAAGAAAGCAAAAGGAAGTGGAAAAGACGCAGGGCAAAGGCGGAAAAAAGGTAGCCCGACTGAAGAAAGAAAAGGAGAAAAGGCCAAAAGCGCAAGGGCAACCTTAAAATTCCAAGGCAAAGGCAAAAGGGGAAATGCACATTTTAAAATAAAAAGGCGCACCCTAAAATCTTGTAAAAGAGCGCCGGGCTCTCACCCGTGCAATTTGTAAAGGTAGACAGGCGGTGGAAAGGAATCTAGGAAGATAGAAGGACAATGGGAAAAAGGGCCTAGGCTATGGCCGGCCATGTAAAAAAGGAAAAAGGGGATGACCGCCCAAAAGGGAATTAGGGTTTTGTATATAAAGTTGAAAAGTGAATGAGAAGCTTATTCTTGTGTGTGGCCAAAAGTAGCTCTCCTCTTCTTCTTCTTCTTCTTGTTCTTGCTTGCTTGAGCTTGTGCTTGAGAGAGGGAGTGTGAGAGTGTGAGGGAGTGAGTGTGTGAGGGTGAGGGACCGAGGAGGAGAAGCTCTCCATCTTCTCCTCTCTTCTTCTCTTCTCTTCTCTTCTCTTGTCTTGCTCGCGGCAATGGAGCTTGGAGCGTGGAGCTTGAGGATGGAGCTTGCTTGAAGCTTGCACTTGGATCGTGGAGCTACCGGAGTGCGCGGGAGAGGAGGTAACTCAAACGGCATCAAGGTAAGCTCACTACACCCATAGGTATAGATGGCGCGTCGGTTATGTGAGAGGTAGCCATTAGTGCTTGGCTTGGAACGCTTGAAACAATAAGCGGTCCGTGGGTCTTGGCGGTTGAGTGAAAACTCTCACATTTTGGTTCCGTTGCCGAGACCAACGGATTCAAGCCTTGAGCGCTTGTGCGTTTCGAATTGAGCATCAAAGTAAGGGGTTTCCCCCGAACCGGTGCTTGAGGTAGATAGGTAGGAAGTGAGGGGGTTGAAGATGGTATTCGATCTCCTTGGCAAGTAGGCTTGTTGCTTTCTGAGATTTACGTGTGGAATGGAGTAGTATAGGTATTTATTTTGTGATTTGAATACATTTAGGGTAGGAAAAAACAAAGAAAAAGAAGGGAAAAAAAAACAGACAAACAGCAGGGTTTTCTGTTGCTGTATAACAGTCTAAAACAGGGACAGGAAACTAGCTGTGAGGTTCTGCAGTGCTGGGAAAGGACCTTAAGAGGCCTGCAAGGCCAGGACAGACCTCAGTTCCTTGGTTTGCCTTGTGTGTGTGTGACAGAGAGAGAGAGAGAACTTCTCGCTCACAGGACGAGGAAGCGCTGCCCCGATTTCTAGGCGCCGGTGATTCGTGCTACTCCAGGTGAGTCTGGTGTTTTCCAACAAGTGCCCTGATTAGATCTAGAAAGTCTGTGGTGATTGTGTGCACGAGACAGTGAGGAGGGGTCAAACGCGCGGGAATCACGCCCGCCGCCGACGCACTCGGACCAACTCACTGTGGTCCGATTCCCAGAATCAGACCACCCGAGTTCGGGAGTCGGACCACCCGATTCCCAGAATCGGACCAGCCCGATCGGACGTGCCACATGGCACTAGGACCAACCCATCCGATTTTGATACTCGGACACTCGGACGAGTCCATAATCGGACCACTCACAATCGGACCAGACCGTCCGATTCCCAGAATAGGACCAGCTCAGAATCGGACGTGCCAGAATCGGACCACCTTGTCCGATCCGATTCCTAGAATCGGACCACTTGAAAATCAGACCACTTTTTGATCCGACTCCTAGAATCAGACATGACCAAAATCGGACCACTGGGCCGATCGGACCAACCCAAAATCGGACGTCCGATTCTGATAATCGGACTCCTGAAAAATCGGACATCTAAGAATCGGACAAAAAACAGTCAAAATCGGACACGTGTCTAGAACACAAATTTTGATACATCTAAACCCCGAGATTGACCCCTACAGCTACATAGAGCTGAAGGCACATCACAGATCCATAACCGGGCTAAAATTTAGAGCACGTAGTTCAAAATTTGGCTATAAACGGTCCTCCAAATTGCATATGGCGTCTACCGTAACGGCCCTGCGGGCCGGGGGGGGACTGCCCCCCCCGGACCCCCGCAGAGGGGGCTCTGCCCCCTCCGCACCTCCCCCGAGTAGGTTGGAGAGAAAACGCGCGCCGTGACAGGTCTTCCAAATTGGACCCTAGTGAAGTAATGGCTCTACATGAGTATGGATTCTCACTTGCAAGAGAGCAGCCAAAATCCCACACCCGAATAGAGACAAACAGAGACCCTAGAACCTCAATGGGCCAAACTAGCCATCAAGGGCAAAAAGGCCACGCCATGAGAACACAAAGACATTGCGTTCAAACCGTGTCTAGTCAGAGCAAAATGCAACTTCAGCAAGCTACAAATGCGAAGATGACTAGACATGACACTCTTGACGAGAGATGTACCTTGAATAGCACTACACTGACGATCCAAGACAGCAGTGGAGAATCCACATCTGGTCGTGCAGTCAAGAACTCAAGGGCATCTGTCAGAAGGCTTAAATTTACAAGCCAGGACCCGGAAGATGAAGACATAGTACCACCTGCTTATCTTAGGGTCAAACTCACCGCAGAAAGAGAGCATAGTGTTGATGCTCTCATTGATGAAGGAGCAGATTTCAATATCTTGACTTACGAGGCATGGACTCTACTAGGTCAACCAGAGCTCAAACCGACTGATGCAACTCTTAACCCTTACGGGGAACACCCACAAGCACTTCTAGGGAAGTGCAAAATCCTTGTAACTATTGAAACAGAAAGCTTGCCAGTTCTGTTCTATGTCCCTCCAAATAGCGAGAATTGTGGAAAGGAAATCCTCCTAGGAAGGCCCTTCAAAAAGGCAACGAAGTGTGAAGCTGACTATATAGCACAGAGGATACACCTAACACTACCAGGCGTGAAAATAATCACAACGTTTAGCAAGGGTGACCTCACAAACCTCGAAGGAAGGGGAAGGAGCATTCTGACATACCAAGCAAGCCTAGTAATGAGAGCAAGGAGTTGTTAGAAGAGCTGATACAAGTGCAGGTTGAACGGAGAGAACCAGTGAGTGAGGCCATGCTTGAGACAAAAAGGTTAGGAGACAAGGCCAAGGATAGGGTTTGGACTCAAAAATATTATAGAAGACCACGAAAGAAGCCCAAGCCTTATAGACAGAGGCATCGATGGAGAGTTAGCACAACACCGCGATGGATATCCAAGGTGCTGCTTCGTGCTCAAGGGTATTATGCAGGCAATCATTGGATTTGGGTGCCCAAACACCGTGCTAGGCCACCTCTATCAGAAGTCCAAACTATGTCCAAAGCAAAGAGGCATAGGAGGAAAACCAAACGAAAGGCCAAGTTTCAAACCAAAAATATTGGAGTGATTGAGCCCATCACTACTGAAATCAAGAAACCAAACATGGCCTATCAAAAGGTAGATCCTCAGCCTAGGGTGCTTGACAAGCAGACATCAGATGCAGCCATAGAGCGTGCACAAAAATCATTAGTGCCCAATGAGCCTGTGATTTCCCAAGGGGAGAACAAACATCATAGGCACAACATTGCTCATGGCAAGGCTACTCGCTCAATAAAGCAAATGGCACAATCATCTAATAGCCTTGAGAAAATCATTCAGCTAGTGCCACATCCACCCAAGAGTCCTAGATCTCCTACGCCCTCTTCTCCCAAACAGACACAGAAAGCAATACAGCAGTTGTCAAGGGCGACTGCTCAATTCCAATCACTATCTCCATCTAAGCTTCCAACCGTCAAAAAGGTGGAACATGATGCCATCTGTAGCTCTCAACCCAAGGATATGCCTGAGCCACCTAATGCGACTAGATCTCAATCTACACAGATGAGTGCTCAAAGGCCAACAAAAGACACAACCACTTCTGATCGCCCTAGGGACCTGACATCACAATCCACCAAGGGTAGCCAGCCCACTAAACTAGCTGCTACTACTTCCAATCAAGGATCACAGCAGTCACAGCCCTTGGCCGTGACAATACCCTATGTGGAACGTGTCCTCAGTAGTTTACCTGTGGAGGAGGTATTGCAACCAAATCCCTCGACAACTACAACACTTTCAAAGTGCCTAAAGCCTAGGCTGGAGGAGTTAAACACAAGGGAGTTGGCTGAAGGGCTAGACTCTCCCAAAAGGGAGGCAGTTGTGCTCTCACAACCTAGCAAGGTTGTTTTGCAGGCCCCAACTAGGTCCCATGAGGACACACTAGAGAAGGGAAATGCTGAGGCCCGACCAAGCACATCAACGGTCGATATAGCCCAGGGGCCTGAGTCGTTGAGAGAGGCACCTTCATTGACCAAGAAAAAGAGGAGAAAGCAGAGAAAACAACAACAGATGCAGGTGGTTGTGGACCCCAAGAACATTGAGACGAAGGGCACTGGAGAGCAGATGAGTAAAGCATCGAGTCCATCCACCAATGAACCCACTGATGCCTCTCCTAATAGCGGTGAAACCTCAAACACACCTGTGTGTTCTAAGAAACCAAAGCAACCGTTGCCATCAACCGTTGCTTGCAACACTCTATCCACTGACAATAGAACTCACATTGATCAATCAAGAGTGGATACAACGCTGTCACAACAGGGTGACAAATCTATACTAGTCACATCCGAGAAGAACCATGACGAAATGACAACAAAACCTCAGGAAAAATGTGAGAACCCCAAGAGCACAAGGAATCCTAGCGTTGACCAATCTTGCTCATCTAGGCCTGAGCCCCCAGCCATGCTAAAGCCTAAGGAAACTCTTAGAACTTTGCATGAGATAGCAACCGAGCAAGCCCTCGTTGAACATAGAAATGTCACAGAATGCTTAACTGAGTTAGAGGCTAAGCTCAAAGTGGTCGCACGTGTCTACCTCCTTGTGGATGTGGGCACAATCCCCAAGGAGCAGCTTGGAGAGTACTTGACCTTTCCTCTATCATGGGAAGAAAAAGAACATCTTAACGGGCACTAGACAGGCTCCTGCATGAACAAATGCAACTCATCCCTGACGAGGAGGCTGACGAACTACGCTTAACCGTCACGTTCAATGAAGTGCTCTGTCGATCGAATCTCATAGACATAGAGCTACTAAAGCGACTGTCAGCAGGCCAGAGTCAATTTGAGCGGCGTTGGTGCGAAAGCCGCATCGTAATGGCCGAACTAGGGGCTTAGATCATGACGGTCTCAGAAGAGAGATTGGCCAAATGGCGATCCCAAAGGGACCCAACCTATGTGGCACCGACTTCCCTTCGAGTACTCACTGACATTCGGGGTACAGACTTGGCTGGGACTAGGCTACAGGGCCCTTTGATTGATAAGGTTCTCACTGAAGAGGAGTTACATATTGCCAGTAGACTCGGTCAAGGTTCCATGCTACTCGACGTGGCAAAATATCTATCAGTATTAAGTCAGCTGCCACGAATACTAGATGCGTGTGCCATGCTCCGGTACAACCCCGAGTTCTACACTTGGTTCTTATCCTCGTGATGTGACATGGATTCATAGATATGTATATAAATAAACACTGATTTTTGTGTCACCATGTATAAACAATATCAACACACACACAAGCAATGATAGTCAAGCACTGGGAGAAGAGTTGGGTTTGACAGGCTAAGCTCCTCAGGTCCTCCTCATATCACACTTTTAAAAGTCGGGTGACCAGCCCCACCTCCAAGTGAAGGGCATGCAACCCATATTGCCGCCATAGGAGGCCTTGACCAACAACTCTGATGGTGTAGAGAGGGTGTAGTCCCTTCCTATACACCTTCTTCCCTTTTTGGTCTATCCCTTCGAGCATGTGCCCTGTCCCACTCCATGACAACCAGTCCACGCGACTTAGCATAAACTAATGTCCGCTAATGACTGGAGGCAATGCGAACATCAGCATGGGGACCATTCCCCTACAACAAACACCGCATGCCTCACCCCTCCCTTTTTTGTCATATGCGCTTCATAAACCACCCTAAAATCCCTTCTGTGAAAACAATTGTATCTTGTATCAAGGCCTAAACCCTTGGATTGCGTCTTGCAGGTCTCCTTTTGCAGTGGAACGCATGGAAAATCATGGGGATCTAGCATGCAAAGACGCTCTTCGTAGAAGGCGGGAGCATGTGGCACGCACCCCTCCGCCAGAGCGCTATGTGCCCACCATCAAGAGGTATGCCAAGAAGCGAGGCCCCAAGAGACATTGCCCAGGGCGAAGGCCGCAGAATACTCGAGTCAAGAAAGTAGAGACTCGAAACCCGCAACAAGCCGCAGCACTAGTGGTACACACTCCAAGCTCCCGCTCGGGCCCCAGACACTCTAAGGTAGAAAAGGCAGCTCAGGAACGAGAAGAATTTAATGAATTATTTAAAGAAATTTTGGAAACGGTAGCGAGCCGGGATTACACCATTCATATCCCGGCCGACATGTTCCCTGCTCACCCCCACAGGAGTCCCACACCAACAGAGCCCCAATCACCCGGCCATCCAGACTCACCCCGCCTCGTACAAATCGAGTAGCCCATAATGCATAAGGGGATTATCAAATGATAACTGGCCAGGACTTTTTATTTTAAATGGTTGAGTGTTCCCGACTTGTTAAGTGTTGACATGCTCCTGACTTGTATGAACTTATCATATCTGCGTTTAATATATGCTATGCCTTTAGCAAAAGAAAAAAAGCTAACCAAGCGCAGGTGATAAATGTCTGGTCAACACCATAGAATTCAAACAAGTGATGTCTCCTTGCATTGCATTGGTTTATTATAGTTGTGGCATACACAATGCATATGCTCTCATGAAGCGACAAGTGGATGCAGGATAATACAGGGCCTTGTACGAAAATGTTCATATCCAATCACCGCAACACCCACAACCCCACAACAAGCCGCGGCAAAGCCACGCTGCCGAAAAGCACCCTTGCCAACTGCCCACATGGCATGGCCCACAAAACATTCCTAGACCATGCCCCCTTTTGGGACAAGCTCTATAGTTGACTCACGGCAGCCGTTACCTCAATTGTACCCACATCGCATGTGCCGCAAGGAGGGCTGCAATAGCTCAAGTGTATCTCCCCCTTTCGCCAACTGCTTCTCTAGCAACGAGGCTAGGGCACCATCATCATTGTACTAGTCATTTTCTGAGCCTTCGAAGCTCGACAATTTCCAACCCATTGAAAGGCTGATAGCCTCAACATATTGTAATGGTTGTACTCAGGCAAATAAAAAAAAAAAATGAAGAAGAAGAAGAAACGAAACAAAAGAAAAGAAAAGAAAAAGAAAAGGAAAGAAAAAGAAAAAAAAAGGAAAAATAAGAAGCACCCACGATCACAGCACAGCACCTAGGGGTCCTCAAATTAGGTACGTCTGGTGACCTTGGTCGACCGGCTTCGTCCCTAGTCCCCTAGCCCCTTACAATCACCCACAATTGTTCAGGGCACATCAAGGGCAGGACATACCTGGGGAGCTTGTCTCGCCTAGGGTTAGACCTGTCACCCTGACCCACTTGCACAATTTTCTTTTGCACTCTGCCTTAGTACCATTGCAATCAGTGTGATAAGCACCGCACGGTTGGCCATGAAACGTACATCGTACTCATCAAGCAAGTCCAATAGTTTCCGGCTATTGAAAGTGAGGTGTCCTTGTACTCCATTATGCTACATCGTGCAGTCACAATGCAAACAATGTCTTATATACCTTCACACGTACGCCTCATCCACGCATTGTTATGAGAAACTAGCCCACGGTCTTCTAACTATGTAATATCTAAGTATGCACGAGCACTCACATAATATTTGCACCAAAGTATATCCACAGTTTGGGTCCTCAAGTGCAGGACAATACTCTCAGCTTGCTTAGAGTTTGACCTGTCTCCCAAACTAATCAAATATGTCTTGTGCACAATAAGAAGACTAGCACTACCCCTTAGGGAGAGACCACACGAGAGGTTTTCAAATTGCAGGTGTTGAAGACTCCACAGAACGTGTCATTCGATCTTCATCAACACCCAACTCTGAATGCTTATTCCTTACCATCCGACAAGCCCACAAAGAATCGACAGGTGCAGAATCTCCAACAAACCAACACTTGTGCTAACCATCAATGCAATCCCCAACACATCATAGCCCTACCACCAACTCCAACAACCTTCCACCAGCCACCTGAGCCACCAACAGGCCCCCAGGACCTTCTAACACCACCACCAACACTCCTCCATGGAAACCACAGGCGTCCTTGTCACCAACGTCTTCGGTGCATGCTACAGCCTGCTACCTACGACGGTGAGTGCCATGGGACTGGCACTCGTCTAGGAGGGGGGTAATGTTAACCCCAACATGAAGAAAGCAAAAGGAAGTGGAAAAGACGCAGGGCAAAGGCGGAAAAAAGGTAGCCCGACTGAAGAAAGAAAAGGAGAAAAGGCCAAAAGCGCAAGGGCAACCTTAAAAGTCCAAGGCAAAGGCAAAAGGGGAAATGCACATTTTAAAATAAAAAGGCGCACCCTGAAATCTTGTAAAAGAGCGCTGGGCTCTCACCCGTGCAATTTGTAAAGGTAGACGGGCGGTGGAAAGGAATCTAGGAAGATAGAAGGACAATGGGAAAAAGGGCCTAGGCTATGGCCGGTAGGCTATGGCCGGCCATGTAAAAAGGGAAAAAGGGGATGACCGCCCAAAAGGGATTTAGGGTTTTGTATATAAAGTTGAAAAGTGAATGAGAAGCTTATTCTTGTGTGTGGCCAAAAGTAGCTCTCCTCTTCTTCTTCTTCTTCTTCTTGTTCTTGCTTACTTGAGCTTGTGCTTGAGAGAGGGAGTGTGAGAGTGTGAGGGAGTGAGTGTGTGAGGGTGAGGGACCGAGGAGGAGAAGCTCTCCATCTTCTCCTCTCTTCTTCTCTTCTCTTCTCTTCTCTTGTCTTGCTCGCGGCAATGGAGCTTGGAGCGTGGAGCTTGAGGATGGAGCTTACTTGAAGCTTGCACTTGGATCGTGGAGCTACCGGAGTGCACGAGAGAGGAGGTAACTCAAACGGCATCAAGGTAAGCTCACTACACCCATAGGTATGGATGGCACGTCGATTATGTGAGAGGTAGCCATTAGTGCTCGGCTTGGAACGCTTGAAACAATAAGCGGTCCGTGGGTCTTGGCGGTTGAGTGAAAACTCCCACAGCTGGAGATCCAACGAATGAAGCGAGTCGATGCGAAGGTCGGGAAGCACCGAGTCAAGCTCGAGCAAGAGAATGCCAAGCTCTGATACCAGTTGAAAGGTGAGAAGGATCGAAGCTTGCACGCGAGCTATGGCAGGAGAGCAAGAGCAAGAAAGAGAGAGACAAGAAATGGGAACTCCAACAGTCACAATGTGTGAACGGGCCTTCCTTTATTCAAACTCTCACTAAAAGAATAAAGAATAAAGTGACGTGACGGGCGCCCGCCACCTGCAGTGTGCAGTGGCGGGTACTATCAGTGTAGTAATACACGGGGCGGCACGGCGGAGGCGCCTTTACCCCCAACACGAACGGCATCTTCTAATCACGGAATCATGATTAGATAGGAAACAGGGTTTAGGGTGTCTTCATATCCAATCCATTCCCGATTGCACTAGGCCGACATCGTCGGTCCTAGGGTTCCAACTCAATCAGATTTTCATGATTTTAATGAGTGATCCTTAGGGTAGAAACCCTAGATCATTTCTTGCAAGTACATCCTATTGTCCCTACATTCCGTGAATGTGGGCACGACTTAGGGATATGAGAGTTTCGACTTGGCAATAAGTGCATCTAGGTTAAGTCCTTAATGTGCTAAACCCTAGTTAGCACTTGGAGTTTATTGTATCGATTTAACCATCCTAAGCGAATCCTTTGCGGTTTAGGTGTTTAGGGTAAACCAATTTACTTGTCTATTCATGAAGATATTGTCTTGATCAAAGAGGGAAAAAACTAGTTGCATTACGATACCATTCTCGTAAGCACACGATTCATTGCCTATGTATGATTAGATTTACAACCCCTAACTTTACTACAATGTATGATTAGATTTATTTCCTATGTATGATTAGATTTACACGATTCATTGCCTATGTATGATTAGATTTACTACAATAATTTTGAATTTGTAATGATGGTCCTTAGTTGATCTAGATTCGTCGTTACTTTGCAATGCGTAAAAACAACTTGCTAAGAATGCATAGACATCTTATGTTCTTTTTTCGTTCGTTTCATTGAAAAATACAAATGACCGATTCTTCAATCGTGAGTTATTTCCTTCAAAATAGCCAATGTATTTCAATCGCAAAAAAGCATCTTACTTCTGTGAATTAACCATGCATAATTGCAATATTTCGATGTAAATAAAAAATAGGAAGAAAACCTAGACTTGTGGGTTTGGTGAAATGTCCACATGAATGTTAGGAGATGATCCTCCTATGGTTGCGCCTTGTGCCTTCTTAGAGGTCATTGTGAATTCATCCTTCTTGCCTTGGCCGTAGTCTTATGATCATGGCATGTCTCCCTTGTACACGCAATTCCCCTTGAGGCACGGCTTCCTTGACCGAAGTACTATCTTGCGGAATTGGGCTTTGGAAGGCCTTAGGGTTCGGGGCTTGGGCCTTCTTTCTTTAAAAATCACGGGAGTTTAAGGAAATCCTCTCCAATGGCCTTATGGGGAAGATCGAGTGGGAAGGGCTTTGTAGCTCCCTCTCCTTCAAAACCGGGATGGCTTATTTGAGGATCTAATGCAGAAGCCCTATAGGCTTCCTCCTCAAAGCTCGGAGGGAAGAAAAGTTATCTTTAGGAGGGTTCAATGGGAAAGCCCTTAAACCCGACAAGGAGATTGGGCTTGTGACGGATGTAATGGAAAAGGGCTCTAAATCCTGGGTTACACTGGACTTAATATGGTCTCCACGGGTAGGACTTTACAACCGGGGAAAAAGATTTTTACTTGTGGTGGATCCACGGGAAGGGGTAAAAATGGCTTTAAAGGACTTGTGTGGGGAATCCACGGGAAGGTGTAAAAATGTCTTTAAAGGACTTGTGTGGGGAATCCACGGAAAGGGGGGCTTTAAGAATCCCCCTTAGAAGCTTCCAAGAAGCTTCTTGGAAGCTTCTAGGAATGTGTGATGGCCACGTGGAAGAAGAAGGGAATCAGAGAATTGATGGTGGGCAGGAGGCGGAATGGTGGCCGCAGTTGAGTTTGGCAGCTGGGCGGCGGTGTTTCATCAGCTGGTGGCTCCTCCAATACAGTGACAGCTGGCGCAGTGGGGCTTCTTTATTTCTTCCTCCACGCTGCGCAACACGGCACTCTATGCCTCAATACTCTTCCCTTCACTCACTCCACAACCTGCCGCAACCTTCTTCTCTCACGCCTACCTTCTCCCCCCCTTACCCAAAGGGGTTTATATAGTCTAGGGGGAGAGAGGACCTCCCCCCCTACGTGGCCCCCCTGCATGGATTCTTTTCTTCCACCTCCCCCATTGCCTAAAATAGCCCATTCCCTTCCCCCAACCACGCATCAGTTGGGGAAAGGTAAATAATAAATTTTTTTACAATAAATCTATTATTATCCTTTTGACCTCCTCCCAAGAGGATGTTCACCTACGGTTATGCGGGTTTTTAAACCTTGGTCCCGTTTGGCCAGTGGAGAGTCATGATACATCGTGTACCGTAGGTAACTTCAATGCAAGAATTGTCATTTGCATGAGTCTCACACGGACTAGTAATATTTTTCAACAGAAATATTACATAATTATGCATATCTCCTCTTCTTCTAGGAACATTGAGATAGAAAGGAGCCTATTGAATACCTCTTGCATAAGTTATTTGTATGCAAGTGCCATTTTTGAATGAAAATTTCAAGCCTTTGCTACAAAACTAGGGTAAATATATGATTTTTCATCACTCCATGTTGCTATAGAGTTGCAACCATATAAGACTGTAGGGCTTGACTGGGCATGAGCATTTCCATGATTTGCTACATGTTGGAACTTTTGTACAATAGCCTGCAGGGTAGTAGGATCACCTTCGATTGTGTGCCATTGTTGCAAATCCCTGTCTTAAAAGGTAGAGATTTTATAAATATATTATTCATATTACATCACTTTTTGAATGCAATCCTTTCATAATTTGTGTGTGACTACCTCCGTATGTCTATGTTGAAATGCAACTACTGATTCATCTTTTACTAACATCTGTCTTGTAGATGACAAGGAATGCTATCCAGAGTAACAAGCATCAAAAGGGCATTTTTGATCCCACCCAACAATACCAAGTATCCTCTTCACAAATCCAATGCAAGGGATCTCACTCGTAACAAACTCAATTGTAACCCTACTCATCAACAATATCAAAACCAATCCCAATTGATCCACTACAAAAGCATGGAGAAAGAAAGAGGTCATGAAATGGACTATTGAAGACATGGATGGGACAATTGTTAATCATAAAGTGGAAGACCTCTTAGAAAGTGTGCTAATAAGTATGGAATGAGCCCTTGGGGGCTATTCTTAATTAACAACCCTTTGTAATCTGGCACTTTCATATACCTATTAGCTTCAAATCTCACATGAACACAATCTATTTCAGGAAACCAAAACTCTTCTTGAGATCATGTACACATGCAAGCGATCAAACTAACTTCTAATTGAGTGAATGCTTCACAAGATTCCCTTGAGTGGGCTAAATAACTTGGTTATGTTTTGCAAGAGCACTTGGAGAAAGCCTTTGGGCAACGGGGAATCTCCTCTCCCTTGATTGCATGACGTTTAAAATTTAAAGAAACATAATGCTAATAATGATGATGAAGGCATAAATTTCTATGTTATTATCATGCAGCCTACTTACCACAGTCCTCTTTGACCCTCAATATCCCCTCCCAAGTTGTGTGATATCATGGTGCACCTCCATAGATCTCTATGAAGGATGCTTTACTTGAAGAGGAGGATGCTTTCCTTGAAGAGGAGGATGATCTATGTCATTAGCTCAAGATCACATACAAGAAAAAGGAGTTGCAACTCAAGCTAATCGAGCAAACTACGAAGACAATGGTGAAGACCCACAAAGGAATAGATGTGTTGCACAACTTGAAGAGAAGGTTGAAGTGCTAGAAGAACACTTGAACTAGGTCAACTACAAACTACTCATGGAGAGAGAGAGCTAGGCTATGGAAAGTGAAGATGGCCCAAGACCTCAACACGGAGCTACATAGAGAAATCATGCTGAGATGGGATTGGGAGACTACCTTTAGATTTGAAAAATCCAAAGAGTGGGCCAAACTATACTTAAAAGCCTATGAGGACCAAAAGAGTCCAAAAGTTGAAGAATGAAGTGAAGCAAGCCAAAGAAGAGAAAAAGAGCCAAGAAAAAAAGAAATGTGTGATAGAATAAGAGTTTTGGTTAGATGAAGAAGAAGAAAAAGGAGAGGGTAAGCTTTGCCTTAATCTTGGAACACATTGTCCCCAAGAAGAAGAACAAGAATACAAGCAAGTAGGAGCTGCCAACTGCTACTACCCCAACCACTACACTAAAGACTACTACCAAGAAGGTTATCTCAAAGATCAATACTTCTACAATGAATACTATCTTGAAGAATATGGATACTACTATCCTAAAGATTTCCCCATCAAGTACCACGCATAATGAGATTACCTCTACATCGACTGTTCCTGCCTAGCTCGAAGGAGATCAAGAAGAAGAAGAAAAGATAGAGTATTATGTGAAGGGAGAAGGATGGAGAATGGATGTGAGTTCTAATATAAATTGTGATGGAGTTAGGATACAAGAAAGAAGATGAAGATGGGTGAACATGCCAAAAGGACGAGCCCTTGTATCCACAAATTTCATCCCAATTGAAAGAAGAACCAATCTTAGAAGAAATAGAGTTTAAGAAGGGAGAGGATGAGCATGATCTTCATCTTGGAATACCTCTGCCCTTTGAGATTGAGAGTGTAAAGCACAACCCCGCACTCCCATGGAATGTCACGGGGTTTGCGATCTAGGTCTTTCCGAGTCTGCCACGAAGCGGAAGCATTTCGGCCATTCCCACTTAGGATCGACCTAAATCAGGGTTTCCCTAATGGTCAAGTTCCTCGGAGGTAACTAGCGTCGAGCCCCAAACGAACTACTTTACGCAGAAACATCAAGGTCGAAGCGGGGTGCTGCACTTGGTTCAAGGAGAATGGGAAATGAGAGGGATGCAAAGCTCAACCTCTTTGCCCGTAAGGCATAGTCCCATTTTGTTCCCCTAAAACAACACAAATCGGGACTCTAGCACTCTAGATTCTAGGTCATTGTTACCTTGTTGTCAATTCCGTTGAGAAAAGTTCCCGGCCAATCGGGACCACCCTTTCGTAGAACGGACCCATGGTCACATGCACTGCACTTTTCTCGGTTGCTTTAGTTGTCTAATTACCTACCACATTTAGTTTGATAAGCAAAAATAGCTTCCTTAATTAGCCAATTATTCATTGGTTCCTTCACGTAACTTAGGCATTGACATAGAAAAACAATGTCAAGTAAGTTCCTTTTCAACAATTGATCTTATTTATCAGTCTTTGGAATACATCATATAATCCAGCCCGAAGGCTATTCCATAATCCACCCGAAGGCAATTCCATAATCCGCCCGAAGGCAATTCCAGCAATCCTCAGGGATCGCTATTCCAAGTTTCCACCTGTAGACTAGTACGCGGGCCTCCAGATCCAATCTCGAGTCAGGTCGGCCTCTTGTGCAGGACCCGGAGGCAAGGGATTTATAGCCAGAGCCCCCCTTGGCACCCAAGCGTCCTCCTGCTCCAAGTAGCACCCACGGAGAGACCTCTCGCAGTGGGTTCGGTCCACGTACCCGGCGCGGCTAATAACCCCCTTGGATAGCGTCAAGGAGACAGTCGGGGGTAACTGATACTGCCTCTCTCTCCAGGATTTCAACCTGAAGCATTAGTTATTTTCCAGCATTAGTTCCTTGAGCAAAGAAGAACAAACAGTGCTCCTAAGTATACAATCACAATCATTCCAGTGGTTCTTGGTACGGCCAACTGCTAAGCTGTGAATCCTTCTCTCTGAATGCATCCAGCATTCGATCCGGGATAAATTTTGACTTGGCAAGACCCCAAGGGTTTCGTAAACTAAATTACTTGTTTACCCTTTATCCTTGGGTTAGTTTTTATACCATGTTAACCCAAATTGTCAATACCTTAGGTTTCCTTAAATTAAAGACAATTAATCCTAGGCAACCTCCTTGCCCTAACTTGATTGGTCAATTGCTTGCTAGGCAATTCATAATTACCCTAACTTGGCAAATCAGCCTCAAAGAAGGATGATGTAGTAGGATGTCTACTCATCCTCTAGAAAATTAGACTTGTACTTAGAACTCGCCAACCTTGTTCTAAGGAGTGGCAATACTATTTTGTGATTTAGTCATAAAATCATGCGACGTTGCAACTTATTGCACGAGATAAGTGTCGCACCTAACTTGTGGAATTATCTCTCTCATCACATGGTATTCCTTTGAAAAAAAATACATTTGGTCAAGATGTAGGGTTTGGGAGTCCTCTTGGCCCAATCCAACCCTAACCCTACTAGGCCAATGACGCTTTGGCCCTAGGGTTCCTAAATCCATATGGAAGTCTAGTATTTGGCCATTTGATCCTTGGGGTGAGGACCCTAGATTGTTTTTACATGAGCATTTAGCTAACCATAACATTTCGTGAATGTGGGTAGGATCTTTAGGATCGAAAGTCTTGACTCGGCATCCCAAGTGCAATACTAGGTAGAATTTTTAACGTAACTTAACCCTACCTAGCACTTTGAGGTGATCGTCATATGCAACCTAATCGTACCTTTATGATTTTCATGTGAGCAACTCAACTATACGTGAATTGTTTAATTGATTTAACTAATCTACGATTAAAGATGATCATCCCTTTTAAAGATGCAAATACTTCCTTCTAAATTGCAAGTACTTTTTCCTAAAAGATGCAAGGGACCGCAAGATGTATGTGATGTATCATTTCATGCAAATTTGCGATTTCAAGACTATAGACTTTTTCCTTCTATGATGCTATAAGATCTACAATGATTGTTACTTTTCCTGGCCTAAACTATAATGATTGAGAATCCAGAGTTAACTCATATAAATCCTACGTTGATGCAACGAAATAAAACCTTTAATATTTTTTATGGAGATGCATTCAAATTTTAACAGAGATCTCCATGCATGGGCGAATGCCATGAGACCATTATTGATTTAATCTTTCCTTTTGTTACGTAACCTGACCTAAAATGCAACCATCTTCGCATGCAATTTGCAAAGTTCGTAATTCCTTTCCATGCATTGCGACGATTTGGACATCATTCAATGGGCGTCTAAGATTATCTTCTATATGAACCACGACCATGAATTTACTTCATAAGTGCATCATGCGACATAAGCTCTATCCTTTGCGAGATGCAACAAGGACGCGATCTTATCACGCTATGATCTTCTAAGTTATGCATTATACGTTCAAGAAGATTGCAACTACCCTTGTCCACGGGAGTGCGAGCAATTTCAAATATTCGACATGCACTAAACTTTGTAAATCGAATGAATAAATGCATTTACAACTTCCCTATGAAAATTAAACATGCTTAAATGCATTCTTTTCATACAGGTTTATTAATGGAACCTGGGCATTAGGACTCTAGGCGTTGTCCACACGTGAACTCAGGTTGGAAGCTCTCGCGTGTGTGCCTCGTGACTTCTACTTAAGAGCCATTTATGCAGTGAATTTCATCCTAGCAACTCTCCCTTAGATTATTCACGTGTTCCGAAGTCTCTTAGTCCGAGATCTCCCTCTTTCGCGTAGGACACGGCCCTTCCAGACTTGGTTTTAAAACCTCGGGGGAGGCACGGGTGAATAGGGGCTATGGAAAGCTTTTATAGAAGCTTCCAAGCCTCTGGAGTACCAGAGATGACGTGGAGAGAGAAAATGATTATAAGGGAGATGATGAGGGGGGTGATGACGATGAAGAAAACGACGATGATGATAGTGGTGAGAACGGAGGTGGAAAAGTGGCGGCAGCAACGAATGGTAGCGGCAGCTATGGCGGCTCCTCATGGTGGCAGGGCGGGCAGCATGACAACCTTCCTCTCTCTTCTCCCTCCCCAAGCTTGAGAGGGGGGAGGTCATATAGGTAGAGAGGGGGATAGCCACACACATGGCTAGTGGCATGTTCCCCTCCCCATGCTCCTTTCATCTCCACATAACTCATGCTCTTCCCACACTCCCTCTCCCCGCCATGCATCGGCTGATGGGGAGGGGGTTATTATAAAAAACTTTGCACAATTTTATCCATTATCCCCTTTTTTCCCCCTTGAGGAGGTGTTTTCATGTGGGTTATGGGTTTTGAGCCTTGGCCTCTTATGCACAATGCAGCCTGGAGTGTAACGTGTCCACCTGTTTGCTCGTAGGACACGTCTTAGCAGCCCATCGAGAAGAGAGTCCAAAAAGCACCACCCGGCACTCCCACGAAATGTCACAGGGTTTGCGATCTAGGTCTTCCCGAGTCTGCCATGAAGTGAAAGCATTCCGGCCGTTCCCACTTAGGACCGACCTGAATTAGGGTTTCTCCAGTGGTCAAATTCCTAGAACAGCAGGTAGCATCAAACCCCAGGGGAACTACTTTACACAGAAACGTCAAGGTCGAAGCAGATTCATGCTGCACTTGGTTCAAGGAGAATGGGAAATGAGAGGGATGTAAAGCTTGACCTCTCTGTCCATAAAGCATAGTCCCATTCCGTTCCCCTAAAACAACACAAATCGGGACTCTAGTATCCTAGATTCTAGGTCCACGTTCCTTGCTGTCAACTTCTTTGAGAAAAGTTCCCGGCCAACCGGGACCACCCATCCATAGGACAAACCCATGGCCACATCCACCGCGCTTTCCTCGAGGTTGCTTTAGTTTTCTAATTACCAACCACATTTAGTTGGACACGCATAAAACAGCTTCCTTAATTAGCCAATTAGTCACTAGTTCCTTCACATAATCTTAGCACTGACATAGAAAAACAGTGTCAAACAAGTTCCTTTTCAACAAGTTATCTTACTAATAAGTCTTTGGAATACATCATATAATCCAACCCATAGGCTAATCCATAATCTAGCCGAAGGATATCCATAATTCACTCGAAGGCAATCCAGCAATGCACAGGGATTACTAATCTAAGTTTTTGCTAGTAGACTAGTATGCGGGCCTTGAGATCCAATCTCGAGTCACGTCAGCCTCTTGTGCAGGACCCGAAATGAAAGGGATTTATGGCTAGAGCCCCCTCTGGCACCCAAGCATCCTCCTGCTCCAAGTAGTACCCAACAGAGAGACCTCTCGTGGCGGGTTCGGTCCACATTCCCAGCGTGGCTAACAACCCCCTTGGTTAGGCTCAGGCAGACAGTCGGGGGTAACTGATGTTGCCTCTCCCTCCAGGCCTTCAACCTGAAGCATTAATTATTTTTCCATCTTTAGTTCTTTGAGAAAAGCAATACAAGCAGTGCTCCTAAACTGTACAAACACAATCAATCCAGTGGTTGTTTTATTTGGCCAACTACTAAGGTGTGAATCCTTCTCTCCGAATGCATCCAACATTCAATCCGGGATCAATTGCGACTTGGCAAGATCCCCAAGGGTTTATTTGTTTACCATTTTATCCTTCGGTTAGGGTTTATACACTGTCAACCCAATTAACAAACACCTTAGGTTCCTTGAATTAAGATGGTAAATCCTGGGCAAGCTCGTCGCCCAACTTGATTGGTCAATTTCTTGCTAGGAAATACATAACTTCCTTATCTTGGCAAATCAGCCCAAGGAAGGGTGATGTAGCAGGATGTCTACTCATCCTCTTGCAAGTAAGACTTGCGCTTGAACCTGCCAATCTTATTCCACGGAGTGGAAAATATATCTTGTGATTAAAACACAAAGCCATGCGACGTTGCAACTTGTGCACAAGTGTCGCACTTAACTTGTGGGATTATTTCTCCCATCAAACAATGTTTCTTGGACAATAAAAATGTTTGGCCAAGATGCAAGGTTTGGGAGTCCTCTTGACCCAACACAACCCTAACCCTACCAGGTCAACAATGTTCGGACCTAGGGTTTCTAACTCAATCGGAATTTTAGAATTAGGTCGATCGATCCTTAGGGTAAGACCCTAGATCGTTATTGTATGGGCGTCCAATTTACCCAAACATTCCATGAATGCAGGTAGGACCTTTGGGTTCGAAAGTCTCGACTTGGCTTCCCAAGTGCGATACTAGGCAGAATTTTTAACATACTAAACCCTACCTAGCACTTAGAAGTGTTCATCATACCAACTAGTTGTGCTTTCACGAATCCCTTGAGGGATAAACCACTACAAGTGATCTACCTAAAACGATCTAATTGTCTTGCGACAAGAGTGATCTTTTCTTAAAAGAAACGAAGAATACTTTTCCTAAGAGATACAAAATTTGTTCTAAAGGTGTAAATAGTTGCAAGACATCACATTACGTGCAAATATGCGATTCGTTACTTCTATGCAACTATAAGGTTTCCAATGACCATTTCTTTTCCTTGCTAGAATCATGATGATTGATAATTTGGGAAGTAACTTGCATAAAACCTACATAGATTTACATCAAGAGCTTATGCCTACAACCTTTCGTTTAATGCAATTGAATTTGAGGCTTTAATATGACATGCAATCTTTCTAGAGACAACTTTGATAAATGAAGTTCATGCATGACGAATGTCATAAGACCAATGTTCACTTAATCCGATCTACGGCACTTAGTCCATCTTAAATTGCAGGCATCTTCACATGCAACAAGAAAGTTCATGGTTTCATTTCCAAGCAATGCAACTGCTTGGACAATATCAACAACGATTATGCCATACGAATCTACAAGTAGAAAATTACTACCTAAATGTCTTATGCGCTTTTCTTTTCCACGGCCAATCAAAAGATGCATTTAAACAATTTCATCTTTTAAACCTAAGCAATATGCGCTTTAGGATTTGCAACTTGGAAATGTAAGCAACCCAATTGCATGACATGCACTAACCCTTGTAAATCGTTCAAGGAGATAATTTCCCAAATTTATTTTAACTAGACTACGTGAATTCGAAACATGCATAAATGCATTCTTCCCATGAAAATTTAATGTGCCTAATGCATTGCTTTAATGTTGAATCATTCTTTTAAGAACCTGGCCTTAGGACTCGTAGGGATGTCCACGCATATGCTTGGGGAAGAAACTCCTGCGTTTGTGTCTCTTGCCATTTTCTTGCGAGCCATTGAATTCTGTTTCAGCAACGCCTCTTTGACTCTTTCGCGTATCGAATTCCTTTCTACCCTGGATTTTCTATTCCATGCGGGACACGGCCCTTACAGAATGTGATTTTTTCCTAAACCCGCAGTGGTGAGGATGAACAAGGCTTCTAGAAGCTTGTCTTTAGAAGCTTCTAAGGAAGCTTCTGCTCTTAACAGATCGATGTGGGGGGGGGGGGGGGGTTAATGTTTGGAAGAGGGGATTGATGATGAAGATGCTAAGTATGAAGGCAATGATGATGGCGATGAAGTGGCAGCAGCAGCGCGACTGTAGGAGGACTGCGTGGGCGGAATGGCGATGGACTGGGCAGCATGGCACGACAACAGCAACAATCTTCCTCCTTTCTCTCTCCTTGTCCCTCCTCTCCAAGCTCGAGGGGGGAGGTTTTATAGTGTGTAAGGAGGGGGAGATCCACACACGTGGAGGGCTTTCATGCCTTCCCTCCCTCATGCATCCCCACACCACACTCCTCCCTCTCTCCACTTAGCTCCACTCCCTCTCCCCTACCATGCATCGATTGAGGGGAGGGGGTAAATAATAAAAAAACTTTGCACTAATTTAATCATTTATCCATTTGCCTTTACGTAAGGGGTGTTTCTCGTACGACTTGAGCGTTTTAACCTCGGTCTTATTTGCACAATGCGGATGGGGTTTATTATCGCCCGTGCGGGTAAGTGTTTAACTGCCAACATTTTTCGATGTGGGAGATCACTTTGGGATGCCTTATTATGCGGGATGTGTGGATTTTAAGGTTGACTTAATATTTCGAGCAGAAATATTACATTCTCTCCCCCTTAGAGGAATCAAGATGTCCTCATCTCGAGAAGGACCCTAGAAATCGGACACAAGGAATTGGACCACTCAGAATCAGACACTTGTCAAAATCGGATGTCCAATTCCAGAAATTGGACGTGACCAAAATCGGACCACTGGGTTGATCGGACCAACCCAAAATCGGACGTCCGATTCTGATAATTGGACTCTTGAAAATTGGACGTCTGAGAATCGGACAAAAAACTATCAAAATTGATTAGGTATCTAGAACACAAATTTTGATGCACCTAAACTCTAAAATTGACCCCAAATGCTACGTAGAGCTAAAGGCACATCATAGATCCATCAACACTGGGCTGAAACTTAGAGCAGGTAGTCCCGAATTTGGCTATAAATTGTCCTCCAAATTGCACATGGTGTTTACCGTAACGGCTCTACGTGCCAAGGGGAACTGCCCCCCCCAAACCCCCGCACCTCCCCTAAGTAGGTTGGAGAGAAAATGCTCGCCATGACAGGTCCTCCAAATTAGACCCTAGTGTAGTAATGGCTCTACACGAGCATGGATTCTCACTTGCAGAAGAGCAATCAAAATCCCATACCCAAACAGAGATAAACAGAGACCCTAGAACCTCAATGGGCCAATCTAGCCAACAAGGGCAAAGAGGCCACACTACAAAAACACATATGTGTTGCATTCAGACTACATCTAGTCAAAGCGGAAAGCAACAACATCAAGCTACAATAGCGATGATGACTAGACATGACACTCTTGACGAGAGATGTACCTTGAGCAACACTGCACAGATGACCCAAGACATTGGTGCAGAATCCACATCTGGTCATGCAATTGGGGACTCAAGGGCATCTGTCAGAAGGCTTAAATTTACAAGCCAAGACCCCGAAGATGAAGATATAGTACCACCTACTTATCTTAGGATCAAACTCACCGCAAAAAGAGAGCATACTGTCGATGTTCTGATTGATGAAGGAGCAGAATTTAATATCTTGACCTATGAATCATGGACCCTACTAGGCCAAACAGAGCTCACACCGACTAGTGCAACTCTTAACCCTTATGGGGGACATCCACAAGCACTCATAGGGAAGTGCAAAATCCTTGCGACAATTGAAACGGAAAGCTTGCCTATCCTATTTCATGTTCCTCCAAATAGTGCTAGCTACGGGAAAGAAACCCTCCTAGGAAGACCCTTCAAAAGGGCGACCAAGTGTGAGGCTGACTATGTAGCTCAGAGGATACACCTGACGCTACCGGGTGTGAGGATAGTCACAACATTTAGCAAGGGTGACCTCATCAGACCTCGAGGGAAAGGCAAGGAAGGTGCTGACATAACAGTCAAGCCTACTAACGAGAGCAAGGACTTGTTGGAAAAATTGATACAAGCATAGGTCAAACAATGAGAACCAGTGAGTGAGGCCATGCCTAAAACAAGAAGGTCAAGAGACAATGCCAAGGACAGGCTTTGGACTTACAAATATCATAGAAGACCCCAAAAGAAGGCCAAGCCTTATAGACGAAGGCATCCATGGAGGGTTAGCACAACGTCGTGATGGATATCCAAAGCGTTGCTACGTGCTCAAGGGTATTACGCAGGTAACCAATGGATTTGGATACCAAAACCCCCTGCTAAACCACCTTTATCAGTTGAAGGCCAGATTGCATCAAAAGCAATGAGGCACAGGAGGAAACCTAAGAGAAACTCTAGGTCTCGAGGTAATAAACAAAACATGAGCATTCAAAAGAAAGAGCCAAGGCCTAGCATGCTTAATAAGCATAGCTCATATGTAACCATTGAGCGTGCACAAAGACCATTAGTGCTCAAGGAGCTTTTGACTTCCCAAGAGAATAATGAGCACCAGAGGCACAACACTGCTCGTAAGAAGGCTGATTGTTCAACAAAGCAAATAGCACAATTGTCTAATGGCCTCGAGCAAATAATTCAGCTAGTGCCAAGTCCACCTAAGAGTCCTAGATCTCCTACACCCTCTTTTTCCAAACAAACACGGGAAGCACTACAACAGTCGTCAAAGGCGACTGCTCAATCCCAATCTCTATCTCCATCTAAGCTTCCAAATGTCAAAGAGGTGGGACATGACACCATCCATAGCTCTCGGCCCAAGGATATGCCTGAGCAACCTAATGTTACTAGATCAACTCATGCTCGATCTACATAGATGAATGCTCAAAGGGCAACAAAAGACACGACCACTTCCGATCGCCCTAGGGACTTGACACAGCAATCCACCAAGGGTAGCCAGCCCACGGGACTAGCTGCTACTGCTTCCAATCAGGGATCATAGCAGTCACAGCCCTTGGCCGTGACAATGCCCCTTGTGGAATGTGTCCTTAGTAGTTTACCTGTGGAGGAGGTGTCATAGCCAACTTTCTTGACAACTCTAGCAAAGTGCCTAAAGCCTAGGTTGGAGGAGTTAAACACAAGGGAATTGGCTGAAGAGCTAGACTCTCCGAAAAGGGAGGCAGTTTTGCCGTCACAACCTGGCGAGGCTATTCAACAGCCCATGGCTATGTCCCATAAGGACATGCTAGAGAAAAAGAATGCTGAGGCCCCAAGCACATCAACAGTTGACCTAGTCCAGGGTCCTGAGTCGTTGAGAGATACACCTACACTGACCAGGAAAAAGAGGAGAAAAAAATGAAAACAATAGTAGTTTCAAGTGGTTGTGGACCCCAAGAACATTGAGACGAAGAGCGTTGGAGAGCTGAGGAATAAAGCATCAAGTCCATCCACTACTGCACCAGTTGATGCCTCTCCTAATAGCGATGAAACCTCAGACACATCCGTGTGCTCTGAAAAATCAAAGCACTTGTTACCATCAATGGTTGCTTGCAACACTCTATCCACCAACAATAGAACTCGCATTGACCAATTAAGAGTGGATACAATGCTATCACAAGAGGGTGACAAATTTATACCAGTCACATCCAAGGAGAATCATGAGGCAATGACAAAGCCTCAAGAGAAACATGAAAACCCCAAGAGCATAAGAAATCCTAGCATTGGCCAAACTTGCTCATCTAGGCCTAAGCCCCCAGCTACGCTAAAGCCCAAGCAAACTCCTAGAACCTTGCATGAGATGGCAACCGAGCAAGCCCTCCTTGAACATAGAAGTGTCATAGAGTGCTTAATTGAGTTGGATGCTAAGCTAAAAGTGTTCGCACGTGTCTATGTCCTGGCAGACATAGGTGCATTCCCTAAAGAGTAGCTCGAAGAATACTTGCCATTTCCCTTATCCTAGGAAGAGCAAGAACATCTTGATGAGCACTATAATAGGCTCCTGTATGAACGCATGCGACTCATCTCTGACGAGGAAGCCGATGAACTACGCTTAACCGTCACATTCAATGATATGCTCTACCAACCAAATCTCTTAGAGATAGAGCAACTAAAGTCAGAGGGTCAAGTCAATTTGAACAATGTTGGTGTGAAAACGGTGTTGAAATGGCCGAATTAGGAGCCCAGATCATGACAGTCTCAGAGGAGCGATTGGCCAAATGGCAGTCTCAACGAGACCCAACCTATGTGGCATCAACTTCTCTTCGAATGCTGACTACCATTAGAGGTACAGACTTAGCTGAAACTAGCCAAGAGAACTCTCAATCTAATAAGGTTCTCACTAAGGAGGAGTTACATGTTGCGAGTAGACTTGGACAAGGTTCCATGCTACTCGATGTTGCAAAATATCTATCGGTATTGAGTAAGCTGCCACGAGTACTAGATGCGTGTGCCACGCTCCGGTACAATCTAGAGTTCTACAATTGGCTTTTATCCTCATGAAGTGACATGGATTCATGGATATGTATATAAATAAACAATGTCTTTTGTGACCCTGTATAGACACTATCAACACACACAACCAATAATAGTCAAGCGCAGGGAGAAGAGTTGGGGTTAATAGGCTAAGCTCCTCTGGTCCTCCTCTCACCACACATTTAGAAGTTGTGTGACCATTTCCACCTTCGGGCAGAGGGCATGCAACCCTCATTACCACCATAGGAAGCCCTGACCAACATCTTTGATGGTGTAGACAGGGTACCATCCCTTTCTATACACATTTTTCCCTTTCCAGTCTATCCTTCCGAGGATGAGCCCTACCCCACTCCATGACCACCAGCCCACGTAACTTAGCATGAGCCAAGATCTGCTAATGGCTAGAGGCTAAATGAACATCATCATGGGGGGCATCCCTCTACAACAAACACTGCATGCCTCACCCCTCCCCTTCTCGTCATATGCACTTGATAACCCACACTATAATCCCTTCCATGCGAATGGTTTTATCCTGTATCAAGGCCTAATCCTTGGTTCGCATTTTGCAGGTCCCCCTATGAGGAAGACATGGAGCACCTAGGGCAGCTGGCTTGCAAAGACCCTCTCCGTTGTTGAAGGGAACATGCAGCAGAAGCTCCTCCACCGGTGCGCTACGTGCCTACCCTCAAAAGGTATGCAAAGAAACGAGGTCCCAAGAGACACCATCCCGGATGTAGGCCGATGAATCCCCAGGCAAGGGGAGTAGAAGCTCAAAGAAGCACACAAGGTGTGGCAACACCGGTTGTGCAAACCCCCAACACATGCTCGGGCACCAGGTGCTCAAAGGCAAAAAGGGCAGATCGAGACAAGGAAGAATTTGATGCATTGTTCAAAAGCATTTTGGAAATGGTTGCAGCCAGAGACTACACCATTCAGGTCCCGTTCGACATCTTCCGTACCCAACCTCACAGGAGCCCCTCACCAGCAGAGCCTCAGTCGCTTGACCACCCGAACTCACCCTGCCTCGTGCAAATCGAGTAGCCCCTATGATATACAAGCAATTTAACAAGCCATCCTCCCATAACTTTTTGTCTTTTGATGGTTAAAGGGGTAGGCTCCCCACTTGTACACACTTACCTTACCTATCGCTAATATATGTCATGTCTTTAACAAGCACTGGAATAGGCATCGCAATCAGCATCATAGGATTTTGAAAAATTTATATCTTGACATGATTGCATTTTTTTGTTGTACTTGATGCATGCGACTTGCATATACTCTCATGAAGTGACAAGTGGATGCAGGATGATACAGGTCTTCATGCAAACCTGTTCAATGCCCAAGTCACCGCAAGACCACCAACCTCACAAAGAACCCCGGAAAAGCCACGCTGCCGAACGCAAAAAATCATTGTGAGTGCCCACATCGCACAAACCAAAGCATAGTCATAAGTTGTGCTCTCTTACTCGGTCAAAATCTACAGTGGGCTCACGACGGTTGTTACCTCAATTGTACCAACATCGCGTGTTGCAAAGAGGTTTGCAGTATCTCAAGTACATCTCCCTATCTCAACAACTGCTTCTCTAACAACGAGGCTAGGGCACCATCATCACTGTAATATCCATTTCTTGAGCCTTCAAAGCTTGACATTTCCCAACCCATTGAGAGGGCTGATAGCCTCAACATATTGCAATGGTTGTACTCAGGCAAGTCACAAAAAAAAAGAGAGAAAAAAAAAGAAAGAAAGAAAGAAAAAAGGCATAAGAAAAAGAAACAAAAAAGAAAACAAAAAAAGAAAAAGAAAAAAAAGGAAAAGAAAAGAACGAAACGATAAGAAGCACCCACGATCACAGCACATCACCTATGGGTCCTCAAATTAGGTGCGTCCAGTGACCTTGGTCGGCTGGCTCCGTCCCTAATTTCTTAGTACCCCTAGCATACCATTGCAATCAATTGTGGTCAGCACTGCAAGAATGGCCATGAAAAGTACACTGTCCTTATCACACAAGTCCAATAGCAACCAGCTGTCGATAGTGCAGTGTCCATGTGTTCAATTATGTTACGTTGTGCAGTCACAATGCAAAGGATGCCGCATACACCTTCACGTGTACTTCTTTTCACCATGGACAACTTTGCTTAATCCACACATCGTTATGAGAACCCAGCCCGCGGTCTTCTAACTACGTAATATCTAAGTATGCACGAGCACTCATATAATATATGTACCAAAATATATACACAATTTGGATCCTCAAGTGCAGGACAATACTCTCAGCTTGCTTAGAGTTCAACCTGTCTCCCAAACTAATTAAACTATGTCTTGTGCACGATAGAGAAAACTAGCACTACCCCTAGGGAGAGACCACCTATGAGAGGTTTTCAATTGCAAGTATTGAAGACTCCAACGAAGGTGTCGTTCGCTCTTCATTAACACTCAACTCTGAATTCCTATCCTTTATCATCCTACAAGCCTGCCAAGAATCGTCATGTGCAGAATCCCCAACAAACTGCCACTTGTACTCCATTAGTGCAATCCCCATAGAGAATAGCCCTACCACCAACCACCTAAACCACCAACGTGCCCCCAACGACCTTCCTCCCCACCACTACCAACACTCCGCCATGGCAACCATAGACATCCTTGCCACCCATGTCATCGATGCATGCTAAAGCAGCCTACTACCTACGACGGTGAGTGCCATGGGACTGGCACTCGTCTAGGAGGGGGGGTAATGTTAACCCTCAAACGAAAAAAGGTGGAAAATCCAGAAAAGCTAAAGCAGAAGACAAAGACAAAGGCCAAGGCAAAGAGAAACATAAGACAAAGACGCACAAGGAGAAAAGTCCTAAATAAGGGAGAAAGGCACACAAGGAAAAGCGCAAGTCAATACTTTAGTAAAAGAGCGCAAGCGCATCATGGTTTAATTCAAGGAGCGCCGGGCTCTCACCCGTGGAATTTGTAAATGTAGACGGGCAGTGGAAAGGAAGCTAGGGAGATAGAAGGACAATGGGAAAAGGGGCCTAGGCTACGGCCGACCATATAAAAAAGGGAAAAGGGAATGACCCGCCCAAAAGGGATTTAGGGTTTTGTATATAAAGTTGAAAAGTGAATGAGAATTTCATTCTTGTGTGTGGCCAAAAGTGGCTCTCCTCTTCTTATTCTTATTCTTGTTCTTGCTTGCTTGAGCTTGTTCTTGAGAGAGCGAGTGTGAGAGTGTGAGGGAATGAGCGTGTGAGGGTGAGGGACTGGGGAGGAGAAGCTCTCCATCTTCTCCTCTCTTCTTCTCTTCTCTTCTCTTCTCTTGCCTTGCTCGCGGTGATGGAGCTTGGAGCGTGGAGCTTGAGGATGGAGCATGCTTGAAGCTTGCACTTGAATCGTGGAGCTACCGAAGTGCGTGGGAGAGGAGGTAACTCAATCGGGATAGAGGTAAGCTCACTACACCCATAAGGTAGGCATTATGCATCGGCTATGTGAGAGGTAGCCATTAGTGCTCGGCTTGGAATGCTTGAAACAATAAGCGGTCCGTGGGCCTTGGCGGTTGAGCAAAAGCTCCCACAATGGGTGAATGCCATGAGACCATTATTGATATAATCTTTCATTTTGTTACTTAACCAGACCTAAAATGCAACCATCTTCGCATGCAATTTGCAAAGTTTGTAATTCCTTTCCATGCATTGCGACGATTTGGACATCATTCAATGGGCGTCTAAGATTATCTTCTATATGAACCACGACCATGAATTTACTTTATAAGTGCATCATGCGACATAAGCTCTATCCTTTGCGAGATGCAATAAGGATGCAATCTTAGCATGATATCATATTCTAAGTTGTGCATTATACGTTCAAGAAGATTGCAATTACCCTTGTCCACGGGAGTGCGAACAATTTCAAATATTCGACATGCACTAAACTTTGTAAATCGAATGAATAAATGCATTTATAACTTCCCTACGAAAATTAAACATGCTTAAATGCATTCTTTTCATACGGGTTTATTAATGAAACCTGGGCATTAGGACTCAGGGCGTTGTCCACACGTGAACTCGGGTTGGAAGCTCCCGTGTGTGCACCTCGTGACTTCTGCTTAGGAGCCATTTATGTAGTGAATTTCGTCACAGCAACTCCCCCTTGGATTACTTGCATGTTCTGAAGTTTCTCAGTCCAAGATCTCCCTCTTCCACACAGGACACGGCCCTTGTAGACTTGGTTTTAAAACCCCGGGGGAGGCACGGGTGAATAAGGGCTATGGGAAGCCTTTATAGAAGCTTCCAAAGAAGCTTCCAAGCCTCTGGAGTACCAGAGATGACATGGAGAGAGAAAATGATTATAAGGGAGATGATGAGGGGGGTGATGATGATGACGAAGAAGAAGACGATGATGATGGTGGTGAGGACGGAGGTGGTAGCGTGGCGGCAACAACAGACAGCAGTGGCAGCTCCTCACGGCGGCAGGGCGGGCAACATGACAACCTTCCTCTCTCTTCTTCTTCCCCAAGCTTGAGAGGAGGGAGGTCATACAGGTAGAGGGGGGGAGATAGCCACACACGTGGCTAGTGGCATGTTCCCCTCCCCATGCTCCTTTCTTCTCCACATAACTCATGCTCTTCCCACACTCCCTCTCCCCGCCATGCATCGGCTGAGGGGGAGGGGGTTATTATAAAAAAATTTGCACAATTTTATCAATTATCCCCTTTTTTTCCCCCTTGAGGAGGTGTTCCTGTGTGGGTTACTGTAATATTTCTATTGAAAAATATTACTAGTCGTGTGAGTCTCATGCAAATGACAATTCCGGCATTAAAGTTACCGACGGTGCAATCTTTAAACTGGACACAAGGTATCATAACTCTCCACTAGCAAAAACAAGACCGAGGTTTAAAAACCGGCATAACCGCAGGTGAACATCCTCTTGGGAGAAGGATAAGAGGATAATGAGGGGATTAAAAAATTCAAATTTTTATTTATTACTCCTTCTCCCAACCGAATGCCATGCTAGAAGGGAGGGAGTGTGGCGCGGATGTGTCAACACTATTGCTGGAGGTTGTGGGGGGAATAGGGCCATGCAACAGGCCGAGTGTGGAGGGAGGTTCCCTCTCCCTTCAACTATAAAAACCCCCTTTGGCAGGGGGTAAGAAAAAGGGAAGCGTGAGAGAAGGAAAACGGCGCCAGACTATGGAGGAAGGTATTGAAGCTGCCATTGTGCCGCGTAGGCTGGCATTGTCAAGAAGAGGAGAATTCAATGGATATTTTAAAGTTCCTTCTTCCACTGAAGAGTTGGAAGTTCTCATTATCAAAGCCACTTTTCACAAGAAGTTCATCCCACAATGGCGGAAACATATCACCATCATGATGCATGCTCTATGTGGTGGACTGTTTCCTCTTCCTATTGAAGCAGCAAAAGCTTGCATCTTGGTGGCAAACTATTTGGGAACAAACTGAAGAGCAAAAACAGAGAGAATGACCATCCATGGATGATTTGGCATTCATTGAGAAGTTTCTAGACATCATCAAGTGGGAGATTGTGAAGAAGCTTCAGGAGTCTTGGTCTGTAGAGGTTCACAAAAACAAGATTGAGAAGAGTTGGAATTTGTTTGTGGATGCTCAACAGCAAAATACATGGGATGCTTGGTGCACTGACAATCTTCTGTTTGTTCAATTAGCAACCCACTAGAAGTTGGTGGACAGAGTGTTTTTCACAACATACACTGTTGAAACCCTCAGAAGCTGGCATTATTATAATGACGCAACAACAATCCTAAGAAGAATGAGTTTTGATACTTTCAGAACAGAATATCTTCCCCTTTGTAGTGGTTTGAAAGCTGATTTCAGAGATGTTGAGAAGAAGGAAGTAGAAGAGATGTTGGCCAGAGAATCCATCAGAGACTGAAACCCTCTCTGATAGTATCCTGTTGAGTCCAGACCAACTGGTTGAAGCCAACCCTCTGATGAATGACACAATAAAGAGGCAAGCATTGGAACGAGTCCAGAGGTACGTGAGAAGAGAGAAGGCAAAAATCAAAGCTGAGAATGAGCTCGCAGCAGAAGCCTCCTTTGACGCCCTAAAAGCACTCTTTACAGAGGTCCCCATGGGTACTCAAGGTCCCCTTCCTAGTCAGATTCGTCTTGGAAATATTGATGACAGGCCAGCAAATGTAGTCCCATTTTGCCAGTTTTTAAGGGAGAGTACAATGAAGACCCTGATCTTCATGTAGCAGAGTTCATGGTAGCATGTGTGGCTAACAATGCCAGAACCCTTGAGCATTGGTTAGCAATATTCCCTGCCACTTTCAAGGGCATGGCATTTTAGTGGTATGAGAAACAAGCAGCAGGAACTTTTGGCACAGGGACGTTGGCCTTCCTCACTAAATTCAGGCGTGAAGGTTTTGAAGAGCGGATGCGAGAGGATTTCATGAACCTAAGTCAGTCCTCTAGAGAAAGATTAGAAGCTTATGTCTCGCAAATGGAATCCATCTTGAAGAGATGGACTAACCATCATTTGGATGAAGGAATCCAAAAAGGAGTGTTTCTTAGGGGCCTACAACCAGAAGTTCGTAAGTTCGTGGAATTGAGAAGACCAATCAATCTGCAAGCTGCAGTGGTAGGTGCAAGACTGTATGGCGAACTTAAAGCAAGGTTGTCAATGACTCCAGGAAGGGGAGTCTTACCTCCTCCCATGCCAGGAATGGTATACCCACCAAATGTAGTCCTAGGGACAGTTCCCTACCCCTATCCCCAGATGCAAACAGTGCCGCAGTATAATGCACCTAATCCAGTGTGGTCACCGCAGACAACAGTGCCTCAAATGATGGTTCAACCAGAACAACAGTGGCCTCAAACAGTTCCTCCAATGGTGACTCAACAATAGTGGAACCCTACCAACTAGAATCAACAACCCCAAGCCACAACAGGAGCTCTGAATCAGAGCCAGAGCAGAGGACCCTCTGGATCGATCCAACCAGTCTATGCAGTAATTACAGACGCTTCCCAAAATCTTGATATAAGTACTTCAGGAGGTGAAAATCTGAAGGACTACTTATCCAACTCAATTGCAAGTATTAAGAATGAGCTTCTAGATGTGATTACAGAGCACCTACAGATGCTGAAGGTGAATACCACCAATGTATCCACTCCTGCGGGACTTGGAAGAGATGTGATGCGCTCTAATACATGGTGTGGAAAGTGTCATCAAGCGGGACATTTAGCCACAGAATGTACCCGAAAACCAACCATTCCTGGAGCCTTCTGTTCCTATTGTTTGCGGAAGAACCATACAGAGGATATTTGCTCTCTGAAAGAAATGCATGAACAAGACAGAAGGATGAAAATGCAAGATTCAATTTGCTGGGATCCAAAATGACAACACAGGATATTGGACCAAAGCCTAGGGAGTTTGGTCCTAATTTTAGTCCAAGGAGGTTTCCCTCTCAAAGTTACAGAGGACGATAGTCTGGCGGTGGTCAGAGATCAGAGGTGGAATGTTATAGGTGTGGAGAAAAGGGACATATCTCCCCGAATTGTCCAAACCCTAGGCAATCTATGGATTACAAGCCCTTATGCAGTTGATGTAAAGGTGAAGGCCACACTGCAAAGGACTGTCCCAATCCAGCCCCTGTAAAGGCCAATGCCACTGATAGCTAGCAGAAGGTACAAGAGCCTACTTCCAATCTAGTAGAGTTGGAAGTTGCCGCTGTTACGCATACCAAGAAGAAGGTACCAGCGGTTCAAAATGAAGATAATTCTCCTACCAATACTGTGAAGTTTAACCTACCTACAGAGGGACAGAGCAGTACAGAACAGAACAGTGCAGTACAGAGCACTATAGTATAGTGCCACAGAGAGTTACAGAGACGGTCTCAGAGATAGGACCAGAGGCTCAGGAAATAGAAGATACAGAAGCACCTCCAAAAATAGAAGAAGTGCCAATGTTGCAGTTGTTAGAAGAAAAAGGAAAGATGAAAATGGGTGTAGCCCCATTTCCCAGCCAGTTGGAAAAGCCTGGGGATCCTATAAAAGATTATGACTTGGTCAAAGACCTAGATACTTTTAAACCAAACTTAACATTCCGACAGTTGCTGATGCTGTCTCCCAGCTACTGAAAGAAATTCAAAAGCATTTTGACAAGAAGGAATGGACTAAGGATCGCTCCTTCAACAGTGACCAAGACCAATAAGGCCCCGGAGCCTGTAAAAGAAGTCGATGTGGCTAATGCCTTCCTAGATCCTGAAACCCTGGAGATTAGTGTATGGATAGAAGGATGCTTTATTTTACATGCATTGATTGATGGAGGCGCATCAGTAAACATAATGATGGATGTCACAATGAAGGACTTAGGGTGGCAAGGAATTCAACCTACACAGTGGCTTATCAGATTGGCAGACCAAAGCAGAGTCAAACCATTGGGCATCCTCCCATACGTAAAAACAACCCTAGCAGAAAGAGATTATTGGCTAACATATCTGGTGGTCAAACCAAATTCTTATGGAACCTCATACCCTCTGCTGTTGGGAAGACCTTGGCTTTTTGAAGCAAGAGCCAGGACGGATTGGTTCAAAGGAACCCTAACCCTAGGCAGAGGACCCAATAAAGCGGTGTTAAAGCTGTATGGATCACAAAAAGGAAATGGATCCACATCCATTGAAGCCATAACTGACTCCTCTAATGAGGTAATAGATGGTACATCAGGAGATGAAGAGGCTGTTAAGCAGATCTTTCCTAAGAAAATAGAGGCACAGTCCTTAACAGTCGGCACTATAAGCCAACTGCCAAGGGAAGCAAAATCCTTGTCCATGGGAGAATATCTCCTACCTCAACTAGAATTAACTTCGAAAATAACCTTTGATAGTGAAATAGAAGCATGGATGTACTGTTCTCCCTGTTACATCACAGTCGCAGAGACAGATCAGAGACAGTACACTTATAGAGCAGAGACAATACAGAGGCAGAGCAGATACAGAGCGGCTACAGAACAAAGATAGAGCAAATACAGAGAGTTACAGAGACAGTAATAGATACAGAGCCAGAGCCAGAAGTAGAGTCTGAAGCTGTGATAGAAGCAGAAGCAGATGTAGAGGCAAAAGATCTATTCTTCTCCTACATAGCCTCTACAGAAGCAGAGACAGAGCCTCCAGAGGAAGAGAATGAAAATGATGAGGAAGAAAATGAAGTGGGTTATGAAAGTGTAGATGAAGAATTTCCTATGATAGAGGATGATCTTGTTGATGTCCCTACATAGACCTCAGAGGCCGAATATCTCAGGGTGGTTAATGGAATGACCATGGCCATGGTTCCATTTGGGTTGTTCAATGGACCACAAAGTATGCAGAATTTGTATAAGAAATGGATTAAAAGCATAAAAATTAAGTTCACCAGTGGCTCCTGTCACCCTGACTGTTCAGTCCAAAGAAAAGATGATGATGATGATGCCCCTTGCCAACAGAAGCCAAAGCCCTTCGAGCCACGGCCTCTAGAAGGTCCGTGCTATGCGACATTCCTAGACGCATCTTCTGAAGATGAATCCCTAAGTCCTGAAGAAATTACCACTCACACACAAGCAAACAAAGCTCTGATACCCTTCTAGCAACCTAAACAAACGAATGAGTTATCTGTACAGAACGAGGACAGTGGTTCTAGTGGAACATCAGACGAGGATACTACTCTCTTGAAAGAGTTAGACCTCTATCCAGAAGCAATCCGTGGGACGTTTATCTGTGAAGTGGCAGGTGAAAGACAGGTAACATTCTTAGATGCTGAGGGTACTGAACGTCACCTGAAAGTGGGTCTCAATCTTCCAGAAGAAGAACTAGTGGTCCTGCGAGACCTACTAAAGGAGAACTTAGACGTGTTTGCTTGGTCATATAAAGACCTAAAGGGGATTGATCCCACAGTATGCCAACATCACATTGACCTAGAGCCCAATGCCAAACCTGTAAGGCAAAGACAAAGGCAGATGAATCCTAATTATTCTGCTCTGGTGAAGGCTGAATTATTGAAACTTCTCGAAACAGAGTTCATCTATCCCATGGCTAATAGTGAATGGGTTTCGCCCATTGTGGTAATACCCAAGAAGAATGAGAAACTCCAAATATGTGTCGACTTTCGAAAGCTCAATTCGAAGACAAAGAAGGATCATTTCCCTATCCCTTTTACAGACCAACTGTTGGACACAGTGGTAGGCCATGAGCTGTATTCCCTCTTGGATGGATTCAGCGGATATAACCAAGTCCAAATCGCAGAAGATGACCAATCTAAAACAACCTTCACCACAGAATGGGGGACCTATGCCTACAGAGTGATGCCATTCGGGCTCTGTAATGCTCCTGCCACCTTCCAACGAGTAATGATGGTTGCCTTCCAGAATCATTTGCATGATTTCATTGAGGTGTATCTTGATGACTTTTGTGTCTATAGTTTGATCCGTGAGCACTGGGGACACCTAGAGCAATGTTTTGACAGATGCCGAGAGTATGGGATTTCTCTCAATCTTGGCAAATGTGTCTTTGGCATCTCCTCAAGAGTTCTGTTGGGCCATATTGTCTCTGCACAAGGAATTGCAATAGACCCGGCGAAGATCGAGAAGTTTGCCACCTTAACAGCACCAACAAACCTCAAGCAATTAAGAGGATTTCTTGGCCATGTGGGCTACTACAGAAGATTTATTGCACATTTTGCAACTAAGGCAGCCCCTATGCATAAGCTCCTAAGGAAAGAAGTTGATTTCCTTTGGACTGATGATTGTGAAGAGGCCTTTAATACCCTAAAATAGTGCCTGATCCAAGCACCTATTTTACAGCCTCCTAATTGGATGAAGGAGTTCCATGTGCACACAAATGCATCAGTTGAAGGGCTAGGTGCTGTCCTATGTCAAAAGGGCCCTTCTAAATTAGTTCAACTGATATATTATGCAAGACAAAAGGTCACTGATAGGGAACAGAACTATAAAGTGACAGATCTTGAGTGCTTGGCAATGGTGTTTGCACTGGAGAAGTTTCGACACTATCTACTATCAACACATTTCAAGTTCTATGTGGATCATGAACCCCTGCCCTTCTTGATGAACAAAGCAGATGTTAAAGGATGACTGATGAGATGGTTGCTCCTATTCCAGGACTTTGACTTTGAAGTAGTCACTAAGCCTAGCCATTCCCATGTCTTAGCCGATCATCTATCACGAATCCCTCAAACAGAAGAAGAGGAATAGGATGATCCAGACCTTCCTGATGCTTCCTTGTTTCTAGTTGAAATAGTTACTCCCTGGTATGCAGGAATAGCCAACCTCTTGGCAACTCAACAGTATTCTCCTGGCATCTCAAGTCGTGAGAGGAAGAAGCTTCTCTTAGAATCAGCCCCCTACACTTTGCTAGGTGGTGCACTGTACAAAAGAGGCAAAGATGAAGTGCTGCGAAGATGTGTCGCAGGGGATGAAATTGGCACAGTATTGAAAGCATGCCATGACAAACCATGTGGTGGACACTTCGCAGGAGAAGCGACAGCTAGGAAGGCTCTATTAGCAGGATACTGGTGGCCGACCCTCCACAAGGATGCCTATGACTACTGTAAAAGATGTGATGCTTGTCAATGAATGGGAAAACCCACCAAAACAAGTGCCATGCCACTGCAACCCATTCTTCCCCTAAAGCCGTTTGAGAAATGGGGGATTGATTTTGTGGGTCCCATTGATCCACCTACCAGAAGGAAGCAGAACATATATATCCTAGTATGTATGGATTATGTCATAAAGTGGTGTGAAGCTAAAGCCCTAAAGCGGGACGATGGTAAGTGTAGCCCTGTTCATGTATGAGAATATTATCACCCGTTTTGGTAGTCCCCTCGAACCAGTAAGTGACAGAGATACTTACTTCCTTAACAAAATCATGGAGGAGTTGACAGAACTGTATAAGATCTGCCATCGCAAGTCCACTCCCTATTACCCTAGAGCAAATGGTCAAGTTGAAGTCACAAATCGTATCCTTTGCTCTATTCTGACAAGAACAATTGTTGCACATCGTTGGGACTGGGATGATTGACTTACAGAGGCCCTCTGGGCGTACAAAACCTCTCATAAGGCAGCTACAGGACAAACCCCTTTTCAGCTAGTCTATGGTACAAAAGCCGTCTTCCCTGTTGAGCTAGAATTTCCCTCTTTGCGAGTGGCAATTAAAGAACGCTTGGGAGATAGTGAGTCATTGCAATGCCATCTCCTGGACTTGGAATGTTTGGATGAGATACATCGGATGGCCCTACAGTGCATGGAAACCACTCAAGCGCGATTTAAGGCCTATCATGACAGTTTCATCAAGCACAAGAAGTTCAAAGAAGGTGATCTTATTCTAGCCTATGATTCAAGATTTGGCAAGTTTCCTAGCAAGCTTCAACAACGGTGGATGGGCCCTTACAAGGTACTTGTTCTCAATCCTAATGGCTCTGTTCAGGTGTAGACCATTGATGCCTCTAATGATCCTTTCCTCATCAATGGCTATCGCCTGAAAAAGTACTTCCCTCCCTGGGGATCTTGACAATAATAGTCGACCTACCCTTTCCCTTTTGGGTGTTGCATTGTTCTTCTTGTCGTGCTTCTGATAGCCATTATGATTCTCCTCATGAGGCAGTCTCGTTTTGCTACCCCCTCGCAGAAACATCTCAACTTGACATTGTTCTCTTCTCGGCTGATCCAACAATGGTGGCAAGGTTGGTCCTAACATATGGTATTTCTATTGTTCTCTTTCTTAATGAAAAAAAAAAAACAAAAAAAAAGGAAAAAGAAAAGAAAAATGAAGAAGAAAAAAAACACAAAAACAACAAAACTGTTATGGGAGAAAAGGAAGAAATTCCCTGTCATAACAGGCCTCGTTCCAAGAAAAGGTGGAAACACCCTTATGCGAGGAGCTGACTGTGGAAAAGGTGGTAACACCCCACAGTTCAGGATAGCTGACTCACTAGCAGAACATTTTTAGCAAGTAATTTGAAGCCACCTCCCTTGGTGTGCTGTCTTTGCAATATCAGTTCGTCTGCCCTTCTTAACAGACAACTCTTCTTACCAATCATTGAAGTACGAGATTTGTAGGCTGCCTCCCTGGGTACGCCTCGGCCTCAAGATCTTGATGACACCAACAGCCGACATGATCTTCATCATCAACTCCTTGAGTGATGTGAGCTTTCATCCTAACAGGATGGGGACGTGAGTATGGGCTGCCCTCTGTATCTATCAGAGAGTGAGACAGAGGGTGGGGGGAGTGACCAGTCTTTCCCTTCAAATCAAATGAGAGGTGAGATGTGTGAACGGAGTGTTGCACGCACGGGATGGGCCTCTCAATGCACAAAGCACTATCTGTTTCTGTGCACTACACCCTAAGGCTCCTTGGCCTTCCTCCTTGCACTGTATGCCGACACAGGGCAGGATGCACAGTTGCACCATCAAATGCGCACAAGGTATACAACCTCTGTACAAGCGACAGTGAGAATTACATCAATGGGTTTCAGGAAAGGGATGCCCTGTATATCTTTCAACAGAGCGTGAGACAAAGGGTGGGCTCAGTGTGACTGGAGTTTCTTCAATCAATTACCGAGAGGTGAGGATTGAGGGACGTTATGACCTTTGGAGTTAGGTACGTTTCCATTTCCCTATGCACCCACGGGCTGGGTTTCTGCCATAAGCACAAGACATGTCATTATGTTCTACACACTGCACTACAAGGCTCCCTGGCCTTTTTCCTTGCACCTATGCCAAACGGGTTGGACGCACTAATACACCATCAATTGTGCACCCTGGCATACTACCTCTGCATCATTCCCTTGTCAATTCCTAAACCAGGTGTGAGCTTTGGGATTTCATCCTTATTTCCTCGAGTGATATTAGTAATGGGGTGAGTGCCTGCTCTTTCAATCCATTTGAGTGATTGTGAGTTGAGTGTCATATCCCTCGCCATCGACAAATTTGTCCCTCACCATCGACAAATTTCCTGTGATTCCTTTGACAAATGTCCCTGCCACGAAGGATGAAGGATGTGTGCTGTGAAGACACCTTGTTACCTCTTGCAGCCGACGACGCCTCCAGACGCAACATCGATAGTCGACATTTCTCCTCGGCAATATGGGCCAAGTTTTTCTAACCCTACAACTTCTGTTTTTAAGTGCTGGTTATGTTTTAAGTGTGGGGACCTTTATGGTTGGTCTGATGTGAGGTACCAAGTCCTTGAAGTTGGGTTACCCTTCATGCTAAGGTCTTAAGTGTGGGGATGCGTCCCTGCGCGTCCATGTTGCATACCCCAATGCATACACCATTTTCTAATCACGCATCTATGCCGTGATTTCATGTTACCCTGATGGGGTCCCTTCCCAACCCTTCCGTTCTATTTCACCCTGTCCTAGGGGTTGTTCCTTGACCGTTTGTCCTTATTCTGGGTTTTGCGCTTATTTTCTATGAACGGACCTTACGTTCACCGAAAACTCAATCCAACCTTACAGCCCTGGTCGTCCCTTCAAACTGCCCATTTTTCCTTTTTACCGACCCCTGTTCCGGCATACGATTCTCCAGTTATTCATTTTTGAAGCAATTCCCATAAATGGGACATTTTTCAATGTGAACGCGTCTTTATTGCTTCAGAACCTTGATTTGATGAGTCACGCCTGTCCTACCTATTCCCCCTGATATTTTTCCTTTTCACTCCATGTCCTTTCGATGCACGGTTCCTTCGTTATTAATTTTTGCGGGTTTTCGAGTCTTTTTCGTGCTTATTTTTCACATTTTTCCATGTGAACCTGCCCTATTTTCACTAAAATTCTAATTTGATTTGACAGTCGTGTCCTATCAGCCTTTCCCCCACTTTTTCCTTTTTTCTCTCCCCTCTTCTGCTTGCCGAATTTTTAGTTATTAATTTTTTCGAGAGTTTTTTAATGCATTTTTCGTGTTTTTTCCACGTGAACCCCTCCTGATTTTCCCCAAACAGAGTTTTGATGTGCCAGCCCTATGAATTTCTTTTTTTGGACATTTTTTCTTTTTACTACGTGCTATTCCGACGCAGAGTTCTTCCCATATTAATTTCTGAGTCCATTTTCCAACCCATTTCTGGGGTTTTTCCCATGTGAACGTGCCCTATCTCGATCGGAACTGTGTTTTGACGTGAAAGGGTTATTGGACACATTGTTTTGCACACTTTTCCTTCCTTTCGCACTTCGTTTCGATTCGTGGATTTTTCGATATTAATGCCCATATGTGTTTTTAGGTTTTTTTTTTGTGTTTTTCCCATGTGAACACCCTAATTTTGTCCTGGAACCGGTGTTGCATATTTCCAACATTTTCCCCTCATCTCGCGGCCCATTTGTCCTTTTTACGGATTTTTGATCTGACAAATGGTTTGGATTTTATTAATTTTTATTAATTTTTCTCGTTAACCGTGTTTCTCGCCTCACGCGCGAACGCTCATGTTTTTGGTTTTACGCGCCTCGGCATGCCCCCATGGCGTCTATGGCTCACGTGTCCCCGTCCTTGCCCGTTTGAACCTGTCATTGCAAATTTTTTAACCCCTGCCCGCGCATGTGCACGGACCGGGGATGTATTCTTTTCTCTTTTTTTTTTTCATTATTTAATATCACAAGAACAAACAAAATTTAAAAGCATTATACATACAATTTCAAACCAACAAAAAAACAAAATTAAAAAAATAATAATAACAAATTTTTTTTAAAACAACGAAAGAAGAAGCAAAAAAAAAGAGAACAACAACAACACACACATACACATACATAGGAACATCCATACACATATATATATATATATATATAAGAAGAAAACAATAAAACAAAAAAAACACAAATGCTGAAAAAGAAAAGAAAAAAAAGAAAGAGAGAAAAAAAAACCTACGTACTAGCTCGCCGCTCCTCTCCCTTCTCCTCTTCTTCTTCTTCTTCTTCTTCTTCTTCTTCTTCTTCTTCTCTCCTCCCTCTCCTCCCTCCTTCTTCCTCCATTTCTTCCCCCTTCTTCTTCTTCCGTTGGCATCCTCCACCCCCGTGAGCCCTCCTCCTCCTCCTCCTCCTCCTCCTCCTCCTCCCCCCCTCCCCCTTCTCCTCCTCCCCGTCAGCCCCCCTCCTCCTCCCCCTCCTCCTCCTCCTCCCTAACTGCCATCACAGGTTAGGCTCAACTAATCTTAATTTAGTTAATCTAACCTTAATTTAGTTAATCTAACCTTAATCTAGTTAACTTAACCCTCATGTAGTTACCTTAACCTTCAGTTAGTTACCTTAACCCTCTTTAGGTTAACCCTAACCCTAACCTAATTGGACTTAGGTTAACCCTAACCCTAACCTAACTGGACTCAGGTTAACCCTAACCCTAACCTAACTAGACTTAGGTCTACTAACCTAACTATAGTTAGTTCACTAACCTACTTGAGGTTAGTCCCTACCCTACTAACTAACCCTAGGTTAGTTAGCCTAACATAGGTTAGTTAGAATTGACTTAGCCTACCCTAACTAACCTAGACTCACCTAGACTAACCTAACCTAACTTGACTTAGCCTAACTTAACTACCCTAGACTAACCTAGTCCCCCTTGACTAACCTGACTTGACTTAGTCTGACTTACTTGACTTACCCAGCCTACCAGGACTTAGTTGACCTGATTTGACCCTACTTACCAAACTAACCTGATTTCCATGCTTTAATTGATTTAGTTAATTTATAAATTCATTTCAACTCAAAATTTTTTATAAAAAAATTCTAAAAATTCCCCTCTATTTTTGCAAATTTTTGGAAAAATTTTCAAGTGGAAATTTCCACCACCAAAATTACAAAAAATTAAATCTTTGATGACTTATTCAAAATTACCTAAAAATACGAAAATTTCATTTAAAATTAGTACAAATTTACAAAAAATTTCAAAAAAATTCTAGAAAAATCCACCCACCCCCTGACCTTTTTCCACTAATTTTCTCCTTTAAACTATTTTCATACAAGGCACCAATATTTTAAAAAAAAAACAGATTAAACATAAAAATCTAAATCTTCTTTTCCTAACATAACTTGTGGATATTTCCTAAATGGCTGAAATTTTATTTTTTTCCTTTATCACATATCCATAATTGATTATTATTATTCCTTTTGGAAAAAAAAAACAACTACATCCAATTTATTAAAACACAAAAACAGAAACCAACAACACATAACACACACACAAACCAAATACACATAATAAAATAAATTACCCAAACCACCTTATAATACACAAAACAAACCCCCTACAATACCAAACAAATAAAATATAAAATTAAACAAATACTCATAATTCAAGAAAAAAAAATCATAAATCATAATATTAAAAATTATAAAACCCACTAAGGTGTTGTCTTTGTTGTTCAGTCAGTGGTCTTTGATTTTGTTTTACTGGATTCATTGCTTTTGGGAGACTCTTCCGTGCGCCTTCAGGCCTTTGCATACACACCCCTACCAGGTATTTATTTTGTGCACTTTATTTATTTTTCTTTCCCCTTAATCATAATTAATTGTTAATATGAACTATTTATTCACCCACATTTTCCACGCGCATTCGCACTAAACACATAACTTCATAATTTAAGCATCAACCTGCCGTTCCCTTTGCACGCGCTACGTGTGCTTAAGAGGCACTTTAATTTGTAATAAAAATGAACCAGCCGTCACAAAAGCACGTGCTGGCAAAAAAGCACTCCACATCACTATTAATTTTTAATTAAGAAATTTACATTTAGAGACCCAGTCTGGGCATCTAAGTCCGGGTTGCATTAAAGCACCGTTTCAACTTAATAATTTGTAATTAAAATTTTAAGAAGGAACAGTCGTTTTCTTATTAAGGTTTATAACCTAATAAAATGTCACCCATTGTTAATAATTTATTAAAATGAATCCTTCATTAAAATAATTCCCTCTCACTGCACTTTTCTCCTCTTTTTGAATAAACACGCTTCGTGGCATGGGCGCGTACAAGTCTTTTAGTTGACACTAATGGTCCAGGTTATGGTCAAGTCTTGGTGTACATTTTTATGGTAGTCTGATTTGTCCATGTGTTACGATTATGGGTACGGTGTGTAGTTCTTTCTTTATTGCCTGATACAGGGATTTGGGTGCTTGAATGTTGCATCGCATGAAGCTTTCGATCGCATATGTGTAGAGATCATGCCGAAATTTTTTTAGATTGTGTATTGTCAGGGGTGGTAATTGGGTTAGTTATGTTTATGTCTGTATGAGTGTCCTTCTTTTTTGGATTGATTCCTTTTTGATAAACCCTTTGGTTGTTTTGCAAGCATTCTTTGTGACTGTCTATGTTGTGGTGTGTGTGTTTACCATCTGAATGGCACCTCAGGCTCCTCCCCCTATCCAGTATGTCCCCCTAGTTAGTAGGGATTTTTCTTCCCTACTCACTTTTGAGCCTCTCACAAAGGCGCGACTCGCGACTTTCATAGCTGCCTCCTTTCCCTTGATTCCAGAAGATCCATCCATGTGTGATGAGTTCCTTGCCTCATACAGCAAGAAGTCGGGACTGGTCCGTGGTACTTCCATGACATAGACACCCCGAGGGTTAGGGAAGGCTTTGTCTCTTCACTACAAAGGAGAGCCCTTTGTTACAACTCACCAGCTATTCTCTAATGATGAGATCTTGAAGCTGTTATAGAAACAGACCAAGGAAATTCTGGATGTCAAAAAAGTGATCAACACTTCAAGAGTTTCCTTTTCCATGATCACTGATCCTTTGTGGAAATTGGTCTACCTGTTCCTCCAAGACAGGTTTATGCCTGCAAAAACACCATCCCATTACTTGTCCAAAGAGCTCTTCACAGCTTCAAGGATGGTGTTAAAAGGAGTAGCTATTGATTGGAGCACTTACCTACTCACAAAGATGGATCAACATTTCATTAAAGTAACCAGGGGCAATGTCACAAATGTCACCTATGGATCCTACCTGTCTGCCTTCTTGACATATTCAGGTTTAAAGAAGAGTGTGCCTCCACCTCCTCCATTTGATCCAATACCTCCCCCTCCACCTTTCGAAGAGTAAGAACCAATTGATATAGAGGATCTGGATTCTCCTCCTCCACTGGTCATACAGCGCAAACGCTTGAAGCGGGTGGCAGATAAAGCTCCTCCTCCACCTTCCGAAGAGTCAGAACCAATTGATATAGAGGATCTGGATTCTCCTCCTCCACTAGTCATACAACGCAAACTCTTGAAGCGGGTGGCAGATAAAGCTCCTTCAGTTCTTCCTTCCGTGACAATTCCTGCTACCTCTGGCAGTGATCTCCCTGCTTATCTCACATGTAACAACCTGTTCAGAGCACATAGAGAGGGTTCCTTGGACATATCAGTCCCCTCACTGAACAGTCTAGTATCGGGCGATGCCATTCCATTCCTATGTAAAGACATCCAGAGTTCAATTGAACTTTCAGTGTGACAGCCTGTGTTCAACAGCTGTATGCTTCCTTTTATGAAGAACTGATGCAGTCCAAAGACCAATTGCATAAGGCCACATCCAAGTTAGCCTCTACTAAAGACACATTAGCAGATCTGTTTAAACAGATGGAGTAACAAACCCACATGATTGAGACCCAAAGAGAAGAGATATCTTCTTTGAAGATTCAGTTCACCGAAGCTCAATCAGAGGTCACTAGAATCTTAGAGGAGAAAGAGAGGATGTCCAAAGAAACGCAAGAGTTTCAAACTCTTTTAGATGTAAAACTCTCTACCTTACAGACTGCTAATCCCAAATCAAGCAGTTGCAAGACCAACTGGCATAGTCACAGTCTGTTCCTCCAAGCCCTAAAGTTTCCCTGATTTCTTCTCTCTCATAGCAGGACTTGGCAGTTCTCCGGAGACAAGCTACCTTATGTCCTTTATTCCAAGATAAAGTGGAAAGATTGCAGTCCAGGATGGATCTGCTATGGTCTACATTTGAGCATTTCTTGGAATATGTTCCTCCAGACCATTCTTTCTTTGTCCACTATCAATTGCAAAAGTTGGCCTTTTACATGAAGCTTTCAACGACGGATCTTCCTCTTCCAGAGGATGGTTGGAGTGGGGCTTGGTCTCCTGAATTGCTGACAGAAGTGGTCCGTATGGTGTTTGAAGATTCTGTCACGATGGATACCATGTTGCTATCATATATGTATCTACGGGGAGACTTGTTGATTCCAGATAAAGCAGATATGGCCTGGTATGTGGGAGACGTGGTTCTACAAGCTATTTTGTATGTCAACTATTTGGAGTTGTGAATAGATGACATGTTCTAGAGTTACTCCTCAAAAGTTGCTACTTTCCCTGATAATTCCTGGCACTCCATGATTGATTCAGTGGTCTTGAATCAAGAATGCAGCTTCTACCTATGTACAGAGCACTAACCAACTGAGGGTGGATCTCTTAGCTCACCTTTCCAAAAATAATCCATTTGATTCCACCTTTTTTTATGCCTATCAGAGAAGATCTATCTTAGGTCCCTCTGTTCCTAGCCTACTGTATTACCAACAAATGGCTCACCGTTATGATACATATCTTTCCCTCTATCAAACAAATTCCGCAGCAATCTTACCCCTTCTTTTCCAACCTCAATATTTTTCTCACATTTCCATATTTATATATTGCTCTTTTATTGAAGATAGAGTATTTTCTCCTTCTCCACCATGCCCTTCTCCATCCATCCATATACCTTCTACCTTTCCTATTTATCAATTAACACCCTTCCTCACTGATTTCCTAAAATTTTAAGCCACTCCTTCTTTAACCTATTCCTCCTTTTATGATTTTGCCTACCCATCTCTTCATCCACTTTTACTTATTCCACTTCCATCTCCTGCCACTTCTATCTCTCAACCCCCCTTAGTTGGTTAGTGAATATGAAGGGTTTGATCAGCAGATTCCAAGAAGAAGAAGAGGATGGAGCTCGACTAATTCTCTTACAGGACCTCACATAAACTGGCCAATAATTCCAGGAGATTTGACAATTGTTAGTCAAGCATACAAAAACTACCTTCATTTTGCTCACCAATATTCACAATCTCTGGATCCTTCGGTGAGATTGACAACTCATTTTTCTTGGTATCTAGGATATATGCATAAGCATTCCCATAATGATCAAAAGACCATTCCAAAACTTTGTATGAATGTCAATGTGAACATTGACTCCCACCAGTTGGATGTCTTGTATTTTCATGCCCTATGTCTCCCTAGCAGATACCTTGTCTTGCTAGAAAGGATGTGCTACCTGTAGTTCTTTCAAAATCCTCCAAAGACATTTGTAGATGAATCCTTCTCCATGGATCACTTTCGAAACCACCAAGCCTTCAAAAGGGATCATCTTCATTGATGTCTTTGCAATGTATCTTGGATGATTCTTAATTATATATATCTCTTTTTGGAGATGTCATTGAGATGGTTGTGTTAGTGTTTGTGTATGTGTTGTATTAATTGTATGTGATGAGTTTGTGCTGATTGCGAATAACTTGTTCGAGAGCTCTTTTCAAAAGATTACTGGTGGAAGAAAAGCCTATGGTGGAAAGCTGAAGAGAACCTCTTATATCCTTTACAAATTTGTTATGGCTTTTAAATGATTAATCAGATGAGTTAATGAATAATGGAAGTTTTTCTTTAGTAGTTTTTCTATTAGATACAGGTGATAAGTTGGGGTCGTGTTTTGGAAAGATTATTGAAGATATAAAGGAAGATAAAATTGAGATATTTAGTGAACTTATATTCTTCTTTTCCTTAGGTCACGAGGACGCTTCCTTTCTAAGTGTGGGGATATGTTGAGAGTGGAAAAAGATTGAATTTTTGACTGATTTTTGTTGTTTTTGAGGACTGAATGATTGATTTTTGATGGATTTAGAGTGATATATGGTTGTTAAAGGAAGTATTTGAGAGTGTTTAGGATGATGTTGATTATGTTTTGGAAGTTCATGATGATTTTCAGTGGAGATGTGATGTTCTGATAGGTTCTGATTGGTCATGTATACCTTCTGTATAGCTTCTATTTTATTATGATTGTCTTCTGTATGAAGCATGGATTGATGATTGATGAAGATTGAGATATTTTGAAAGCTCATTGAATAGTTTTTGATAGTTTGGAATGGTTTGAGTATGAGTTATGAGGTTCTAATAACCTTCTGTAGACCCTCTGTCTCTACTCTGTCTCTGTACTATAACTGTACTGTAGCTGGTCTGGTGCTGTACAAAAACTGTTCTGTAGACCTTCTGCAAGTGTTATGTAGAATGTATGTGTGACTTTGGGAAAAGTTTTATAACCTTTGGAAAGGATGAATCTAAGTTCAAAAGAGCTAAAACAAGTGGAAGAAGTAGCTGCTGAAGATTGAAGAGAAGACTAAGTGACAATGACAGTAGTGAGCTGTGAAAAGACACTGTAGTGGCTCTGGTGACTCTTCATATCAGACCTACCTCTTGGGAGGTGCGTCCAAGACCTAAGAAGGATTATTGAGGGTTATTATGAGAGAATTGTAGTGAGGAGATAATGTACTATTGAGAGAGAGAGAGAGAGAGAGAGAGAGAGAGAGAGAGAGAGAGAGAGAGAGAGAGAGAGAGAGAGAGAGAGAGAGAGAGAGAGAGAGTCAGAGATAGTCAATTCTATCAAAACAGTGTAACCATATGAGATAGATTGAGAGAGAGAACTATGAAGACATTGAAGAAGAATAATATGTGATTGATTTCCATTAAAATATGGTGTATTATTTTTTGTTATTTGTTCTATTGATGGATTTTATGAAGATGTTGAAGATTATTGTTGATTCTATCAAATCCGTGGGAAAAATCTACTATGATGTTGTGTGAAGATTTGCTGTGTTCTTTGTTTTGATGATCAAAAGAATGAAATAAAAGCTTGTTGATGTTACAAGATAGATTTTCTTGCAAGAGAATTTCTTTTTCCTTGGTGTTCCTTTTGGGGCAAATCAAGTAGGAGAAGGCAAATGCTTCATGTCAGGGCTATCATTGATCATCAAATGAAGGAGAAGCTTCAATGTTGGAGATGAATGCTAATTTCGAGGAGGGAAGGAGGTTAAAAAATCAGTGCAAATTTTCCAGGTCCTCCTCTTGCATCACATGGTCAAAATTTTGATAAAGATTAAGTATAAGGGTAGTTAATAGGTTGCCCAAGGCATCATGAATCATCCCCTACAGGTTGCATGAAGAGATATGGCCATGGCAAAGAGATATGAGAAAAGAACTCCATGGAAGCTTTCACAAAGAAGCTTAAAAAGAGGAAAGAGGAGCTTGCTTCAAAAAGTATCAATGGTTTAACTCTTCTAAACCTTATTTAGACTCCAGTTAAGTCTAAGAACGATCAAAATGGCCCCAAATTGACTACAAACCACTAAAATAACCTTGAATAATCAATTATTCCTTCAGGCCTTCTTCAAGATTCTCAGATTTAGTCATGACTTAATATAGAGAATCTTAACTACTCATGGTTTCAATTGTGTCAAATCTTGTGACTAATTCTTGTACTCCAGTTACCCTATGCCTAATCTTGTAACCACATTCACCATGAAAATGACCTTCCCCTTGGATCAAAGATTTGCTTTGATATCAATGTAAAGAAGTTAATTCCCACATGAAACAATTAAACTGAAAATATAAAGAATTAGATTAAATTACGAAGAAACCATAGCTAAGGTGGCTACACTAAAATGATATTACCATAAATGGCTAAGAATCAAGTGATGAGAGGCTACATCATGGTATGCACCCCAAGCTATGTGTTGAGATGGCAAGCTCAACACGTGCAGACATTGATGATGGACCGCCTGGCTAGATGGGTCCGCACGTCTACACTTAGCACGTTGGTGGTCATTATGATACTCACATGGCCACTGACTTATCACTTATTATATTTAGTTTGTTACACCTACCTAGCTGGCAAAGCCATAGCGCCAGTCGATTAGTGTAGTCAGTTATGCACTGTTTGACTTAGTAGGCCACTTTCCTTTATATTGTATCTTATCTATACTTTGTGTACATTGCATAGTGTGTGGAAAAAGAAGAAGAAACCAACAAGAAAACGTTTTGGCCTCCATCTCTCTTCTTGTATTCTTGAGTGAGCTTCCTCTTGTGTATATAGTGTGTGTTTGGCGCAGTAGCTCAAGCAAGTCCCCCCACCATGCAATCCTTGACACTATGGTGGCCAAGAGTATGCACCCTCTTAGATGGTGGGAAGTTGAGACCTCAAACATGAAATGTTAGAAATAGCCAAAAAGATCCTTGGCTAGTTACAACATAGCCTTTTATACTTAACCCTAGTAGGCTGAATATTGGCTACAGTATTAAGGCATTTTTACTCTATTACACCTACTAAACATGACCCTCCTTATGGCTTCAAGCCTTTGCTAGTATGTCAACCATTGAGTACCATGGCTGCTCATTTGGCAAAGAAATTCAATTCCTTTGAAATAAAATACCTACTCCAATTTGAGGCCATATACAATGCTTATGCCAAGTTGTTTGCAATGATTGATCTAGGCCTTGTTGATGATGACATAGTTCAAGTTGGTTCTAAATGGCATTCCACTTGGGAGGACAATGATGCTGAAGTGAGTTGTAGCTTCTGAAACAAGAGAAGTTCGTGTCCAAAGTCTTAACTTTTGGTGTGTTTAGCTCAACACATACATAGTTATTTCTAAGTCAAATGCATAATCTCTTTTTGTAATCATAAGTAGAGAACCACTCCATATGTGAAGTAAGATGGAAAACATTTTTAAAATTCAAAAGTCGATTTTGAGACATGTCATTATTCTTGAATGCATCACCCAAAGAGGATACATTTAAAACGTCACCATCATCACTTACACATACATTTATCTCTTCTATCTTTACATTGCTTCTCTCTTCTTATTTTCCATTATCCTCATCTATCTTTTTGCTATTTTTCGTGTTCTTCCACTTATAATAGTATTTTTTAATGTGTCCCTTCTTATTAAGAATTCTACCTCCTTTTTGCTACATGAATTACTTCTCGACTTGCCTTTGTCATTAGAGTTTCCCATGGCATTTGGCATTCCTCTCACCATAACTACACTAGGGCTCTTTGATCCTCCATTTTTCTTTCTATTTACCTCATCTAGTGAGAAAATTGCCCTTAATATTAGCACTCATAAGACTACTTGCAACTACGAAGTTACTAATGGTAATCATAAAAGTGTCGCAACTCTCAGACAAGGAGACCAATAAGAATATGGAATTTACTAAATCATGAGAAACAATATTCTAAGATTTTAGTATGATGAAAAAAGAATTAAAATCATTAAGGGCATTAGACATCCAAGCCCCCAGGCTCCTCCATGTAAAGATCAATGAGAATTTTCAACTAATAAACTTATGAGGTTGTACTTTTCTTTTCACATATGTTGCTAATCTTTTTCCATAAACCATATGCACCTTTTGTGTTTATTATATTAAAATGCACAAACTTTGAGACTATGAGCATAATAGTGAAGCTTATCATCTCATCCAATTCCTCCCATATATTTAGTTTCATGTCCTTAGGCTTAATCTCAGTACATTTGATCAACTTCACCTACTTCTTTGAGATAATTCATTATATATTTTCTCTTTTCAATATAAAAATTTTGTTTCATAAACTTTTTCAATATTAAAAAATATGTTCTATAAACTCAATGAAGAAGCTATAATGACACATGTCTACACACAAAAAACAACAAGATACATCCAATCGCAAGCTCAAAATAGACCAATGTATTGGAGTTACAATGAGAATGGAGATTGCAACGAGAGAGAGAGAGAGAGAGAGAGAGAGAGAGAGAGAGAGAGAGAGAGAGAGAGAGAGAGAGAGAGAGAGAGAGAGAGAGAGATGTGTTTATGGTTCCTTCAAGCCTCTCTTGTGAGTAGCACCTTATTATTGTATCACTATTAAATAAATGATAAATGCCTACACATATAGTTAGGGCTAGTAAGTAAGTCGACCACATTGGCCTCTACCCCAATAGCCTCTCACTTAAAGGCTAATGTGCCTTAAAGTAACGAACAAGAATGAGAGAATGTGTGAGGTGTAATCCATGTGAGTTACCCTCACCAAGTGCTCATCAACTCCTTGCAATGTGCAAACTCTCAAATAGCAAACCATTAGGAGAAATGTGGACTCTATTTTTGCTTCTTAAGGAGTGAATAAACAAAAATAGGCCTAACCAATGAGAGAGCTGGGATTTCATATTCATGTAACATGAATATTTTAGCCATATCTTGGCCCAAATCTTGGCCCAAATCTTCTCTCAACAATAAAAGAAGGGAAATTGTGGGGAATACAAGGCTGTCACTTTTTGAAAGTTGTCAAGAATCGCGTGGTGGGGGGACTTGCTTGAGTTGCTGCGCCAAACACACACTATATACACAAGAGGAAGCTCACTCAAGAACACAAGAAGAGAGATGGAGCCCAAAACGTTTTTTTGCTGGTTTCTTCTTCTGCTTCCACACACTATACAATGTACACAAAGTATAGATAAGATACAACATAAAGTAAAGTGGCCTACTAAGTCAAACAATGCATAATTGACTACACTAATCAACTGGCGCTATGTCTTTGCCAGCTGTAGGTAGGTGTAACAAACTAAATATAATAAGTGATAAGTCAATGGCCATGTGATTATCATAATGACCACCAATGTGCTAAGTGTAGATGTGTGGACTCATCTAGCTAGGCAGTCCATCATCAATGTCCGCACGTGTTGAGCTTGCCATCTCAACACTCCCCCTCAAGCTCAGCTCTATCTCTGCAACTCTAAGTAAGCTTCGAAACATTCGAAGCTTCTCTACACCCAAATCCTTTGTGAAAATGTCAGCTATGTGATCTTGTGTGCTGACATATACCAAGTCAATCTCTCCTACAAGTACCTTCTCTCTCACAAAGTGGTAGTGCACCTCTGTGTTTTGTCCTAGCATGGAACAGTAGATTCCTAGCTCACTATATGCGGCTCATGTTGTCACAATGAATGACAACTCGACCATCTCCCTACACATCCAAATCTACTAATAAATTTTGCAACCATACCACCTCACATGCTACCATAGCAGCACCTCTGTACTCAGCCTCTGTACTCGATAAAGCAACTGTAGATTGCTTTTTGCTGCTCCATATAACTGCTGCACTACCAAGGGAAAACATGATCCACTTGTAGATCTTTTGTCTGACATGCTACCAGCCCAATCTGCATCTGTGTATCCGAAGACCTGTACATCCTTACCTGCCTCATAAAAAGGTCCATAATGTAAAGTGGACTTCACATACCTCAATATACGTCTAATTGCATATCCAAATGAGGCTTTCTAGGCATCTTTATAAACTGATTGACAAGGCCAACAACATAGCTCAAGTCTGGCCTTGTGATAGTCATGTAAATCAAACTCCATACTATCCTTCTGAACATAGTAGTGTCTTCTATCTCATCCCCAACATCAGCACTCAACTTCACATTTTGCTCCAATGGTACTGAAAGAGGCTTACATGCTGCCATACCATACTTGGATAACATATCCAAGCCATACTACCTTTGGGATAGCCATATACCATCATCACATCTGATCACCTCAATACCAAGGAAGTATCTTAGGTCACCCAAATCTTTCATCTCAAACTTTTTCTTCAAGAAGTCCTTAACTTCAGCAATCCCATTGTCACTGTCACCTGGAATAATCAAGTCATCCACATAGATGACTATGATGACCAAACCTACATCTTCCTTTCTCACATAAAGTGAGTGATTAGCATCAAAAATATGAAACCCAATATTGACAAGATACTCTCCAATCTTGTCAGACCATGCTCTAGGTGCTTGCTTCAGCCCATAGAGCGCCTTCTTTAACCTGCACACATATGTGGGATACTCTAACTCCTCATAACCTACTGGCTACTCCATATACACTTCTTCTTGTGATTCACCATGCAAGAAGGCATTCTTAACATCCATTTGCTACGAAATCCAACCTTTGGCTCTGCTACCAAGGAAATCGCACACCTAACAGTTGTCATCCTAGCAACTGGACTAAATGTCTCCTCATAATCTATGCCATATGTTTGAGCATAGCCTTTTGCAACCAGCCTAGCCTTATACCTGCTAACTGAACCATCTGCATTATTCTTGACTTTGTAAACCCACTTACAGCCAATAGCTTTCTTACCCTTAGGTAAGGGTACCAAATCCCAAGTCTTATTGGCTTCTAATGCAACCATCTCCTCATCCATTGCTGCATCCCAATGAGCATGACCAACAGTATCCTCAAAAAAAGTGGGCTCAACATCCTTAATTAGTTTCACCATACAAGCATAATGGTAAGCTACATAACCTTCAAAACCAAATCTTTTAACACAGTATCTGACCCTAGTAGATCTACGTACCATCGAATCACTCAATGGAGCCTTTTACATTACTATGAGCTCTCTGTACACCTGGCGTCCCGATGACTGAAGGAATGCCAAGCTCATCATCCAAACTCTCCAAACCACTAGAATATTCATCAAATCCCAAATGACTGGTAGATGCATCATTACCAACTAGCACTTTTTTCTTTTCTTTGTCCTTCCCTGCAACACTTATAGATCCACCTGAAGGTGTGGGGCTACTCCTTAGTCTCCCAGACCAAGGGCTCACTGTAGGTGTAGTACCAGATGATGTTTTTGGTCCACTAAGACTCTGTGATTATTATTTATCTTTCTACACATAGCTGTCTTGATCATTATCATCATCCAAAACATCACCAGCAGGAGTATACCAACTTCCCATCTCAACAAAGATAACATCCCTACTCACCCTGAACTCACCTATGAAAGGGTTATAACAGCAATACCCTTTCTGCTCTAAAGAGTATCCAATAAAAACACATTTTTCTGCCTTTGGATCAAGCTTCTTCCGTAGCTCATCTGGAACATAAACGTATGCAACACAGCCAAATACTTTCAAGTGTGATACATCAGGCTTCTTGCCAGTAAAGCATTCTTCAGGAGTCATCCCATGAACTATAGCTGTGGGAGTTATGTTCATAATGTAGACAACAGTATGGATAGTCTCAGACCAAAAAATTTTGGGCATATCCTTTTCAGCCATTAATACCCATGCAACTTCTGTAATATGCATGTTTTTTCTTTCTGCAACATCATTTTGTTGTGGGATATACCTGCAAGTAAATTGCCTATTTATCCCATGAGTCCTCAAAAAGCCACTGAACTCATTAGAGAGGTACTCTCCCCCTCCATTTGATCTCAAGCAATTCACTTTTAAGCCTGTTTCTGTTTCAACAACTGCCTTAAAAGATTTGAAGTGCTCAAACACATCACTCTTTTCCTTCACAAGGATACAACACAGCAAGCTAGTCTACTGCAATCTTTCACAACACGTGCACAGCAATACACCAAGCAACCTTTTTCATTGATTTCTCAATAGTACATGTAATCTGCAACCTGTTTACAGATAAACCTCAAACACCTCAAAAATTACAGATTCGCAATCTGTAACATGTGCACCCACTTTCGGTCAATATAGCCGAAATCATAGTGTACCCTGAAACTGTTGTCTGCAACCTTGCAGCTCTAAAATGGGGCCTGAAACGGCCTTGACCCTGCTTCCGGTGCCTCCACTAACACTATCCAAGAGAGAGAGTGGAAGAATGGGAGAGCTTCTTACCCATTGCTTGCTTGCTCAAACCTTGCTTCTTCTCCTTCACTTCAGCCTTTGAAATCAACCTCTCTTAGTGGCGCGGCTTTGATACCATGTCAAGAATCGTGTGGTGGAGGGGCTTGCTTGAGGTGCTCCGCCAAACACACACTATATACATAAGAGGAAGCTCACTCAAGAACACAAGAAGAGAGATGGAGGCCAAAACGTTTTCTTGCTGGTTTCTTCTTCTTCTTCCACACACTATACAATGTACACAAAGTATAGATAAGATACAACATAAAGGAAAGTGGCCTACTAAGTCAAACAGTGCATAACTGACTACACTAATCAACTGGCGCTATGTCTTTGCCAGCTTTAGGTAGGTGTAACAAACTAAATATAATAAGTGATAAGTCAGTAGCAATGTGAGTATTATAATGACCACCAACATGGTAAGTGTAGACGTGCGGACTCATCTAGCCAGGCAGTCCATCATCAATGTCCGCACGTGTTGAGCTTGCCATCTCAACAAAAGTTAGTGACTTTTATTTTTCTTTTCTAAAATATTTATGTTTGACTTTTCATATCTCCCCTTTTCAATTTCCCCCTCTTCCATAGGCAAACTCAAATTTATTATTTCTCTTTTTCCACTTCTTCTTTTCTGATGAAATTTTATAGCATCATTGTTTCTTGCTATGTTTGTAGCCTTGTGAAATTTCATTGCCTCTATACAAACACGGAGTGAGTTTCTTATGTTTTATGAGAGTGCAGCTTATTCTACAAAATCCTTGAGATTTTCTTAATAAAAGTTTACATGTATGTTGTTCTTTTCCATGGATGTTCTATGGTAAAGTTTTATCTCATTGGAAAAAACCTATGTAATCTATGTGCATGCTCTCACATGAACTTTCTTTTGTTTTGGTACTATCGGAGTCTCTCACAGTAAATAACAATGATCTTTTAAATACTCAACTTCTTATTTAACATATTTGGGTTTCTCTCTGTAAACAAGGTTACACGTATGCTACCCCATGGTAGTGGTAACCATTCTTGGTCACTTGGGTCCCTGTTGAGATTTAGCGTTCGCAACTACCATCTTTTTATTCCTGTCATTGGGGTTCTTGCACTAGAGGCAATCATTGGGGTATGTGTCTTATCGACCAAGAATTGCACCCATGCCATGAGGTTACTGGCATCTACTGTGGTTGGAGTGCTTGGCATTGTTGCGATGGTTGGGGTGTCCGACAAGATGGTAGGTGAGATCAGGTGGAGTGTGGCCTTCCCCTTTCCCTCTCGGACGGGTGGGAATAGAATAGCATGAGATAGCATTAGTGTTGTAGTCTCATAGCATTGCATAATATTAGAATTGTATATGTGAAATAAAAAAGAGATGCTTGTGCATGAACATATAATTATACTAATGATTCTATGTATGGAAAAATTCACTTACATGGAATAATAAAAGCATATAAAAACTTGCCAATAGGCAACTTTTGAATTTGGTTAATATAGATGTCTTCAAAGAGAAAAAACATTAGTAACATACTTGTAATGGAGGTCTTTAATATGAAAGATAGTAGCAGTAAATGGATTTGTGCTAAATACTATAAGTTGGATTGGATTTTGATATATCCAAGTACTCGAGTAAGTTTCAAGGTCAAGTGTAAGGATGTTGTAGACCCTAGCAAACATTGGAAAGGTAGAATTTTAGAGTTCAAAAAAGTGTTTAATGGGACAAGTACAGTAACAATAATGTTGATCCAACATGTTTATACTCATTAAAAAATCAATGTGCACGATGAGAACTACATTGCAAAATATAAACAAAATAGTAAGTTTCTAGATTTTATCATTGTTTATTCTTTTACATCAGAGTTGTTTTGTATAACCTTTGCAGTGTTCTAATTCAAATGTGTTTTACTAACAGCTCTATATCCATCGACTCTGCATGAATGGAAGAATGTGGAATGTTTGAGCGGCAATATACATGTTTGGCATGAAGACATAGGTTCTTTGAGCTATGATAATAACTCTACAAGTCAACTTGTAACTCAAAATATCTTTTTGTATAATTCATTGTATGTAGTAGAAAGTCAGAGATTGCAGCATGTCCCATTTTTGCCATTATCTAGTTGTGAATGGTTGATTAGTAGCTTGGAGTTGTCAAGAGTATGTAGGTCAAATATAAAATTTGACATCAATAGTGCTATGAAACCTACCACATGCTCCAAAGATATGCATCTTAGTTGGTTTATGCCATTTTCATTGTTTGTATATTTGTTTGGTTCAAGTGAGGTTCTAAAGAAAATGGAGATTAATTATCAATGCAAGTGTCCATCTAAGGAATGGATGAGTCAACTATTGGGCGAGTCATGGCAGGTCAAAAGAACACATTTTGATGAGATGATCAAGTGCAAGGTCAACCAATTAGATCTTACATTCAAGTAAATCTTTTTTACTAAATTGTATGCCTTCATTTAATTGATATAGGCATTGCTCAAATGAATTTTTATTTTAGTCACTTTTACCTACCATATTTTTTGTTTTAATTACAAGTATTTCATCACTTGAAAAACTCTATGCATTTGATTTCCATATAGAAGATGGAAACTTTTGCAAGGGGAGTGGATTAGCTTGGATCAAGATACCCGAGATGAGACACATATAGCTTTCACATATGTGATTATCTTGTGGAATGGTCATAATCCTTTTGTAGTCAGTATTGTAGAGAGTCATTGGTCCATTTTTTTCTGAGATAAGAAATCCAACTAATGTCTAATGAGCCCTTGTGCAACTTCTATTTCACGTTAGATAATAGAAAGGTCAAAACTCGTAGTGAACAACCTCTGACATGTAAGAAATGTGCTTCTCCACATATCCTTGAGATAGTGGAATCCCTGTAAAAATTCTTATAAAGAGTGAGTACAAACTTTTTTTTGTGTACTTTTAATTTGATAATTTTGGTTTAGTATGATCCAAGCATGTGAGTATTTATGTTGTAAGTAGTCAATTGTGCTAGTTAAAATCACAATTAAATTGCAAGCTGGGGTTCTATAGCCTTTGGAGTATTGGCTTAGCATAGTGATATATTGTAGCAGCTCATCTCTTCTACTCATTTTTTGAGCACTCGCTCTGTATTGGAAGGAATAAAAATAAGTGTTGAAAGTATTTAGATTTCTAATTGTGTTTGAAGGTCTTTTAGTTTTTTTTCTTTAAAAAACCAATATTTTCTCTAATTAGACTTGAACATACTCAACGATCCAAACATATTTGAGGATATAATGAAGTGCAATGAAGTGTTTTTTGTTCGAGTGATTTTGATGGTAGCTTTGAATTATTGAAATAAAGTATCTATGATTAGGATTTTAATTTGAAGGTTTAAGGTTACAAAATTCATAAGAATCTTTATTTAAAACTCTTGATACACAAAAGTTAGATCTCCAAACTCATTTTCACTTTCATTCTCTATTTCTCTATACCTGTGCTCTCCTTCTTTCTCTCTTTCTTTGTGCCATGGCTACTACTCTCGCCTTCGTCACATGGATTAGCTCCATATGCTACGCACCTATCAAATACTAGGTATACCTGATATTTTGTATGACCTTGAATCTAGAGAGCTCACTTTCCATGGTAGATCCTAGCTCTAGCATATTGGCATCATTTTGTGATGAGGAGAACCCTCTCACTTGCTCCGTCATGAACTCTGCTCTTAGGTGGATTCCGATAGATTTTTTGTATAGTCTATGTGACAAATTGAGCCATGCAAAGGTAAGAAATCACATTCTGGTGCATGTGGGAAAATAACTCTGTTCTAGAGATGTACCCACCTCATCCCAGGACCACATCATGATGGATCTCATCGAGCGTGATGTAGCCTTTGCCATCTATGTTTTGTACACTGATGTGCAAGAGGACAATGAGGAAGATATTGACGTGCCCTCTCAGCCACCGCAGTCACAGTATTTCGAGAGGGAGCCTGAGAAAATCACTCTTCATCTAAGTGAGGAGGCAGCATAGAGCTTAGCTATTGTATACCCACCTCTCTGCCCTATTGAGATGCTGAGCAATGAGCCACCCCTTGCTTCTCTTCGTACTGCCACCATCAAGGGGGTTGAATACATGTTCATGCAATATGTATTGGATATTTCAGAGATAAGAGAAGAAGAAATATATTGTATCATGATGCATGATGCATTAGATGATTTTATAGATTTTGATGTACAAGATGCACCACCATACATGGATAAGGTAGCTCGATATGATGGCACAAGTATCAATGACATCTTTGCCATTGTGAGCATCCAAAAGTAAATTAAGGATGTGGTGCTAGAGTATGACATCTCCAACTAGGATTTTGAGCACTTATACGAAAGCCTTTTTGGCCCTTGACTCAATTACACGATACCTTTCCACGATGAGAGACATGAGGGTGACCCGATTGTAGGAGCAAACATGGATGCTCCATTACAATGCTAGATAGATGACATGGAGAAGATAATGTTTTTGGTTTTCAATGAAACTTCACCCATAGGGCCTCCAAGGCATAAGGACCCAAATCATGAAATTTGATTAGGATCAGTGGCAGTGGACCCCTACAAGAGCCATGTCCTCAAGCTTGCATATGGAGACTTGAATCTATAGGGGTCCAATCCCGGTCAAATTTTATGATGTGGATCCTAATGTCCTCGAGGCCCTATGGGTGAAGTTGCATTCAAAAAAGTTAAGTATATATATTTCATACTCCATGAATAGTGAGTTGATACTCAACTTATTTGATGCAAGACATTATCTATATAGATGAGTTTTCATCTAGGCAAGGTGGCTAATCTGGTGGCCAAGGAAGGGTAGATGACTCTGCATCGAAAGAGTACATTGGCCAACTTGTCAGTGATATAGTAGTATTTTATAAGACATGTTCTCCTGCTTTTGTTGAGAACTTCCTAAAGTTGAGGGCAGTGATGAAGGTTGGCCCCTTCAAGGCCATTCTAACCATGGGAAAATTGTTGTTGCTTCCACATTCAAAGATGCTCTACTTGTTCACAAGTACCAGGTCTGGCCCACTTTTCTCCACGGTGGCCCATGGTATGGTTGCTGGAGTTGAAGAACCCAATGTCATTAGGTAGGAACTTTTGGGGCAAAATGTATTGCTACCTATGATAAAGAGCATCCTTGATCATGGGAAGCCTAGCTCCAAGAAGCCTATGATATATTAGATATACCTACTACCTAATGATGTCTCCTTTGCAGTATAACATAGTTTGTAATCTTCTCTTATATTAATAAAAATCGATGTTGTTAGATTTGCGTGCAATGTAGTTTGTGATACATGCCATTTATTATTATTTGTATTTGACTATAATACTTATTTATCAGATTTATACGCAACATGATTCGTCATTTAAATTTAATACACAACTCTTTATTGAATTTTTGCATAACATTTATTTAACCAAAGACACGTAAGGATAACTTAAATAAATAAATAAAACCAATAACAAGTGACTAAACAAAAATAAGTTGCACCAAAAAAATTGTATCCGTATTCATAGCAATTTACAGAGGACTCAATATAAGTAGGTTTTTACAAAATCATTTCAGAAGCTAGCTTCCATAGATGTAGATCCCTATCATTACTACTCTCCACCAAGATTGTCCCTCCATCGCGGAAAGAATCTTACTATTGGTAGATCCGTGTTAGTGATAGTTGTTAGAAGATAGGCATATGAACCCACCGTAAGCAATGGTGTATGAGGGCTAATGGGTGGGAAACCCTAGCCCTAGCTACGCAGAGGCTATATAAATAGCCTATGGGTCACTATCAAAGTGTGAGATAGAGTGCACCCAAGTTGTACTTTGAGAAACTTAGTAAACAAGATTTTGTTCTTGTACTTTGAGCTCCTATCTCTCTCTTGTGCACACTTTTCTTGGTGTAACTCTAGTTTTCCAAATGGTATCAGAGCCTCCTCTGATCCTTTCAGCTTCCTCAAACCTCAGCCTCACTAAGTGCACAAGAAAATCTTCATTTCTCTCATCTTGAACCTTCAAACTCCATAGCCAGCTCGATCCCCTAACCTTGGAGGACCTGGGAAGCCAAAGGAGAGCATTTTTGTTCCTGGCTTCAACTAAGAACTTCTTCCTGACACAAGGCAACCATTCTTGGGACATCAAAGAGCAACATTGGGCATTATGGAAGACAGCATTGACAAAAATGTGAGATTGGTGCACATTTGCAGACATTAATGTTCAGAGATCAGTGTGGCCCCTCCAACAACCATAGGGCTTACAAAGAACCCCTAGTGGCTATCTCCCTCTAAGAGGGTTTGCTGAAATTCTTCTTGTATTGGCTACAATCTTGGCTGCAATCAACCAAACCCTAACTGTCAATTTCATGGCACCCATAGCCACAAGCTTGAAAGCTTGACATTCTTGTTTTTTTCATCTTCTACTATCACTAATAGTGATTTTAATCACTGAGTTATCTCTTCTAGAGACAGTTACTAATCTTCATTATAGAGGTTCTTTCACTTGGTAGGGCATCACCAAGCTCATCAAGACCAACATCTACCATCTCTAGTAGCATAAACTAGAGATGAGTGCTTGCAAGCACTAAATCACATTGCTCAATCATTTTGCTACTGGTATTTACTCAATCTAAGTTTTTTCATTAGAAAATTAAAACCATTAAGTGCTCTACTTCATTTTGTAAGGCTATGTGTACAACTATAAACACGTAGACCATCCTATCCTAAACTTGTGTTGCTTGCTGCATATCATGTGTGGTTTCTTTCAAATATATTGGTTAATGAAATCAGAGAGATGAGTGTCATTGTACTCTCCTCAGAGTCATAAGCAACAAGCATTGAAATCATAGACCAACCTTGTCCAACACAAGGTTCATCTACTAAACCATACCGCAAGGAGGAGCCAAAAGTCCAATCTAGGTTCACGTCATTGAAGCCTGAAAAGACCATTAAACCTCGGAATAAGATTGCACATAAGAAAGGACCACCAAAGTCATATTTTGAAGTACTACATATGTATGATTTTCAGCCTTTCTCTTCATTGCAATTTTGAATATCAATTGTTTGTAAGGGTGTCCTTGACTTGCTTCCTCATTCATTGGCAAGTTTGTAAGGGACTAGACATTGCCCTTGTCTTAGCAAGTGGTAAGACCTTCCCAATGGCCACAACATAAGCTGATGTCCACCCTCAAATTCATAAATTTGATGTCAAATATTTCCACCCATGGCAGGTACTTATCGAGTGTACAAGATGATGGATAGAGGGTATTGGTCTCTCATTCAAGGCACTAGAGATGTAAACTCTGCAAATTTGGTTGATGTAGAGGATGACCAATGTGCCCAAGAAATCATCATGTTACACTTAGATGAGTCCTTGATTCATCATGCTGATCAACTAAATACTGCTAAAGAAAAATGGGATGAGCTTGAAAAGCTCTATGGAGCCACTAGTAAAAATACTAAAACCTTCCTTAAAATTGAATTCTTTAGCTTGGAATATAAATCAAGAGAAGACTTTGGAAAATTCATTTCTCACATGAAGGGTCTCATGGCACAGCTTGCCTTAGTACAAGCTAATCCATGAATCTCACAGTAACCACTCTTACCAACATTCTAAATCCTACCTTGGCAAGTACCATCCAATCATGTTTGGATGAAGAAAAGAGGAACCACAAAGAAGGCAGGACCACTTAGGCATCATCAACTTCCCGTGATTAAGTTTTGGTACATATAGTTCTCACTAAAAGTTCTTTTTGTAAGAAAAAATTGTATATTGTAAACAACTATTGGAAGAAGTATCCCCAAAAAATGAAATGTAATAAATGCAAGAAGACTGGCATATTAGTAGTAAATGCCCCAACATTCCTGAAGTACCCAAAGAACTGGTGGCCAACTATGCCTCCAATCCATCTAATGATCGACTTTTTTGAGTCTCTAAACCATCTACCTATAAACACTCTTGTAGCCTAATCTATAAATGCATCCCATTTGTTTGAGGGGGGGACATTTTACATTCTTTTTAATCCAATGCCACCTTGGCATTGAGGGGGGGTGTTAAAAGATAGGCATAGGAACCCACCGTAAGCAAGGGTTTACAAGGGCAGATGGGTGTGAATAGCCTGAAGGACAGGGGAAACCCAAACCCTAGCTAGGCAGAGCCTATATAAATAGCCTATGGGTCACTATCAAAGTGTGAGATAGAGTGTACCCAAGTTATACTTTGAGCAACTTAGTAAACAAGATTTTGTTCCTATACTTTGAGCTCATATCTCCCTCTTGCACACACTTTTCTTGCTGCAACTTTGGTTTTCCACAATGGTGACCCTCCTTGCATGCACTGCTGCATAGATCAAGTCTCTGAACAAGCCATATAGGAAGGCTTCACTAGCTTCCTATAGTGTAAGGAGAGCCTGGGTAGTCCATCGATTAGGTTGATCCATACTTGAACTATCGGGGAAGTGCCAATTGCTATTTCTAATCAGTATGTCCTACATTGTTTCCCACACCACCTTTTAGAATGAATCCTTTGGTATCAAGAGGGTCTTGGGATAATGGAAAATCTCTCAAGGGGCCACTGTGCCTAACTACCATCAATGCTTGCGATGGTGGCATGGTGGTTGAGCAGGGGGAGGTTGCCTTTGCGTGGGAGATATTGGGGGGAATCTTCGAGCCACTTGCTTAGTGTGTGCCATGTCTTCTAGGAGTGAGAACTTGAAACACATAACTCAAATGGGTAAAATGAAGTGAAACTTTCAACTTATAGCCAAACTTTTTAAAAATCCATAAACTTGAAATAATGTATCCAGATTTCAGAAAAAGAGGACTAGTGATCTGATTGACTTGAAATTCTACATGTGGACTCTTCTAGGACACATCAACTACCACAGAAAAAAAAATCCCATCAGAAGTATCTGTGACACTTGGTCCAAGGCTCGTATGTGGGGCCCTAATTTTGAAAAATGAGGGCTCCACATGTTAGCCTCTGGCCAAGTTTCCCAGAGGCTTCTAACGGGGCCAATTTTTTAATTTTAATGAGTCCTTATGATACCCAACACATGGGTGAAGTTTCACCAATATTTATCAACTTAACGATTGAATCTTTTTTTGGAAAATGTATTAACTGGATTATAGTTCACTAAGAACAAAAAAAAAAATACCAAATGTGTGTACTTGCATATTAAATGTATTCTCCACCAAACTATGTGCAACATTGGAAACTTAAAAATTCACAAAATTCAAATCATGGGAAAAAATGAAATATCCTTTATTGGATATAATATTGAAAAACCATAAAATAAAGTAAAGATATAGTGTATCGGTCCAAGTACAACTATTCACCAACGTGTGCGTGATTGCACATAAAATTTATCCTCAATAAAACTACTTGCGCCATCTCTCCCTCTCTCTGCCTCTTGCCACCCCCCTCATGCCCCCTCTCTCTAGGCTAGTGAATCTTCCAAGGTTTGGAATTTTCAAATCTTTGTCTTAGATTTCAAAAGTGAATTTACATAATTTAAATTCAATTGATTAAAAGTTCTAACAATATCTTGTATCTATATTCAAATAAAGGACTCAATTAGACATAACCTTAAACTTCAAAGCTCTTTTAGCCAAATTCAAATAGACAAACTATCTAAAGCTTAAGATAGGAGTGTTAAAGACATCTCATGTTTAAGATAGGAGTATTGATGAGTCATATCCTTAGTACCTATACTCTCTCTTTGACTCTAAATGGATCAAAATTATACTATTTATCTAGGTATCCATTTCTTGCCATCTCTCTCTTGGGTTGCCAACCATTCTACATGGTGTTGTCCAGATGTGATATTTTCATATCTTTCTTTCCTCACTTCATAGATTTCCCTACTTATAGATTTAGCTTGAGAAATTTTGGACTTCTTCTTTTTTTACTCTTATCGTATCTCTAATCTCCTATACCACCATTGGAATAATTTCCTCATAGAATTGGAATTATTGATGCTATCTCCATGATTAATTGACTTTTGAAAAGCATAATGAGCTTGCCAATGAGATCATTAAATGCCTTGAGTTGACCATTTTTCTAAACTCCCATGATCAGCAAAGTATGGACCATGTGTCTCAAGTATATGCTACATAAGAAAGAGAGATTAGAAACACAAACTAATTTGCAATGATGATACATTTTTGTAATGGTGACAATATTGACCATGTAGTGTGTTATGTTATTTGAAGTCCATGCCTCCACCATAGAGTTGTGAAATTTAGCAATTGTCTCTTTAAATGTATTGGCATCACCATCCCTAAACCTTAACTTTTGTTACAGAGCTGCTAATCTATCTAGGTGTATCCACACTTCTGCCTTTGCAATCCCCATTCTTCCCCCATTGCTCCAATCTGGAACAACAAGGAGTAACTTTTTCCATGCTTCATACTTCTCTGGTTGTTTCACAAGTATATTTCATTTCTCATCTCAAGGTGGAGATAGAATCTTCCTAGCCTTGGTTCTGCCAAAGCATGGTTTGCAAGGGATATTTCCACTCTTGCCCATTTTTTCTTGTCCTTTCTTATTTCTACTTGGCCCCTGTGCAATCCAACTTTAGAGAGGACTTGTTCTACCTTCCTACATGTAGCATTAGCTTCTTCCACATGCTACATATTGTATGCGAAGCATACATATTCATATACTAGCTTCTCAATTATTCTAACCAAACAATGCAATGTGCAAAAATGAACCCTTGTCAACGGTATTTCGAAAATAAGGAGCCAATTTGGATCCATTGGGACTAGCACTCCATTTCTCATGACTTTTTAATCATGTGTTGGAGCACCTTGTCATCATGTCTTGGCAAGCCATTCTTTCTTTCCATCTTTCCCTTCCTTCCCAGTTTGCATACAATATATGCATGGAAATTTTGCATTTTCTACATTCGATAAATCAAACATACAATTCATTGTTCTCAAATCAATTGCAAGATGCCATTCAACTTGATAGTCCCCAAATCCTTCAACATGTAAAGTTGCTCCATTATTTTTCTATTGAATAACATTGGGTATATTAGTAAGGTTCAAAAAAAATTTAAGTACTTCATGATCCTCCTTTGGTATTTCAAATGTTGTAAGCCACGATGTTTCATTCTTTGATTGCACATGAAGTATACATGATGGTTTTCATCGATATCGGGATCCAATGCTTGATTCATTACTGCTATACTCACACATTCAAGTTTTTGCCCCTTTATAATCTCCCTCTCATTAAGTTTGAGGACTTTCCTCTATGTTCTTCCGAAGACATATTGTAGAACTTGACCATAGCCAACTGCACCCTACGTATATCTAATACAAAGTTGTTGGATGCATTCAGTACAAAGGTAACTTCTTTGGAACCATACTCCAGTATGTGTGTGTGCTTTAGATGTGCAGGCTCACCAATCAAATTTAAAACTTTCTCATTTAGTTGTTTTGGAGCCTTCTTCACATGAAATGATTTTGGCATAGGCACTACTCACTTAGCTTTGTAGATTTTCTTAAAACCTATATCCAATTGTTGATAGAGCATACTATATGACTCAGAATTCGGTCCCACCTTGTCACATAATCCCTGAGCATCTGTAGTTGTAAACAAGTTGCTTACATCCCTAAGATGTTCACTTGCGACACCATCCACAATATCCCTAAATTTACAATTTTCAAATGCATTTTTTATCATATCCTTGGTAAGGACTTTAGAACTAGTATCATTCTATGCATGAGGAAACATATTTCTCATTGTAGTAGATTGAGCATATATCTATCTATGATATTTTCCACTTCCTTTGGTTAATTAGTGAATTGGTTGACTAATCGAAGATGCATTGATGTGCTTCTTTGGTTTTTAAAGTGGACACAATCTTCAAAGTTCTTATGAGAATCCTCTCTTTAAGTTTATGTTCTCCTTCTCGAACTCCATAATTTTAGATTGTAACTCAATATTTTGTACATGTATAGCATGCATAGCATCTTCAATGACAAACATAGCTTGTTGTAGGCTCTGATTCTCCCTATCCTTGTCAACCAACAATCTATATTTTTCCATCAAAGACTACACACATCCTTGTAATCTTGTATGCATATTTGTTAAGGCTTGAACCCTTGCTGATCCTTGTGTCACAAATGATGTAAGCCCATTAAATTGTGGTGGCCTTTGAGTTAGTGGATTAGGTGGATAAATGAACCCATCAACCCAAAGATCTACATTTTTTTCCCTTGTATTTCTTTCTTGTTGCATCGTGTATCTTATTGCATCATCCCTTTCCACAATTCTTTTGAACATTTGTGCATATTCATCCTGTAGTTGGAAATGAATATCTCTATTTCTCTTAGTACGTCTTGCACCTCTGTTTTGCAAAGAAAAATGTATGACAATTTTAACTTGGATTAACATTCAAATCACATAATTATACCCCTTTGATTTACTATATTTGTATTCATTTTTACCCAATTGGATCTTGACTCTTTCACTTGATTTCAATCATGATAGATCCTAATCAACCCCTAGTTATCCTTTAATCTTATCTTAGAATCAACTTCTTATTAGCCTCTAATCATATCTTCTATTCTATCCAAAATATTCACACACACACACACACACAATCACACACACACACACACACACACACACACAAAACAAGAATTAGTCAAAGATTATTAAACACATTTATACATAAGCTTGGATAGTGAAAAATAATAACATAATCTTATCTTCTACCCAAATGTACTCTGTATCACTCTATCACTTATTTTCTTAGCTTATCTCACACAATTAGATTCTCTCTCTCTCTCTCTCTATATATATATATATATGTATATATATACATATATATATATGTATATATATACATATATATATATGTATATATATACATATATATATATGTATATATATACATATATATATATGTATATATATACATATACATATATATATATGTATATATATACATATATATATATGTATATATATACATATATATATATGTATATATATACATATATATATATGTATATATATGTATATATATATATAAAGGATTTAAAAAAATTATGAATAATAATAACATCACAGAGATTAAAAAATATAGATACCTCCATTATCACTTGATTGCTTGTAGCATAAACTGTTGAAGAGGGAGATTTCTTGTAGTAGTGTAGAGAGTATTGTAGATGGAGATTATTTAATTTCAGAAAAGGGTACTCAAACCACTCCTCAATGTTGCTTCAGAAGATTTTATTATGCAAGAAACCATATTCTAGAGGGAAAGAGAACATTACATAAAATTTGGGATAAAACTAGAGCTTTTAGAGGGAAGGAAAAAATGCCCAGAAATGGATACTTGTCCAAAAGAGATAAAAATTTACAAGGAAACTCTTGAGTCAAAAATGTGTCTTTGGGTAAAAAATAATTTTAAAATATGATGTGTACATCAAGTGATGTCATTTTTAAACTTCTGTCCTTATAAGAAGCGGGAATGAGAACAATTTTAATATATTTGAATGTTGAAAAGTCATGAGGGTATTAAAGAGTTGTCTGTCAATGATTGGCTCTATTTGTGGAGAAAATATAATTGTATTTTTTCTATTATGAGGATTTTGAGAAAAAGTGACCTTATCTACAATTTGGGGATAAAATAATAGGTGAATTCTATTAAAAATACAAATACGAGTTTTTCTTAATTATAGAAGATCACTTATTATAACATTATTTTGGAATCTCTTTTTAGCGAGACAAAGAGAGGTGAGAGAAAACCCTTAAGGGGAAAAAAAGAGGGTCCATATTTCTCCTAAAGACTCTTGGTGAGAAAGTCTACATGGGTATCATTAATATGCACTTTGATAAGCCAAACTCGCTTATTCTCAAGCACTTGAGAAATGAAGTAATACCTCACTTCTCTGTGCTTTGTTTTTAACATGAAACACCATGGCACTCTAACTATCACTACACAACAATGACATGTCCTCACTAAAATTCTTTGCCCACATGATGGCACTCTAACTATCACTACGCAACAATGACATGTCCTCACTAAGGCCTAAGTCTCCCACTAGATAATAAGCCTGTCAACATTCATTGCATAGTCTAGATCTATGTATAGAAGTACACTATTGTTACTTCTCCCAAAGAATATGCACATATATCTTTTTCCACTTGAGTACCTCAAGTTGCCTTTCATTTCTTCCCAATGCTTCTTGTTGGGATTGGACATGTATGTGCTCACTACTCCCACTGCAATTGCAATGTCCAAGCAAGTGGCAATCATAGCATACATGAGTGTACCCACACATGATGAATATTAGACCTTGGCCATTTTGGCTTTCTCCTCATCAGATTTGGAACAATCATCATCACCAAGGATACTTCACAAGTAGAAGAGAGGCACATCTATTGAGCACTAGGTTGGCCCCATGGAGCTTGTCGACAATATAAGCACTCAAGAATACAAGAAGGCTGAAGATAAGGATAAGAAGAACTCTTAACACACTCCATGAGAATGTCAAAAGAAATCTAACAATAAGAGGTTGATTTTGTCAAGCAAATTTCACTCCACTAGCTACCTAAATCTCTCTATTACTTTCACATGAAGTATGATGGTTGGGCATGAAATTTAAGTGCACGTCTCCATCAAGAACAAGTCCTCTAGGATCAAGGCTTATAGAATGGCCATCCCTATAGTATCAATCATCCCTTTAGTATTGATTATTCCCAACCCCCAAATTCTAACATTCTTCTATCTCTTTTGCAAGGTTGAAAGCCTCATTGTATAACATTATTATGTTATTAAAAAAAGAAGAGAAAAAAGGTAAAATCCATGCACAATCATAGCACCACACCTAGGGGCTCTCAAATCAAGAATGTCCAATGACCTTGATCAACTGGCTCCGTCCCTAGTCCCCTAGCCACTTGCACATTTCTTTCTGTATTTCATCTCAATGCCATCACAAAGCAAGGTAAAAAGGGATCGGGAAGTTCTCTTCAACTACAAGTTGTTGTAGTTCTTGAAAGATTAAGACATCGAGTCACTCAAATATGATAAAATGCCTTCAATCACTACAAGTAGTTTCAGCTGTTGAAAGATTAATACATCAAGTCGATCAACTATGATAAAATTCATTGTTCAAGACAATGAAGGTATCTAAAGAATTCTTTCAAGTGTACTTTTCCTCACCACAACTAATTTTTCCCATCTAATTGCACCCCATGCTTCATGGACTACACCACTAGAGGAATCGAGATAGTTGTCTTTTAACTAAGTAATACTTAAGCACATATGAGCACTTATGTAATATTCGTATAATGACCTATATATGATTTGGGTCCTCAAGTGTAGGGCAATAATCTAAGCTTACTTGGAGTTTAACTCATCTCCCAAGCCAACAACATATGTCATGTACATGATAAGAAGACTAGCATTACCCTTACGAAGAGACCATTTGAGAGGTTTTCCAATTGTAGATACTAAAGGTTTGAAAAATGAATGCACCATTAGCTTTTTGTTGACCTTTAGTCCAATACCTTTGTCCTTCATCACACCATTGAAGCTTATGAGGAGAATGATCACCATTGAAATTCACCAAGAGAATCCTAAGAATACCAATATCCTCATTAGCTATGTTAACTACCAACACTCCAACTATAGTTGACCTAGTGCCATAAGCATTCTTTTTTGGCAACTCCACATCGATTCCTCCAAGGCAACACACAACTATCCATAGCATCCATGTCTTCGATGCAAGTAGGAGCATGCTACCTATGATGGAATTCCATGGGATTGGCACTTTATATTGCCCTTTTCTATTCAATATGTAAATAATCCATTTATATTCTATCCTTATATATATATATATATATATATATAATTTTAAAAATACATTATTTTGAACCCACGTGATTCACACATATATTCATGAGTGACTTACACGAGCTTGCCCAACAAGCACCCTAGTTGAGAGCCCCAACCTATTGAGCCCCATGAGATTTCCCAACCCACTAAGTGGCCCCATAAGCATGTCAAGTGTTGTGACCCTGAGCCCAACTCCCTATCCTAGGCCCAACCTGAGGCCCACAAGGCCCAACCCCATCCCCATCCCCAACTTTAGTCCTAATGGTGCGCAGATCGGTCGCAGTATGCTCACGTAGTGAATCTCGGAAGGTCCCCAAGAACAATGAACTCTACCTTTTTGCACAAAAAACAATGTAAAAGCATGAACGATAAGAAGCAAGAAACCAATTGGGTTCAATCTCCCCCCATGCCTTGTGTGAGCGCTTCACAAAGCATATATTTTATGTATATTTCCATCTTCATGCTCAATAATAGCCCAATTTACAAAAATATATCAAGCTTTTAGCTTTTGAGTTTGCTTTCTACAAAAATAGGAAATAAAGCTAATGGACGGCGCCCATGGAGTCTGGCACGCCCAATCTCAATGTCCAAATAGAAATAACATATCCGTGCGCATAGGCGCATACAAAATAATAATCAATAATCAATGTCTCAATAGACATGACAAAATATAGGCGTGGCGCCTATCAAAATATAATCCAAAGGTCGAATACTCGCTAGACTCTAATGCTTTTCTCCACCACTGCTGCTATCTCTACACATCAACTGAAGCATTCACAATCGTTAGTAAAATAATACAATTAAACCGACAAAAGTGAATACCTAGCAGTCTTCAGCTACATAAATAAATCAACTGGTTAGAAATAAATCCCAACCTTAATTTATTACGAGTGCGCACTCTAAACTCATAAACGTTTATTAATTTAATATGCATTTTGCGGAATCACCCGCTATGGAATCACCCATGTACACACTAAATTAATGAAACGCCCGAAAAGGACAGGCGTCCCCATCAACTTCTCGCACAAAGAATCCACTTTGTGTATGAGCCCCGGTCATCTAAGTTTACGGAATCCACCGTAAAACCTCACGGAATCCACCATGGCACGGAATCCACCGTGGAATATGCCTCCTGGCATCATACCCCCACATACTAGCAATATCATCAGCACTCTGAATTCTATTAGACAAAGATGCAACAAGTGTAGACAATCTGTATCCATAAATGACTTCAAAAGGTGCTTTCTTTGTAGATGTGTGCGGTGTATTGTTATATGCAAACTGTAATAAATGCAAATGAGTGTCCCATGTCTGAGGTTTAGAGATAGTATATGCACGTAAAAGATCTAGAATGGTGCTGTTTGTGGCTTCTGTTTGTCCATTTGTTTCTGGATGAAATGCAGATGAGAAATCAATCTTTGTGCCTAGATTTGCAAACAGTGTAATCCAAAAATTGTTACAAAATCTAAAATCACGATCTGAAATAATCACTTTTGGCAATCCATGGTTAGTAAAAACAGTTTTCAAAAATAATTGTGATGCTGTTAAAGTTTTCTTACATGGAATGAAATATGCTTGCTTACTAAATCTATCTACAACAGTCCAAATCATATCATGGTTAGATTTAGTATTTGGTAAACCAGTAATGAAATCCATAGAAATATGTTCCCAAGGTTTAGATGGAATAGACAAAGGCATTAGTAATCCATACTATTTACCATGATGTCTTTTTACTCTTTGACAAATCAAACATTCAGAAACAAAATTAGATACATCTGCATCCATATGCGGCCAATAAAAATCTTCAGTTAACATACGTAATGTAGATATGATACCTCTATGACCTTGATATGGGGGACAATGAATTTCATTCAAAACAAAAGATCGGAATGGAATAGTAACACACAGTCTCTTTTCATAAAACATAAATCCATCATTATATGACAATGAATCAACAGGAATGAAATTATTTTGAACTAATTTATGCCAATCAGAATGAAAAGTAATATCCTGGTGATATGTATCTTTCATAGCAATCAAAGAATCAAAAGATATGACAGAAATATTATGAATTGCAGGTCTTCTACTCAATGCATCAGCAACTACATTTTCTTTTCTAGGTTGGTATTGAATGATAGGATGAAAACTTTGAATGAAGGAAGCCCATTTGATATGACGGTCAGAAATTTGGGGTTGGCTAAGTAGATGTCTAATGCTTTGCTGATCGGTTTTTATAATGAATTCTGAGCCCATTAAGTAGTGTTTCCACTGTCTTAATTCTTGTACAACTGCTAATAGTTCTTTGTCATAGGTGGAATATTTTAGCTCAGAGGGTTTCAACTTAGAACTAGAATATGCTATTGGATGATTGTCTTGCATTAGTACGGCTCCTATTCCTGATCCGCTAGCATCGGTCACAACTAGAAAGAATGGTCTATTAAAGTCAAGCAACTGTAAAACTGGGGCATTGGTTAATGCATGTTTCAGTAAGTCAAAGGATTTCTGCTGATTTTCGGTCCATTGATAAACAATTCCTTTCTTGATAAGTTTGGTTAATGGTAAAGCAAGTAATGAAAAATTGTGTACAAACTTCCTATAGAAACTAGCAAGACCAAGGAATGAGCGTAACTCATGCACGTTTTTAGGAACATGCCAATGCAATATTGCATCAATTTTCTTAGGATCAACTTTAATTCCTTCAGATGATACAATATGACCTAAATACTCTATTTCTGTCTTAAAGAATTCACTCTTTTCAGGATTTGCAAACAATTGATTTTCTTTCAATAATTGAAAAACTAATGATAAATGCTCATAATACTTTGTCTCATTGTGACTAAACACCAAAATATCATCAAAGAAAACAATCACACAGTACTGATATTTTAGAAAGATACGGTTCATCATTCTACTGAAAGTGGCAGGTGCATTAGTCAATTTGAATGGCATGACTAAGATTTCGTAATGGCCAAACTGTGTTCTCAATGCAGTCTTAAATATGTCAGATTTATCTAGCCTCACCTGATGATATCCAAACTTAAGGTCAATTTTACTAAATATAGAAGATCCTTGCAGTTTGTCCATAAGGTCATCAACTCTAGGAATAGGATACCTATTCTTTACAGTGATCTTATTTAAAGCTCGGCAGTCAATACACATATGATAAGTGTTATTCTTTTTCTTAACTAAGAGTACAGGTGCACCGAATGGAGAACTGCTAGGTGGAATTAAACCTCTATTTAGTAATCCTTCAATTTGACTCTGGATTTCTTTTTGCTCTATCTGATTGTGCCTATATGGTGCTTTGCAAGGTGGTTGTTTGCCAGGTATCAAATCAATCTTATGGTCTTCTGGACGTGAAGGAGGTAAACCTGGTGGTAGGTCTTCTGCAAAACAGTCCTTAAAATATGCAAGAAATTCCTTATGCCTAGGGTGCATATGATTTTCCTTTGCTTGCAATTCATTCACCCAAATGAGATATGATTTAGTACTCTTGCGTAATGCACGTTTTGCTTGAGTATGCGAAAGCAGTGGAAAGACATTAGATGCATGCATACCATATAATATAATAGATTTTCCTTGAAAATTAATATTCATTGTATGTGTGGAATAATCTATATTTGGGTTATGCTGGTGTCGCCAAGGCATTCCTAAAATAATGTCGCTTGACTGTAATGGAACAACTAAGAAATTTCTTCTTTCAGTGTATGAACCAATTTGAATCTCTAAATCTTGAACTTCTTGTGTACCATTATACCTAGTACCTAAAAATGCAGCTTTTATGCGATAATGCGTAGGTACAGTCTGTAATTTCAATTCCTTTACCAATTTTACTGAAATAAATTCATGAGTACTACCGTCATCATGCAAGATAGTCTTTTCCTTTCCATGCACCAAACATTTCATAGTCAATAATGAATGTGAAGTAGGCATACCTGGTAAAGTGTCGGAAGTAGTAGTAGTATCATCCTCATCTTCAGTGAAATCAGGCATATCCTCATGCTTGTCTTCGTCCATGGCTCCAAGATAGTTGATATGTGCTGGTGGCTTCTTTGAATGACAATTTGCTGCGAGATGTCCAGGCTGGTGACATTTATAGCATACTATTGGCTTGGCTTTGGTTACATTATTTGCAATGGCTGGAAGTCTAGGTACATTTGGATTTGCTTGTGGAATAGGCTTAGGATTTGGATTGACATTGGATGGTAATGCAGGTGGTTTAGCCCAATTCTTGCGGAAAGATGGTGAAGAGAAATGACCTGGATTAAACCTTCTAAAATTGGAATTGAATTGTTTAGATCCACAATTACCATTGGCTTGGAATTGTTGTGGTCATCTGTCTCTACCGCGTAACTTATCTTCAGTGTCGTGAGTTAGTGAGATGGCGTCTTCAAGGGTAGTAGGCTTGAACATGTTCATTTCAGCGTAGTAATGCCCAAGGAGTCCAGACATATACTTCCGCTTATGTGTCGTCTTTGGTACGTCTTCAAGTATGCGTAGCTGTAGGAGTGCATTCCAAAAACGCTCTGTATACTGTGGTATAGGCTCACGATCCCGTTGTTGAAGTAGATCCCATTGCTTGATAGCCTTCTCATGAAATTGCGGTGGAAGGAAATTCTGCATGAACTTCTTCTTGAAATCTTCCCAAGTAGCAGGACATTCTATGCTCTTGCGTACTACAGTCCACCAAAGTGATGCTCTGTCTACCAAATGATTAGTAACACACTTGATTTTATCTTTTTCTGGATAGGTTTCCTCATGGAAATAGTCATCAAACTGGCTAATGAATGATAAAACAATCTTTCCTTCTCGTATGCCATTGAAAGTGCGAAATTTGAAACTTCGTTTACTTATCTTTGATTCCTTGCAAATGGTTTGAGCTTCAAGAGTGGTGTCGATGGTACGTCGAATCAAATCTTCAGCTTGAGGTTCTTCTTTGTCGGTGGACACTCTTTGTAATTTTGTCAATTGCGCTTGCAATGCTTGCCTAGCCCTTCGTTCATCTTCCAATTGCAGCATGATTAGATCCAGCTTTTGCTCCATGGTAGGCTCAGGTAGGTCGTCTTCAGCCATAGGATCATCCATATGTGGTGTCGTAATCCTGTAAAACTCAATAGACCTTTCTCACTCAAAATCAGGTTAGCGGGATGAGCGTAGCTCAAATTCAGGGTTACAAGGCTATGTGTTTTTGGGTATTTCTTTCTCAATTTTTAGAAAATCTGCAATATTTCCTTCTTCGTATGCTGAAAATACTTCAACGGACCTGCGGATAGGTAGAATACTTTGCCACGAACAACTTTGCAGTTCAGAGTTTCTACGCAGGAACAACCCTTCTAGGAGTTTTGAGCACTAGTCAGTTCTGACTCCAGTTGACTAGTCTGACTTGCAGAGTTGCAGACTTAGCCGACTTGCAGAGTTGCAGACTTGCAGAACTTGATTCGAGTCGACTTGCAGGACTTGACTTCGGAGGTGCAGGACCTGAAGTTTATGAACTTGATTGTCTTGTCTGACTTGACTTGAGTAGTTTAGCTTTGACATAAGGGATTAAGCTTGAGAAGCTTAATCAATCAATCGTCTGATTTCGTGGGGGGGGGGCCATTTTCTCCACGTAGCGTGATTTTCGGAAGGCCCTCTTACAGCTCGATGAGGATTTGTGGAATTTCCTTAAGCTTTTAAGCTTTATGACTAAGCTTTTGAAGAAAATAGATATTAACTTCTTACTGTATATCCACGACTTGTTTATGGAGATGATTGCGTGGTCCTCCGCCTGTACAGCCTCGTCCTTCGCAATCTGAGAGTAGAAACAGGGGTTCTTGATCGCCAAAAGTCTGCCTGTATCGACGGTTCACGACGAGAGTGACTGTAGAGCCCGATCGTTCCAGGAGCTCCGCCTTTGCACGAGATGGGTAGCGAGTGGAAGCTTTTGATCTCAGCTCTGCTCTGATACCACTGGTGCGCAGATCGGTCGCAGTATGCTCACGTAGTGAATCCTAGAAGGTCCCCAAGAACAATGAACTCTACCTTTTTGCACAAAAAACAATGTAAAAGCATGAACGACAAGAAGCAAGAGACCAATTGGGTTCAATCTCCCCCCATGCCTTGTGTGAGTGCTTCACAAAGCATGTATTTTATGTATATTTCCATCTTCATGCTCAATAATAGCCCAATTTACAAAAATATATCAAGCTTTTAGCTTTTGAGTTTGCTTTCTACAAAAATAGGAAATAAAGCTAATGGACGGTGCCCATGGAGTCTCGCACGCCCAATCTCAATGTCCAAATAGAAATAACATATCCGTGCGCATAGGCGCATACAAAATAATAATCAATAATCAATGTCTCAATAGACATAACAAAATATAGGCGTGACACCTATCAAAATATAATCCAAAGGTCGAATACTCACTAGACTCCAATGCTTTCCTCCGCCACTGCTGCTATCTCTACACATCAACTGAAGCATTCACAATCGTTAGTAAAATAATACAATTAAATCGACAAAAGTGAATACCTAGCAGTCTTCAGCTACATAAATAAATCAACTGGTTAGAAATAAATCCCAACCTTAATTTATTACGAGTGTGCACTCTAAACTCATAAACGTTTATTAATTTAATATGCATTTTGCGGAATCACCCGCTATGGAATCACCCATGTACACACTAAATTAATGAAACGACCAAAAAGGACAGGCGTCCCCATCAACTTCTCGCACAAAGAATCCACTTTGTGTATGAGCCCCGGTCATCTAAGTTTACGGAATCCACCGTAAAACCTCACGGAATCCATCGTGGCACGGAATCCACCGTGGAATATGCCTCCTGGCATCACCTAAACCCAACTGCACCTTTCTCTCAAGCCCCAGCACCAAGTCTTAGGCCCAAGCGCCTTCTCCGATGCCCCACAACCTCAAGCCCCCAACCCTAGTCCTAGTCCTAAGTGCCCTCGATCAAACCCTACCAACTTCCAACCCCGAACTCTTCTACACAATTCTTGTCTTTTGCCTCAACTATAGTTGGTGTTCGTAGATCTCACCAACCACCACATCTTTTGACAAAGGAGAGGTGTATTCTTGATAGAGAGCTTGACACAATCCTTGATGAGCTTGTTAGAAGCATGGAGAGCTTTCTACATAGTCAAGAGGACCTTGTGGGTATAATGAACACATTATTGTGTGAGTCCCACACTAGCCCAATCAAGACGACAATTGTGGATGGAGAACATACATCAACACATTTCTTATCCTAAGCATTGTATATGATCTTCAAAATATGAGTGGTTTTTACAATGCCAGCTTATTTTATCCAATCAAATCTGACATTTTGTAACTTTTATTTTGACATAGGATATTAATATATGAAGCTACTTCTATTTTAATGTGAAAATGTTCAAGATCACCACCCTTCAGTTTATTGTAGCTTGTATTGCTCAATGCCATAGGGAGGTGGTGGTTCAAGGAGATGAAGTCTGGGATAAGTTACTCATGAATATATGTGTGCATCGCGTGGATTCAAAATAAGGTAATTTTAAAATACAATTTTTATACATTTTTTACATATAGAAGGGTATAATATAAAGGGGTTATTTGTAGATTGAATAGAAAAGAGCTATGTTTCATTTAAGAAAAATTAAAAAATAAGGATATTTATAAATAGGCCTTGAACGCACGTGATGTAGAGGATATACATATGGTAACTTCCTCGAGGATGAAGTGGACAAAGAGAGAACACGTAGAGAAAATGATCCCCGATTGATCACTGAAAGAAGACAATATCTAAAAATGATCGTAGAAGAACATGCCCCTCTCAACTAGTGTTGCTTTGGCTCCCCCTTATCATGCTCTTCACCAAAGGATGTCACTACATATTCCACCATGTGTAATATCTAATATGAAACTAGATTGTGAGCCTAAAGTCTATTACCATGCCCTTCCAACATCATAAGAAAGGGTTGGCTATTGACTTGCTATTGAGGATCTCCTCCGTTTTTTTGTTACATGATTATCCAACTTTCCTTGTTATGGTCAAGGGAATTTACCTATCTTCATTATTGAAGCATATTATAAGTGACTATGGATTCAATGGAAGCACAACGTTTATAGTACCAAGTAGACTCCTCCATGGAGTAGGAAGATGGAGAGAAAAATGTGTGACACTGTGGAAAGAAAACAAAGAGGAAGTTCCAAGGCTATTGATGGAGGGAAGAGAGGAGGAAATGAATACTAAAAGAATTCAAACAATAGGATTTTCCACCTCTATTTTACCTCAATAAGAGAAATTATTGAAATGAAATTGCAAGACATTACTATTGAAAAATGACAATCACTTCAACCTATCTCAACAAATTTATAGTCAATTCACTTTACTACTAGGATGCTTAATTAATTGAAATTGTTATAAAGAGGCCATGTGTCATGATGAGAGCTTAAGTGGGAGCTAGCTATGCATTTTGAAGTGGATTCCATTATGAAGGATTAGACTTAGAAGTTGGTTCCTTTGCCCAAGGGTCAAAATGTTTTCCATTATCTATAAGTTGAAGGTTACAAAAGCAATTTCAAATCAAAGTATAAGGCAAAGTTAGTAGACCAAGGTTTTAAACATGAAAAATGTGTGGACTAAGCGAGGGTCAAAGGTTAGTAAAACATGGCAAAATAACAACTGAGTGGATGTTAGTTGAAGAGTTAATTTGCAAGTACACCCATGAATTTTTATTGAGAGCCTATGAGAAACAAGGCTTAGCCCTAAAATGCTGACAAGACTGGACCGCTTCCAAAACCAACAAGTATAAGTAATTTTTTGTATTAAAATTTTTTTGCAAGCTTTAACCTTCTAAGAGCATTGTATATGAAGTGCATCCGTTTTTCACGATTGTTCTACATATAGTAAACCAGGTTTTGATAGTTCAATTTTCTACCTTGAAATTTACGCATTATGATATTATATTTATTGATTTACACTTGTTTCCATCAAAAAGCATGTGATTTGAGTATGCTATAGAGTAGTAGATAATTGCTTGATCATGTACTTTGTACGCACAACTTTGTATTGTGATTATGTATTTATTGTGACTTTTTCTTGAGAGCTTATGAGGGGCAACAAGGCTTGGCACTAAAATGCTAATGCGATTGGACCACTTCTAGAACCAACAAGTGTAAGTGATTTTTTGTAACTTTTTTTTTTTGCAATCTTTGACTTGTAAGAGTATTGTGTATGAAATGCATCCACTTTTCAGTATTGTTCTACATATAGTAAATTACATGCTGATAGCTCAATTCTCAAGTTTGAATTTTATGCATCATGATATCATATTTATTAGTTTGCATTTTTAACCATCAAAAAGTACATCATTTGAGTATGTTGTGGAGTACTAGGTAATTTCTCGATCCTATACTTCATGGGACACAACTTTATATTATTATTACATATTTATGGTGAACACATTCTAAACTATGAATTAATTGCTCAAAAATATGATATTATAACAGCGATAAACAAAATAGAGCCATCAAATCTACAATGAAAAGATGTGCTATAATGATCTTCACATGAGTGAGACATCAGATGTTAGTTTACCAAGCCCTCACAAAGGACAAAGGGTTATGTTATTAGTATGGTCAACATCATTAAAAATTTGTTGAGAACATTAGAACAAACATAAATGGATAGAGCCATCAAATATTCAATGAAAAGATGTGTTGTAATGATATAATCTTTACAAATGCACACTTACATTCACACATGCACATGCATTCTAGCCTACTTTCACTTTCATCTAAGCCGACTCTATTGAACAAAAAGATACAAACCAATCATAATCTTGAGTAAAATTATAATTACAAGAAATCCATCATCCTTGGTTAGTATCTTGCCACCCAAAGCCTCCTTACCAGTGATGTTGAAGTGCTTAGCTTAGCCTATATCCTTCAAGAAGATATGTTTTGGTGCAACACCTAGATAATCAAGCCTGAAGATCACAAAAAAGAAATAAAAGTAGCACCATGTAAGCTATGTGACACTTGCTTTTAGCAATATTAAAAAAGGAAACTATACCTAGCACCCAAGCTTGTGAACACAAGGATATGCTAACATACCTTGCACTTATACAATGGGGCTCTATAATTTGACCATCATCATCTTGTAGAAAGTAGGTGAATTCCCCATGCAAAACTCCCACTTCTCCCTTTGTCAAGGTAGCAGTTGTTTACCAAAACTTATTCCAAATTGAGCTCCTTCAACCCCAATCAACCTTACATCTTCATCCTTCACAAACTTGTGAGACAAGCCCTTAGCATTCGATGTTTTGCCAATATAGACAACAAGAACATCTAGTTTGGCTACCCACTTATCTAAATCCTATTGAGAAGTTTCTTTGCCAATAATGTCATAGAAATGTCTCACTAGCATGGGGTAAGAGTGAGGTTTAGCTATATAGATCCTAAATTATAATGCATGGTCTCTACATTTGTGGTAAGATCTCTTATTGCTTCTGATGTTGCATCTTTCAATGTAGTGCCAGAATGGACAACACACCTACAAGACGTAAGACATCTCAAACATGAGAGTACACTTAAATTTTCAAGAAGATCAAGGCTATATTGACCTCAACTCCAAGGAGTCTCAATTTGAGTACATTAAAAGTCTGTCCCTCCATATCTTTGGCCTCCATGTAAACACATTGTAACCAAATCTAACACACATCATAGCAATGGCAACTTCGTGCTACTTTGCTCCAATTTTTGCTATGATAAGATTTTCACCAAATTTCTTTGCAAGCAAATCTTGTCCAATGGCATTGTTGATCTTGTGCACACCTTTGTGATTCAAATTCTCTATTTTTAGATAAATAGTAATTTCATTATTCCCAGAAGATATTCCTCGAGTAGGCTTGTGGTTAGTTGACAATTTTCCTTTCAAGAATGCACACCAACATATGAGTTAGAGGGCCTTTGCACATAAAATTGCGGCAATGGCCCTGTGCATTTATTGGCCTCTTAATCTAACATTTACACAAAAAACTATGCCCTGCCTTGCTTTGCAAACTACTCCACTTTGAGGAACAATCTATAAAGAATGCATAGTTTCTAGACCCTTGGTAAATTGGTGCTCAACTATGACTTGTGTCAAAACCGTTCTCAACAATTTTCGTACATCTCTTTGGAGTGGACCTACAAGATAGCATCTAATTCTGAAAAGTTTGTTGTTTAAAAAAACCATTTCTAAATTAAGAGGCATCTTGGTATCACTACAAACCAACTGTACAACTAGACAATAGGTAACTTATGCTCTCCTTAGAGAAATCTCCTCTAATAAACTCCAAAAACTTTTCTACACTTATGGATAGCTTTTCAATTGCAAAGAAGCAACTCATCTTCGCTCTTAAGCAAAGCACAAAATTCGCTAAATAAATTGGTCTCAAGCAACCTAGATTCTCACGTAGGCATCTTGCAAAATAGTTTTTTTCACTTCAAATAGGCCTTGAGGCACTGTGGGAGGCTGTCAAAATTGGCTACTAGAACAATGAAAAGACTCCTTTCATCAAGGATCATAGCAATAAATTTGGATATTAGCATGATGAGCGTTGGCATGTCAAAAAATGAGAGAAAGAAGTCATTTTCACCCCCCTCCACACTAGCAGGAGAAAAATGCATTTTGCATTGTTTTATAACATTATGGCCTAACAATATAGGCAGAACTGTGTGCTTTGGGACTTTCTACTCAAAGGACCAAAGCACAACCCCTAGATTTGTACAAAAAGCAACAATCGAGCTCGGAGCTACTTTCTGTCAAGGACAAATGGAGTCTCCAACCACCTTCTTTTTATAACAAGAGGACTAGATCAAAAGTCAAATCGAATGCAACAACACATTGACCTTAAGAGTGAAGGGAATTAGCACCTCCTTGGACTTCTCACTCTTTCCAATGAATAGGTCAATTAGGTGAAGCAATTTAGTGAAAAGATTGCTTGGATATGCTTCACAAAAATACTAACTCACTAAAAGAGCACCAAGAACAACATTATTTTTGTGAAGGCGACATAAAAGAGAGGAGGTAAAGAAAGTAAACCAGCTTTGTGGTGAGAAACTGCCATAATAGCTTTCTGGACATATTTGAACCAACTATGCGAACTTGGGGCATCCATTGGTAGGCTTAGTCTTCTAAGGCAATGAGCATTTAAAAATTACAAACCCCCTAAACACCATATTGAGGAATATAGGAATTTCCCATAAGCTTGGGATATGTGGTCAAATCTTTGGATTTGTCATAACTCAAACACTATAACTCCAAATTGAGTGCTCTATAGCTCAATAGATTCCATTTTTCAAGTGCTTTCCAATGATAGGTCACATCATATGGTTTTGAGAAACTTATGGGCATGTTATCTGGGTGCCACCTTTTTAGTATTCAAAAAATGGGAATTGGGAGATTCCCAAACACACTAATATTGTGTTCCTAGGTATTTATAGAAAGAAACATTCACATTTCAAATTTGAAAGCACTTGATCCCAAAACTTGATTGTGATTTGAGGGTCATTGTGTGACTCAATCTGATGGCTCTCATGCCCCTAGGTTATGAATGTTGTTCCATTGAAATTATTGGATTTGCACCTGCTTGTTTTGTTATAATTGTTCACTTTTTGAATCAAAATGTTTTTTTCATTGAAGTTATAACATTTAACGCTTTGGATAAAAACGATTTTTTTGTTGAAATTGTTACCACATTAATTTAATGTCCATTAAGTTATTGACATTGTATCATTAAAATTGTAAGTTTTGCATCCAATTAATCTCCTATCCATTTACTACATTTTGTTTTCATTTCATTGAAATTGTCAGCTTTGTGTTAAATTAATTTTCATTATGTTATTAACATTATTTCATTAAAGTCGTGAGCTTTGCATCAAATTAAAAATCATGTTTGTTTATTTACATTTTTCTAAAAGTGCTCTTTGATATTTCAAAGATAGGAAAGCAATAACTACAACATCCACATGATACAACTTGGCTTAAGCCAATACACAAAGCTTCTTCCAAAATAATCTAAAAATCCAACACCCCTTCTTACAACCACCTAGAATATATAGCACTTTGAACTTAAGCTGATGAAGATTTCTATCCAACATCGCCTTTTGATTCCTTCTACCCAATACTTGTAGGAAGGCATTGCCTTATGCGTATCAAACATATTCCTAGCATATCCTTTTGATTACTTCTACCTTGTACTTGTAGAAAGGCATTGCCTTGTGGGTATCAAACATATTCCCAAGTTGTTACCCCTTTACCATACAACAATCTAACCAATTTCAGATAAATGAGTTAGAAACTAGGTGGGGGCCCTTGTACCTTTCCTTCTCAGGAGATCATCGGTCCTAGTATTGTTCACACCATTGCATGCTTAACTAAAAGTTTTCCCATTGGACTAGCCATCTAGCCCCCTAAAATCTTAAGGGGATGGATGACCTCCATTCTATCCAATTTTGGAAATCTTCCTCCATTTGGCCTAGATTCAAACCTAGTCTCAACACATCGTCATTGCACTCATAGTGAGCTAGTTTTCTCTAGCAAGTGTGAACAACATTTTTAATAAAATGTGAACCAAGGCACAAGGAGGATCGAATGCCAATGCAAAAATCCAAATATTTCTGCCAAGGAAAAATTCCACCTTTGCCACTCCCCTAAACTTCCAAGGTATGTTGAGAAGCATACCTTGTGATTGTCGTGCCAACCCTTGAGAAATCCCTGAGTCCAAGATCTTGAAGTAAGTATGTGCACACACACCAACACACCTTGCCATTGAATCTCCCTTTCAAATATTTCCTTTTATCTTCACCCCTACAATCCAATCGTTCCATGAGGACCCATCCAAGAACCATCCATTCTTCTGAGCAACCTGAGTGTTATCAAGTAAGGGAAGCCCTCTAATAGAGCCATCCTACAAAGCATTGTCCACCATACTAAGAAGTGGATCTATTATGAGAGCAAAGAGGAGTGGTGCCAAGAGGCATCCCTACCTTACAAATCTATGAAGCCCAAAGGGGCAGGCACCTTTTTGTTCAATGAGGCTATTGTTGTTATAAATGTGGGCCCAAATCTCATGCCAACAAGCACAACTATTTGAAACTCTGATTCACCCTATTGTACGCTTTCTCCCAATCTATGTTAATGTTGACTAATTGCTTTATTCCCCCAATCGTAAAAGTCCTATCTAGCACAAGGCCTACTCCATTAGGACCACCATTGTAGCGTCCACTAGAAAGGCTTCCACTATCTCCTCGTAATCAAGAAAACTAATAGAGCGCATACCAACTATTTAGGCCAAGTACTAGCTAAGGGCTTCCACTATTGAATTTTGATCCTACATAAGCTGACCTTGTTGATTAACAATCCCAATTATAGACTACTTTTACGCTTTCCCCTCAAGCATTCCACGCACATTATGTATAGAATCCACCCTCCTTAGTGCCTATTATCATGAGGACATGTATCTTTGAAATCTCAATCACATGGTTAAGAAATGTTGCACATGTGAGGTGTAACAAGGGTTAGAGTAAATTTACGAGACTAGGTTCCAAGAAAATCATGGGATATCAAAGGAAAAAGTTGTTATAAGTTATGTTGCATAGGTATTTTGTGGTATCTGGTACCAATTGTTGGTCTAGGTTATTTATTTGGCCATAAGTGTCAATTGGTGACATCAAAGAAGTAGCATTTAATGATACCTAATGCCAATCCGATGATAAAAGATAGTCAAAGACACTCAAGAATAAAAGTTCCTAGCCACTTTGATTACTAGACTGTCATATTACTTTTTTGGACATAAAAATTTGATTAGATTAATTTTCTATATTTGTAAACTGAAAGTTAATATTGAAGTATGGATAATGCTAGAAAAACCATTAAAGAAGGTTGCCACTTGTCAAAAATGCCAATCCAAAACTAAAAAACATCTTTAGAGGTAGGAGAGTGGCATTTTTAGTGCAGTCAACTTGCAAGAGAGAAGGAGATATTGGTCTGATCTATAGCCCATTGGAGGACCTTTTGAGATAGCCGGCTCCAAGAGAATACCAATTTATAGTTAGTGACAGCATCTACACGCTGTTGAGACAAGATAACATCAATAAATGATTTATTTTCTTCAATTATTTGCAAAGAAAGTCTAAACTTTCTCTCCTTTGCATTCTCTCACCTCCCTGCCTTTTGACAACCTTGCTTTGAAGATTACAACATTGAGATGACCAAAGGCTAAGAAAATTCAAGTCTCTCTATTGTAAACCCTAATCACCAAAGGCTAAGACAGAGGATAGAGACCATGAGGCTAGAAACGACTCACGTGACATGGATGGAGGGTTAGGGAGAGAGAGAGACAGAGGTCTGCACGTGCGTGTGCGTGCACACACACACACACACACACACACACACACACACACACACACACACACACACACACACACACACACACACACACACACACACACACACACACACACACACACACACACACACACACACACACACACACACACACACACACACACACACACACACACACACACACACACACACACACACACACACACACACACACACACACACACAGAGGTCCATATTTTCACATTTACCCCTAACTTCTTTAGCCTTGTTATGTTTTGGGAAATAAGGAAAAAAAGAATCGTGGGTCATTTTGTATGACACAAAATCTTCCTACATCTTATTGTCCTTCTTGCCACATTATGTGAATTCTACAAAAAGAGTTGCGTGTCCAAAGAGACTACACTTCAATATCATTGATCAATTCAAAAAATTATTAGAACTATTATCACTTGCCCCAAAGAAATATCATGGCAGCTTCTGACCATTATGAATTTATAGTGAGAAAAAAGGGTGAAACAGGAGGCTGTACTTTGATCAATTTGAAAATATATTATCACCTCCCCAAAAAATAACATGGTAGCTTCCAACTGTTACAAATTTATAGTGAAAAAGGTTGTACTGTAATGGCCACACTAGGCATGAGTGACAAGTCTCTTTCAAAGGTTAACTCTCTTGTCATTAGTCAAAGTACCTTGATATGACATGGGGGTTTCCCAAGGCTTAGTTTAGAAATTTCAATGAAGGGTTTTGTGAATGGAGCTGCAACACAAGGATTGGGGATTGTTAGTTGGTTCTAATAGCCGTTCCATCATCCATGTGGGCTCACATGAGACCAAGGGCCAATCGAGAATTACTTAAAGGTTGCAAGAAAAGAGGGTCCTTTCTAGAAACTATTGCTTAGGGGTGTGTAGTGAGTCTTTATACAAAGGATGAGTGCGATTGTTACCCCTAAATATATACACATTTACAAATGTTATTTACATTCGATCAATCTATGCAATTCCTTATACTCCCAAGTTAATAGCAGGCTGGTTTTTGTTGGGGAAGGGATGTCCATAATATAGAGGAGCTTCAAGGGTTGGGATAGATGATTCTATGATTACGTAGGGGGTATCTAGTGACTATCATGTATGAGTGTATAGTGGGTCTTATAGGAAGAATGATGGAGATTTGCTACTTACATTTGATACGCCCATTTATTTTTGTATAAGCTCAAGTTAATAGTAGGTACTGCTAATAATGGCTATAATTGTGTATATGTGTGTGTGAAAGAAATGTGTCCTACTACTAATTTCATAAGTGTGTGATTGTGAGAGAAATTTAACCAAAAGCTTGTTGAAGTAAGTGTGAGTACATGTGTACAAATGTGTCTCAAAGAGATTAATCTCACAAGATTCAATGGCTAGTATTGTATAGCTTCCTAGTTTTGCATTCATTCCAAGGGTATGTATGCAACTTGAATGTGCTAAAATACTCTTTAACTAGCCTTGTTACCCTAAAATCAAACATTTTCCTCCAATAAAAAACAACAAATGTACGAAAATATTTCCTATCGACTCCTTTTAAGAACAACTAAGTACTTTATGTACTCATGTCAACTTGAGCATGTCCAATTTGAATTGCTAAGAGTATTGATCTCCTAGTTAAATATATCCAATAATCTCATTAGATGTGTCAATTGGTTTGTAGGGAGAAGGGAATTGTATATAGAAGAGGAAAGGTTGGCATAGGCTATTCTATGATTAGAAGAGAGCATGAGTGGAATGTAAGATAAGTTCCAAAGGAAGTATCAATCTTGAGCTGTGTATAGGATGATCCTATAAGTTATCTTATGAGGTAATAAAGTTGTAAGCTGGTGTCAAGTAAGACTTGGATTTTTGTCTACACTTGTATGTGTGTATGTGTGTGTTTAATGCACGTGAGTCTATTTGTGTGGGCTCATAAATGTTTGCCCTCCCTCTTGCTCTCATCATTTTTTATTTCTCTCCTTCCATTTTCTTCCTCCTATCTCTCATCTTTCTTCGTCTCACCATAACAACTACATTGAATCTAGATCTTAGACAAGAGTGTCCTTGCTCCTTTGACGGCCTTGTAGTCATGTATGGAAGAATCCTTTCTTTGGCTTTGCACACGTGTGTGTGAGAGGGGGGAGGACTATATGTAAGCCTTGAGTCAATAACATCTACTTTGGTTAATATAAGGGTTCATGATTAAACCACCATTTTGAATTTGTGAACCTTAGAGAATGCCCCCCCCCCCCCCCACACACACAAAGTCTTGTGATTGTTCTTGCCATCTTTCATATGAAAAAGAAGCTTGTACATGGAGAATGGAGAAGCCATGAGAGGTAAGGGAGTCTCAACTACAAGTTGTCTCTTTCCCTATTTTTTAATTGCCCTCTCTTTCCTGCACAATCAATAAACATGCTTGCATGAATAAATAGCAAAGCTTTTGAAACCTCTGAGAGTTGGCTCACTTGAGCATGGCATTTGTAGCATATGACCAAACATTAAAACTAGGTTTTGTGGTGCCATGGTACACCGAGAGTCCAAACCTACCTATCAAATTTATCAAACCACTAACTCATGGTTTGCATACTACTTTGTGGTGCCATGGTACACCAAGACCTCACTCCTACCTATTGAATTTATCAAACCGCCAAGTCACGGCCTGCATACCACACTTACTTCTTAACTTATGCATATGATAGGGGAAGGAGGGAGAGAGAGAGAGAGAGAGAGAGAGAGAGAGAGAGAGAGAGAGAGAGAGAGAGAGAGAGAGAGAGAGAGAGAGAGAGAGAGAGAGAGAGAGAGGGAGAGGGAGAGAGAGAGAGAGAGAGAGAGAGAGAGAGAGAGAGTGTGTGTGTGTGTGTTGTTTTGAACATGCATCACACATGTATGAGAGAGTCATCTTCTAAGTCTACATTGTGTAAGAGGGAGAAAGTTAAACTCAATTTTGTTCTGCAATGTAACATTTGATATGGAGAGGAGAATCAAATTTAGATGTTCTTCTCACCAAATCTACTAAGAAAATGGAGAGAGAGAGATAGAGAGAGAGTAGAGTCGTGCAGTGCTCCATCTAAATTATGACCCATGGGACCTTTCTAGACATACAATGATTCTCCTCCCCCATGGTCGGAAAGGGTAGCTATGGGGAAAGAATGATCTATGTAGCGTAGTTCTCTTGAAAGCGTAACATGCGGGTGATGAGAGCCCCTAACTTTGATATAGGAGTAGTGGTCAAAAAACTAGTGAAGTGGCCCCTGTAAAGGGATATCAAAGTTGTCAAGAATTGCATGGTGGGGGGACTTGCTTGAGCTGCGGTGCCAAACACACACTGTATATACAAGAGGAAGCTCACTCAAGAACACAAGAAGAGAGATGGAGGCCAAAACGTTTTCTTGCTGGTTTTTTCTTCTTCTTCCACACACTACACAATGAACACAAAGTATAGATAAGATACAACATAAAGGAAAGTGGCCTACTAAGTCAAACAGTGCATAACCAACTACACTAATCGATTGGCCTATGTCTTTGCCAGCTGTAGGTAGGTGTAACAAACTAAATATAATAAGTGATAAGTCAGTGGCCATGTGAGTATCATAATGACCACCAACATGCTAAGTGTAGATGTACGGACCCATCTAGCCAGGCGGTCCATCATCAATGTCTGCACATGTTGAGCTTACCATCCCAACACTCCCCCCCAAGCTCAACTCTATCTCTGCAACTCCAAGTAAGCTTCGGAACTTTTGAAGCTTCTCTACACCCAATTCCTTTGTGAAAATGTCAGCTATCTGATCCTGTGTGCTAACATATACCAAGTCAATCTCTCCTGCAAGTACCTTCTCTCTCACAAAGTGGTAGTGCACCTCAATGTGTTTTGTCCTAGCATGGAACACTGGATCCCTAGCTATCTGTATGCTGCTCATGTTGTCACAATGAATGACAATTGGACCATCTCCCTAAAAGTCCAAATCATCTTTGCAACCATACCACCTCACATGCTGCCATAGCAACACCTCTATACTCAGCCTTTGTACTCGATAAAGCAACTGTAGGTTGCTTTTTGCTGCTCCGTGTAACTAGTGCACTAGCAAGGGAAAACATGAATCCACTTGTAGATCTTCTGTCTGACATGCTACCATCCCAATCTGCATCTATGTATCCAAAGACATGTACGTCCTTACCTGCCTCATAAAAAAGTCCATAATGTAAAGTGGGCTTCACATACCTCAATATACGTCTAACTGCATCCAAATGAGGCTTTCTAGGCATCTGCATAAACTGACTGACAAGGCCAACAACATAGCTTAAGTCTGGCCTTGTGATAGTCATGCAAATCAAACTCCCTACTATCCTCCTGAACATAGTAGGGTCTTGTATCACATCCCCAGCATCAGCACTCAACTTCACATTTTGCCCCAATGGTACTGAAAGGGGCTTACATGCTATCATACCATACTTGGATAACATATCCAAGCCATACTGCCTTTGGGATAACCATATACCATCATCACATCTGATCACCTCAAAACCAAGAAAGTATCTCAGCTCACCCAAATCTTTCATCTCAAACTTCTTCTTCAAGAAGTCCTTAACTTCAGCAATCCCATTGTCACTATCACCTGTAATAATCAAGTCATCCATATAGATGACTATGATGATCAACCCTGCATCTCCCTTTCTCACATAAAGTGAGTGATCAACATCAGAAATAAAAATTCAAATATTGACAAGATACTCTCCAATCTTGTCAGACCATGCTCTAGGTGCTTGCTTTAGCCCATAGAGCGCCTTCTTTAACCTGCACACATATGTGGGATGCTCTAAATCCTCATAACTTGCTGGCTTCTCCATATACACTTCTTCTTTCAATTCACCATGCAAGAAGGCATTCTTAACATCCATTTGCTGCAAACTCCAACCTTTGGCTGTTGCCAAGGCAATCACACATCTAATAGTTGCCATCCTAGCAACTAGACTGAATGTCTCTTCATAATCTATGCCATATGTTTGAGCATAGCCTTTTGCAACCAACCTAGCTTTATACCTGCTAACTGAACCATCTGCATTATGCTTGACTTTGTAAACCCACTTACAACCAATAGCTTTCTTACCCTTAGGTAAGGGTACCAAATCCCATCAAGTCTTATTGGCTTCTAATGCAGCCATATCCTCATCCATTGCTGCATCCCAATGAGCATGACCAACAACAACCTCAAAACAAGTGGGCTCAACATCCTCAACTAGTTTCACCATATAAGCATAATGGAGAGTTGCATAACCTTCAAAACCAAATCTTTTAATAGACTATCTGACCCTGCTAGATCTTCGTACCACTGGATCACTCAATGGATCCTTCACATTACTAAGAACTCTCTGTACACTTGGTGTCCTGACAGAAGGAATACCAAGCTCATCATCCAAGCTCTCCGAACCACTAGAATCTCCATCCAATCCCAAATGACTGGTAGATGCATCATTACCATCCATCATTTTCTTCTTTCCTTTGTCCTTCCCTACATCCATCTGAAGATGTGGGGCTACTCCTTAGTCTCCTAGACCAAGGACTCACTGTAGGTGTAGTACTACATGATGTTTTTGGTCCACTAAGACTCCGTGATTCTTGTTTATCTTTCTGCACATAGCTGTCTTGACCATTATCATCATCCAAAACATCACCAACAGGTGTAAACCAACTTTTCATCTCATCAAAGATAACATCCCTATCACTATGAACTCACGTGTGACAAGGTTATAACAGCGATACCCTTTCTGCTCTAAAGAGTATCCAATAAAAACACATTTTTCTGCCTTTGGATCAAGCTTCTTCTGTAGCTCATCTGGCACATGAACGTATGCAAGATAGCCAAATACCTTCAAGTGCGATACATCAGGCTTTTTACCAGTAAAGAATTCTTCAAGAGTCATCCCATGAACTGCAGCTGTGGGAGTTCTGTTCATAATGTAAACAGCAATATGGACAGCCTCAGACCAAAAATGTTTGGGCATATTCTTTTCAGCCATTAATGCCCGTGCAACTTTTGAAATATGCCTATTTTTTCTTTTTGCAATACCATTTTGCTGTGGTGTATACCTGCAAGTAAATTACCTCTTTATTCCATGAGTCCTTAAGAAGCCACTGAACTCATTAGAGAGGTACTCTTCCCCTCCATCTGATCTCAAGCACTTTACTTTTAAGCATGTTTCTGTTTCAACAACTGCCTTAAAAGATTTGAAGTGCTCAAACACATCACTTTTTTCCTTCATGAAGTATACCCATAACTTCCTTGAACAGTCATCAATAAATGTGACAAAGTATTTGCTACCATCAAGAGATACATTCTGTATAGGCCCCCAAACATCTTTATGCACTACATCAAGTATTTTTCTAGTCACTTCTCTATCATGCGAGAAGGGTTGTCTTGCATGCTTACCAAACTGGCATGCTTCACAGACTTTATGCAATTCTGCAACTCTAAAAGAAGGCAACCCTGTAACCAATCCTCTAGACTGCATTAATTTTAGCCTTTGTACATTTTCATGTTCAATACGTTTATGCCATATTTCAATATTTGCAATTACTCTTCCTTTAGCATACATAGCAGCATCCATTGCAGGAATTCCAACATCTAAAATGAACATTCGGCCAACTCTACTTCCTTTTGCGACCAACCTGCACTTATCATTAAAGTCTTCTATAAAACAACCTTTTGTATTGAATCGGACCTGCAACCCCTGCTCTACGATGTGGCCAATAGATACTAGATTCTTTGTAATTGATGGAACATGTAATACATCTGTGAGACTCTTTGTCTAGCCATCATACAAGGACAAGGGAACCTTTCCAATGTGTGAAATTGGGTGACATGAATCATCACCCATCTGCACATAACCTAGGTTTTGTAAGTCTTGCATCTCTCCAAACCATTCAACATGACTGGTCATAGGATTAGATGCACTTGAATCAACATACCATACATAATCATGTGTCCCCTTTCCTGTAATTGCATTCATCATATGTTGCATAACAAACAGATGTTCATTTTTGTATTCATTCTATCGTGAAGACGATGCATAGTTTCCTTGTTGCAATTTACCACCACGAATATCATCCTTCTTTGCGAGTGATTAAATAACTATTGCCTAACCTACTCTTGAACATAATATGAGTACAGAATCTACCCTAAATTGCCATGTACATGCCTTGCCCCATCCTAGGGATGACAAAATCTCTAACACCCTATCTTAGATCTTGGATGCGGAATAAGGCTCAGGGATCTAGAATGATGATAATGAATGGCTTGAGGAATGGCCTTAGTAAATAGATCTGCCACATTATTCTCTATCTTAAAATGCTCACATCAATGGTCTGATCAAATATCTTCTTACAAATATAGTAATAGTAGATCTATCTCTATATGCTTCATCCTCACATGGAATATAGGATTCTATGCCAAGGATATGCAATTCTCATTGTGGCATAGGAGTGTAGTGGTCCCTATCTATGAATTCCCAAGCTCTTCTAATAATCTCCAAGGATAATTGGTCTCAAAAGTGGTATAAGAACCTGCTCCATACTCAACCTTTAATGACCTTCGAAGCTAAATGGTCTCAGAAGTGCTAAAGCATGCCTTAGTAGCCCTAGTGTGTTGATGAAAAGATGGTAGAAAGGATTGTGGCCTTATAAAGCCCACTCTCTTGAATACCATGCCATAGAATATCCCTAGTAGTAATATCTTTAATAGTCATCACCTCTTAAATAAGGATTGCATAGGTTCCCTCTTAGTAAGTCCATGAGCTAAAGTTCACTTGAAACCCAAATTTGGAATGTAGACCACATAATTCCCTTTGTTAATGAATCTTTGAACAAAGTAAGGTAGAGCCCAAATTTGGAACACATTGGGCTTTAGTTGTGATAAATCCTATCTATTAAGAAGAAGTGGGTTTGTGTCCACACCTTGAATAAGAACCAATCTATTAAAAAGAAGAAGTGGGTTCATGTCCACACCTTGAATAATAACCAATCTATTAAGAATATGTGGGTTCGTATCCACACCTTAAATAAGAACCAATCTATTAAGAAGAAGTGGGTTCGTATCCACACCTTGAATAAGAACCAATGAATCCCTACCAATGTTAAGATTCCCTCTATCACATGAAGGCCTTAGATTAAATCATTGTGGTGAGGCATATGAGAAGACACACTACTATCCATAAGGCTTCTCTAAACAAGTAGAAGTTAAAATGGTGTCTTCCACATCATAGAAGTGGACAAAGAGGAAGTCAATAGTCATGATCAATGTATCCTTCAATTTTTTTCTCTCCATCATTTTCTCCAAACTAAAGATGGGGTTATTTTTCCCAACACTTTCCCTTGTTAGTCTTCCTACATTGCAAATACTTAGGGTGACCATTAGTCTCCTTATGGCACCTATAAAGAAACCTTATGGACAAGGGATGCTAATTCATCCCAAATCTTCTCCATCTTGTTGATGTGGTTCTTCATAGTGGAGTCCAAAGAGGAACAACAAGAAAATGGGAGACTAATGTAAGAAAATCTATCTTGTCACACCAACAATCATATTCTTCATACTTTGATCAACCATAAGAAGAAAAGGAATACCAATAACAATCAATCTTCATGCAACATCATATAGCGAATCTCCCATAGACTTTTCACAACAAATCTTCAACATATTCTTCATAATCCTCATAGAAACCATCCAAGAACCAAAATAACATAAAGAAATGCTCAACTTTGAATGGAATTCATCAATAGTATTCATATTTCATCATCTTCATAGTCTTTCTCTCGATCTCTCTTGTAGTCTCACTCATAAATACATTGTTTTTCATAGAAAATTGGCTAGCTCTCACACACTGTCACTCTAACAATGCTCTCTCTCAGTAGTAAATTGATAACAAATAATAACTCTCAATAATCCTTTATTGGTCATGAATACCCCTCCCAAGAGGTATGGCTGATATGAAGAGTCACCAAAGCCACTATAGTGTCCCTTGGAAGCTCATCAGTGTCATTGTCACTGTAGTCCTCAGTTCAAGTCTTCATTAGCTACTTCTTCTACTTTTTCAACCTATTCTGGTTTTGTATTCTTCCTCTTCCAAGATTATAAAACATCCCTAAGCTAAAAATTCATCAATTAGAACGCATATAGAGAAGCAAATAGATGCTTATAGGGGACATATAGAAGCTCTACATGTCAAGAATCGCATGGTGCGGGGACTTGCTCAAGATGCTGTGCCGAACACACACAGAATGCACAAGGAGAAGCTCACTCAAGAGACAAGACGAGAGATGGAGGCCAAAACGTTTTTTTGCTAGCTTCTTCTTCTTCTTCCACACTCTTTACAATGTACACAAAGTATAGATAAGATACAACATAAAGGAAAGTGGTCTACTAAGTCAAACAATGCATAACCGACTACACTAGTCGACTGGCGCTATAACTATGCCAGCTGTAAATAGATGTAACAACCTGAATATAATAAGTAATGAGTCAGTGGCCATGTGAGAGTCATAATGACCACCGACGTGCTAAGTGTATACGTGTGGACCCATCTAACCAGGCGGTCCATCATCAATGTCCGCGTGTGTTGAGCTTGTCATCTCAACACTCCCCCTCAAGCTCAACTGCATCTCTGCAACTCCAAGTAAGCTTCGAAACTTTTGAAGCTTCTCTGTACCCAATGCCTTAGTGAAGATGTCAGCTATTTGATCCTGTGTGCTGACATACACCAAGTCAATCTCACCTGCTAATACTTTCTCTCTCACAAAGTGGTAGTGTACCTCAATATTTTTTGTCCTGGCATGGAATACAGGGTTCCTAGCCAACTGTATACTGCTCATGTTGTCACAATAAATGACAACTGGACCTTCCACCTACACATCCAAATCAACCATTAACTTTTGTAGCTATACGACCTCACATGCTGCAACAGCAACACCTCTATACTCAGCCTCTGTACTCGACAAAGCAACTGTAGATTGCTTTTTGCTACTCCAAGCAACTGCTGCACTACCAAGAGAGAACATGTATCTGCTGGTAGATCTTCTATCAGACATACTACCAGCCCAATCTGCATCTGTGTATCCAAACACCTGTACATCTGTACCTGCCTCATAGAAAAGTCCATAATGTTATGTGGACTTCACATATCTCAATATGCATCTGACTGCATCCAAATGTGGCTTTCTAGGTACTTGCATAAACTGACTCACAAGAGCAACAACATAGCTCAAGTCTGGCCTTGTAATGGTCATGTATATCAAACTTCCCACTATCCTCCTGAACATAGTAGGGTCTTCTATCTCATCCCCAACATCAGCACTCACCTTTACATTCTACTCCAACAGGACTAAAAGTGGTTTGCATGCTCTCATACCATACTTGGACAACATATCCAAGCCAGACTGTCTTTGGGACAGCCATATACCATCATCACATTTGATCACCTCAATGCCAAGGAAGTACCTTAGCTCACCTAAATCCTTCATCTAAACTTCTTCTTCAAGAAATCCTTGACTTCAATAATCCCACTATCACTATCACCTGTAATAATCAAGTCATCCACATAGATGACTATGATGACCAAACCTGCATCTCCCTTTCTCACATAAAGTGAGTGATCAACATCAGAAACATAAAAGCCAATATTGACAAGATACTCTCTGATCTTGTCAAACCATGCTCTAGGTGCTTGCTTGAGCCCATAAAGCGCCTTCTTCAACCTGCACACATACGTGGGATGCTTTAAATCTTCATAACCTGCTGGTTGATCCATATACACTTCTTCCTGCAAATCACCATGCAAGAAGGCATTCTTCACATCCATTTGCTACAAGCTCCAACCTTTGGCTGCTGCCAAAGCAATCACACATCTGACAGTTACCATCCTAGCAATTGGACTGAAGGTTTCTTCATAATCTATGCCATATGTCTAGGCATAGCCTTTTGCAACCAGCCTAGCTTTGTACCTACTAATAGAACCATCTGCATTGTGCTTAATCTTATAAACCCACTTACATCCAATAGCTTTCTTGCCCTTCGCCAATGATACTAGATCCCAAGTCTTATTGGCCTCTAATGCAGCCATCTCCTTATCCATTGCTGCATCCCAATGAGCATGACCAACAGCCTCCTCAAAACATGTGGGCTCAACATCCTCAACTAGTTTCACCATATAAGCATAATGGTGAGCTGCATAACCTTCAAAACCAAATCTTTTAATAGGATATCTGACCCTGCTAGATCTGTGTACCACCGGATCACTCAATGGAGCCTTTACATTACTATGAGCTCTCTGTACACCTGGTGTCTTGACAGAAGGAATACCAAGCTCATCATCCAAGCTCTCTGAGCCACTGCAGTCTCCATCAAGAATTGCATCAATGCCATCTGACACTTTATTCTTTCATTTGTCTTTACCTGTAGTGCTACTAGATGCACCTGAAGTTGTAGAGGTACTCCTTAGTCTCCCAGACCAAGGACTACCAGATGATGTCTCTGGTCCACTAAGAGTCCGTGATTCTTGCTTTTCAGCCTGCACATGAGTGTCATGATCATCATCATCATCCAATGCATCACCACTAGATGCATACCAACTGCTCATTTCATCAAAGATGACATCCTTGCTTACTCTAAACTTACATGTGACAGGGTTATAACAGCGATACCCTTTCTGCTTTAAAGAGTATCTAATAAAAACACATTTTTCTGCCTTTGGATCAAGCTTCTTTTGTAGCTCATCTAGCACATGAACGTATGCAAAACAGCCAAATACCTTCAAGTGCGATACATCAGGCTTCTTGCCAGTAAAGCATTTTTCAGGAGTCATCCCATGAACTGCAGCTGTGGGAGTTCTGTTCATAATATAAACAGCAGTATGAATAACCTCAGACAAAAAATGCTTAGGCATATTCTTTTCAGCCATCAAGGTGCGTGCAACTTCTGCAATATGCCTGTTTTTCCTTTCTGCAACCCCATTTTGCTGTGGGGTATATCTGCATGTGAACTATCTCTTTATCCCATGAGACCTCAGAAAATCACTGAACTCATTCGAGAGGTACTCTCCCCCTCCATCTGACCTCAAGCACTTTATTTTCAAGCGTGTTTCTCTTTCAACTGCAGCCTTGAAAGTTCTAAAGTTCTCAAACGCTTCACTCTTTTCCTTCATAAAATATACCCACAGCTTTCTAGAACAATCATCAATGAATGTGACAAAGTATGAACTGCCTCCAAGAGATACATTTTGTGTAGGCCCCCAAATGTCTATATGCACAACATCAAGGATATTTCTGCTTACATCTCTGTCATGTGAAAAGGGTTGTCTTGCGTGCTTACCAAACTGACATGCTTCGCATACCTTATGAAATTTTACAACTCTAAATGTAGGAAAACCTGTAACCAACCCTTTGGACTGCATTAGTTTCAGCCTTTGTACATTTGCATGTCCAATGCATTTGTGCCGAATTTCAATATCTGCAACAACACCTTTTTCTTTAGCATACATAGCAGCATTCATAGTAGGAATTCCACCATCCAGAGTAAACATACGTCCAACTCTACTTCCCTTTTCTACCAACTTGTACTTGTCATTGAAGTCTTCTACAAAGCAGCCCTTTGCATTAAATCTGACTTGCAGCACTTGCTCTACCATTTGACCGACTGACACCAAGTTCTTTGTAATAGATGGGACATATAATACATCTGAAAGACTTTGTCTTACCATCATGCAAGGACAAGGGAACTTTTCCAATGTGTGAAATTGGGTGGCATGAATCATCGCCCGTCTGCACACAACCTGCATTTTACAAATCCTGGACCTCTCTAAACCATTCTGCATGGCTGGTTATATGATTGGATGCACCTGAATCAACATACCAAACATCATCATATGTTCCCTTTCCTGTAATAGCATTCAGCATATGCTGCATAACAAACACACGTTCATTTTTATCTTCATTTTGTCGTGAAGACGATGTATAGTTTCCTTACTGCAACTTACCACTGTGAATATCATCTTTCCTAGCATAACATTGGGCTGCAATATGACCTGTTTTGCGACAGTAGTGACACACAATACCAGAGTTGTTAGAGCCTCTATTCTGCCATCCACCTCTTCCTCTAAAGCTTCCCCTGCCTCTAAAGTTACCACGACCTCCTCAAACTTGCATATCGCCAAATTGCCGATTCAATCTATTTTGCTGGTTGTCACTACCACGGCCTGTACCACGGCCTCTTGAAGAGAACCTGCCACGTCCCCTTCCTGAACTGGAGTAGAAAGCTTGGACCTATTCACCACTTCTTTCAGATGTCTCACTCTGCATGTTGATCTCTTCAGTGATCATAAGGGAGACCAACTCATCAAAATATGGAAATGGCTTTCTAACATATACGAAAGTTACAAAAGACTTCCAAGCCTTTTCATTGTTAAGTCTAGCCAAGGTAGATGACACTAAATCAACATTATCAGGCATTGCATCAATCGCTGCCAATGCATCTACAATCCTCCTTACCTTTAGTGCATACTCATTGATAGACATTTTCCCTTTATTCAATGTATTCAACTCTTGCTTGAGTTGAATCTTTTGTGCCTTTGTATTTACAGGAAACATACTTTCAAGTATGATCCAAGCTGCATATGAATTCTCTACATTTCTAATATGTCCCAGCATATTATTGTCAATTACTGCAGACAGCCAATACATAACCTTCTTGTCTTTTGCATTCCATTTCTTCCGTGCCTTTGTCTCTTCTGCAGTTGGAGAATCACTCACCTCCGGCTCCTTTTCTTCACCTGAAACAAACTCGTAGAGGCCTTTTCCAATAAGGAAGTTCGTGACACGGAACTTCCATGAAGGGTAGTTGTTCTTGTCGAGCTTCTCAATGATGGGGCTTTCACTGTTCTCTGCCATTATCACAAAACTAATACCAAACAGCAAGCAAATCTTCTGCAACCCTTGACCTTTAGTGCACAACAATATACCAGACAGCCTTTTTCACTGTCTGCTCAACAATACATGCAATTTGCAACCTGTTTGTAGATAAACCTTGTGTTTTCTTCCTGCAAACAGCTCAAGAATTACAAATTCACAATATGTAACATGTGCACCCACTTTCAGTCAAAACAGCCGAAATCACAGTGTACCCTAAAACTGTTGTCCGCAACCTTGCGGCTCTAAAATGGGGCCTAAAACGGCCTCAAATGTCCAAAATAACTGTGTGACAGCCCTAAAGGGCCAATCTATAGAATACATAGCACTCTTCGTAAACACCAAATCTCATTGCAATCTGAGATTTTTGCTCTGCCCTACTTCAGGTGCCTCGACAAGCACTATCCAAGAGAAAGAGTGGAAGGATAGGAGAGCTTCTTACACGTGGCTTGCTTGCTCGAACCTTGCTTCTTCTCCTTCATTTCAGCCTTCAAAATCAGCCTCTCTCAGTGACGCGGCTCTGATGCCATGTCAAGAATTGCTTGGTGGGGGGACTTGCTCAAGATGCTGCGCTGAACACACACAGAATGCACAAGGAGAAGCTCACTCAAGAGACAAGAAGAGAGATGGAGGCCAAAACGTTTTCTTGCTAGTTTCTTCTTCTTCTTCCACACTCTTTACAATGTATACAAAGTATAGATAAGATACAACATAAAGGAAAGTGGCCTACTAAGTCAAACAATGCATAACCGACTACACTAGTCGACTGGCGCTATAACTATGCCAGTTGTAAATAGGTATAACAACCTGAATATAATAAGTAATGAGTCAGTGGCCATGTGAGAGTCATAATGACCACCGATGTGCTGAGTGTATACGTGTGGACCTATCTAACTAGGCAGTCCATCATCAATGTCTGCGTGTGTTGAACTTGTCATCTCAACACTACAAAACACTATAGAAGGTTTATGGAAGCCATAAAAACCATATAGTTCAAACCAAAACCACTTGAAACCATCAAAAACCTTCTAACGCACTCTCAATAATTTCTCTAAAAAATCATTTACAATCTCAATCTCTCAAGTACAAGGAAAATAGATCAAATCAGAGGTAAAATAAACCAAACAGACATGTCACAAAACCTATCAATACATCATAACTCAACAAAACCATCATGAGCTTCTTAAACCTACTCAACCTAATCCAAAACACTTCCAAAATCAATAAAAACCAATCAATACATTAAAAATCCAACCATTTAGCAGTTCACAAAAACAACAAAAATTAGCCCAAAAAACAAGTTAATTTAGTCCTCAACATATCCCCACACTTAATTAGGGAGCGTCCTTAATGACCTTGGGAAAATAAAGAATACTTTACCTAAAAACTATGTGAACACTCCTATGTTGAACATTGATCAATCAGTATCCACAAACCAACATGGACTCCATCAAGCTCCAAAATGACCTAGATCTATCAAAAAGATTGACAAAAGGAAAACACCTTGAAGCATAAACCAATCCTTAGCTTTCAAAATACAACAAAACAAACTAATAAGGGATATAAGAGGTTCTTCCATTCCATTACAAATCTTCAAAACTTTAGCCATATCAATAAATCAACATCTTTGAATATTTTCAACTTTTTCAAACCATATCTCTAGAAGAACACAAAGCAAACACACCTACAAATGCATAACACATAGAAATCTGAATGACACCCCAATTAGGGAGAAGGAAAATAGATTCCATTCAAGATCAAGTACTAATTACATAAAAAAATAAACCATCAATGAAGGTGTTCCCTTTTGAAGGCATGATGATTTGAGAACCTATCCATAGAAAGGGATTCATCTACAAATATCTTAGAAAGAATTGCAAGCTACATGTCCTCTCCACAAGGACAATATATTTACTCAAAAGACTGAGAGCGGAATTTAGGAGACGGGAAGTGCTTAAAAATAGCTAAAAATTATGAAGATCAAGGGAAAAATATTCACTGTCAAAGGCGGCGGCTCGATCTAGGACGATTTTAAGCGCCAAAGTGCTTTAACGGCGCCCGAGCGACACTTGGTGATTTTTCATAATTTTTCAGACAGTCGTGCGGGTTGACACAAGCTACTGGCCAATGCGGGATGCTAAGCCAGACGCCCAGGATTTTTCAGAGCTCAATTCGGAGTCCGAACAGGGAAATGGCCAAGGAAACGGTCAAGATATGAAAAGGTGGACACTTGGGAGGCCAAATTTGAGCATGCCTTTTGAGTTTGGACCCCCCCCCAAAAAATTTATGCACCTTATGAAGCAAAAAACGTGGAGAGAGAATGAAGAGGCATGAAAAAACGTGGAAGAAGATGGCGCCCCAAAAATGCGCCATGAATGGATGAGAGGCATCATGGCTGCTGCAAACAACCCCCCCAATGGATTATGGGGCTTCATTCCCCTCTGTCTCTGGACTCTATCGCCGCCCTTCGCTCGCGCAATGGTGGCCTGGTTTGAAATTTCTGATTCTAGTCTTTCTCTCTCCTCCCTCTCTCTCTTCTAAAGGCAAGATCATGTGGGGAGAAGAAGGAAGAAGAAAGAATGATGGAGGCTTGTCCGGCATGGACCGGATTGCTCCACGGGCCGAGAATGGTGATTTGTGATGTTGCTGGACATGAAGTGTTGCTGTTTTCCAAGTCTACAGCCATGGACACAAAACCCGAAACACGCGTTTAAGCGGTAAACCAAAAAATTACAAAGAAAATTTAGTGTTTTATGCTTTTGATTGATGGAATGCCGTTCATATGGACTAAGATTTGATTATGCTGCTGATTCTTCTGAGTTCTTACTGTTTATAACCAGAAATCATGAAAAACATGCATTTCATGGCTCGAAATAATGTCAAGAAACCCGAAAACGCATGAAAAATGGGAAAAAAACAAGGGTTTTGGGCATATAAATGGGGAAAACCGTCGATACACATCAACTAATCTTTCAATTTTGTTGCAAATGAACTAAGGGCCACAGCCCATAAACTGGTTTTCATTTTCAGCAATTTAAAAAATACAAGAAAATGGAAAAATGGCGGGAAAATGATAAAAACACCATGAGAAATGGGGGAAAAATACGTTTGGGGCTACGAAAAATACAGAAAAATAGGATTTATGTTTGTTGATGTATAGCAAGGCTGGGGCATGAAGTTATGCTTCAGTTCAGCCTTGTTTATATGTTTTAGTGCGTGTTTCCTTCCTTTCTCCATATAAAATGACAAGGAAACCCTGAAAGAAATGAATATAATGATGCACTATCAACGGGGAAGGGTAGAGTTGTGGAAAAAATGGTTAAATGCCGCTGAGCATGAGGAATAATTTGCTGATTTTATATGCATTGCATCTAGGACGGAATAATAATGATAAAAATTAAAACCTAGTAGCACGAAGATCACTTCGGTGCTAGGTGTTGCAACGAAGCACAAAGCGGTTAGAAAGAAAAGCATGAAAGAGATGTTTTGCACTTGCACGCTGCTGGTTTTTAAAATGTTTGAGCACTAGGCATCCACCTCTTTGCATGATCATTTAGAGGAAATTAAAAGTATCAGAGTCAGCTCCTGGATATGCATAGCAATTGTTTTCAGTAGGCCTGTGACCCACCGTTGAGAGCGTGAGGTTCCTATGCTGTAGGATAGACGAGGGTTATAGGGGACAGCAAGTGAGGGAAATGGTACATTCCTGGATACGTTTATTTGGTACCTTGAGCGACGTTTGTGCGAAATGTTTAAATGTTGAGCGACGCATCGAGGGGCCAATCCCCAAGGTGTAGGAGAGTCGCAAAGGGTTGACGGCATTCAGCCGTAGGAGGAACCCCATGTGTATGTGATTCGAGCCTTTTGGCTATGTGAAAGGGACTCCCTCTGAGGAGCAATATTGGGTTAGGATCAGTTGGACTACAACGTATTACAAACGCAATGTTTAGGAAGGCAGAGATTTTGATAGACGCTCCTGGCCGCGAGGCCGAGGGGGTTGTCTTGCGCATAGTGACGAGGTCCGGCTAGTGCATGAGCCAGTGCCGGCCCGTTTTTAGGTCCATCAGTGGTGCGTCTGCCGGGAGCTGCTTAAAAGTGGCGGTTCTCGAATCCTGGTTTTCTAGGGACCAACTAGCAGTTTATGCCAAAGGATACTGAGATCGATCCGTTATTTATTGATAAGCATCGTCTAGCAGAAATCCAAAAGCAGGAAAGAGACGAGAGAGCTAGGCGACGTGCTGAAATCTTTAGGAGATATTCCCCTAAGCGTAGCGGTGCTGAACCCTTACGAGGGAGTGGATCTAGTGGTCTTAGGACCCCAAGCAGTAAGTTAGGAGAAGGTGGAAGCTCTAGTGCTCCCCTTCCTGCCATAAGCCAATCCACGTCAATTGTGGGAGGTGTAACCCCACCGTTCTCTATTCCTAGTGCAAATCCAATCCACGTCATGGCGCAGCCTATTGCAATTCCAGCAGGAACGACGGATTTGCCGGCTCTAGGTTACCCGCTACCCATTTTTAATGGGCTAGTTGAGGAAGATGCGGAACTCCACATTAGGGAGTTTCAAAAGTTGATGTTTAACTGTCGCATTCAAGAAGAAGGGCATTTAATGATGTTCTTCAACATGACTCTCAAAGGAAGAGCCGCTATATGGTATCATGGTTTAGAAGCCGGAACCATATTGAACATTGATGCATTTTATGGAGCTTTTCGAAGGGAGTTTGCCCCTGAAAGGGGTGGGCAATATTGGTTGCGTGTACTCAACGTGACCCGCCAAGATCCACACGAGGATATTCGTGCTTATGCGAAGAAGATAAAAGAGGTTTTCCGTAAGTTGGACGTCTCTATTCCTATCCCCGCAGCTGCCCAATTGCAATATTTCCTACATGGGTTGGACTTTAATATCCAATTGCAGTTGAGTAGTGTCCCCTTGGGGGATATAGATACTGCCATTACACGAGCACAAGAGGTGGAATCCCGACTACAAGCAGCCTATGCTTCTAGAGGCAATTCGAACATGGGTCTAGTATTGGGAAACAATATGGCAATAGCCAATGGCAGTAGTGGCCAAGGGATAGCGATGGCTAACCCTAATGGGAGAGGGAACATGATGCAGAATGTGCCTTTATTACCAGCTCCCCCTAGCATGTCGATGCCTACGGGCAGTCAAATGGCTCCAAATGGTGGAGGCCAGGCGGTCAATTCTAATACCATGCCTGTGGCTCAACAACCAGTGCCTAATCGAATTGTTAGGCCGATGGAGCGACATGGAAATGACCAAGGCTATGAGTCGAGTTCTTCCAATGTTCTTGGCGAGGTTAAGGACATGATGAAGCATTATACCGACATGATTACGGAGCAGTATCGACAAATAGCTGTTGATGTCAACTTCCTTAAAAAACAACAAAATTTGATAGGAAGTAGATACCCGGAGGAGGGTGCACCGTCGAGGTTTAGTTGCAAATGGTGTGGCGGGCAGCACTATCCAAGAAATTGCCCAAATGTTAAGTGCGACATTTGCGGAAAATCTGGCCATTTAGCAGCTACTTGCTGGAGTAAGATCAGTTCCCTCCAGCGAGGAAGTCGGCAACCAGGGCCTGTCAATCATCGTGCTCAAGGAAATGATTCCCAGCGAGAAGATGGGCCTAAACAAATACTTCAACGACCAAAGACTACAGTGGAAGAGCTACCAAGTGGTAGTGGGGTTAGTTTGATTGAGGCTGTACGCGTTAACGATGCTGAAACCTCTAATTTGCGAGCTGTCCTTACAAGAGGTCAAAAGGGTAGAGAAGCCGACAAGGATAAGCCTGTCGACGAAAACCCTAAACAAGGCGACAAAGGAACGCAAGTTTTGGATCCTGCCCTAGAAGGGGGACCTTTGAAGCCCGTAGAGAGTAAAGCCGATAAGGAACCACCAAAGAAGAAGGTGAAAGTTAAGAAAGAGGCAATAAAGCCAGTTCAGCGACCTAAAGAGCGGATGGTTTGGCGTGAAAAGCGAGCTCTATCGAACTATCATGAATTCGATTTGGCGAGCTCTCTTTGCGAAGTCAAGCCGGATGTGAACCTTTTGCAGCTTATTAAGCTTTCCCCAGGAGTACGCAAGGAATTTAGAAAGATCCTACATACCGGTTATATCGTAGAACCTTTGGGTATTGCACGAGTTGGTGATGACTGGTTCGAGCATGCTGAGAAGCATTGCCCAAGGGTTGCAGCCTATGTCGATGGGATATTAGTAGATTATGCTATTGTCGACACGGGATCATCTGTTAACATTATGAGTTCTGAACTGATGGAAAGGTTGGGTCTTGCGATTCAGAAAGATACCTCCACAATTCTCAGAATGGCAGATGACAGTTTGAGACAGCCGGAAGGCTGCATTACTAAGGTCCATGTCCCTGTTGCAAATGTAGAATGCCTGTTGGACTTTAGGGTGATTCGTTTTGCAGGGCGGCCAAGTTATCAAGTATTACTTGGACGACCTTGGATCTTGCAAGCGGATTGCCAAGTAGATATACCCGCTGGTCGATTGATATTCAGCAGAGGTGCCCAGCATGTGGTGGTTGATGCTTATCCTGAGTCCCCGCAGAGTGAGAGGGCTCCTCTATCTTCTACAGAATTGGAGACATTAGAAGATTCATCTGTTAGTGAGGCATCATCGAGTGATGAGTCCAAAGAGGGATCCACCACGGAGGACATCTATCAGATCACTTTGAACGAGCCGATAGAGGCCCAAGATCGTATAAGAGATGCAGATGTTATCGAGCTAGACCTTGGTACGCTTGATGATTCGCGGCCAATCAAATTAGGCTCTATGCTCAGCTCAGCAGAAAGGGAGGACTATGTGGCCTTGATCCAGGAATTCCGTGATATCTTTGCCTGGAGTTATGATGAGTTGAGAGGCATTCCTCCCAGTCTTGCTGTTCATACAATTCCGTTGAAAGAGGGCAGTCGTCCTGTACGGCAGAAAGTAAGGCGTATGCCTTTCGAATTGAGGGACGGGCTGTTTGAGGAGTTAGAGAAGCTTCGAAAAGCGGGTTTGATTTTTCCTGTGCAACACACGGAATGGTGTTCGCCAGTTGTGATTAGAAAGAAGAAGAATAATCAGATCCGTTTATGTGTAGACTTTAGGGAGCTGAATAAGCAGACAGTTAAGGACTACTACCCGTTGCCATTTATTGACCAGATTTTGGATCAATTAGCGGGTAGGGAGATATATTCGTTTATGGATTGCTTTGCAGGATACAACCAAATGGCAATTGCAGAAGAGGACAAGTTGAAAACAACTTTTATCACTGTATTTGGCACTTTTGCTTACCACGTGATGGCTTTTGGTTTATGCAATGCGCCTGGTTCGTGGCAACGAACAGCTGATAAGACATTCGGTGACATATCCCCTGACGATTTGAGGGTGTTTATTGATGACTTAGGGGCCGCCACCGTGAGAGAAAGGCAGTTGATCATTCTGAGAAAATGCTTTGAGCGCTGTAGACAATTTTGCATCGCCCTAAACCCACGGAAGTGTGCTTTTGGAGTACCTTATGGGCTATTGCTGGGTCATGTGGTCAGTTCGGTAGGAATTGCGACAGACCCCGAGAAGGTCAAAGTTATAGTTGCCATGGGTCCACCACGCACTCCGAAAGAAGTTCATAGCTTTCTGTCTTCGGTTGGTTATTACCGTAGATTCATTAACGCCTTAGCAGAAAGAACGTTGCCACTTACAAATTTATTGTCCTTTAGCTGTTCGTTTGTATGGGGTGACCCTTGTCAGGTAGCATTCGAGGATGTGAAACAAGAGCTAGCAAGAGCGCCCGTTTTAAAAGCACCTAAAAGAGGTGAGGTGTTCTATATATTTTCAGCAGCCACCATGTATAGTATCAGCTGCTGTTTAGCCCAAATTTGGGAAGAGAAGTGGTACCACCCGATTGCTTTTGCTAGTCGGAAGCTGGGGGTATCCGAAATCAATTACACCTACATGGAGAAGCTGTGTCTAGCGATGGTCTTTGGGACCAAGAAATTCAGGCATTACATTCTCTATGAAAAAGTGGTGCTTTATACGAAGGCGGAGGGACTTCGACTATTGATGAATAAGTTACAGCCGCCTGATCGTTTAGCGAAGTGGTTGATCACTTTGCAGGAATTTGATTATGAAATCAAGAGTAAGCCACCAAGGTTGCAAGGCATCGTGGAATGTCTAGTGGACTTTGGGGAGCCGAAAGAATCTGTGGCTGAAGGTAGTGACATGGAGATGATATTTAAAATAGATACGGCATCTATTCCCTCCTGGTATGCTGCAATAACGCATTATTTATCAACAGGAGAGGCGGGATCCGAATTATCTAAGGCTGAGAAAAGGAAAATTAAGCAGCAAGCGTTAAAGTTTGCTTTGATCGCAGGTACATTATATCGGCAAGGGGTTGATGATATCTATCGCCGATGTGTGATGCCTGACGAGGTGCCATTCATTTTGGAGGAGTGCCATGATTCTGCTTGCGGTGGCCATTTTGCTGGACGGCTTACAGCACAAAAGGCTTTAAGAGCAGGTTATTGGTGGCCTGCCATCTTCCAGGATGCGTTTGCGTATGTTAAGCGATGCGATATTTGCCAACGACATGATAGTCGAGAGAATAGGAAACGACCACTCACCCCTATTATGGCGATACTTCCATTTGAGAAGTGGGGAATAGACTTTGTGGGTCCTATTACTCCGTCATCGACTACGCAAAAGCGGTACATCATTGTAGCAACTGACTACTTCACAAAGTGGTCAGAAGCACGTGCAACAAGGAAAGATGATGCTAAAGAAACTGCTAGTTTCCTTTTAGAGCAGATAATATGCCGGTTTGGTCCGCCGAAAGAATTAGTGTCGGACCGCGGAACTCATTTCCTGAATAAGGTGATCAAAGGTTTGACAGAGTTGTGGAACATTAAGCATAACAAGACAACCCCATATAATCCGCAAGCCAATGGGCAAGTTGAGAGCACCAACAAGCAGCTTGTGGGCATCCTGTCCAAAATTGTGTCGGAAAAGAAACGGGATTGGGATAAAAAGTTATACGTGGCAGTGTGGGCTTATAATACGACTTTCAAACGAGCCACTGGCCATACCCCGTTCAAGTTAGTATATGGGGAGGAGTGTGTCTTGCCTCTAGAAATTGAGCTGCCGACTATTCGGTTTGCCATCAATCATTCTTTGAGCGATGAAGACGCTCTTTTTGAGCGCTTGACGACACTGGCACATTTAGATGAGCTTAAGCTGCAGAGCTTATTGCACCAAGAAGTGGCGAAGTGCCGAATGAAGAAGCTACACGACCTCAAAGCCAAGAAATACACCTTCAAGAAAGGACAGCTTGTTCTGTATTATGACGCACGACGTGAATTATTCCCAGGCAAGCTAGAACCCAAATGGGATGGGCCCTATAAGATCGTTAGAATAGGAAAGAATAAATCCACAGTTTTGTTAGCTGACCTTGAGGGGATAGAATTTAAAAATAAGGTTAATCTTAATAAGATTAAACCTTATTACTTCTGATTGTACTAATGCTATAACTGCCTTGCAGGTCTAGGCAAGATTGATCAAACATCTGCAAGGAAATCGTGATAGAGGTTGATGGGTCGTCTGATCCCTTATTTAGAACACCCATATTTAGAACAGAGGTATCATCAGGGGAAGCTCATTTGGTGGAGTAAAGGATACAAGGTGATTGAGCAAGAAGGCGGGACATTTATTTGGGAAATCAAGGTCTTCTGCCATCATTGCCTACAACTTTTGACGAGCATCCCTGTTGAATTCAATGATGATGGAGGGATGGAGCCTACAGTCCACCCGTTGAATATGCTGAATTTCGATTACCATAATTACGAGTAGAGTTCAGGATGGCAGGATATGTAAACCCTTTATGGACGTACACCTTGTACTTTGATGGGGCGTCCAGGGGTGCATGCAAAAAAGGAAGTGTAGGAGTTGTCATCCGAGACCCCCGACGACGCATTGTCATGAAGTTAGCTGCTTATCTCGGGGCGAATTTTACCAATAATATGGCAGAATACAAAGCCCTGATTATGGGTTTGAATATTGCAAAGAAGGGTGGTATCCGCCAGTTGTTGGTGAAAGGGGACTCTCAGTTGGTTTTAAATCAACTCAATGGGACGTACATGGTACGGAACCCCATCCTTTGTATGTACCATCATACTGCCATAGCCCTGCTAGACGAATTCGATAGAGTGTCTTTTCAGCTGATTCCACGGAATTGGAATCAGTTTGCCGATTCATTGGCTAATCTTGCGTATGAAGAGGACCTCTTCTTTAATTGTGGCCCTTGTCCCGATATATCTATTGATGGTGAGACAGGATCTGGTCGTTTGTGGGGTATGCTTTCTGAACATGCCCTCTTTGGCAGACGATGGTTGATTTGGGTGATGCAGAGGGTAAGCGAGACTCATCTACCTTTATTATCGGGGACCCACAGACTGATTCGACGACATGTGATGAGAACACCTCTTGCGATATACGCAGGAGGGATAGGTCATAATTTAATGCACCTAGTTTAGGGCTACGAGCCTTTGTTCCCCTAGGAATAGTATGTTTTGTTGTCTATCATAGTTGTTTCCAGGCGGATGTTCTGCATAGTATTGTTTGATTTCATTAGGCCAAGAGGGCCGATACAGTTTAGTAGCAAAGTCATGTCTGAATTCATTAGGCCAAGAGGGCCATTTCCCTGTCTAGTGCGGGTGCGTTTAATTGGGTTTTTGTTTAGTGTTGTGCTGGACAGGTTTCGCGGGTTGTGGAATTTTGTGGAGCCTGGAGGAGCCTTTGCTGCGATGGAAGCTTCTTGTGGCCACTCCAGGTGATATTTCTCCTTTACGAGTACCTTTCTTTCCTGTTATATGTGTATTTGTACTTGTTGAGGGGATCTACTTTTTGTTGGGGACCGGCAACCAAGGCATGAAGTCCCAGGTTTAGGCTAAGTATGTTTGAGGGAGGTCGGAGTAGTCATTGCCTCCTGTAAAGACATTGTTAGACATTGAAAGACCTGTTTTAGAAGGCAGTCCTAGTGGCTCTGTTCTGCTAGCCTGCTAGGCAGCCGTTCTAGGAGTTCCTGTTAGTAGTGAGGCAGTTAGAGAAGCCTGCTAGAAGATAATAATGATGATGCCAAGAAACCCTGAACATCCCAAACGATGAATATAAATACGAAGGTGTGTAAAAAGGGGTTCTAACCCCTATCAAAGAAGAGGAGAAAAGAAATGAAAATATATAAGCAGTTGATCATTGCCTTGCGAAGGCCTGGTAGGTTCCTGGGGACGAGTCAGACCCGGGGCCGATACCTTGTCTTCCTAGGGGTGGCTTCTTGTTGGAAAAAATAATATCAAAACCAGGAAGGTTGGAGCGAAAATAAAAGTGAGCGTTAGAAAAGGATTCAGTGTCGCCTTGCGAGGGCTTGGTAGGTTCTTGGGTGCCGAGACAGGTCCTGAGACCGATGCCCTGTTCTCCTTGGGTCACTACGCTCAGCTCCCTCCTTTTTACATGCCCAAGTATGTTCATCCAATAAAAATCCTAAAAGAAGACATGTACTGAAAGAAACTATCCTTTACTCAGGCTATAGGAGTCCTCGCCTTGTAGGAGCTCCTAGTTGTGTTGTCTTTAGTTGGTCAGTAGTTCAGACTACCACTTAGGGCAACCTCTTTGGCAGTTTTTTTTAGTTTGGCTGTGTTGGAGCAGTTGGTTAGTGACTCACTTCGGATCTTCTATTAGATGATGCTAGGCCTACTCCTTGTGGATGTCATGCCTTGGTTCTGTCCAGGGGTAGGGGGAGCATTGTGCTGAGTTTTATGATGATAATTGTTTTGTATCAGTTTGATGCTTCTTTGGTTGTTTATGTGCAGATATGATCGTGGATTCGACGGGCTGAGTCGCCCTATCCCGTGGTCGCCAATGAGAGCGGAATTTAGGAGACGGGAAGTGCTTAAAAATAGCTAAAAATTATGAAGATCAAGGGAAAAATATTCACTGTCAAAGGCGGCGGCTCGATCTAGGACGATTTTAAGCGCCAAAGTGCTTTAACGGCGCCCGAGCGACACTTGGTGATTTTTCATAATTTTTCAGACAGTCGTGCGGGTTGACACAAGCTACTGGCCAATGCGGGATGCTAAGCCAGACGCCCAGGATTTTTCAGAGCTCAATTCGGAGTCCGAACAGGGAAATGGCCAAGGAAACGGTCAAGATATGAAAAGGTGGACACTTGGGAGGCCAAATTTGAGCATGCCTTTTGAGTTTGGACCCCCCCCCAAAAAATTTATGCACCTTATGAAGCAAAAAACGTGGAGAGAGAATGAAGAGGCATGAAAAAACGTGGAAGAAGATGGCGCCCCAAAAATGCGCCATGAATGGATGAGAGGCATCATGGCTGCTGCAAACAACCCCCCCAATGGATTATGGGGCTTCATTCCCCTCTGTCTCTGGACTCTATCGCCGCCCTTCGCTCGCGCAATGGTGGCCTGGTTTGAAATTTCTGATTCTAGTCTTTCTCTCTCCTCCCTCTCTCTCTTCTAAAGGCAAGATCATGTGGGGAGAAGAAGGAAGAAGAAAGAATGATGGAGGCTTGTCCGGCATGGACCGGATTGCTCCACAGGCCGAGAATGGTGATTTGTGATGTTGCTGGACATGAAGTGTTGCTGTTTTCCAAGTCTACAGCCATGGACACAAAACCCGAAACACGCGTTTAAGCGGTAAACCAAAAAATTACAAAGAAAATTTAGTGTTTTATGCTTTTGATTGATGGAATGCCGTTCATATGGACTAAGATTTGATTATGCTGCTGATTCTTCTGAGTTCTTACTGTTTATAACCAGAAATCATGAAAAACATGCATTTCATGGCTCGAAATAATGTCAAGAAACCCGAAAACGCATGAAAAATGGGAAAAAAACAAGGGTTTTGGGCATATAAATGGGGAAAACCGTCGATACACATCAACTAATCTTTCAATTTTGTTGCAAATGAACTAAGGGCCACAGCCCATAAACTGGTTTTCATTTTCAGCAATTTAAAAAATACAAGAAAATGGAAAAATGGCGGGAAAATGATAAAAACACCATGAGAAATGGGGGAAAAATACGTTTGGGGCTACGAAAAATACAGAAAAATAGGATTTATGTTTGTTGATGTATAGCAAGGCTGGGGCATGAAGTTATGCTTCAGTTCAGCCTTGTTTATATGTTTTAGTGCGTGTTTCCTTCCTTTCTCCATATAAAATGACAAGGAAACCCTGAAAGAAATGAATATAATGATGCACTATCAACGGGGAAGGGTAGAGTTGTGGAAAAAATGGTTAAATGCCGCTGAGCATGAGGAATAATTTGCTGATTTTATATGCATTGCATCTAGGACGGAATAATAATGATAAAAATTAAAACCTAGTAGCACGAAGATCACTTCGGTGCTAGGTGTTGCAACGAAGCACAAAGCGGTTAGAAAGAAAAGCATGAAAGAGATGTTTTGCACTTGCACGCTGCTGGTTTTTAAAATGTTTGAGCACTAGGCATCCACCTCTTTGCATGATCATTTAGAGGAAATTAAAAGTATCAGAGTCAGCTCCTGGATATGCATAGCAATTGTTTTCAGTAGGCCTGTGACCCACCGTTGAGAGCGTGAGGTTCCTATGCTGTAGGATAGACGAGGGTTATAGGGGACAGCAAGTGAGGGAAATGGTACATTCCTGGATACGTTTATTTGGTACCTTGAGCGACGTTTGTGCGAAATGTTTAAATGTTGAGCGACGCATCGAGGGGCCAATCCCCAAGGTGTAGGAGAGTCGCAAAGGGTTGACGGCATTCAGCCGTAGGAGGAACCCCATGTGTATGTGATTCGAGCCTTTTGGCTATGTGAAAGGGACTCCCTCTGAGGAGCAATATTGGGTTAGGATCAGTTGGACTACAACGTATTACAAACGCAATGTTTAGGAAGGCAGAGATTTTGATAGACGCTCCTGGCCGCGAGGCCGAGGGGGTTGTCTTGCGCATAGTGACGAGGTCCGGCTAGTGCATGAGCCAGTGCCGGCCCGTTTTTAGGTCCATCAAAGACAAAGATCATGAAAATACAAGATACCCAACTAATGGGGATCAATATCTACATTCACATTAATGCACAACTTTGGTACTGGCTTCTAATCATTATGAGAATGATGATGTATGTACACTAAGGACCAAGAAAAATGAGCAACTAATCTAACTGAAGGATTAATAGATTCACAATAAATATGGGCAAGCTACAAATAATTTTGTTAAGCTTGTATAGGAGTCTCCCAATCTCCTCAAATCACAAGCCAATCAATATGAGTTCCTGTCTCACAATGAATCATTTTGACTCCACCCTCTACATCTAGGTATCTACAAATCAAAACCCAAGTGGCTACTAACAAATTGAGAAGGACTAGGAATAAAAGATATGGATGGAGGAAGAGTAACAAGCATCAAGGGATGAAGTGAGGAAAATGCAAAATTGTAAAAAAAATAATGTGTTAAAGATGGAGACTCAAGTAATTTAATTGAATAGGATAAGAAAGGAGTTAAGAAATACGTTGGAAAAGTAGAAAGATGTGAAGTAGACAGTGGAGGGCAAGGAGGATTAGAGGAGAAAACATTATCTACAATGAATGGGCAATGAGTAAAAAGAGGAATTTGGGGAGCACCTTGTGGTTGGAAAATAAGTAGAAAAATAACATGGAAAATCAATTAAAGTATAGATAAATAAGAATCAAATTTGTGGGCCATCTGTTGATAGTAAATGAGGGAAGGCAATGATTGTCCTAGAATAGATCACGATTGTAAACTTCAAAGGAGGTGGCAAAATGGGAATTTTTAGAAACATGGGCCAAAAGATCCTCCCTCAGTTGATTGTCATTGACTCAATAGAATAGAGTCTATCATGGAATGCCAAGAAACTTTAGGGCAAACCACCACTTTGGAGAAACAGGCTTGAAAAATCACATCCATTGGCAACTCCAAATGTCGGACATAAAGAAAAAATTGCAAAATAATGTCCCCCACATGCCAATATATATCCTCATTGTCTGGAATCATAAGATCACCTCTAAGATACATAGAAGACATAAACATGGTGTCAAGTATAACTGAATCCACAAAGAAGACATAAGCATGGTGTCAGGTATAACTGAACAAAGACCATTCAAACAATCTTTAATAGGAAATCTGAGGACCCACCACCACTCCATCCATCCTTTGGAGGATAAAAATCCATATTAGAGAGCTTCATATGAAAGGCCAACTTTTATTGTTGATACTGCACAAAGAAAGAATGATCTAGTGGGATGTATTCCATAAACTTTTCAAAACAAGGCTAGAAAAGGGTCCATTCAAGATTGAATCCTTTCCACTTAGCTTGGAATAAGGGACACAAGGTTGCATTACGCTAGAGAGTATCCAAGTTTGTAGCTGATAAAGAAGGTAATGATCGTACATTAGGACTTGAAGGCATGGAGCATGACTAAGCCAACTATTCTTTTAATTCCTCAATCTTGGTATTTTGATGCTCAACTGTGCTAATAGATGATTTTTGGTGTTAAGGAGTGCTTAAAAATAGCAAAAATTTACGAATATTAAGGGAAAAATAGACTTTATCGAAGGCGGCGGTGGCAATCAAGACGATTTTAAGTGGCAAGTACCTAAAGCACTAGTGCTTATTTTCATGGAAATCAAATGGTGGTGGATGGTTGAGCTAGAGTTTTCCTAGATGTAAAATGACGTTAGGAATCCAACACAATTCTCGGATCTCCGTTCCGAGGTCGTTTGATCCCCCATTTAATCCCCGCAAGGTTTAAGGTTGTGAAGCAGCTACTAGATTCAGAAGCTAAGAAGACCATAACGGGGCCCAGCTTTGTAGATTTCGATGCCATGGAGCCACCCGTCTAGATGGATCTTGATTCCGATGTTGTTTGCCCCCTCAAATCTAAAAAAACCATTTGCCCGAAAGTGTAAATGCAAGAGCCTTGAACTAGATAAGTGGATTGGAGTTTTAAAGCTTTAATTACAAGAGCTTTAGGGGGAAAATTCCACAAAATGAAATGATGGGGGGGGGGCGTCAATTTTTTGTGCCCCCTCTTTTCTCCCCAAATCATGATTTTCAGATCAAGTGAATCAGGAGGAATGCTCTTGGGCTTGAAATGCTTCTATCCTTTGCCCTCCATCGCCACAAACCGATCAAAGAATGATGCACTGAGTGAAGAGAATAAAAACCAGCCTTTCTCTCTCCTCCCTCTCTCTCTTGCATAGACGCAATTCGTGTGTAAGAAATTAAGAAGGAGAGGGGTTGAAGAATGCTTGTTCGGCTGTGATAGGATTGCTTCAAGATGAAGAGGAGGTTGAGCAAAGACATTCATCACTGAAGAATGGTTGCTGGTTGGTCTGTGGACTGCTCAGAATAATGATTAAAAAACCCGCAACACACAAGACACGAAGTGTGCTTCAATTTTACAAAGAAATTTGATTGTTTTTGTTGTTTCATGGTCCAAATGTTATTCATATGCAATGAAATTTTGTTTGAACCTTGTTTACATCATGATTGAGAGCTGTAACTACAGAAATATAGAACCCCGAAAAATTTTAAAGCCGTTATTGATGCTTTAAAATCCATAAAATGTCATTTTCAATGGAAATTAGTGGTTTCTTTTGATTTTGAGTTGGAGAAAAGGGGTGAAAATGGGATAAAATCAGAGAAAATGTTAAGTTTCGGTCAAAACAATAACCCAATACAAACGAATCAAAAAATACCTATTTTTAGTGAATAATAAATATGAAAAATAGCAAAAATAAAGAAAATTGGGGTTTTTAAGCTAAAAAGTTATGAAAAAATAAGATTTATGTGTGTGAGTGTTTGGAAAGGTTAAAGATGAGGTCAAGCCTCCGTTTGACCTCATCTTTTATGTTATAGTATGTGTTTATTGCTTTTTATATACAAAAATGATATAAAACAACCATTTACACCTATGCACTGCAACAACACCTAAACGGTAAGGGGAGGATAAAATTAGTGCTACGATCTAATTGTTGAAAAGATACAAATTTTGATTTTCCTCTTTGTGCATATCATGTAGGGATCGTTCCATAATTAAATATAGGTGACTAGTAGCACGAAAGTTCCAGTACTAGTCCTAAAGCAGCACAGCACGTAATGCTTAGTTCAAATTCATGAAATAGCTGTTTTTTGCACCTCACATGGCTGGTTTTTTTTAAATCATAAAATGGATGTGCATAATCGTCATACACCTTGCATCAAGCATGCCATGTGGTATCTCCTAGAATGCATTGCACTTGTTTGATAAACTTTGACCAACGCTGAGAGGACAGGAAACCTAAGCTGTAGGTTAGACGGTGTTTCCATTGGGAAAAGTTCTGTGAGGCAAATAAAAATCTCCTGGAATGCTAAATTATAAAAGAGTGGAGTTTGTGCGTTATGTTTTATATGTTGGAGAGACCCATCTTGGGGCTAATCCCTGAGGTGTAGGAGAGTCGCAGTGGAGCCGTGGTAATCAGTCGAGGGGTGCTTCCCTATGTGTGTATTACATGGCATTATGCCTATATGTTATGGGATCTCCCTCTGAGGAGAAGGGAAGGTGAACATTGGACTACATATTGGATACAAACACAAAATTGTCATAAGCATTTAGTGCAAAGTGAGTTTTAGACGCTCCTGGTTTGTGAGGCTGTGTGGTGGGGTTGTCTGTCGTATGCATGAGGTTTGGCTAGTGCCATAGCCAGTGCTAGCCCATTTTAGGTCCCATCAGTGGTGCGTCTGTCCGGGGCCGCCAACAAGTGGTGGTTCTTGAGTTTAGGGTTTTTAGAGACCAAATAGTTAGTTTATGTCCTCTGACAAGGACGGTCAAGCCGAAATACAAAAAGCAGAACGTGTTGAGAGGGCTAGATGGCAATTGGAGATTATAAGACTCTATTTTCCTCAAAGGAGAAGCTAGTTACATATAAGTGGCAGTGGTTCTAGTAACCTAGGTGTTACAAGTAGCTCTTTGAGTGCAAGTGGAAGTCTTGGTACTTCCCTATTTCTAGTTAATCAAGCCACAACAAGTGGGGGTGTAGTGTTGCCTACACAAACTCCTATTGTCAATTTGGTTGTAGCTATGGCACAACCTATCGCAATTCCAGCAGGTGCACCGGATTTACCGGCATTAGGAGCAACGTTGCCCATTTTCCATGGGTTAGCAGAAGAAGATGGAGAAATCCACATTAAGGAGTTTCAAACGCTCATGTTCAGCTATCAAATCCAAGACGAAGGACACCTAATGATGTTCTTCAATATGACGTTAAAAGGAAGAGCAGCAGTGTGGTATCACGATCTAGAAGCCAGAACTATAACTAGCAGTGCCCAATTCTTTACGGCTTTCCATAGAGAGTTTGCCCCTAAGAAGGGTTGGAAATATTGGTTGCGTGTTCTTAATGTAATACGCCAAGAGCCAAATGAGAATGTCTAGGCATATGCCAAGAAACTAAAGCAAGTTCTTGGTAAACTTAATGCTTATATTCCCGTTCCAATGGCTGCATAGTTGCAATATTTCCTACATGGATTGGATTTTAATATCTAGGTCCAGCTGAGTAGTGTTGCTTTGGCCAATATCAACACTGCCATTACCCAAGCAGGAGTAGAGTCGCGCTTGCAAGTGGCTTACGTAGCAAGGATAAATTGGAATGGTAATAATCTAGCCTTGACCAATGGGAATCAAGGGGACCCCATGTTAAATACGAGTGGCAGAGGGAGTATTATGTCAAATTTGCCTATGTTACCAGCTCCTCCTAGCATGACTATGCCTATGGCTAGTCAGGCGGCCTCACTAAATAGTGGTGGAAACCAAACAATGAATCCTAATGTTGTCCCAGTTGGTTCCTAATCAAGTGGTTAGGCCCATGGGATGACAGACTGACGATCGCGGCTATAAGTCGAGTGCTTCTAATGTCCTTGGTGAAGTTAAGGACATGATGAAGCACTACATTGATATGATCTCTGAATAGTATCGCCAAATGGCTGTGGATGTCAATTTTCTTAAGAAGCAACAGAATTTGAGAGGGAGCCGGGTGGCCCCTCAAGATTCAGTTGTAAGTGGTGTGGTGGCCAACATTTCCCTAGGAATTGCCTGAATGTCAAATGTGATATATGCGAGAAGTTTGGCCACTTAGCTACTACCTGTTGGAGTAAGATCAGTTCTCTCCAACAAGGAAGTAAACAACCAAGTCCAATTAACCATCGCGCACATGGGAATAATCTCCAGCAAGACGATGGACCAAGGCAAATACTACAAAGAGGAAAGGCTGTTGTAGAGGAGCTACCTCATGGTAGTGGAGTCAGCCTTATTGAGGCTGTACGTGTCAATGATACTGAAACTTCTAATCTATGAGCCGTAACAAGAGGTCAAAAGATTAAAGAGGGTGACAAAGGAATTGTAAAATCTGTCGAGGGAAGCCCTAGCAAGATGCTAGGGAAAAGTGAGCCTAAATCTTGATAAGGAAGGTGAACCGTTAAGACTTCCGATCCCGAGGAGGATAAAGGATTGCCAAGAAAGAAGGTAAAGGAGGCTAGAAAAGAGGACCAAAGCCAATGGAAAGACCAAAGGAGAGAATGGTTTGGCGCGAAAAGAGGACTTTGGCTAATTACCATGACTTTGATCTAGCAAGTTCCCTTTGCGAAGTCAAACCAGACGTGAATCTCCTGCAATTGATTAAACTTTCTCCAAGAGTACGCAAGGAATTCAAGAAAATCTTGCAAATAGGGTATATAGTAGAACCTTTGGCTATAGCTAGAGTGGGGAAAGATTGGTTCGATCATGCTGAAAAGCATTGCCCTAGGGTTCCAGCATTTGTGGATGGAATATTAGTGGAGCATGCTATCATGGACACTGGATCCTTTGTCAATATCATAAGTTTAGACTTGATGGAGAGGTTAGGTCTAGAGATCCAAAAAGACAGCTCCACACTTCTTAGGATGGCTGATGATAGTCTAAGACAACCAGAAGGTTGCATTACTAAGGTCCACGTTACAGTTGGAGCGTGGAATGCTATCTGGACTTTAGAGTGATAAGGTTTGCAGGGCGTCCTAGCTATCGGGTTTTGCTAGGCAGGCCATGGATTTCACAGAAAGACTATCAAGTCGATATACCCACTGGTCGAGTGATTCTAGGTCGAGGTGCCCATCGTGTAATAGTGGATGCTTACCCTGAGTCTCCTCAAAGTGAGAGAGATCCACTATCCTCTAGTGAACTAGAAACAATAGATGATCCATCTGGTAGTGAGACGTCATCGAGTGATGGATCTAAGGAAGAGTCCACTATAGAGGATATTTATCATATAACCTTGAATGAGCCAATAGAGCCTCATGATCGAATAAGAGATGCAGACGTTATTGAGCTGGATCTTGGTATGCTAAATGATTTGTGGCCAATTAAATTAGGGTCCATGCTCAGTTCGGAAGAAAGAGAGGATTATGTGTCCTTAATTTGAGAGTTCCACGATATCATTGCTTGGAGCTATGACAAACTTCAGGGTATTCCTCCCAGTCTAGCTATGCATACTATTCCTGTAAAGGAAGGTACCCGCCCTGTACATTAGAAAGTAAGGCATATGCCTTTTGAATTAAGGGATGTGTTGTACGAGGAACTACAGAAGTTGTGAAAAGTGGTTTTGATCTTCCATGTTCAAAATACTAAATGGTGCTCACTAGTAATGATCAGGAAGAAGAAGAATAACCAAATCCGCCTTTTTGTAGCCTTTAGAGAGATAAATAAGCAGACTATTAAAGATTACTATCCATTGCCGTTTATCGACCAAATTTTGGATCAACTAGCAGGTAGGGAAATCTATTCGTTTATGGACTGCTTTGCAGGGTATAACCAAATGGCAATTGCTGAGCAAGACAAGCTAAAAACGACGTTTATTATAGTCTTCAGTACCTTTGCGTACCATGTGATGGCGTTTGGGTTGTGTAATGCACCTGGTTCCTAGCAAATAACATTTGACAAGACCTTTGGTGACATCTCCCCAGAGGAGCTAAAAGTATTCATTGATGATATGGGGGCAGCCACCGTAAAAGGGATAGGTAGTTGATCATTTTGCGCAAGTGTTTTGAGTGTTTCAAACAATTTTGCATAGCTCTTAACCCACGAAAGTGCATTTTCGGAGTCCCTTATGGGCCCTTGTTAGACCATGTGGTCAATTCCGTAGGGATTGTGACTGATCCTGAAAATATCAAAGTCATAGTCGCCATGAGTCCGCCACGTACTCCAAAGGAAGTGCATAGCTTTCTGTCATCAGTAGGGTATTATCGGAGGTTTATCAATGCCTTGGCAAAAAGGACGTTTTCAATGACCAACCTATTGTCCTTTAATTGTCAGTTTTCATGGAGTGATGCTTGCAAAGTATCTTTTGATGATGTGAAGCAAGAGCTTGCCAAAGGACCTATTTTAAAAGCACCAAAAAGAGGCAAAATGTTCTATATATTTTCAGCAGCAACCATGTATAGTATCAGCTATGTTGTTTAGCTCAAATTTGGGAGGAAAAGTGGTACCATCAGATAGCTTTTGCTAGGCGGAAGCTGGGCATATCGGAAATTAACTACACCTATATAGAGAAGTTGTGCCTTGTGATGGTATTTGCGACCAAAAAAGTTCAAGCACTACTTTCTTTATGAGAGGGTGGTTTTTTATACAAAGGCAGAAGGGCTTCGATTGTTGTTGAAAAAGTTACAGCCGCCTGACCGTTTAGCAAAGTGGTTAATCACTTTGCAGGAATTTGATTATGAGATTAAGAGCAAGACGCTTAAGCTTCAAGGCATTGCAGAATGTCTTGTGGATTTCGGAAAGCCAAAAGAGGTCTTTGCCGAAGGAAGTGACATGAAAACTTTATTCAAGATTGACACGGCATCCTAGTATGTTGCTATAACGCACTATCTTTCTACGGGAGAGACTGGAGCTGCTTTATCAAAATCGGAGAAGAGGAAAATTAAACAGCAGGCATTAAAATTTTCTTTGATCACAAGCACATTATATCGGCAGGGTGTTGATGATATTTATCACCGATGTGTTATGCATGATGAGGTTCCCTTTATTTTGGAAGAGTCCCATGACTCCGCTTGTGGAGGGTACTTTGTTGGGCTGTTAACGGCACAGAAAGCATTAAGAGATGGATATTGGTGGCCGTCCATCTTTCAAGATTCCTTTGAGTATGTCAAGAGACGTGATACCTGTCAAAGGCATGACAGCAGAGAGAATAGGAAACGCCCACTTACGCCTATCATGGCTATCCTTCCATTTGAGAAGTGGGGCATTCACTTTGTGGGTCCTATCACCCCATTGTCTACTACTCAGCAGAGGTACATTATAGTAGCAACTGATTATTTTAAAAAATGGTTAGAAGCACGAGTGACGAGGCAGGACAATGCAAAAGAGACTGTCAGTTTCCTACTTGAGCAAATCATCTGCCATTTTGGTCCACCAAAAGAAATAGTATCGGACCGTGGAACTCACTTTTTAAATAAAGTGATTAAAAGTCTGACTCAAGCTTGGCAAATCAAGCATAACAAGACAACCCCCTATAACCCGTAAGCAAACGGACAAGTCGAAAGTAGCAATAAGCAACTTATGGGTATCCTATCCAAGATAGTCTCCGAAAAGAAGCGGGACTGGGATACAAAATTATATGTGGCAGTTTGGGTGTATAACACAACGTTTAAACGAGCCAATAGCCATACCCCTTCAAATTAGTTTACGGGGAGGAGTGTGTTTTACCCTTAGAAATTGAGTTGCTGACCATTAGATTCACAATCAATCATTCTTTGGGTGATGAAAATGCTCTCTTTGAGCAGTTTATGACTATAGCCCACTTAGACGAGCTCGAATTGCAGAGTTTGTTGCACTAGGAGGTAGCTAAACGTCGGATGAAACGGTTGCATGATCTGAAAGTGAAGAGATATACTTTTAAAAAGGGGCAGTTAGTTCTATATTACAATGCACGTAGGGAGCTATTTCCAAGAAAGTTGGAACCTCGATGGGATGGCCCTTACAAGATAGTGCAGATAGGAAAAAATAAGTCTACAGTTCTATTAGTTGATCTACAAGGGATGGAATTTAAGAATAAGGCCGTTAATCTTAATAAGATTAAACCTTATTATTTCTAAGTATGCTAACGTGGAAAAATGCATTGCAGGTCCATGCTGGGGTTGATTTGAGACCTGCATGAGAGCTTAAATTAGTTGATGGGGCAGTTAATTCCTTATTTGGAGCACCCATATCACAAGCAAAGATATCATCAGGGGGGGCTTATTTGGTGGAGCAAGGGATATAAAGTGATTGAGCAAGAAGACGGTACCTTTGTGTGGGAAATTAAAGTTTTTTGCCATCACTGCTTACAAATCTTGACAAGCATCCATGTTGAGTTTAATGAAGAAGGTGCGATGGATCCGTCAGTTCATCCTTTAAATATGTTGAAATTTGACTATCATAATTACAAATAGCGGAGTTCTTGATGGTTGGCTATGTAAACCCATTATGGACGTATATATTATACTTTGATGGAGCATCTAGGGGCCCTAATAGAAAAGGAAGTGTTGGAGTGGTTATCCGAGATCCCCAACGTAGAGTTACAATGAAATTAGCTGCTTATCTTGGGGTAGGATTTACTAACAACATGGCCCAGCATTAAGCTCTGATTATGGGATTGAATATTGCCAAGAAAGGAGACGTTAGACGGGTGTTAATAAAAGGGGATTCCTAGCTAATCTTAAATCAACTCAATGGGACATATACAGTCTGGAATCCTCTCCTTTGTATGTATCATCGAACTGTTATAACCCTACTTGATGAATTTAAGAGCATATCTCTTCAGCTCATTCCACGTTATTGGAATCAGTTCGCGGATTCCTTAGCTAATTTTTCTTATGAGGAGGATCTCTTCTTCAACTATGGTCCTAGTCTAGATGTTGTTATTGATACTAAGACAGGACGTGGTCGCTTGTAGGGGATGTTATCAGATCACGCGTTATATGGCAGGCGATGGTTGATATGGGTAATGCAAAGAGTAGCCGAGACCCATCTACCGTTGTTATCTTGGACCTGTTGAGATATCGAGCTCCACTCGTGATACGCCAGGGTGACCGTTGTGCATTTATGTCACCGACGTGTTAGTTGTAGATGCGGTTGGTACACCGCCCCTGAATAATAGCTACATGATAGCTATCCTTATCTACTCTAGTTCGTGGCTCAGTTAGTATGCCACCTTAGTTAGTTGAGTTTGGTTTGAGACCCATATCTAGGGTTCTTCTATTTCATTGTACTTGAGTTCTTTTGGCTTACACAACTAAGAAGAGGAAAACTGTTTTCAGCCTCCACCCTTGTGTGTCTTCCCCCATTGTGCAAGCAAGAAAGCTTCAAGCGAGACTCCTTCCTTCTCTCCCACAATCTTGACATGGTATCAGAGCCTTGTTCGTGGTAAGGAGCTCAAGAAAGCAAGCCAAGCTCGCGGTGTTCTGGTAAGAGGAGCAGTGTTGCTTTCATTTTCTGTTTTGGGAGCAGATCTCTGCACGTAGCACAGCCGGAAATTGCAGGAGTGCATTGTCTCAGGTTGAGACGCCCTTCGCGCTGAAGCAAGAGGGCAGTATATGCTGCGGGAGAGAGCTTTAGCTTTCGGCGACCCTATTTTTTTGATTTGAGGCCATTTCGGGGCCTGTTTTGGAGGCGGAAGTTTTCTGCACGCACTCAGGAAAAGGCTCAGTTTTATGCTGTGCAGCCACTGTTCTACAGGTCGGTGAATAGTTACTGTAAAAATTGCATTGTATGCTTGTGCGCAGAGACATTGGGAGTTACAGAATCATCCCTGTTGCCTGTTGATGCAAAATCGTCACTAGGAAGTGACTGTGTGGTCAAATACCACTTTCGCCAGTTTTTGCAGATTTTCCCTTGTGAGGGTGAAGCTGTGGTTTTTGCAGTGACAGAATTTTTTGCAGTATTCTGTAATGGCGTCTGATTCTCTTTCACAGATTGTCACTGAAAAGCTTGACAAGAACAACTTCCAAGCATGGAAGTTTAGAATGACAAATTTCCTTATGGGAAAAGGATATTGGGAATTTGTTGCAGGAAATGAAGAAGAACCAGTTCTTCCTGATGTTCCCAATCAACAGCAAATGCAGGCATTCAAAACATGGCATGAGAGAGCCAGGAAAGTTATGTATTGGCTGTCTATCAGTATTTCAGACTCTATGATTGTGCATATTCAGGATGCAAGTACGCCAAAGGAGGCATGGGATACTTTGTCAAAAATGTACAGCACAAATACGCAAGCCAGGAAAATGCAGCTCAAGCAAGAGTTGCATAATGTGCAAAGAGAAAGTATGAGCATCAACGACTACCACATGAAGGTGAAGAAGATTGCAGATGCACTTGCTTCCATTGGGTCGCCAGTGGAAGATGATGATTTAGTTTCCGTGACCTTGAATGGTCTAGGAAAGGATTATGCACAGTTTCGGACATCCATTTCAGTTCGTGAAAGATTTCCTGATTTTGAGGAGTTGATTGCTCTTCTAATTTCTGAGGAACAGAGAAATGGTGGTGCATCTTCTTCAGGAGGAACTTCAAAAGAAGCTGTCTTCTACTCAAATGCTGGAAGAGGTAGAGGCAGAGGTAGAGGAGGCCGATTTGGAGGCCGTGGCAGAAATCAGAATATGCAGCAAACTCAAGAAAACCAGTCCTATGGAGGAGGACGTGGTAACTCTAGAGGCAGGGGGAGCCAAAGAGGTCGTGGTGGATGGCAAAGAGGCCAAAATGCAAACAGTAATGTTGAATGCTACTACTGTGGTAAAATGGGTCATATGGCTAAAGACTGCTATAAAAAACAGAATGACATCATGAATGGAAAACTGCAACAAGGGAATTATGCATCTTCTAGTAGACAGGGTGATGACAGAAATGAGCATTTGTTCATGGTGCAGCACATGAACAATTCTATGACAAGTGCAGAAGAAAGCAATGATGTATGGTATGTTGATTCAGGTGCATCAAACCACATGACAGGTCATGCAGAATGGATGGAGGATGCAAGGAAAATGGAAAAACCAGGATTTGTGGAGACTGGTGATGATACTGCACATCCTATTGTGCAGATTGGAAAAATTCCCTTGTCTATGCAGGGTGGGAAAAAGAAATACCTGTCCGATGTATTTCATGTCCCGAATATCACCAAGAATCTGGTTTCAGTTGGTCAAATGGTTGAACAGGGCTTGCAGGTCAGATTTAATCCTCATGGATGCTTTGTTGAGGATATGAAAAATAAAGGTCGCTTGATAGCAAAAGGAAAGAAGAAGGGCAGAATGTTTACATTGGATGCAGACATGTCTGAATTGAGTGCAGCAATGTTTGTACATGGGACCGGTGTAGTTGCAGATATTGATATCTGGCATAAACGCATTGGTCATGTTAATGTACAGCGACTTAAATCAATGCAGGCCCAAAATATTGTTGCAGGATTGCCAAAATTCAAGGTTGCAGAAATGCATAAGGTATGTGAAGCCTGTCAGTTTGGAAAACAGGTAAGGAAACCATTTCCTAGACATGTTCAAGAGAGTGAGAAGCCATTGGAATTAATCCACTCTGATGTGTGGACTACTAAAGCTGCATCTCTTGGAGGCTGTCATTATTTTGTCACTTTTATTGATGACTATAGCAGAAAAGTTTGGGTGTATTTTATGAAAAAGAAAAGTGAAGTTTTTGGGCATTTCAAAACCCTTAAAGCTATGGCTGAAAAAGAAACAGGTCTGCAAATAAAATGCCTAAGGTCAGATGGAGGGGGAGAGTACCTCTCAAATGAGTTTGCAAAGTTCTTGCAGGAGCATGGCATAAAGCAGCAATATTCATGCAGTTATACCCCACAACAAAATGGAATTGCAGAAAGGAAAAACAGGCATATTGGAGAGGTATCTCGTGCCATGCTCAATGAAAAAGACTTGCCAGATTTTTATTGGGCTGAAGCAGTTGCTACAGCAGTCTACATAATGAACAGGACTCCCACTGCAGCAATACATGGAATGACTCCAGAGGAGAGGTATACTGGTAGGAAACCAGATATTTCTCATTTGAAAATTTTTGGTTGCATTGCCTATGTACATGTGCCAGATGAGCTGAGATCCAAGTTGGATCCAAAAGCTGAGAAGTGCATCTTTATTGGTTACTCTCTGCAGCAAAAAGGGTATAGATGCTATAACCCTTCTACTCGTAAGTTTACAGTGAGCAGAGATGTTGTTTTTGATGAGATGAGTAGCTGGTATAAACCAGTAAATGTGATTGATGATGAAGATGCACAAAATGGTAATGCTACACAGAATTCACAGCAGCAGTCACAAAATGTTAGTGGACCTGGAGCGTCCTCTAGCAGTGGTTCACATTCTTCGCCATGGACAGGCAGATTGAGATCAGGAGAATCTTCTCAAAGCAATGCAGATAGTGGTATGCAGGTATCACGAAAAGGAAAAGAGAAGGTTGATCAGCCCATGTTTGATGTGAATGCAGGTCACTCTTATGTGGATGGTGAATCCAGTGGCTCAGAACAGAGCATTGATGATGAGTTGGGTATTCCTTCTATTGTTACACCTGGAGTAAGGAAGACCAGGGATGTTTTGAGAGCACCTGGGAGTGAACCCACTTTGCGCAGGTCTACCAGAGTTAGGTATCCTGTGGATAGGCTGAAATATGATGGATTTATAGCCATTCACTATGCATATATGGTCAAGGTGATACAGGAACCAGAACCCACTTCTTTTGAGCAAGCCATGGGAAAAGAAAAATGGGAGAAAGCCATGGATGAAGAAATGGATGCCTTGGAAGCAAATGCTACATGGGAATTGGTACCTTTGCCTAAAGGTAAAAATGCAATTGGCTGTAAGTGGGTTTATAAGGTGAAGCACAATGCAGATGGTTCTGTAAACAGATACAAGGCAAGATTAGTAGTCAAGGGGTATGCACAAACATATGGCATTGACTATGAAGAAACATTCAGTCCGGTTGCAAGGATGGCAACCGTAAGAGCAGTCATTGCTATGGCTGCATCAAAGGAATGGTCTTTACATCAGATGGATGTAAAGAATGCCTTCTTGCATGGTGACTTGCAAGAAGAGGTTTATATGGAGCAGCCATCAGGTTATGTGCATGATGTTCATCCTGAGTTTGTTTGCAGGTTGAAGAAAGCCTTGTATGGCTTGAAGCAAGCACCTAGAGCATGGTCTGACAAGATAGGACAGTATCTTGTCACTATTGGCTTTCAGATTTCCAAGGCAGATTTCTCACTTTATGTGAGAAAAACAGAGAAAGGTATTATGCTACTTGTCATTTATGTTGATGATTTGATTATGACAGGTGACAGTGATGAAGATATCCTTCATGTGAAAATGCTATTGAAGCAGAAGTTTGAGATGAAGGATTTGGGAGAGCTGCGTTATTTCTTGGGCATTGAGGTGATTAGATCACCAAGTGGGATACAGCTCTTGCAGAGGCAGTATGGATTGGACATGCTGTCCAAATATGGGATGACAGGCTGTAAGCCTATTTCAGTTCCTTTGGAGCAGAATGTGAAGCTGAGCACAGATGCAGGTGAGCTTCTAGAAGACCCTACTATGTACAGACGCATAGTAGGAAGTTTGATTTATATGACTATTACCAGGCCAGATTTGAGCTATGTTGTTGGATTGGTAAGTCAGTTTATGCAGGCTCCAAGGAAACCACATTTGGATGCGGCTAGACGCATACTTAGGTATGTGAAGTTCACATTGCAGTATGGACTATTTTATGAGACTGGGGTTCAGATACAGTTGCATGGATACACTGATGCTGATTGGGCTGGTAGTATTTCTGATAGACGATCTACCAGTGGATATGTATTCTCTTTTGGGAGTGCTGCAGTCACTTGGAGCAGCAAGAAACAACCTACAGTTGCCTTGTCGAGCACAGAGGCTGAGTACAGGGGTGCAGCAATGGCTGCATGTGAGGTAGCTTGGTTGCATAAGCTACTTTATGATATGCATCAGTCTACAGATGGGCCAGTTGTCATTTATTGTGACAACATGAGTAGTATACACTTGGCAAATAACCCAGTCTATCATGCTAGAACAAAGCACATTGAGGTGCATTATCACTATGTGCGAGAGAGGGTTTTACTAGGTCTTATTGATCTAGTTTATGTCAGCACAGAGGATCAGGTAGCTGACATATTCACGAAGGCATTGGGCGCAGAGAAGCTGCGCAAGTTCAGAGACCTGCTTGGTGTGCAGGAATTGGGATTGAGCTCGAGGGGGAGTGTTGAGATATCGAGCTCCACTCGTGATACGCCAGGGTGACCGTTGTGCATTTATGTCATCGACGTGTTAGTTGTAGATGCGGTTGGTACACCGCCCCTGAATAATAGCTACATGATAGCTATCCTTATCTACTCTAGTTCGTGGCTCAGTTAGTATGCCACCTTAGTTAGTTGAGTTTGGTTTGAGACCCATATCTAGGGTTCTTCTATTTCATTGTACTTGAGTTCTTTTGGCTTACACAACTAAGAAGAGGAAAACTGTTTTCAGCCTCCACCCTTGTGTGTCTTCCCCCATTGTGCAAGCAAGAAAGCTTCAAGCGAGACTCCTTCCTTCTCTCCCACAATCTTGACAGGACCCATAGGTTGATCAGAAGACATGTTATGCGTACGACTCTTGCTATATATGCAGGAGGTATGGGCCATAATTTGATGCATTTAGTTTAGGGCTGAGAGCCTTATTTTTTCCCTTGGAATGGAGTGTATTTGCGTATATCTGCCTTCTTCCAAGGAGGGATCTCTATGAGCTATTTTTTTTTATTCTGTTAGGCCAAGAGGGCTAGTTGCTTTAAGTAGTTAATGTCTGATTCCGTTAGGCCAAGAGGGCCCTATCTCTATTTGGTGTAGGTACGTTTAATGCTTTGTTGTTTTAGTGATTGCACCATACAGATTGACGAAGTCACTAGAGGGAGCCTTGGCTGTGAAGAAGCTTCTTGTGGCCATTCTAGGTGGTTTCGTTCCCTTTTCTGGTTTTTCCTCTTAAGCAATTAATGATATATGTGCGGGTGAGGGTTTTCTTTCTTGTTGGACTGGCACTTAAGGCATGAAGTCCCAGGTTTAGGTTAGGTATGTCTGGGGGAGGTTTGAGTAGTGATTGCCTCTTGCAAGGCATTGTCAGGCATTGAAAGACCTATTTTAGATGGGAGTTCTAGTGACCCTGTTCTGCTGACCTGCTAGGCAGCCGTTCTAGGAATTCCTGTTAGTTGTGAGGCAGTTAGAGAAGCCTATTAAAACAATGATGGAAAGAGACAAAACCCTAAAGATCTGAAAGCCAATATATGAATATACGGAGGTGTGTAAAAAGGGGTTGTATCCCTTCAAAAATAGAAAAGGAAAGAAAGAAAAATCCTTGAGTTGTTGTTTATCGCCTTGCAAAGGCCTGGTAGGTTCCTGGGGACGAGTAAGATCCGGGGCCGATACCTTGCCCTTTCCTGGGGGTGACATCTTGCCATAAAATAAAAAAATAAAAGAAGGTTGGAGCAAAAATAAAAGTGAGCGTTAGAAAAGGATTTAGTGTCGCCTTGCGAGGTCTTGGTAGGTTCTTGGGTACCGAGATAGGACCTAAGGCCAATGCCATGTTCTCCTTGGGTCACTACGCTTAGCTCCCTCCTTTTTACATGCTCGAGTATGGAAAATGAGAGGTTAAAAGAAAAACTGTGGTAAGAAAGATAATACCTTTTGATCAGGCTATAGGAGTCCTCGCCTAGTAGGAGCTCCTAGTTGAGTTGTCCTTAGTTAGGTAGGTAGTTCAGACCACCACTTAGGGCGATCTCTTTGATAGTTCTTTTTAGCTTGGCTGTGTTGGAGCAGTTGGTTAGTGACTAGCTTCTGACTTTCTATCAGATTATGCTAGGCCTATTTCTCGTGGATTTCATGTCTTGGTTTTGTCAGGGGGTAGGGTATGAGCTGTGATGTGTTTTGTTGTGTATCTATTTTGTATCAGCTTGATGCTTTTTTTTGTTGTTTCTGTGTAGATCTATTCATGGGACTCGACGGGGTGAGCCGCCCTCTCCCGTGGGGTCACCAATGACAGATGATTATTGGTGTTGAGAAGTGCTTAAAAATAGCCAAAAATTATGAATATCAAGGGAACAATAGACTTCATCGAAGCGGCGATGGCAATTAGGACAATTTTAAGCGGCAAGTGCCTAATGTGCTAGTGCTTATTTTCATGGAAATCAAACGATGGTGGATGGTCGAGCTGGGATTTTCCTAGATGTAAAATGACCTAAGGAATCCAACACAAGTCTCGGATCTCCGTTTCGAGGTCCTTTGATCCCCCATTTAATCCCCGCAAGGTTTGGGGTTGTGAAGCAGCTACTGGATTTGGAAGCCGAGAAGAGTGTGACGAGGCCCAGCTTTGTAGATCTCGATGCCACGGAGGCATCTGTCCAGAGGGATCTCGATTCCGATGTCGTTTGCTCCCTCAAATCTGAAAAAATCATTTTCCCAAAAGTGTAAATGCAAGAGGCTTGAACTAGATAAGTGGATTGGAGTTTTAAAGCTCTAATTAAAAGAGCTTAAGGGGAAAAATCCCACAAAATGAAACGATGGGGGGGGGGGGGGGGAGGGAGGGGGTGTCTGTTTTTTATGCCCCCTCTTTTCTTCCCAAATCATGATTTTCAGATCAAGTGAATCAAGAGGAATGCTCCTGGGCTTGGAATGCTTCTATCCTTTGCCCTTCATCACCACAAACCGATCGAAGAATGATGCACTGAGTGAAGAGAACAAAAACCAGTGTTTCTCTTTCCTTCCTCTCTCTCCTGCATAGAGGCAATTCATGTGCAAGAAATCAAGAAGGAGAGGGGCTAAAGAATGCTTGTTTGGCTGTGATCGGATTGCTTCAAGATGAAGAGGAGGCTGAGGAAAGAGATCCAATACTAAAGAATGGTTGCTGATCATTTTGTGGGTTGCTCAAAATAATGATTAAAAAACCCGCAACACGCAAGACATGCGGTATACTTCAATTTTGCAAAGAAATTTGATTGTTTTTGTTGTTCATATGCAATGAAATTTTGTTTGAACATTGTTTACATCATGATTGAGGGCTGTAACTATAAAAATACAAAACCCGTAATGATTTAGAGCTGTTATTAATGCTTTAAAACCTGTAAAATGTCATTTTCAATGGAAATTAGTGGTCTTTTTCAATTTTGAGGTGGAGAAAAGGGGTGAAAATGGGATAAAATCAAAGAAAATGTTAAGTTTCAGTCAAAACAATAAGCCAATACAAATGAATCAGAAAATATCTAGTTTCACTGAATAATAAATAGGAAAAATAGCAAAAAATAAAGAAAAATGGGGTTTTCGGGCTCAAAAATTATATAAAAATATGATTTATGTGTGTGAATATTTGGCAAGGTTAAAGATGAGGTCAAGCCTTAGTTTTACCTCATCTTTTATGTTATAGTCCGTGTTTATTGCTTTTTATATACAAAAATGATACAAAACAACCATTTACACCTATGCACCGCAGTAACGCTTAAACGGTAAGGGGAGGATGAAGTTTGTGCAATGATCTAATTGTTGAAAAGATACAAATTCTGATTTCCCTCTTTGTGCATAGCATGTAGGGATCGTTCCATAATTAAATATAGGTGACTAGTAGCACGGAAGTTCCGGTGCTAGTCCCTAAAGCAGCCATCACGTAATGCTTAGTTCAAATTCATGAAAGGGCTGTTTTTCGCACCTCACATGGCTAGTTTTTTTTTAATAATAAAATGGTTGTGCATAATCGTCATACACCTTGCATGAAGCATGCCATGTGGTATCTCCTAGAATGCATTGCACTTGTTTGATAAACTTAGACCAACGCTGAGAGGACAGGAAACCTAAGTTGTACGTTACATGGGTGTTTCCGTTGGGGAAAGTTCTATGAGGAAAATAAAAATCTCCTAGAATGCTGAATTATAAAAGAGTGGAGTTTGTGCATTATGTTTTATATGTTGGAGTGACACATCTTGGGGCCAATCCTGGAGGTGTAGGAGAGTCGCAGTGGAGCTACGACAATCAGACGAGGGATGCTTCCCTATGTGTGTATTATGAGGCATTATGCCTATATGTTATGGGATCTCCCTTTGAGGAGAAGGGAAGGCGAATGTTGGACTACATATTGGATACAAACACAAAATTGTCATAAGCATTTCGTGCAAAGTGAGTTTTAGAAGATCCTGGCCCGCGAGGCCGTGTGGTGGTGGGGTTGTCTGTTGTATGCATGAGATCCAGCTAGTGCCATAGCCATTGCCAGCCCATTTTAGGTCCCATCATGTGCAGTTTGCTGATTGTAACTCTATCATTGTCTGGGTAAACATTAAAGCCTTAAGCTCCTATGTCTAAACTACCATCTCTGTGTGTCCTAAATAAATTTGTAGATGTAAAGCATATAGGAAGGGTATTGCCTAATCTAGTAGGGACTAACACTGGAGGAACTGAGGTAGGAATTGTTTCAGCCACATGCTTTAAGTGCTTCATCTAGAGGACCAAAGGAGGGGGGAGTCATGATTTTCAAGGATAGGTTCATAATCTTCAATAGAAGGAGGGGAACCACTAGAGGATTTTCAAGGATAGGTTCATAATCTTCAATAGAAGGAGGGGAACCACTAGAGGATTTTCAAGTGGTGGTGAAATTTCATTTGCAAGGGGTAGAGTATGTTAAGAAAACATACAAGTAAGAATCTTAAGTGACATCCGTCACATTACCCCTAGTGACCCTGATAAAGTGTTGATCCATTTTGGCAAGGAGATAAGAAGTCCAATCAATGGTCATGCCCTTGAGTACCATTCTAGAAGTAGTGAATAATTCCTTGGACATTTAATTAGATGGAGTCTTGGCAGGCATGAACATGTCCTAAAGGAACTGACAAATCTTTTTTTGAAATGGATGGAAGATCATGGAAAGGCAAATATTAGAGATAATGATGACCCATTTAGCATCCATTAGGTTCTTGGTCTACCTTTGTAGGAGCTTCATAAAGTCCACATTGGAAAAGATCTAGTAGGCTATTGGAAAGGTTTCTTTGGGTGATAGGGAAGAGATAAATCCTTTCCCAAGCCTTGAGATGTCATCTAGACAATGGTACCACGAACAAAATCAGATTGCTTGTTATAATAGGTTAAAAACTCATCACACAGGGTAGAATCATCGATAAAGAGTGACAATGAGAGAGCCACAAAATGGGATAGAATGGCCTTAGTAATAAGGTGCGATTCCAATAGTTGAGAATAGTTGCGACTAACGAAAGGAACATATTGGACACTGAGAGGAGTTTGGGTGCCATTCAGATTTAAAAAAAAACACACACACACACCACACCACACAAACAAACACAAAGGATGCATGCAAAATAGTAGAACAAAAGACACATAAGATGTGGATAGAGTATCAGCTTGTATACACAATACAAAAGACCACCCTAAGTAAACCACATCCTAGAAAAAATTCGACATGACCTACCCTTACATGTGACTGATAGCTTTGTGAGATGCAAATATATAGGCATCTTGATCCCCTGTATCAAGAAAATAAAAAATATATATACATCATATCCCACACTACATCAACATGACCATTAAAATACCAAAAACACAAAAAATTCACCAACCTTACATAATAGAACCAAGACTGGTGGACTGCACTTGAGAATATGGATTGATTAAGAGATTTCATCACCTCACACCCACATAGCACATTCATTTATGAGATAATAAATGTTTAGTGTAAATAGATTTAGATTTAATGGTAGGTGAATTTTACAAATTATTATCAATGGGTGATTTGTTTTACTAGGTGATCAATCTTAAAAAAGAAAGCATTGGTTCCTTTTATCCATTAAAGAAAATTATTACGTATTCATAGTGCATTAAACAAACATTGAACTTAGAACTCGACTCTGAGGGTCTCTAAATGCATATTCATTTTTACAAATTATTTTATTTGAAGTGTTTTTTTTTGCCAACATGTGCATGAGTAACAATTGGTTCATTGTATTAATAAATTACAATGTGCGGGCTCAGCACATGAAGCGTGTGAAATGTGAATTGTAGGTTTATTTTATTTAATTTAAAATGGTATGTGTTGAGCTTAGATGAATGTGAAAAAGTGATCGACGGGTTCATTTTAGCAATTAAATGTGGTTTGTGGGGCACCAACAAGAGAAGAAAAAAATTGATGCCTACAAGATGTGTGAATGTACACTAATTTGAATGAGCACACGAAAAATCAATTAATGGAGAGGAAACCACAACCATGAAGCAATCCCAAAATGCAATCCAACCAAGCTGGAAAATTGACAGCTTAAACACGTGTATTTTTTCACGATTTTTTTTTAGTTTGATGGAATTTTTCTCAATTTATGAGATTTTGAGTTTTTTTAAAAGAAAAACAAATAACACCAATAAGGAAGAGGGATTTTGGGGGTGGATCAATCAACTTATTTGTGTGTTTTTATTTTTTAAAATAAATAAATAATATTGGGACATGTATGGATATGTGTTGAAGTGGTTTTGTTTTTTTTTTTCTTTTTTAATTTGTTTAAAATATTACATTTTTAAAACTCAAAATGGTAAAAATAGTATGGCATGAAACATTCCAAAATTTTATAGCATTTTTGTAATATTTTTAAATTTTAATGAATTTAGAGGATTTTAAACGTTTTAGTTGATTTTATTTTAGGTTATCAATTTTTTTGGTAATTTTAAAATAAAAAGTGGATATTTCAAAAAATTTAGATTTTTTGCAATAAATTTTTATTCTTTAATGTATTCTGTTGGTTTGTAAAGTATTTTTAGTAGTTTTTAATTAATTGTTCAAAAACATGTATATTAATTGCAAGAAGGTGTGTATACAAACCCGCTACACTGGGCGTGAACAACAACTCTACAAGTTCCATGGCACGATCAAGACAACATCCATGTCCTTGTGTGTAAACAAAGGCCAACCAACCACATATGCACGAACATGATAATCCACGTGTGAACAATCCATAACAAGAAAAATACGTGGGTCCACATGGGTCGCATCATGGGACGAGTGGTGGTGGTTGGTTAGTGTTGGGTGATTGAACATACTAGGAGGCAAAGGCCAACATGGGAATAGGGGTTGTATGTGTGTGTGCGTAGGGGGGGGGGAGGGAAAACGGGGGCTGGAGGGAAAGGGGGTTTGGGATGGGGTGAGGAAAACAAGAGCTCTAGGGGGTTGGGGGAGGAGATGGGGGAGGAGGAGGAGAGGGCAAGGAGGAAGAAGAGGTGGTGGGGAGGTGGAAGAAGGGGTGGGGGTAGGGGAGGAAGGGGATTGCGAGTAGGGTGGGGTAGGGTAGGGGGGCTAGGCGGGGATAGAGCATGGGTAGGAGGGGAGGGTAGGGAGGATGCAGAGTGGGATATGGATGGGGATGGGTAGGGATGGGAGGTAGGGTGGGTTGAGGATGGGGGGCGGGTGGGGGATTGGGATGGAGGGTGGGTGGGGTAGGCGAGAGAGATGGAGGGTGGGTAGGGGCTGGGGGGTGGGGTAGGCGGGAGGGTGGGTAGAAGATGATGAGGCAGTTGGGTAGGTGGCAGGGTGGGGGAAATGGGGAGGAGAAGGAAGGAGGGAGACGGCAGGAGGGATGTCGAGGGTGGGGGAAGGAGGGAAGCGTAGAGGGGGGAGTAGGGAGGAAGGGAGGAAGGGAGGAGAAGGAGAAGAAGCAGAGATGGGGAGAGAGAAAGAGGTGGGAGGTGTAAAGAATGGGATTAGAGGGTCTTACACGGGGTTAACACGGGGTTAGCACATGCAAATACTCGGTTACACTAATGGGGTATTTAAGGTGTACAAGGACATGATTAGGGTACCATTTGATAAATACAAATCTGTCTCCTGACCTTCACACTCAGCTCCCATGGCTTTCTCTCTCTCTCCCCCCTCTTTCTCTCTCTTTCTCTCTCTTTTCCTATCTTTCTCTCTCTTCTCCTAGTATTTCTCTCTCCTCTATTCTCTTCTTCTCTCTCTTCTGCAGTCTTCTTCCTTCTCTCTCTTTCTTTTAGGTCTCCTTCATTACAGTTGGTATAAGAGCTTAGGTATTTGGTCCCTTCTTTCTTCTCTTTTCTCACATCCAATTCTATTTTAAAAATAATTATTAAAAAAACTAGTCAGACAAGTACAGCATGGACAGCAAGAGCTGTAAGGAGCAGTGATGGAGTACCACAGGGAGATGGCAAATTTCTTGAAGACCATGCAAGCTATGGCAGGAGGCTGGGACAAATTGAACGCAAGAGGATAAGAATGACAATTCGTTTTCAATCCCTAGTGAACATTAAAAGGTTTAAGGTACAGCATGGATAGCAAGAGCCGTATGGAGCAGTGATGGAGTACCACAGGGAGATGGCAAATTTCTTGAAGACCATGCAAGCTATGGCAAGAGGCAGGGACAAATTGGATGTAAGAGGATAAGAATGGCAATTCGTTTTCAATCCCTAGTGAACATTAAAAGGTAAACCTGTCAAGAAAGGACTGAGAGGAGCTTCGCCATCAGTGACACTCATGGACCTTCCTCCCTCTTTCCTTTGCCCTTGCCAATCTGCTTCTTCTTCTTCTCAAAGACAATTTCACCCATTGTAAGAACAAGGATTTGAGAATAGCCGAAGTCGCCGCCATAGCGCCTGTTGAACTTCTCCACCTGATTGGCATCCTAAAGGAAGACTATCTTGTTGCCCTGATAGAAGGGATGGTTGCCCAACCAAACATCCACCACATACTTGGGCTACATGCTGCAAGTCGTCATCATGAGGTCACCATTGCACTAGCCCTCAGCTTTGTTGTAGAAGGTGGGGTGGATCCCCTCTTTCCTACTGCAAGTCGCCCTGTCGAGCTCTCTCTCAACCTCAATTAAAGCTATGCTCGAGAAGAAGGTCGAAGATACTGAAGCGGATAAGTGACACATGCCTTCCTGTGGCTCATCTGAAGCCAAGGGATGCTCCTTCAGCATGCGTGATCAGAGGGTCGAGAAGCTTTTGGCCTTGGTGAGAGCCTCACACTATGCCCATATCTGGTAGAGAACTCCGCATCATAATTGTCTTCATCCTCTTTTGTGATTTCTTGTATTGCACAATCCATAGACCTTGTGCTTTGAGATCGATTGGGTTTCTTGACCTCTTCCAACAGCTGCTGTGTGGTAAGGCTTAGCGTGTGGCCAAGCCCTCTGATGAATTTGTTAGAGGGAGTGACAGATTGATGTTGATTCCCCTTTATCTCAGTGTGTGGTGATACATGAAAGCTCTTTGATGCAATAACTCCCTTTGGAGCTGACCTTAGTGCTCAGTGTCTTTGATGCAATAACTCCCTTTGGGTGCTAACCTCAATGCTCATTGTCTGGCTTGAAGCTTTTTCAGGGTAAGCCAAGAGGAGGAGGAAGTCGAAGTGGAAGTAGGGTAGAAATCCGGAACTTAAGGTCATCTCTGAGGCAGTTGCAGAATTCTCTTTGAAGAACTTTGCAGCACAGGACTTGTCTAACTCAGTCATGCACATTTCTAGAGTGTAGAGAGGGTCAGAAGATAAGCCTTTATCAGTAGCAGATGCTGTGTAGATGTGCCATTTGTGCATCTTAGTGTGGTCACCCAGAACATATGCCTTGCTGCCTAATCCAAGATGGCTAAAAAAGTGATCGAGATAGGGTACCTCATCCGTTCTCCGTTGCGCCAATTATGGCGCCAATGATGACCCAACAGTGAACCTTTCGCGATCTCAGGAATATCCATTGCTTTTTTGGCCTCATGCGATTCAGATGAGAGAAACTCCTGCTTGAATGGCACCGAGCCATCCATAGAACTACTGTGCTAATGTCTCATCCCTTGCTGTTGATCCAGATTCATTACAGGTGCGACACTGCTATTGTTTGAACCTGCAAACACATCATCAATTGACACACTTCCATATGTTGGAGTTTTGTGGGAGGCATCAATTGGGCATTTGATGGAGACTTGGAGCTAGGCAATGCTGCAGATGTTGCAGAATGTGAATTGACCTTGTCCACATTTGCTAGAGGAACATGAAGCTGAAAAGCAGGATCTCGAAAATCCATACCATAAATGATGACATTATTATTACTATTGTGTGGTTTCGATTGGTGATTTGCAGTAGTCCATGCATTGTCTATGTCTTGCCGACATTCGCTGCTACCATCACTTCTGCTTATGCTTCTTCCCAGGTCTGGTTCAGTGTACATATTATTCTATGCAGCCTATCCACTGGTTGATCTACCAAAAGGCCCACTCCTATTTGAAACCACCTTTTATATGTTGTTTCGTAATCTTCAGCACAAAAATTACTTCTAGAGCCTCTTGGACTTCGTTTTGGGAGCAGTAACTGTCCATTGTTTAGCTCTACTGGTTCACAAGGCGGGTTCAAATCAATCCATGTGCATACACTAGGAGGATTTGCACTTGTGGTACAGGAAAAATGAGGAGGTTTATTCTGCCCAACTAGGCTTCCTGGTTCTATGTCATAGTCTTGAGACATGTCAAGTGGAGTCTCAAAAGCCTGAAGCATGTTTAGGATGAAGCAAAAATTTGCAGATATACACCTTCATACTTTTTGGGGAGATGAGACAGAATCTCCTTTTGGGCAAGTCAAAGTTTGTTATATGATCTCTCCCGGTGTGCTACATCTTGCTCCATGGCAACTGCATAGTTGAGGTAGGCGCTAATGACTCTTGTGAGAGACTTGATTTCAAGCACCTCCTCCACCTTGCTCATAGCTCGATCCATGGCATACTAAGATAGAAGACCATGTGTAGAATTTGGGATTTTTGTGCAAATTACTGGTATTTGTAATGAAATTGATTGCTTGACATGAACATGTCCAGAACTCAAAAACAAAGAATTGCCTCAATTCTGATATGGGGGTATGGATTCTTGGCTTCCATCAAAAGATCATGTATGCGGGCAAGATTGAACTTCACATCAGATGTCATACTAATGTGATGAACAAGGCATGGTCTATTTGGATCAGAGTACACACCAGACAACATATGATGGCATGCAATTGTGTAGGCTTGGAATCCCAGTGTGCTATCCTACATGTATCACAACAAGCCTCCCTATAGCCAACCAATTCTGAATATTTTCTGATTAAAGAGGACAAGGAGGAGTATCGTTAAGTGATTTCTTCACTTTGCTGCTACATGAAGACATGGCATCAATGTTGCAGAAATGGTGGTAGCAAGAGGACTTGACATGGCTGTCAGGCATAGTGATTGTAAAGACCAGTCTAATTACTATGATGCCTTACTTGCTGCCGAATCAAGAGCTACAAAGGGAGACTTACAACGCAAGATCAGAGACTCTCGTGCATCTATGAATGCTCCTAGCTCCACCCAAGAGGATCGTGAAGACATGCTTGAAGAAGGTGCCCCCAAGACAGACCATTTTGCTATGCTTAACGACACACTATGTCAACATGAGACCCATCATGATGAGCAACATCAAGAGCTGGAACACCGCCATAGGGAGGTGGAAAACCACCAAGATCAACATCATAGCGAGATAAAGGCTAAGATGGACTTGCTCATAGAGTGCATGGGCACCCTCATCTCCACTCTCTCACCCTCCTCAACTCAACCCAAGGAGCATGGTCCTCCCCGTGAGACCAACCGCCCTCCCCCCTTGGAGATGGGATGTGGCCAGCAAGGTTTTGGTAGCACCCATGGTTTTCCCCATAGCACCTATGAGCTGGGCGATCCCTCTATGCAACATGATGAACACATTCTCCCCTCACCCGTGACGAACCCTTCCTTCCCATCATTGGGACAACATCTCCCCGGTAGTGGAAGCTATATACAAGGGCAAAGTGCAAATTTTGGGAAGCAAGGCCCTAATATAGGTGCACATGGGCAGCATGCACATGGTAATGGGCAGCATGCACATAGCAATGGGCAGCATGCATATGGCAATGGGCAGCATGCACATGGTAGTTTTGCATAGCAAGGCCCCAATGTTCAGTTTGGTTTGCATGTATTGCATGGGAAGCATGAAAATTTTGGGCAACAAGGCCCTAATGTAGATGCACATGGGCAGCATGCACATGGTAATGGACAACATGATTACCCTCACAAGTACTCCTTTATGCAGCAACATAGTTCTTATGCAAGTCATGATCATGGACATGTATATGGTATCTCATACAACATTGGTCAGCAGCATGCATATGGAGATTCTTATGCAATGTAGGAATAGCAAGCCAGTGATTATGACCAGCATCATGCCGATACCTATCCTCATGGACTTGCCACTCATCATATTTATGGTTAGCCTAGGATGCAAGGACACCATTGTAGTCATGTTGGACAGTCATCATGCAATCTTGGGCATCATGTTTATGGGAAACAGTATTGCCAAAGTTTTAGTAATAGTCAACAACAAATAGATGTACATGAGCAGTAGGGCTATTATCACCATATGCAGTATGGATAGCATGACTATCATTATGAGCAGCAGCCACATTGGTATGACCCTCCATATGGACATCATGAGCATTCTTGTCATGGGCAGCCATCTGTTGTACATGAGCAGCAAGATGACTATGAGTAGCATGTTAGAACTATTACTGAGCTAACCAATAGTGATGAGCATGTGTGTAGATTGCTATCTAAGGCTAAACGCATTAGACACCTTACTAGTAATACGATACGGGAACAACATGCTACAGGATTATGCTATCTATGTGCTAAGCCGATATCTTGTGATCATTAAGACAAATGTAGAGCACAGAATGCGAAAATCCTATTTGTATTCAAATATCATTATGCCTAGGATAGGACAGATCTTGCTGAAGACCATTTTAATGTGGATCCAAAGCAAGATGAACTTTCATTCAAGAAAGAAGATCATGTAGATCTTAAAGATCATGCTCATATTACAGATCAAGAAAACATGTCCTTTCAGGAGACCCTTTAGTCTATACACATGTCACATATAAGCGTTGATGCAATACACTTTTCAGCTTATGCAACCCCATGTGTTAATGGCAACATCCAAGCGCAGACCGAGCTTAAACATATTATGCTTATGGCAGACTCGATGCAACAGCTAGTGGTACTAACTGTTCTAGCTTTACTTGTGGATGGTAACCCAATGCATGGAAAGGATAACCACTTTACATTTGACCCCAGTGGTAGTGCAGAGACTCATGCTTGCATGGATGATCTGTATGCTGGTGATGCTTACCATGTAGGTTATCCATTTGATCCCAGGGGTTGGAAAAAAGCTCTATCTACATTAGCACTCCCCCGGTGCAATCCCCTCACCTTGAGGTGGCAACCTTGGCTGAAGGACAACTCAATTTGGGCCTATTTTGTAGTAGACAACCATATGTTTTCAAACAGTTTTGGGCCTGCATTAATTGCACCCATGCATGACCTACCTGGCTGAAAGTACTCTCAACAAGCTCCGTTTTAACATGTGGAATGTCTCGTTTGGGGTTGCCCATGGCAAGTTATGATCACTTTTCCACTGCATGCCTGTTCGGGACAACATGCTGTCCAGTGTTGTCCAACCCTTCTTGTTTGGAATTGGTGCCTATCCTTGTATTGAGTTACCTTCTTCCCTCATGTTCACACTGCATACATGCTCATCGGCCACCATTCCACAAGATTTTACCCCCCCACCCAGCCATACCAATACGTCCTCTTATTGTTTTTGAGGGCAAAAACCTTCCGGGTCGGGATGGAATGTAAAGAATGGGATTAGAGGGTCTTACTACACGGGGTTAACATGGGGTTAGCACATGCGAATACCTCGTTACATTGATGGGGTATTTAAGGTGTACAAGGACTTGATTAGGGTACTATTTGATAAATACAAATATGTATCCTCACCTTCACCCTCAGCTCCCATGGCTTCCTCTCTCTCTCTCTCCTCTTTCTCTTTCTTTCTCTCTCTTTTCTTGTATTTCTCTCTCTTTTCCTAGTATTTCTCTCTTCTCTGCTCTCTTCTTCTCTCTCTTTTGCAGTCTTCTTCGTTCTCTCTCTCTCTTTTAGGTCTCCTTCATTACAGGAGGAGAGAGAAGAAGAAGAAGAGGATGAAGAGAGAGAAGGAGAATATGTTTGGGATGGGGGGAGGGTTGCTCAGAAGTGTGAGGTAAGGCAAAAAAAAAATTGTGGTGCTGGGGGTGAATGGAAGGGGGAGGAGTGTGACATGGCATACCAAATGGCATGCATTTCGAGGCCAAAACTAAACATTTGCATGGACACATAGGGGCAAAACTCTCCATGAAGCCTTTTCCAAAGTCTTTTTTTCTTTATCATATGAGTATCTTGGGTTTTCAAACACTCCCATGATTTGAGAGGGGATGTTAGCCTACCTATATTAGTCATGTTAGTTTGTTATCTCTTGGTTGTGAGCTCTTGTTAGAGTCTAACAGAGACATAGAAGCTCTAGTAGTTTAGGTACATTTTCTTTATTTATTGACTTCCTATGTGCTTCCCTAGGCCAATTTCTACTTTCCACAGTCTACCTACACCTGCTAGACATTGTCATTGTCATCTAGGATTTTTTCAAGGTCTTCCCTATTTTTTGGTATTTTTCTCTTCAATGACCATCATTTAATGTTGGCAGGCTAGCATTTACTAGTGCCCTATAGATATATGAAGAATCAAGGAAGAAGGAGAACTTGGCTTCCATTGTAATCTCCAACACATCCATATCATAAAGCTCAAGGAACTCATGCATTTCCATTTTTCTATCCTAGAGAATAGAGGCTTTCTTATAATCTATGATAGCTTTGTAAGATGGAGCTAGTAGATACAATGCTTACCCCAAAGCTTTAGTTTGTGTCCTGATTTTCCTATCCAAAGAATAGGGAAGGAGATCCAAATTGGGCATTCACTTGCCAATGTATCCACCAATGAGAAGCGTAGCAACCATGGAAGCATGGAGATATAGTTGTAGGGTCACACAAGCTAAGTAGGTTGATAGAAATCATCTCCTAAACTCATCATTAAATGGGAGCTTTCTTCATAAAGGCATGAAGAAACATCTCAAATGTGAGTTGAAACTAACATAGATAATTCAAATGGACTATGTATGTGGTGTGATTGTCATGCGTATTGTGATGGTGGCAAGAGTCCACAAACTTTTCCTAGGCACTAAGAGTTGAAGGCCAAATATGACACACTAAGTATGCAAATTGGTCTTACAAGCTCTCATGAAGCCAATACCATGGATTCTATGATGCCCTAAGTATACAAATTGGTCTTACCAGTTCTCATAAAGCCAATACCATGGAGTTTATGACATAAAAAATGTGATCTTCAAAATATCTGCACATAAAAAATATCTGCACATAAAAAATGTGATCTTCAAAATATCTGCACATAAAAAATATCTTCAAAATGTGATCTTCAAAAGCCTCTAGATGTGATCTTCAAAATATTTGCACATAAAAAATGTAGAAGATATGTAGGAGAAAAAGCATAGCAATGCAACTTCATAGCATTTGACATCTATCTAAGCAGGTTGAGGGTTGCATCGCTATATCTCCCTGAAAGTAGTAAAAATTAGTGAAGCTTGATACACTTAAAAAGTGCACTATTAGGTACCACTATCAGCAAATATCTCTCTAAGAAAGTACATTAGCACTTCATCCTCCTAGATCTTGGATCAATTCAGCCTTTATCAAAGTAGCTTGATGAATGAACTCATGTAAGAAGGGTTCCAAGCCTAAAACATTTAAAAACACATAATAGATAAGCTTGCATGGAATACAAACTTGATGCTTACTTTTTCTCTTTTGAAAACCATCACATGTGTAATGTGGAAACTTTGTAATTAGCATAGGGTAATTAACACCCAATGCTCTGCTTCCTTTTTTGTGCTAGCATAGAACACATGTGACTCATTGCACAATACAATGGCCTCATGAATAGTACATGCATTGAGAGCTCTACACTTATGTATATTCTCGTGAAATTCCTTTATCAACTTGGATCTCCATTTAGCTAGAGAGGGCAAAAGAAAAAACCTTGGGGAAACCCTATCCTCTGAGGTTCCCCCCTCTTCTCCTCCATCTCTTGCCTCCCATCTCTCCTCCTCCTACCCTCCCTCTTACTCCATCTCCTTTGTCTCTCCCATCACATGCTCAAAATCAGCCCCTACTTCCAACCACTTGCATCCACCCACTCCACTACCCCCAATGGCTCTAGACTTGTCCACAATCCCACCGATTGCTTCCTCTCCACATGTTGCTGCCTCTCCATGGGCTCATCCATCGCTGCTTGGTGCTCATTTGTGTTTCTCATTTTGACTTGCCAAAGACCAAGCCATTTTTAACCAGGTTGTCAAGCCAACTCCTTAGGAGTTGTTGCACTGCATAGGTGATCTTGCTAACTAATTAATATGATTTATTCTAGCCTTCCTCAATATTTATGATACTCGTTTATAGTAGTCCAACTTATCTAATATAAAGAACTCAATAAGCTTACATATTCTCGCACTTCGTCTCTATTTCTATACTAGACACTTAAATACTAAAACTAGGATTTTTATCCCTCTGAGAATTAACTTCAAAGCATAAATTCAATAGTTTTATCTAATTCCTTTTATTATCAAATCAACTAGCATTCTTCAAACCCATAAATTCTAATTTTGTTTTAAAACATTTCCCTTGACAATTATTGGTATAACTTAATACCTCGTCAACACTTTTAATTTGCATATAGTTAGACACATCATATTTTATATTAATAATGTTCAAAGTAATAACATCAAATTTTTTTTTTCCTTTGATCCCAAGAAAATTTCATTAAACATAAAAAATTATATTCTTAGGTTTTCTATAGAAGATCCTAATTTTTGTTGCGTTAAAAAACATGATTTTTATCAAAAAATACTATAATGTTAATATAAAATAACTACTTTTGATTCTTAAGACATAGTAAACATCTTTTAAAAATTATGGAAAAAAATTATTTATACCATTTTAAAGTATTTTTAACGGTTTTTTATTTTTTAAAATAAAAATCAGACCTACATAAATTCGAAAAACTATCCAAATTTGAAATTGAGGTTCAAAAACATTTTATAAAAACTCTTAACCAAAGAAATATTTATGCGGATTTTTTTTTTGTTAAATGAGTTAAGGCACTTATGTAAAGTACGAGAATTGTAATTTGCATCTTTGAAAGCCGTGTCCTTTGCAGTTCTGCCAAGGGGAGTCTATCCAGTCATTCCCAATGGTGAGCTCATCATTTCCCATTTCCTGAGAGATCCATTGGCCAATTGCATTGTTGCCATGGAAATAGCCACTTGTAACTCTTTTAAGAGTTAATCTTGATTAAGTCTAAGCTTAAAAGCTTAGCCTCCATGGTTTCCAAGACCCTCTCACTTGAGCATTGGCACTGGATCCATGCCCTCCTAAGTGCCTAGTGTCTCCATAAACTTAAATGGGAAGGAATCCAAGCCTACCCCATCCAGATCACCTTCAAACAAGACCAGCTACAACAACAAATCTAGCTTGGCGCCATCTCCCTAGAGAAGCTAGCCATGGAGCTCATCTACCATAACATTTAGTAGCACCTTCCTTGGAATCACATGGATCTATGGTTGTAGCAGTACCACCTCTAGTACAACCCCCTCCCCCCACTTCGCCATCGACCTCCCGACCCATTAACACCTTGACTTTGTCTCCCAACCAATCCCAACCCACCTCATTCTCTACCTCCCCTTCTGCCTCTAGTTCTTCTCGCCCCACCTCCACTCCCATTGGACCATTTCCAAGCTGATGATGCATCCCCCATACAAAGGATGACAAAGACATTGACAATTAAATTCATGGATCCAAGGCCATTGCATGTGCTGATGGCGACAATTAGTGGCCTTTAAAGCTAGGAGCCGCTAGCGGTGCATTATAGATCCGATGGGTGCAGAAATAGTAAAGACTACCTAGCATGGCACACGAGTGAAGAGAATGTCATGCTACCATATCCTTCCCAAGTCCCTTATGTCGGTCTCTCTAGATTGGGGACTTGAGTACTCTCTACTAGTAGAGCCTATATTGTATCATCCACAATCACTACATTCAGTAGTAGTACTACCTTGGTCTTGATGCCTTGGTTTTGAGTCTTGCAGTTGCTTAGTACTTATAATCTTGCACACCAACTATTCCCAAGCTTCTACGTTGTGGCTCCATTAGTCTCTGAAAGTTGTATTGTCCTTATTTCATTAATATATTTTGGATTGATCTTTGAGTGCATTTGGTGTTTGATCTCTTTACTATGATTATGCCTCACTTTGCAACCTAGATGCTTACTGTTGAAAGTGATGTTAATGTCTACTTGTGTCGATTTTGAGTACAACGTCATGTGTCTAGTGGCCATAGTGCTTGATCAATCGATTATACACAAGTAGTGTTGAAGGCATAATATAGTTATTAGGACTATGTACAAGAGTTTTTTTCTGTGCACATACCTTACTAATATTGCATTAATGTTTGAAATAGCCTACTTGGATCTAAGAGTTTATAATTGAACAACTAAAGCTTTCTTTTCAAAGAACAGAAACTTCAAGCTAGCAAAGATACAAGTCAACCTAAAAAACTGCCCAATTTTAAACAAGTAAGTCACAAAGAAGGGACTAACATAGTACCATCGTGTAGTTTCGCTCCACAATTCCTTGACCTTTGACATAAAGATATCCAATACCATTGTATGTTGAGAGCTGCTTGTGTCTAGATGCTACCTGAAACCACTCAAAGGATTCGGTGAAACTCCACTTCACGCGATTATCTCTAGCATAAATTCCCCCCAATAATTCTGTTGTAGATGCATCACCTTTTTCAACAGCATTGAGATACCAAAATAAATCTTTATTATGGTTGTGATGAGGTTGTGATACACCCCTTTCACACCAGAATAATATAAAAGTCCGACTTTAGTCATAGCTCATGCATTTCCTTTGCCTGCCTAGTATTTTGAAATCTGGAAGTCATCATTATCTTCTCCTCAAGCACTCCTTAGCAACCCTTTGTTCTCTTCTAGGCCTAGTATTCTGAAATCTGGAAGTCATCATTATCTTCTCCTCAAGAGCTCCTTAGCAACTCTTTGTTCTCTTCTAGTCCATTACTTAGTGGTATGTCTTCAACCAAACAACTATCAAAATGGTTGCAAAGCTTGCAATTGTTGTGTTGCTTGCAAGTTGTTCTAAATAAAGTTGCAATTCCTCTCCAATCATATGCACTATTCACCTCAAATTAGGGGCCAAGTAACTTCAAAGTAGGATACTACCTAAAGACAAATGGCTCATCTCCACCACATTAACAATGTGTTATTTGAATGGATAACTATTGACACATTGGGTAACACAGGACTATGAAATATTACTGCATGAAGCCAAATTACTAATTATTTGTCACTTGCCCACTGAATAGGAACACATCAACTTTGAGAACTCGATATTGCTCCACTAATTGAACTTTTTAAAAGAAGCAAGAAATGCAAACATTCTCTAACTTACCAACAAAGGGAAAAAGGTAAGAAATTGGAAAGCAACAACAGCTAGAAGTCTTTCCTAATTATACATATCTCCTCTTCTTTTGGGAATGTTTGATAGAAAAGAGCCTATCAAATACCTATTGCCTAAGATATTTGTATGCAAGTGCCATTTTTTATTTGAAATTTATGCCCTTTGTTGCAAAATTGTGGTGAAGATATGATTTTGCATCGCTTCATCCTAAGAACACAAGGATTGACTAGGCATGACCATTATCATCTATTGCATGTTGGAACTTCTGTGCAACAGCCCGCAGCACCAGGGTAGTGGGATCACCTTCACTTACATGCCGTAGTTGCAAATCCTAGCGATACAAGGTAGAGATTTTATAAATCTATCATTCATATTACATCACTTTATAAATGAAAGACTTTCATGATTTGTGTGTAACTGCCTATATATGTCTATGTTGAAATGCAACTATTGATGCATCTTTTGTCAACATCTGTTTTGTACATGACAAGGAATGCTATTTGGAGTAACAATCATGAAAAGGGAATTCTCAATCTCACCCAACAATACCAAGCATCCTCTTCATGAATCCAATGCAAGGAATCTCACTCTTAACAATCCCTCTCATCAACACCATCTGAATTGACCCCTATTGATCCACTATAAAAGGCATGGAGAAAGAAAGCGGTCACGCATTGGACTATTGAAGACATCAATGGGACAATTTTTTATCGTAAAGTGGACCCTCTTAGAAAGTGTGCTAACAAGTATGGAATGAAGCCATGAGCCATTCTTAATTAACAACCCTTTGTAATCTAGCATTTTCATATACCTATTAGCTTCAAATCTCACATGAACATAACCTTTCTTAAGTCACCAAAACTCTGCTTGAGATTATGTACACATGGAAGTAATTAAACAATGTTTTGATTGAGTTGATGCTTCATAAGATTACCTCGAGTGGGCTCAAGAATTTGTCTATGTCTTGCAAGGGCACCCGAGAAATCCTTCTCACAATAGGGGATCTCCTCCCTCAATTGTATGAGATTTGAAATTTGAAACATAATGCTGACAATGATTATGCATAGGCCTTTACATCAGTTGCATGAGGAAGCCCCAAATTTTTGCTACAATTTTTCCTCCAAATGCATCCACGTCAAAAAGTTTGACTCACACAGTCAAAAACCCCAAAAATTATCTGCTCAAAGTGCTCAAATTGCATCAAACATAACTCCTAAATAGATTCCATGATCCAGTTTTGCCAAAATTTCACAAATTTTGCAAAAGCTTCAAATTTGTCCTAGGTCCAATGGCTCAATTTGCATAGAAATTACATTGCAAGTACATACCAATACCAAAATTGACACAAAATTTGCAAAATTCGCAAAAGCCCCAAATTGTGCAAGGTCCAATACATCAAGATTTCAGAAAATTGTACCTATCTCATTGCAATTTCCATAAATACATGAAAAACCCCAATTTCTAAGACTCGAATATGTGCAAATTCCACAATTTCTACCCAATCGAGTAAAATCTTCGAACATACCCTAGAAGCCCTTATTTTCAAGAGTAAATGCATGCACAATCTCTCAAATTTGTCAAAGTTGCTTACATAGAACCCCTTATTTTCAAAAATCGGAGTATTTCTATGCTTCCAAATAAACTTGAGTACCAAAGCTCCAAAAATTTGAATTTTGGATTAATGTGAAGGTCTCCTCATCATCAAAATAACCTTTGTCACCAAGAAGATCAACTTTAATAGAAATGGCGTTGTTCAAGTTAGCCTCAAAATCTACTTCTTCACCATCGACCAAATTGGTTGGACTTAAGGGCACTCCCAACACAAATGGTAGACATACTCCTCCTTCCTAACACACATTGGGCACATGTGCAAGAGTGAGATTACTCTAGAGAGCTTGTTCCTAGTAGTAGGGAGTTGTTTGATGGCCAGCACCACCTGCCATAGCATAAAGTTGAGACTCATGGACCTAGTTGCCTTTTGTGGTTTTTAATTTTTTGAGATTCAGTGGAAAGGCCATTTTGTGGTTTTTAATCTTTTTACTGGGCAGCCTTCAATGCTAGGAGAGGCGGCAAGTTGATTTAGTGTGTTGGCTAAAGACCCTCTACATTGTAAACTGATTGCTATGAAACAATCTGCAGTTACATATGGAGGAAGATATCTTCTTTCAAGATGGCTCAACAATAGGTGCTTTCTGAAGGTGTTCTATTCAGGGGCCCAGATATTTTTCTTCCTTCAAGGACATCAATAGTAATTCACTTGATGACCTTGTATATGGACATAATGGCAAAGCTTCTAGCGTTGCTTGTTGGAATGATCTAGCCAATATCTTTGTGCATGAAGGCATTCTTGGAACTAATAGCAACATGGTGTAGGAATCTTCTAGTGCTACCTCCCTAGCATCCAGGCTGATGGGCAATGAAGCCTATTGTTGGGATAGAGTAAAAGACATGTTCCCTCCAAAGGTTGTGGAGTATTGGGGTTCAATGGTTGGTTCCAACTTCACTTATACAGCCTCAGCAGCCTTGAGGATTAACAAGCTCTCTACTTCATTGGGACATGAGTTTCTCTCACACCACCTCACAATGAAGGTAAAACTTTGTTTTTTCCTATCTAACCACCATGCTCTCATTATACCAGATCATGAAAGCAGACGAGGGGAGAAAAATGAACTAATCATCAATGCTCAAAATGCCAAGTAAACAACTTTCAAGTACATGGCTCTAGGTGCCATCATGGCCCTTTCTGATGTAGTTAACCTAGGTCTTCATGGCTTTTGGGGTGTGCTCACTCGGACCCTTTAGCAATGCATCTCTCTTAAGAGCATTCAACTAATTGTAGAGGAGAAAACTACATAGGAAAGGCAACTCAATTTAGGCCTCTACTACTAGTTAAGTTAAACCTACCATGCAAAGCCAAAACAATACTAAATAGCAAGATATATAGGGACCTTGAAAAGCTATCCATAAAACTAAACAAGAAGGGTTTGGTTGACATGTATTGCTTAGCAGCCAGATTTCTAAGATCTCTTAGGAACAGAGTATTCAAAAGTTAGTCTCTCTCTTGCAAGATGAGAAAAAGACTTGGATTGCAAAACAAAAGGCTCGTAGCAGGTGAGGCTACTAAGAATCAAGATTTTATGAGAAAAAGACTTGGATTTAGCAGCCTGCTGGCTAAAGATATCGGAGAAAAAAAGCCAAAAGTGCAAAGACTACCTTAAAACTTCAAGGCGAGCACAAAAGAGAAAATGGGTATTTTAATTGTAAAGGCATGCCCTAAATTTTTATAAGAGAGCGCCAGGCTCCATGTTGTGCAATTTGTAAGTATAGATGGGCATGGGTGAAGGCACATGTAACGTGTCTACCTTTTCCCTTCAAGACACGTCTTAGCAGTCCATCAGAAAGGAGATCTAGAAAGCTCTGCCCGGCACTCCCATGGAATGTTACAGGGTTCGCGATCTAGGACTTCCCGCGTCTGCCACGTAGCAGAAGTATTTTGGCCGTTCCCACATAGGACCGACCTAAATCAGTGTTTCCCCTAATGGTCATTTCCTAAATGACAACTAGTGTCGAACCCCAAGCGAACTACTTTACGCAGAAACGCCAGGGCCAAATCGCATTCACGCTACACTTGGTTCAAGGAGAATGGGAAACGAGAGGGATGCAAGGCTCAACCTCTCTGCCATAAGGCATAGTCCCATTCCGTTCCCCTAAAACAGCATAAACCGGGATTATTATAATCTTGACTCTAGGTCAGTGCCCTTGCTATTCATTTCCTTTGAAATGATCTCCTTGCTGTCCATTATGATTGAGAAAAGTTCTCGGCCAACCGGGACCACCCATCTGTAGGACGGACCCATGGCCACATCCACCACACTTTCCTCAAGTTGTTTTAGTTGTCTAATTACCTACCACATTTAGTTGGACATGCATTAAGCAGCTTCCTTAATTAGCCTGTTAGGCACCAGTTTCTTCACATAATCTTAGCAGTTGACATAGAAAAGCAGTGTCAAACAAGTTCCTTTTCAACAGTTTATCATATTTATCTTTGGAATACATTTATAAAGTCCAGCCCGTAGGCTTATCCATAATCTGCCCGAAGGCTATCCAGCAATCCAAAGGGATTATTAATCCAAGATTCCACCCGTAGAATAGTATGTGGGCCTCGAGATCCAATCCTAAGTCATGTTGGCCTCTTGTGTAGGGCCCAGAAGGCGAGGATTTACAGCCAAAGCACCCCTGGCACCCAAGCATCCTCTTGCTCCAAGTAGCGCTCAACAGAAAGACCTCACGCAGGTTTGGTCCACCTTCCCGACGCGGCTAACAACCCCCTTGGTTAGGGTCAGGCAGACAGTGGAGGGTAACTAAGGCTGCCTCTCCCTTCAGGCCTTCAACCTGAAGCATTAGATATATTTTCATCCTTTAGTCAAACAAAGCAAACAGTGCTCTTTAAACTGTTACAAGCACAATCATTTTCAGTGGTCGTTATTTGGCCAACTACTAAGGAGTGAATTCTTCTCTCCAAATGCATCCAGCATTCGATCCGGGATCAATTGTGACTCGGCAAGATCCCCAAGGGTTCGTTTGTTAACCCTTATGTCCTTGGGTTAGGGCTGTACCCTATTAACCCAACTTAACCAATACCTTAATTTCTATTAATAGAATCCATGCATAATCGAAGTGTACTACAATAATTTTGACTTTGTAATGATGGTCGTTAGTTTATCTAGATTCATTACTTTGCAATGCATAAAAACAACTAACTACGAATGCATAGACATCTTATGTTCTTTTTTCGTTCGTTTCATTGAAAATACAAATGACCAATCTTCAATCGTGAGTTATTTCTTTTTAAAAATAGCCAATGTAAGTCATTCTTGTCAAATTAGGTGGATTTGACAAGCATAAGCACTTTCTAATTTCATGAATTAATCCTGCATGATTGCAATACTTCGATGTAACTCAAAAAATAGGAAGAAAATCTGGACTTGTGGGTTCGGTGAAATGTCCACATGAATGTTAGGAGATGATCCTCCTGCGGTTGCACCTTGTGCCTTTTTAGGGGCCATCGTGAATTCGACCTTCTTGCCTTGGCCGCAATATTATGATCTTGGCTCTTCTCCCTCATACACAAAATCCCCTTTGCAGTATGGCTCCCTTGACTGAAGCACCGACTTGCAGAATTGGGCTTTGGAAGGCCTTAGGGTTCGGAGCTTGGGCCTTCTTTATTTAAAAATCCCGAGAGTTTAAGGAAACCCTCTCCAATGGTCTTATGGGAAAAATCGAGTGGGAAGGGTTTAGAGAAACCCCTCTTCTTCTTACAAGAACCGGGGTTAGGTCCTTAGTAACTTCCTTTGCTTCGAAGCCGGGATGGGCTTATTGGGAATCTAAGGAAAGACCTTTAAAACCGGGGGGTAAAGATTTTTGCTTGTGGTGGATGTTCTAGAAAGGGGCTTAAGAAAAACCTGGGTTAAAATGGCTTGTGGGAGTTGCAATGGGAAAAGGGGGTTTTAAAGAAACCTGGGGGGTAATATGAACTTGTCTGGGGAATCCATGGGAAGGGCCTTTAAAAACCCGGGCTAAGGTGGCTTTTGGGGGATGCAAGGGGGGAAAGGGGGCTTAAATCTTGGGGGTAAAAACTGCTTTATAGGGATGCAATGGAAAAGGGGCCTTAGGGAGCCCCCTTAGAAGCTTCCAAGAAGCTTCTTGGAAGCTTCTTGGAAGCTTCTTTGGGCGTGTGCAGTCTACATGGAAGAGGAAAGTGGCGGCACAACTCGACCTCCAGCGGCAGCTCTTAAGCCACAGGTGGCAGCGTTCTGACCAGCGACCTCCCACCAGCACAGCGGCTCTACGAATTACAAGAGATTCTTCCTCCCCTACGCGGCACAACGGTAGCTTCAATACCTTTCGCCATAGTCTGGGCGTCGTCTTCCTTCTCTCACACTTCCCTTTTCTTACCCCCCTTGCCAAAGGGGGTTTTTATAGTTGAAGGGAGAGGGAACCTCCCTCCACACGCGGCCTGTCGCATGGCCCTATTCCCCCCACGACCTCCAGCAATAGTGCTGAAACATCCGCGCCACACTCTCTCCCCTCCAACCTGGCATTTAGCTAGGAGAAGGAGTAATAAATAAAAATTTGAATTTTTTTATCCCCTCATTATCCTCTTATTCTCCTCCCAAGAGGATGTTCATCTGCGGTTATGCGGGTTTTTCAACATCGGTCCCGTTTTTGCTAATGGAGAGTTATGATACCTTGCGTCCAGTTTAAAGATTGCACCGTCGGTAGCTTTAATGCCGGAATTGTCATTTGCATGAGACTTATGCGGCTAGTAATATTTTTCAATAGAAATATTACATCACAATACAAATAGAAGGGGAATACAAAAAGAGGACCTATGCAAAAATGATTGTAAATATGATTGTCCAAAGGGGATTAGAGTTTTGTATAAAAGGCAAAAAGTGAATGAAAAAGCTCATTCTTGTGTGTGGCCAAAACTAGGTCTCTTCTTCTTTTTCATCATCTTCTTCTTGCTTTCTTGTTCTTGTGCTTGAATGAGGGAGTATGAGGGAGTGAGGGAGTGAGTGTGTGAGGGTGAGGGACCGTGGTGTTGAGATGGCAAGCTCAATACCTGATGCAGACATTGATGATGGACCGCTTAGCTAGATGGGTCCACACGTCTACACTTAGCACATCAATGGTCATTATGATACTCACATGACCACTGAATTATCACTTATTATATTTAGCTTATTACATCTACCTATAGTTGGCATAGATATAGTGCCAGTCGACTAGTAATCAATTATGCAATGTTTGACTTAGTAGACCACTTTCCTTTATGTTGTGTCTTACCTATGCGTTTTCTACATTGTATTGTATATAAAAGAATAAGAAAAACCAACAAGAAAACGTTTTGGCCTCCATCTCTATTCTTGTGTTCTTGAGTGAGCTTCCTCTTATGTATATAGTATGTGTTTGATGCAACACCTCAAGTAAGTCTCCCCACACGCGATTCTTGATATAGTATTAGAGCGGAGCCACTGAGAAAGGATAGTTTTGAAGACTGAAGTGAAGGAGAAGAAGGAAGGTTTGAGCAAGCAAGCAATGCTAGGTAAGAAGCTCTCCCATTCTTCCACTCTCTCTCTTGGATAGTGCCTATGGAGGCACTAGAAGCAAGGTAAAATTAAAGTCTTAGATTGTTGTGAGATTTAATGTGTGAGAAAAGCTTTGTATATTCTGTAAACAAGCCTTTTAGGGCAGTCCAAAGTTTTTTTAGGCATCTAAGACCATTTCACGCTTCATTTTAGAGCCCCAAGGTCGCAGACAATAGTTTCAAGGTATACTGTGGTTTTGGCTGTATTAACCGAAGGTGGATGTACATGTTACAAATTTTGAATATGTAAATTTTTAGGTGTTTTCCAGAAAGCAAACATAAGGTTTATCAACAAACAAGTTGCAGGTTACATGTACCATTGAGCAACCAGTGAAAAAGGTTGCTTGATGTATTGCTATGCACTTGTTATGAAAGGTTGTAGAAGACTAGCTTACTGCTTTGTATCATTTTTTGTGATAATGATAGAGAACAATGGCAATCCCATAATTGAGAAGCTCAACAAGAAAAACTACCTTTCATGGAAGTTTTGTGCGACGAACTTCCTCATTGGAAAGGGCCTTTATGAGTTTGTTTCAAGTGAAGAAAAGGAGCTAGCAGAGTATCCCTACGACTCCAGATGAATTAAAGGCATGGAAAGAATGGAATTAAAAAGACAAAAAGATATTGTATTGGTTATCTGCAATTATTGATAATACTATGTTGGGACATATCAAGAATGAAAAAACATCACATGCAGCTTGGATAATTCTTGAGAACATGTTTTAGATGGGCAAAGCACTGTTTATTCTGCAAACAAGCCCTTTAGGGCTTGTCCATAGTTTTTTTAGGCATCTGAGGCTATTTCAGGCTTTTGGCATTTTGGCATTTTGGCAAGAGTAAGATTAGGTCAGCACCCGCCATAGCATAAAGTTGAGACTCATGGACCTGGTTGCCTTTTGTGATTTTTAATTTTTTGAGATTTAGTGCAAATGCCATTTTGTGGTTTTTAATTTTTTTACTAGGTAGCCTTCAACGCCAGGAGAGGCAGCAAGTCGATTTAATGCGTTGGCTAAAGACCCTCTACATTGTAGACTGTTGTGAAACAATCTACATTTACATATGGAGGAAGAGATTTTCTTTCACGATGGCTCAACAACAAGTGCTTTCTAAAGGTGTTCACTTCAGAGGCCCAAATATTTTTCTTCCTTCAAGGACATCAGGAGTAATTCAATTGAGGACCTTGTATATGGACATAATGGCAAAGCATCTAGCGTTGCTTGTTGGAATGATCTAGCCATTATCTTTGTGCACAAAGGCATTCTTGGAACCAATAGGAACATGGTGGAGAAATCTTCTAGTGCTACCTCCCTAGCATCTAGGCTGACGGGCAATGAAGCCTATTGTTGGGATAGAGTAAAAGACATGTTTCCTCCAAAGGTTGTGCGGTATGGGGTTTAATGGTTGGTTCCAACTTCACTTATAACAGCCTCAGCATCCTTGAGGATTGACAAGCTCTCTACTTCAATGGGATAGGAGTTTCTCTCACACCACCTCACAATGAAGGTAGAACTTTGTTTTTTCCTATCTCACCACCATGCTCTCATTCTATTAGGTCATGAAAGCAGACGAGGGGAGAAAAATGAACTAATCGTCAATGCTCAACATGCCAAGCAAACAACTTTCAAGTACATGGCTCTAGGTGCCATCATGGGCCTTACTAACATAGTTAACTTGGGTCTCCAAGGCTTTTGGGGTGTGCTCACTCAGACCCTTTCACAATGCATCTCCCTTAAGAGCATTCAACCAATTTTAGAGGAGCAAACTACATAGGCAAGGCAACTCAATTTATGCCTCTACTACCAATGAAGTAAAACCTAGCATGCAAACCCAAATTAGTACTAAATAGCAAGATATATAGGGACCTTGAAAAGCTGTCCATAAAACTAAACAAGAAAGATTTGGTTGACATGTATTGCTTAGCAGCCATATTTCTAAGATTTCTTAGGAACAAAGTCTTCAAGAGGTAGTCTCTCTCTTGCAAGATGAGAAAAAGACTTGGATTGCAAAACAAAAGGCTTGTGGTAGGTGAGGCTGCTAAGAATCAGGCTTTTATGAGTCTTGAAATGGCCATTTTCAATGTAAAATGGTCAATTGGATAAAAGGAAGTGTCATTAGTTCATGGATTAAAATCTCAATGTTGATTGGGATCGCTCTATTATACAATTAAAACTAGTTATAATGTTAATGGATGGGTCCAATGTTATATTTTGTCTACAGATTCGTGTCAAGAATCACGTGGTGGGGGGACTTGCTTGAGCTGCAGCGCCAAACACACATTGTATACACAAGAGGAAGCTCACTCAAGAACACAATAAGAGAGATGGAGGCCAAAACGTTTTCTTGTTGATTTCTTCTTCTTCTTCCACACACTATACAATGTACACAAAGTATAGATAAGATATAACATAAAGGAAAGTGGCATACTAAGTCAAACAGTGCACAACGGACTACACTAATCGATTGGCGCTATGTCTTTGCCAACTGTAGGTAGGTGTAACAAACTAAATATAATAAGTGATAAGTTAGTGGCCATGTGAGTATCATAATGACCACCAACGTGCTAAATGTAGACATCCAGACTCATCTAGCCAGGCAGTCCCTCATCAATGTCCGCACGTGTTGAGCTTGCCATCTCAACACTCCCCCTCAAGCTCAACTCTATTTCTGCAACTCTAAGTAAGCTTCGAAACTTTCGACGCTTCTCTACACCCAATGCCTTTGTGAAAATGTCAACTATCTGATCCTTTGTGTTGACATATACCAAGTCAATCTCTCTTGCAAGTACCTTCTCTCTCACAAAGTGGTAGTGTACTGTCAAGATTGTGGGAGAGAAGGAAGGAGTCTCACTTGTAGCTTTTTTGCTTGCACAATGGGGGAATACACACAGAGGTGGAGGCTGAAAATAGTTTTCCTCTTCTTAGTTGTGTAAGCCAAAAGAACTCTCATACAAAGAAATAGAAGAACCCTATATATGGGTCTCAAACCAAACTCAACTAACTAAGGTGGCATACTAACTGAGCCACGAACTAGAGTAGATAAGGATAGCTATCATGTAGCTATTATTCATGGGCGGTGTACCAACCGCGTCTACAATTGACAAGTCAGTGACATAAATACACAACGGTCACCCTGGCGTATCACGAGTGGAGCTCGATATCTCAACACTCCCCCTCGGGCTCAATCCCAATTCCTGCACACCAAGCAGGTCTCTGAACTTGCGCAGCTTCTCTGCGCCCAATGCCTTTGTGAATATGTCAGCTACCTGATCCTTTGTGCTGACATAAACTAGATCAATAAGACCTAGTAAAACCCTCTCCTGCACATAGTGATAATGCACCTCAATGTGCTTTGTTCTAGCATGATAGACTGGGTTATTTGCCAAGTGTATACTACTCATGTTGTCACAATAAATGACAACTGGCCCATCTGTAGGCTGATGCATATCATAAAGTAGCTTATGCAACCAAGCTACCTCACATGCAGCCATTGCTGCACCCCTGTACTCAACCTCTGTGCTCGACAAGGCAACTGTAGGCTGTTTCTTGCTGCTCCAAGTGACTGCAGCACTCCCAAAAGAAAACACATATCCACTGGTAGAACGTCTATCAAAAATGCTACCAGCCCAATCAGCATCAGTGTATCCATGCAACTGTATCTGAACCCCAGTCTCATAAAATAGTCCATACTGCAATGTGGACTTCACATACCTGAGTATGCGTCTAGCCGCATCCAAATGCGGTTTCCTTGGAGCCTGCATAAACTGACTTACCAATCCAATAGCATAGCTCAAATCTGGCCTGGTAATAGTCATATAAATCAAGCTTCCTACTATGCATCTGTACATAGTAGGGTCTTCCAGAAGCTCACCTGCATCTGCGCTCAGCTTCACATTCTGCTCCAAAGGAACTGAAATAGGCTTACAGCCTGTCATCCCATATTTGGACAGCATGTCCAATCCATACTGCCTCTGCAAGAGCTGTATCCCACTTGGTGATCTAATCACCTCAATGCCCAAGAAATAACGCAGCTCTCCCAAATCCTTCATCTCAAACTTCTGCTTCAAGAGCATTTTCACATGAAGGATATCTTCATCATTGTCACCTGTCATAATCAAATCATTAACATAAATGACAAGTAGCATAATACCTTTCTCTGTTTTTCTCACATAAAGTGAGAAATCTGCCTTGGAAATCTGAAAGCCAATAGTGACAAGATACTGTCCTATCTTGTCAGACCATGCTCTAAGTGCTTACTTCAAGCTATACAAAGCTTTCTTCAACCCGCAAACAAACTCAGGATGAACAGCATGCACATAACCTGGTGGCTGCTCCATATAGACCTCTTCTTGCAAATCACCATGCAAGAAGGCATTCTTTACATCCATCTGATGTAAAGACCATCCCTTTGATGCAGCCATAGCAATGACTGATCTTACGGTTGCCATTCTTGCAACCGGACTGAATGTTTCTTCATAGTCAATGCTATATGTTTGTGCATACCCCTTGACTACTAATCTTGCCTTGTATCTGTTCACAGAACCATCTGCATTGTGCTTCACCTTACAAACCCACTTATAGCCAATTGCATTCTTACCTTTAGGCAAAGGTACCAATTCCCATGTAGCATTTGCTTCCAAGGCATCCATTTCTTCATCCATGGCTTTCTCCCATTTTTCTTTTCCCATGGCTTGCTCAAAAGAAGTGGGTTCTGGTTCCTGTATCACCTTGACCATATATGCATAGTGAATGGCTGTAAATCCATCATATTTCAGCCTATCCACAGGATACCTAACTCTGGTAGACCTGCGCAAAGTGGGTTCACTCCCAGGTTCTCTCAAAACATCCCTGGTCTTCCTTACTCTAGGTGTAACAATAGAAGGAATACCCAACTCATCATCAATGCTCTGTTCTGAGCCACTGGATTCACCATCCACATAAGAGTGACCTGCATTCACATCAAACATGGGCTGATCAACCTTCTCTTTTCCTTTTCGTGATACCTGCATACCACTATCTGCATTACTTTGAGAAGATTCTCCTGATCTCAATCTGCCTGTCCATGGCGAAGAATGTGAACCACTGCTAGAGGACGCTCCAGGTCCACTAATATTTTGTGACTGCTGTTGTGAATTCTGTGCAGCATTACCATTTTGTGCATCTACATCATCAATCACATTTACTGGTTTATACCAGCTACTCATCTCATAAAAAACAACATCTCTGCTCACTGTAAACTTACGAGTAGAAGGGTTATAGCATCTATACCCTTTTTGCTGCAGAGAGTAACCAATAAAGATGCACTTCTCAGCTTTTGGATCCAACTTGGATCTCAACTCATCTGGCACATGTACATAGGCAATGCAACAAAAAATTTTCAAATGAGAAATATCTGGTTTCCTACCAGTATACCTCTCCTCTCGAGTCATTCCATGTATTGCTGCAGTGGGAGTCTTGTTCATTATGTAGACTGTTGTAGCAACTGCTTCAGCCCAATAAAAATCTGGCAGGTCTTTTTCATTGAGCATGGTACGAGACACCTCTCCAATATGTCAGTTTTTTCTTTCTGCAATTCCATTTTGCTGTGGGGTATGACTGCATGAATATTGTTGCTTTATGCCATGCTCCTGCAAGAACCTTGCAAACTCATTTGAGAGGTACTCTCTCCCTCCATCTGGCCTTAGGCATTTTATTTGCAGGCCTGTTTCTTTTTCAACCATAGATTTAAGAGTTTTGAAATGCCCAAAAACTTCACTTTTCTTTTTCATAAAATACACCCAAACTTTTCTGCTATAGTCATCAATAAAAGTAACAAAATAATGACAGCCTCCAAGAGATGCAGCTTTAGTAGTCCACACATCAGAGTGGATTAATTCCAATGGCTTCTTACTCTCTTGAACATGTCTAGGAAATGGTTTCCTTGCCTGTTTTCCAAACTGACAGGCTTCACATACCTTATGCATTTCTGCAACCTTGAATCTAGGCAATCCTGAAACAATATTTTGGGCCTGCATTGATTTAAGTCGCTGTACATTAACATGACCAATGCGTTTATGCCAGATATCAATATCTGCAACTACACCGGTCCCATGTGCAAACATTGCTGCACTCAATTCAGACATGTCTGCATCCAACGTAAACATTCTGCCCTTCTTCTTTCCTTTTGCTATCAAGCAACCTTTATTTTTCATATCCTCAACAAAGCATCCATGAGGATTAAATCTGACCTGCAAGCCCTGTTCAACCATTTGACCAATAGAAACCAGATTCTTGGTGATATTCGGGACATGAAATACATCGGACAGGTATTTCTTTTTCCCATCCTGCATAGACAAAGGAATTTTTCCAATCTGCACAATCGGATGTGCAGTATCATCACCAGTCTCCACAAATCCTGGTTTTTCCATTTTCCTTGCATCCTCCATCCATTCTGCATGACCTGTCATGTGGTTTGATGCACCTGAGTCAACATACCACACATCGTTGCTTTCTTCTGCACTTGTCACAGAATTGTTCATGTGCTACACCATAAACAAATGCTCATTTCTGTCATCACCCTGTCTACTAGAAGATGCATAATTTCCTTGTTGCAGTTTTCCATTCATGATGTCATTCTACTTTTTATAGCAGTCTTTAGCCATATGACCCATTTTACCACAATAGTAGCATTCAACATTACTGTTTGCATTTTGGCCTCTTTGCCATCCACTAGGACCTCTTTGGCTCCCCCTGCCTCTAGAGTTACCACGTCCTCCTCCATAGGACTGGTTTTCTTGAGTTTGCTGCATATTCTGATTTCTACCACGGCCTCCTCTACCTCTGCCTCTACCTCTTCCAGCATTTGAGTAGAAGACAATTTCTTTTGAAGTTCCTCCTGAAGAAGATGCACCACCATTTCTCTGCTCCTCAGAAATTAGAAGAGCAATCAACTCCTCAAAATCATGAAATCTTTCACGAACTGAAATGGATGTCCGAAACTATGCATATTCCTTTCGTAGACCATTCAAGGTCACAGAAACTAAATCATGATCTTCCACTGGCGACCCAATGGAAGCAAGTGCATCTGCAATCTTCTTCACCTTCATGTGGTAGTCATTGATGCTCATATTTTCTCTTTGCACATTGTGCAACTCTTGCCTGAGCTGCATTTTCCTGGCTTGCGTATTTGTGCTATACATCTTTGACAAAGTATCCCATGCCTCCTTTGGCGTACTTGCATCCTGAATATGCACAATCATAGAGTCTGAAATGCTGATAGACAGCCAGTACATAACTTTCCTGGCTCTCTCATGCCATGCTTTGAATGCCTGCATTTATTGTTGATTGGGAACATCAGGAAGAACTGGTTCTTCTTCATTTCCTGCAACAAATTCCCAATATTCTTTTCCCATAAGGAAATTCGTCATTCTAAACTTCCATGCCTGGAAGTTGTTCTTGTCAAGCTTTTCAGTTACAATCTGTGAAAGAGAATCAGATGCCATTACAGAACACTGCAAAAAATTATGTCACTGTAAAAACTCAGCTTCACCCTCACAAGGGAAAATCTGCAAAACTGGCGAAAGTGGTATTTGACCACACAGTCACTTCCTAGTGACAATTTTGCATAAACAGGAACCAAGGATAATTCTGAAACTCCCAATGTCTTTGCGCACAAGCATACGATGCAATTTCTACAGTAACTTTTCACCGACCTGTAGAACAGTGGCTGCACAGCATAAAATTGAGCCTTTTCCTGAGTGCGTGCAGAAAACTTCCGTCTGCAAAACAGGCCCCGAAATGGCCTCAAATCAAAAAAACAAGGTCTTGCCTCACCGCGAAGGGCGTCTCAACCTAAGACAATGCACTCTTGCAATTTCCAGTTGTGCTACCTGCAGAGATCTGCTCCCAAAACAGAAAATGAAAGCAACACTGCTCCTCTTACTAGAACACTGCGAGCTTGGCTTGCTTTCTTGAGCTCCTTACCACGAACAAGGCTCTGATACCATGTCAAGATTGTGGGAGAGAAGGAAGGAGTCTCACTTGTAGCTTTCTTGCTTGCACAATGGGGGAATACACACAGAGGTGGAGGCTGAAAACAGTTTTCCTCTTCTTAGTTGTGTAAGCCAAAAGAACTCTCATACAAAGAAATAGAAGAACCCTATATATGGGTCTCAAACCAAACTCAACTAACTAAGGTGGCATACTAACTGAGCCACGAACTAGAGTAGATAAGGATAGCTATCATGTAGCTATTATTCATGGGTGGTGTACCAATCGCGTCTACAACTGACAAGTCAGTGACATAAATACACAACGGTCACCCTAGCGTATCACGAGTGGAGCTCGATATCTCAACATGTACCTCAATGTGTTTTGTCCTAGCATAGAACACTAGATTCCTAGCTAGCTGTATGCTGCTCATGTTGTCACAATGAATGACAACTGGACCATCTCCCTACACATCCAGATCACCTAATAACTTTTGCAGCCATACCACCTCACATACTACCATAGTAAACCTCCATACTCAGCCTTTGTACTCGATAAAGCAACTGTAGGTTGCTTTTTGCCGCTCCATGTAACTACGACACTACCAAGGGAAAACATGAATCCACTTGTAGATCTTCTATCTGACATGCTACCAGCCCAATCTGCATCTGTGTATCCAAAGACCTGTACGTCCTTACCTGCCTCATAAAAAAGTCCATAATGTAAAGTGGACTTCACATACCTCAATATACGTCTAACTGCATCCAAATGAGGCTTTCTAGGCATCTGCATAAACTGACTGACAAGGCCAACAGCATAGCTCAAGTCTGGCCTTGTGATAGTCATGTAAATCAAACTCCCTACTATCCTCTTGAACATAGTAGGGTTTTCTCCAACATCAACACTCAACTTCATATTTTTCTCCAATGGTACTGAAAGAGGCTTACATGTTGTCATACCATACTTGGATAACATATCCAAGCCATATTGCCTTTGGGACAGCCATATACCATCATCACATCTGATCACCTCAATACCAAGAAAGTATCTCAGGTCACCCAAATCTTTCATCTCAACCTTCTTCTTCAAGAAGTCCTTAACTTCAGCAATCCCATTGTCACTATCACCTATAATAATCAAGTCATCCACATAGATGACTATGATGACCAAACCTGCATCTCCCTTTCTCACATAAAGTGAGTGATCAGCATCAGAAATACAAAATCCAATATTGACAAGATACTCTCCAATCTTGTCAGACCATGCTCTAGGTGCTTGCTTCAGCCCATAGAGCGCCTTCTTTAACATGCACACATATGTGGGATGCTCTAAATCCTCATAACCTGTTGGCTGCTCCATATACATTTCTTCTTGCAATTCACCATGCAAGAAAGAATTCTTAACATCCATTTACTGCAAACTCCAACCTTTGGCTGCTGCCAAGGCAATCACACACCTAACAGTTGCCATCCTAGCAACTGGACTGAATGTCTCTTCATAATCTATGCCATATATTTGAGCATAGCCTTTTGCAACCAGCCTAGCCTTATACCTGCTAACTGAACCATCTGCATTATACTTGACTTTGTAAACCCACTTACAGCCAATAGCTTTCTTACCTTAGGTAAAGGTACCAAATCCCAAGTCATATTGGCTTCTAATGCAGCCATCTCCTCATCCATTGCTGCATCCCAATGGACATGACCAACAGCATCCTCAAAACAAGTGGGCTCAACATCTCAACTAGTTTCACCATATAAGCATAATGGTGAGCTGCATAAGACCAGTTAAAAAGAACCATCAAAGGAGTCATCCAAAGTGGTGGTCTAACCTAGCTATCAGACTTAGGACAACTAGATCAAGAACTCCTCCTAGGGGATGAATCCTATAGCTTGGTCTTTGATTTTCATATGCATTCATTTTCTCTTTTTTATTCTTCAGGACTTGATACTTGGGTGTGTAAAAAGAAGGGAGTTGAGCGGATTGTGACCCAAGGAGAAGACGGCATCATCACTACCTGGCTCATCACCCATACTAACCATCGATGGCTATAACAAGACATGTAGTCCTAGACTGCTAATAAGATCTCGTAATTCTAACAACCCCTCAGGACCACAATTGAGAAATACATCCTCAACAAAGGCATAATTTTCCAACAAATCTGCAATGCAGTTCCACTAACAAGGAACAAACTGACAAGTGATTGTCTCAAAAATCTAAAGTATATCCAAGGTTGCATGATGTTACATCCACAAAATGGGATCCCTCAAACTATAAGTTCCATTCAATTAGTTAAACACTAACTGCGAGTCACCCTTCACCAAAAATTGGTGGATATTTCCACATCGGGCTATATTTAGCCCCATGATTAAGCCCTTGTATTTTTTCATGTTATTAGTAAAAGAGGTGCCTAAATAAACTCCCATTTCATAAAAACTCTACGTCAAGTGTCTTTAATAACAATGCCGACACTCGCATACTTAGAAGGTATTTGTGAAGCTCTATCAAAATACAAAGTATAGACCCATGCTTCATTGATAAGCCATTCCATATCAATTATCCTACTTGTAGTTATGGTAGTCAAAGTCGAGCTGAGAGTGAGGATGTATGACAAGCACAATCCCTCCTTCCTCACTAAACTGAATAGGGATGCTAGTAAATAAGAACCCTATGACAATGGTGGTAGTAGACCTTAATATCCCAAGTAAAAGATCCATCTTGCCACTTAGTGATATAATGACCATTTCTCCACGAGATCACTCGACCTTGGTGGTAATACCACTCTAAACACGGATGCTCAATATAAGTAATCAATCTGCCCATCTGATTGCCTTGGTACCTACTACAAGTTTAAGATGGATCCTAGAAGACTTGCAAAGGTACCAAGTCTAATGTTAGTCCCTACACATAATTGGGCTTCAACTTATTAAATTTTACTTTGTTTTAATTTCTACCCCTACAAATCTTCTAAAAGGGCTGTAGAGTCATTCTTTCCTATACCAACAATATTTTAAGGGCCATCCCATTTGGGCTCTAACTTAACATGAATAATTTGTGACGTGCATCATAATATAGGACCAACTGACACTTCACAAATTTATATATTTTAGCATGAAGATCATAAATAACTTTCATCCTCTTCTTCCCTACCTCTTAATGTAACAAATCTTGCAATCAAATCTCGTCAAGATATGCTAGGGAGGTCAACCTTACAATGATTCATCTTCACCCAAAGAATGGTTCAATGCAAACCTCATAGTAGATAGCTCAATTTCCAAGGGCAAGACACATTCTCCCCCATATACCAAATTGAATGGGATGTGGCTTGTTTCTCTCTTGAATGTTGTATTATAAGCTCAGACAATCACATGAAGTTTCTTGCCCTAGTCATGCTTACCCTTAGATATAGTCTTGGATAAAATTCCTACAAGCTGCTTATTGGTACTCTCTACTTGTCCATTCACTTAGGAATTATATGGGGTGGTTTTATTATGTCTAATTTTCAAAGCTTTAGCCAAGTCTTCTATGACCTTATTCAAAAAGTGTGTCCTATGATCGGACACCAGTTCCTAGGTGGACCAAAATGGTAGACAAATTTTTCCATAATGAAACTAGTTATTTCCTAGGCATTGTCCTTCATCATAGCTTTAGCTTCAGACCATTTTGTAATGTAGTTTATTCTCACCACAATGATATACCACTTTTGCATAGTACATGAAGGATGCATAAGTCCAACAAAATTGATGCCTTACTTCTCGAAGAGTAAAGTCACAAGAATACGATTAAGTAGTTGCTTATTATGATTTTCCATAGCATCGTGTCTCTGATAGACAATGGTGTTCTCATGGGATGAAATTATGATTTTCCCTAGCATCGTGTCTCTAATAGACAATGATGTTCTCATGGGATGAAATGAGGGATGAAAATAATTCTCAACAAGTCTAATCAAGTCACATCAAAAAATTAAAAAAACAAAAAATTATGTTTGGATACTCCCTATGAGGAGTTTTGGGAATGTTATCCATTGGACTACAAGCCATACAAATGTAAATATCTAAATTCGAAGTTAGGTTAGTGTATCTCTTAGATGCCCTTGGATGTGAGGCTGTAGGGTATTTTGGTTGAGCATAGAGGCCTAGCTAGAGCCTTAGAGTCAGTTTTAGGTCCCAACATCATGTAATGGCTTTTGGCCTATGTAATGCTCATGGGGCTTGGCAAATAATGGCTAACAAGATGTTTGCCAATATATCTCCTAAAGAGCTAAACGTTTTCATTGATGATTTGGGGGCAGCTACCATGACCCTTCATAGAAACTAGATTGTTCTATGTGCATGCTTTGAGCGATGTCATGAGTATTGAATAGCATTGAATCCTCAGAAGTGTGTATTTGGGATGCCTTATGCTTTGCTATTAGTTCATGTTGTGAGTGTGGCTAGTATTGCCACCAACCCTGAAAAGGTGGTGATTATTGTGGCCTTAAGCCCACCTACTTGCCCTAGGGAAGTTCACAGTTTTGTTTCATCTATGGGGTACTATTGTCAATTCATTAATGCATTGGCTAAATGTTCATTACCCTTGATAAATATTTTATCTCATAGCCGTGTTTTGGAATGGATAGAAGCATGCAAAAAAGTGGCATTCAAAGATGTTGAAATGGAACTATCCCAAGTGCCAATTTTAAAAGATCCAAAAAGAGGTGAGGCTTTCTATATATTCATGTTTGCCATAATGCCTAATATTAGTTGTTGCCTATCCCAAAGTTGGGAGGCACAAATTTATCATCCTATGGCATTCACAAGCTAGAAGTTGGGAATTTTAGAGTTTTGTCACAACCATTTGGAAAATGTTTGCTTGGCTATGGTGTTTGCCACCAAGAACATTAGACACTATACTCTTTATGAGAAGGTGGTGTTTTTTACCAAGGCAAAGGGATTGCTCTTATTATTATTGAACAAGCTTCAACCCCTTGATCGCCTAGCCAAGTGGTTGATCTCTTTGCATGAGTTTGATTATGAGATTAGGAGCAACCCACAAAAGCTACACGATATCATAGAGTGCCTAGTAGATTTTGGTGAGCCTAAGGAAGAGTGGCCTAATATTAGTGACTGCGAGGATTTATGCAAATTGATGTGGCCTCTATTTCATCATGGTATGCGTCTATTACACATTATCTATCAATGCATAACCTAGTAGAAACTCTTTTCAAAATTGAGAAGAGAAATATTAAGCAGTAAGCACATCGCTTTTCAATAATAGTGAGCCTCTTATATAGTAAAGGTGTGGATGAGATTTATCATCATTGTGTGGTTCTTGATGAGGTACCCTTTATTCTAGAGGAATGTCATGATTCAACATGTAGAGGTCATTTTGTTGGATGGTTCACTGTGCAGAAAGCTTTATGTGCTAGCCATTGGCGGCTAATAATTTTCTAAGATGATTTTTCATATGTTAAGCATTGTGACATATCAAAACCACCCAAAATCCATGATTTACCCTAAAATTGCAATTTGTGGAAAAATCCATGATTTACCCTAATGAAGAATCAATCATTTATGGAAAAATCAATAAACGATCGATTCTTGATTATTTTCGTAATGTTTCTCATAAAACATATCATTGACAATCAAGACCAATCATTTGCAATCAAGATCTATCATAAAATGATGAAATTTATCACTTACTCATAAAATTGTGCTTTATCTCACATGTATCTTGTATTTAGAAGGCCATTGATGCTCATTAACAGCCAATAATGCTCCTCCAAACATCAATCTATGCTCTATCATGTCTTAGCATCATCTACCAAATTGAAACTTCTCAAATCAGCCCACCCCCTTCTATGAGAAAATAAGGCATAAAATAGGCACTAAGAGGAGAGCGAGAGAGGAGAGAGAAAGATTGAATTTTGATATCTCCATCTAAGTAGCCATTTTATGCGCAGAAGGCAGCAATGAAGAACGAAAAAATCGAAGAGACTACAAGTAGTCAAATCCAATCATACTTGTAGTCTCTTCAATTTTTTCGTTCCATGAAGCCATCATGCCTTTCCATGAAGCATCATGAGGGAGGGGGGCATCGTTTCTGCTCAAGGGTCCTCAAAAAATAGCCACCCCTCCCCTTAATTAAAATTTTTTTAGTTAGGCCCTTTTTTTTCCCTCTAAGGCCAATGCCCTCTTAAACTTTGGCCAAATTTTGGCCTTCCAAGTGTCTGACTTTAGTTTCTTCCCCATCCTGAATCAATTCGAGATTTGAAAAAACCTACATGTCCCGTTTGAGGTCCTAAATGGCCAAGAAGTTGTCTTAGTTTTATCTAACACTCAAAAACAATTATTAAAGATTTGCAACCATTGCAAAGGTCAAAATTTACATTCTTGTCTTCCATGGTCACTTAAAATCATCGGATCTACATCTTCCCCTTACGTTGGTTTTAAATTTTGCTTCAAATTTATATAATTCTGCATTTATCTGGCATGACTTAGACATTTAAATCCTGATCTCATTGGCAACCATGGGATAGGGTGACTCGGCCCGTCGAATCCACAAATTGATCTACACAAAAAAGCATCAAGCTACCACAAAATAAAATACACAACAATGCACAAACACAGCTTTCACCTTTCCCCTTGACAAGATCAAGGCATGAAACCCATAGGAGAGATCCAACATAATCAAAAAGAAATTCAGAGTGAGTTATTAACTGATTGCTCCAACACAGGCTGGCTAAAAAGAACCGTTAAAGAAGTTATCCTAGTAGGTGGTGGACTGAACTACCTACCCAACTTAGGACAACTAGACTAAGAAACTCCCACTAGGTGAGGACTCCTATAGCTTGGTCAGCATATATTCTCTCCAACCTTCCTTAGTATTTTTTCCAACTAGATGCCACCCCTAGGAAGAGAAGGTATCAGCCCCCCCAAGTCTGGACTCATCCCTAGGAACCTACCACGCCCTCGCAAGGTGATGATCAACTGCTCTCAAGATTTTTCTTCTTTTCCTTTTCTATTTGAGGGGTTAGAACCCCTTTTTACACACCTCTATATTCAAAATTTTCTATTCTTTTTTTTGGCAAGCTTTTCTAATTGCCTCACTACTAGCAAAAGCTCCTAGAATATCACGCTAGCAGAATAAGGTCACTAGGGCTACCTACTAAAACAGTTCTGAGAGTGCTCGACAATGTCTTGCAGAGATAGCTACCCAGACCTCCTGAAACACACCTAACCTAACCCTGGGACTTCATGCCTTGATTGCTGGTCCCCAATAAAAGAAAAATCCCCCCCAAGTACATAACCACATATATTGCATAGAGAAAATGCTCATAAAGGAAAAATATCACCTAGATTTGGCCATAAGAAGCTTCTATGCAACAAGAGGCTCCCCCAGGTTTTACTGAATCTGTATAGCCTAGTACTAGAAAAAAACCATTAACCTCACGTGCACTAGATAGACACATGGTCCTCTTGGCCTAATGAAATATAGCACTTCACTGTAGAATAACTAGCCCTCTTGGCCTAATGAAGTAATTCTTGAAATGACCATTCAGTAATGTACTGCTAAAACTAACCCTTAGTCCCAACATAACTCTACTAAAGAATAAGGCCGTCGACCAAGGTTGAGGGCTCCTTCGGCCCTACATTAAGTGCATCAGATTATGGACTGATCCCTTGTATAAATAGCAAGGGGGGTGTTCGAAAAATATAACGATAAACAATCCTATGTATTCATGATGGAATAGGATGGTGATCAATTGCCACAACTCATAATCCATAAAAACCAGTGGCAAACAAAATAGGATGTATCAATAAGAAATCCCCAAAGTAGCCATGAGATGATATTAGGAGGAAATTATAAGAGCTCCCCAAGACCACAATTGAAAAAGATATCCTCAACAAAAGCATAATTGGCCAAGAAATCTGCAAAGTGATTCCACTATCGAGGAATAAGCTAGCAAGTCACTGCCTTAAAAATATGCATCATATCCAAGGTTTTATGGTGGTACATCTATAGAATAGAATCTCTCACACTATAGGTCCCATTCAATTGGTTGATCACTAGGTGCAAGTCACCTTTTACCAATAATCAACAAATACCATCACATCGAGCTGCATTCAGTCCCATGATTAAGGCCTTGTATTCTGTTATGTTATTCATAAAAGCAATACCAAGATATGCTTCCATTTTCATAACAACTCTATGCCATGAATCTTTAATGACCACATCAACACTCACATGCTTAGTGAGCTCTCTAGAAGCTTCATCAGAATACAAAGTATAGACCCAATCTTCATTGATAGGCCACATCATATTGATCAGCTCACTCATACTTATGATAATCAAAGTCAAAGCAGAGACAGAGAGAGAGAGAGAGAGAGAGAGAGAGAGAGAGAGAGAGAGAGAGAGGATGTATAGTAGGTACAATTCCTCTTTCCTTGTTGAACTTGATAGGGATACTCATAAGAATCCTTTGACAATGGTGGCAGTACACCTTAATATCCCATGTGAAAGATCTGTCTTGCCAGTCAATAACCTAATAAAATTTACTCCACCAAATCACTTGACCTTGAAGCTGAATCGTGAAGGATCTACATAGACACCAAGCCCAACATCATCCCTTACACACATAGTAAGGCTTCAACTTTTTAAAGTTTACCTTATTTTTAAACTCTATCCCCTATAAGTCTACTAAAAGGTTTTTAGAGCCATTCTTTCCTATATGGACAATTTTATATGGCCCATCCTATTTCAGTTCTAGTTTAGTAGTAAATACCTCACAATGAGCATCATAGTACAACACCACAACTGACACTTCACAAATTTATTTTTCTTACTTCGAAGGTCGTGACACACTTTCGTTCTCTTCTTCCCTATCTCTCAATGTAATAGAGCCTAAAATCCAAGTTCATCAAGATACGCAAGAGAAATAAATCTTTTAGGCAATTATGCTTCTGCCTTGCCCAATGAATGATTGAGAGCGAATCGCACAATGGGAAACTCTATTCCAATGGTAAGGCACACTCTTCCCCATATACCAACTTGAATAGAGTGTGGCTTTTAGCTCTCTTAAATGTCATATTGTAAGCCTAAACTACCACATACAGTTTCTTATCCCAATCTCACTTACTTTCAGACAATACCTTGGATAAGATCTCTACAAGTTATTTATTCTTACTCGTGACTTGACCATTTGCTTGCAGATTATATGGGGTGGTTTTATTGTGTTTAATCTTCAAAATTTTCGTTAAGGCTACTATAACTTTATTCAAAAAGTGTGTCACTCAATCAGACACTAACTCCTTAGGTGGACCAAAACGGCAAAAAATTTGCTCCATAATAAAATTGGTCATCTCCTTAGCGTTATCCTTCATTGTTGCTCAAGATTCAAACCACTTTGAAAAGTAGTCTGTTGCTACAATGATCTAGCAAAATGTCCCCCACCACATGTTGAATCCTGGGATTCCTCAAGAATAAATGGTACCACATCAAGTACTACACATCGATGATAAATCTCATCCACACCTTTCCAATACAAGACATCCACTATAATCGAAAAGTGTAGTGCTTGTGTTGCTTAATATTTCTCTTCTCGGAGTCTGATAGAGTAGCCCCAACCTTTCTTATAGATAGATAATGCATTATAGCTACATACCAAGTAGGAATGGAAGCTGTATCAATTTTGAATAAACCTTCGATGTCACTTCCTTTAGCTAGAAATTTGTTTGACTCCCTGAAATCCACAAGACATTCCAGAATGCCCTGCAACTTTGGTGGCTTACCCCTAATCTCATTATCAAGCTCTTGTAAAGTATTAATCACTTTTTTAAATGGTCAGGTGGCTACAACTTGTTCATCAACAACCTAAGTCCTTCTGCCTCCTCCATAAAAGATACCGCCTTCTCATAGAAAATATAGTGCCTAAATTTCTTTGTTGTAAAAACCATTCCACGGCACAATTTCTCTACATAAGTATAATTAATTTCAAATATTCCTAATTTATGGCTAGTAAAGGTGATAGCAGCTAATACTATTCATTGTTGATCTGCTGAAAATATATAGAAGACCTCACCTCTTTTAGGTGCTTTTAGGACTCTGGCGCTTTTGCTAGTTCTTGCTTCACATCCTCGAAAGATATCTGACATTTTTCACTCCAATTTAACAAAAAATTAAAAGATAATAGTTTTGTCAATGGCAATGTTATTTCTTCCAATGCATTGATAAATCTTTGATAATATCCCGATGAGACAGAAAGTTGTGTATCTCTTTTGGAAAGCATGGCATGCTCATCGAGACTGACCTTTATCTTTTCAAGGTTAGTCGTGATCCCCACTGAGCTAACCACATGGCAAAGTAATAGCCCATAGGGCACCCCAAAGACACACTTTTGTGGATTAAGAGCAATACAGAGCTATTTGCAACACTCAAAATATTTCCTTAAAATGATCAAGTGTCTATCCCTTATGGTGGCTGCCCCCAAATCATTGATGAAAAATTTCAACTCCTCTAGGGACATGTCACTAAAAGTCTTATCAGCTACTCATTGCCAATAACTAAGCACATTGAATAACCTAAAGGCCATTATGTGATATGATGCTAAGGTACCAAAGATAGTGATGAACGTTGTTTTTAGCTTATCTTCCTTTGCAATAGCCATTTGGTTGTATCCAACAAAGAAATCCATAAATGAATAGATTTCCCTACTTGATAATTGATCTAAAATCTAATCAATGAATGGTAATGGATAGTAATCCTTAACCATTTTCTTATTAAGCTCACTAAAATCTCTGTAAAGACAAATATGATTATTATTCTTCTTCTTGATACCGACTAGTGAATACCACTTTGTGTGTTGTACCATAAATATTAAGCTAGCTTTTTGTAAAATTTTCAATTCCTCAAATAGCCCATTCCTTAATTCAAAATGCATATGCCTTACTTTTTGTCACATAGGGAGATTACCTTCCTTTAGGGGAATGGTATGAATAGCCAATCTAGGAGGAATACCTCTCAGCTTGTCATAACTCCAAGCAAAGATGTCACAAAAATCCTAATTAAGGACACATATTCCTCTCTTTCTTCAAAATTAAGCATGGACCCTAATTTAATTGGCCTTGAATAATTCATCGTCCCAAGGTCCAACTCAATTATGTCGCCTCTTTTATCCTACTCTAAGCCTCTATTGGTTCATTCAAAGTTACCTTATAGATATCCTCTATAGTGGATCCCTCTTTGGATTCGCCACTTGATGAAATATCACTAGCAAATGGATCCTCTAATATATCTAACTTTGTAGAGGATAAAGGAACTCTTTCACTTTGTGGAGATTCAGGGTAGGTATCTACTACTACACATCTAGCACCTCTACCAAAGATCAATCGACTAGCAAGTATATCAACCTAATAGTCCTCTTGTAAGATCCATGGCCTACCCTAGCAATACTTGATAGCTAGGCCACCCTGCGAACATGATAACCCTAAAGTCCAAAATGCATTCCACATTAGCGACAATCATGTGGACTTTAGTGTACAATTTCAAGTTTCCTTAAATTATCATTAGCCATTCAAAGAATCGTGGGGCATCTTTTTTTATTTCTAACCCTAACCTCTCTATCAAAGTTTAACTCGTAATGTGACAGAGGATCCCATATCTACAATAGCATGATTGACTAATATGCCATCAACATATGCTACTACCATTAAACAATGCTTTCAACATGCTTGAAGAAATCATCTCCTACTACCTGCACTATGCCCAAGGGCTCCACAATATACCCAATGCCCATAATCTTCTTGAATTCCTTGTGCACTCCTGGAGACAACTTATCAACTACAGGAGATTTATATCCAACTTAACATCACAAAGAGAACTTACTAAACCAAATTCATGATAGTTAGTAATAGTTCTCTTCTCCTACCAGACCATTCTCTTATTTGGTCTTTGAATAGGCTTTGGTGTCTCTTTCTTGGCATTTTCCTTCTTCTTTAGCAATTCCTTATCCTTCTTGGGGTTAGCTTTACTATCAAGGGCTTTTAGAGGTTCCTTCCACATCAGGGTGAAGGACTTGCGTCCCCTTATCATCATGCTTAGGGTTTTCCTCGACGGGTTTTACTTGTCTTTTTCATTGTCTTTACCCTTTTGACCTCTTATAATGACTCAAAAATTAGAAGCCTTAATGGTGTTAATGTGCACAACTTCAATAAGGCTAACACCACTACCACTAGGTAAATCCTCTACGATAGCTTTTCCTCTTTTTGAAATGTTTTGGTCATTCATCTCGTTGAAGATTGTTCCCTTGTGCTCAATGATTTATTGGACATGGTTGCTTACTTACTTATTCAAGAGCACTAATCTTACTCCAGCAAGTACTATCTAAATGACCAGACTTCCCACATATGTCACACTTGACATTAGGGTAGTTTCTTGAAAAGTTACATTGAGAACATGTAGCCAATAGTGACCCCCCCTTTCGGGAGAACACTCTCTTCAGGAGGTTGCATAAAAATTATATCAATTATAGTTATAGTTCCAACTTCTAAGATGTGATATCATATTGTAGATTGTCCTTTCAAAGTTATATTAAAGAACATCATCAAGTGTCCATATTGGATCTAACAATTGAACATTAATTTTTGGAACTCTTTAATGTGGAGTTCCGCATCTTCCTCTACTAAATCATTAAAAATGGGAAGAGAAAATCCTAAGGCTGGAAAGTCTAGCATTCCTCTTGGGATTGCAATGGGTTGCACCATTACAATTGGATTCACTAAAAGTCCCTAAACTATGGGAACTATGACCCCACTTGAAGTGGACTAACTGACAGCTAGGAGAGGGGAAGTACTAGAACTTCCTCCTCCTCCTAATGAACAATTTGTAGAACTAGGATTGCTAAGACCTCTCCCTTGTAGGGATATCAGACTACTCTACTAAGAACAATATCTCCTACTAATTTTGTCCCACTGTCTAGCCCATTCAACTCTTTTTTGCTTCTGAAGCTTGGCTTGATGGTCTTTTGGATCTATTTCACTGCCTTTTAGCATACACTAATAAAATTAGTCCCTATCGACCAAGATTCGGAAATTGCCACTTATTAGTGGCTCCCAATAAATGCACCACATGTCGGGACCTAAAACGGGCTTGACGCTGGCGCTAAGGCTCTAGTCAGGCCTCTATGCTCAACCAAAAAATCCCATATCCTCGCAGCCCCAGGAGCACCTAAAGGATACACTAACCTAGCCTCTAATTTAGATATTTACATTTGTATGCCTCATAGTCCAACAAATAACCCTTCTAGAACTCCTCACAAGGAGTATCCAAACATAATCATATCACATAAACAGGATGTTGAGTGTGAAATATGTTGGTTTTTGGGCTGATTTTTTGTTGTTTTTGATGATAAATGGTTGTTTATTTTGAAGTGTTTGGAAAGGTTTGGATAAGTTTGAAGGGTTTTTTATGGTTTTTTATGGTTTTTGATGAGGATGTTTGGTTCTGTAAGGTCTGATTTTCTTCTGTTTTGTTTCTATTTTGGTAGTAGAGATGGATGAATGAATATTTTGAGAGATGATTGAAGTTGTGTGAAGAGGTTTATGAAAGATTGAATTGGTTTTTTTTTTGGTTTTTATGATTTTTATGGGTTCTGTTGATCTTGTGTGAAGTTCTGTATGCTTCTGTAGCTCTGTTGTTCTGTACTTCTGTTGCTCTGTGGTTCTGTTCTGTTGTTTCTGTTGAGTGTTATGATGAATGTGTGGATATTTTGGGAAGTGTTTTTGTCTTAGTAAAGGATGAATGGAAGCTCTATCCAAGATAATTGAAGTGAAGAAGTAACTGCTAAAGATTTACAGAAGATTTACAGAAGGTTACAAAAGACAGTGACAAAAGACAGATCTCACAGGACACTATGAAATCTCTGGTGCCCCTTCATATCAAACATACCTTTTGGAAGGTGTATCCACGACCTAAGAAGGAGTATTGAGAGTGATTATTGATTATTGTAGTGAGGATATGATGTATTATTGATGGAGAGAGAGAGAGAGAGAGTCAGAGATAGTCAAATCTATCAAAACAGTGTAACTGTATATGAGAGATTGAGAGAGAGAACTATGAAGACATTGAAGATGAATAATATGTGATTGATTTCCATTCAAAGATGGTTTATTCCTTTGTGTTCTTTGTTATTTTGATGGAGAATATGAAGATTATGAAGAATATGATTGATTTTATAAAATCCGTGGGAGATCTACATGATGTTGCATGAAGATTTGTTGTGCCTGATGTTCTTTTCTTCATTGTGATCATATAAAACCTAATAAAAAGCTTGTTGATGTTACAAGATATATTTTCTTGCAGTAGAAACCATATTTCCTTGGTGTATCTCTTGGGGCTCCATGTTTTTGGTGCGCAGCCAGGGAAAATACTGCCATCAACAAGCACAAACTGAGGTTGAAAATGGAAGAAGTGGCAGTGTGGAAAAAGAAGTAAATCAATGGATAGTAGAGTTCCTGTCACTGTTAAAGAATTGCAAGCCTTCATTGCCAAGGAAACATTCTACAAAAGATTCATTCCCCAATGGAGAAAGCACAATGCCATTCTGATGAAGTCCCTCTGTGAGATGGTCTATTTTCACTACCTTCTGAAGCTGTAGAAAATTGCATCACAGTTGCAAAGTTCCTCCCACAAAACTGAAGAGTAGAACAGAGAGAATGAGTATCAATGGAGGATTTGGACTTCATTGAAGAATTTCCAGACATCATCAAGTGGGAAATAGTCAAGAAGCTTCAGGAGTCGTGGTCTGTGGAGGTTCACAAAAATAAGAAGGAACAGAGCTGGACTTGTTCGTAGACGCTCAATAGCAAGATACTGGGATGCTTGGTGTTCTGAAAATATTTTGTTTGTCCAATTGGCAACCCACTAGAAGTTGGTAGGCAGAGTGTTCTTTACAACATACACTGTTGAAACCATCAGAAGCTGGCATTACTATGATGATGGCACCACCACAATGGTTAGACGTATGCATTTTAACACCTTCAGAACCGAAAACCTTCCTCTGTGCAGTGGCATGAAAGCAGAATTCAGAGACGTTGAAAAGGAAGAAGTAGAAGAAATGTTGGCAAGAGAGCCCTCCAGAGACTGAAGCCTTTTTTTATCCCTCTGTGGAGCACTAACAACATAGTGGAGTCAACCCCCTGATGAATGACGCATAAAGAGGCAAGCATTAGAACGAGTCCAGAGGTACGTGAGAAGAGAGAAAGCAAGAATCAAAGCCGAGAACGAGATAGCAGGAGAAGCCGCCTTTGACGCCCTTGCGGAACTCTTTACAAAAGTCCCAATGGCACATCAAGCCCTTCCTCCTCCTACTGGAGGTCCACTTCCAAGCCAGATCTATCCTGGAAATATCGATGACAGGCCAGCGAATGTAGTTCCGTTTCCAATTTTTAAGGGAGAGTACAATGAAGACCCTATCTTCATGTAGCAGAGTTTATGGTAGCATGTGTGGCTAACAATGCCAAAACCCCTGAGCATTGGTTAGCAATATTTCCCACCACTTTCAAGGGCGTTGCATTTCAGTGGTATGAGAGACAAGTAGCAGGAACTTTTGGCACATGGGACGACCTGAAGTTGGCCTTCTTCACTAAATACAAGTGTGAAGGTTTTGAAGAGCGGATGCGAGAGGAGTTCATGAATTTAAGTCAGTCCTTTGGAGAAAGAGTAGAAGCTTATGTCTCGCGAATGGAATCCATCCTAAAGAGATGGATCAACCATAATCTAGATGATGGATTTTAGAAGGGAGTGTTTCTCAGAGGATTACAATCAGAAGTCCGTAAGTTTGTGGAGCTGCAAAGACCAGCCACACTGCAAGCTGCAAACAGAAGGTGCAAGACTATACGATGAAGTGGAAGCTAGATTGGGAATGAATCCAGGAAAAGGAGTCCTACCTCCTCTAATGCCAGGAATGATGTACCCACCAAATACAATCCCAGGGACTATCCCCTACCCCTACCAACAGATGCCCCCAGTATCACAGTACAGTGCACCAAATCCACAGTGGCCACAATCAATGCCTCAAATGATGGTTCAACCACAACAACAATGGTCCCAAACAATTCTCCCAATGCCAAATCAGCAGCAACAATGGAACCCTGCCAACTGGAGCCAACAGCCAACAGTTCAAACAGGAGCTCTGAATTAGAATCAGAACAGAGATCCCTTTGCACCAGCCCAACCTGTTTATGCAGTGATTACAAAGACTCCTCAAAACCCTACTGCCAGTGCCTTAGGAGGAGAAAGCTTGAAGGATTATTTATCCAACTCAGTTGCAAGTATCAAGAAAGAGCTTATGGATGTGATTACAGAGTAGTTGCAAACACTGAAAGTGAATACCGCTAGCATATCCAACGTTGCAGGAGCAGGAAGAGATGTGATGCGATCAAATACTTGGTGTGGTAAGTGCCATCAAGCAAGCCATTTAGCCACTGAATGTACACAAAAGCCAACAGTTCCTGGAGCCTTCTGTTCTTATTGTTTGCGGAAGAACCATACAGAGGATATTTGCTCTCTGAAGGAGATGCATGATAGGAGAAGGAAGAAGACGCAAGATTCAACTTGTTGGAATCCAAAATGACAACATAGGATATTGGACCCAAGCCTAGAGAGTTTGGTCCTAATTTCGATCCCAAGGAGGATTCCCTCTCAAAGTTATAGAGGACGACAGTCTGACGGTGGTTAGAGATCAGAAGTGGAGTGTTACAGATGCAGAGAAAAGGGACGCATTTCACCAAATTGTCCAAATCCCAGAAGGTTAGTGGATTACAAGCCCTTATGTAGTCAATGCAAAGGAGAAGGCCACACTGCAAAAGACTATCCAAGCCCAGTCCCAGTGAAAAACAATGCTACTGATAATCCGTCCAAGGCCCAAGAGCCTACCTCCAAATTAGTGGAATTGGAAGTTGCTACCATCACGCGTGCAAAGAAGAAAGGACCACCTATCCAGAAAGAAAATAATCCTCCTTCCAGAACAGTGAAGTTCGATCTTCCAATAGAAGAACAGAATAGAACAGAGCCTGACAGTGCCGTACAGAGCACTATAGTGCCCACAGAGAGTCACAAAGACAGTTCCAGAGGCAGGACCAGAAGTCCAGGAGATAGTAGAGGAGAAAGTGCCACAAGTGGCAAAAGAAGTCTCCATGATGCCCCTGTTGGAAGAAAAGAGGAAAATGAAAATGGGTGTCGCCCCATTCCCTAACCGGTTAGAGAAGCCAGTAGATCCTATTAAGGAATACGATCTGGTCAGAGATCTAGATACCTTTAAACCAAACCTCACATTCAGACAATTGTTGATGTTGTCTCCCAGTTGCCGAAAAAGGTTCAAAAGTATACTGACAAGAAGATGTGGCTTAAGGATGCTCCCTCAACAGCAATAAAGTCCAACAAAGCTCCAGAGCCTGTAAAAGAAGTGGATGTGGCTAATGCCTTCCTAGATCCTACTACCCCAGAGACTGGCGTGTGGATAGAAGGTTGCTTTATTGCAAATGCATTGATTGATGGTGGCTCATCAATGAACATTATGACTGATGTGACAATGAAGGATCTAGGCCTACAAGGTATGCAACCAACTCAATGGCTCATCAGACTGGCGGATTAGAGCAGAATCAAGCCTTTGGGCATTCTCCCATATGTGAAAACTACAATGGCTGGGAAAGATTATTAGCTAACCTATCTGGTGGTAAAGCCAAACTCTTATGGTATATCCTACCCCCTGTTACTGGGCAGACCATGACTTTTTGAAGCCAGAGTAAGGACGGATTGGTTCAAAGGAACCTTGACCCTGGGTAGAGGACCCAATAAAGTGGTGCTGAAGCTATATGGTGCTCAAAAAGGACATGGATCCACCTCCTTGGAATTATCTTCTGACTCCCCCAATGAGGCTACAAATGGAACATCAGCAGAAGAAGATGCTGTTAAACAAATCCTTCCCAAGAAAACAGAGGCACATTCCCTAACAGTGGGTACTGTAAGCCAACTCCCAAAAGATGCAAAGCCATTATCAATGGGTGAATACTTCCTGCCTGAACCACGAATGATTTCCGAAATCACTTCTGACAGTGAGATAGAAGCATGGATGTACTGCTCTCCATGTTACATGGCCATAGCAGAGTCAGAGACAGAGGCAAAAGGCAAAGCAGAGGACCTGTTCTTCTCTTACAGAGCGTCTACAGAGGCAGAGCCGGAGTCTGAAGAGGATGATGATGAATCTGAAGAAGGAGACTTTGAGAGCGAGACAAAAGAAATCACTTCACCCATAGAAGGCATAGATGAGGAGGGTGTTACAGAAGCTTTAGAAGTAGAAGACTCCACACTGTGGGACAGAATGGCAATGGTACCCTTTGGATTGGTAAATGGATCTTTCCATAGGCAAAGCCTACATAAGAAGTGGATCAAGCAAAATAAGCCGTCTTTTATCAGTGGGTCTTGTCGCGCCCATCCACACTTGTCAAGAAAGGATGATGATGATGCTCCTTGTCAACAAGTACCAGTCCCAAGGCCACAACAGAATTCTAAGAGCCCCTTTTATGTCACATTCCTGGATGCATCCTCTGAAGAGGAGTCCTCAAGCTCTAAGGTAATTAACATTCAAACCAAAACCGAGACAACGCTGATCCCATTTCAACATTTCAAGGAGCAACCTAAGTCCTTACTGAAAGAAGACGTTGGGTCTAGTGGGATATCAGAAGAGGACATCACCCCCTTGAAGGAGTCGGATTTGTACCACAACCCTCTATCCCCTTAGCCCCACCTCTCACCCCTGATCTCTTATCCTCTATTTTCCATCAGCGGCAGTGGCAAGGTTGGTCCTGACAAATGGTATTTCTACCATTCCCTTGCTTAATTCGAAAAAGAAAAAATATATATACATATCGGTCATGGGAGAAAAAGACTTCGGTTCTTGTCATGCCGACCTATTCTTCGAGAAAAGGTGGAGACACCCTCGGGAATAGGAGAGAAAGAGAAAAGAAAAAAAAAACAACAAAAAAGAAAACAAAAATAAAAAATAAAAAAAATTGTTATGGGAGAAAAGCAAGAAATTCCCTATCATAGCAGGCCTCATTCCAAGAAAAGGTGGTCAACACCGTTGGGCGGGAAGCTAGCTGTGGAAAAGGTGGCAACACTCATCAGTCCAGAAAGTGGATTCATCAGTTGACATCCTCAGGATCTAGTTCCGAAGTTGCCCCTTCCTCCCGAACATTTTTCCTTTTTCTCCGTGTCATTCCGATGCACGGTTTGTCCAATATTAATTTTTGCAGTTTTTCAGGACCTTTTCGTGCGTCTTTTTGACATTTTTCCATGTAAACCTGCCTTGTTTGCATCGGAATTCTAGTTTGACTTGACAACCGTGTCCAGCGCGCCTTTCCCTACATTTTTCCTTTTTTCTCCCCCCTATTTCGACTCCCGGATTTTTAATTATTAATTTTTAACAGTGTTTTTGAGTGTCTTTTTGGTGTTTTTTTTGCATGTGAACGCCTCCTAACCCTATCGAAATTGCATTTTACCATGACAGCCCTGTGCAACCCCTTCCCCCGCACATTTGTCGTTTTTGCTACCCTCTGTTTCGGTGAACCGATCTTTTGTTATTAATTTTTTACCGTATTTGCGTGTGTCCTTTTTTTGTTTTTCCCATGTGAATGCGACCTCTCTCAGTCAAAAGTGAGTTTTGACGTGTTAGGGTTGTCAGGCGCATTCTTTTGCACATTTTTTCTTCTTTCCAACCTGCATTCCGGTGAGCAGATTTCCCGAAATTAATCCCCATATGTGTTTTCGGGGCCGTTTTTCGTGTTTTTTGCATGTGCACGCCCTTTATCCCCCTCGGAACCCCCGTTGACATTTTCCTCTATCTCCCCCTTGCTGTCTTGTACATTTTTCATTTTTACACCATTTTGTTTCGACGGATCGGATTGTGAGATATTAATTTTTCTTTACTTTGACATGTTTCGCGCGACTCCTCTTGCGCGTGAACGCATGTGTTTGCGGTTTTACGCGTCTTGCCATGCCTCATCGCATAAGCGCACACCGTGCCGACGTCCTGGCGCCATTCAGATCCCGCCATTGCAAATTTTTTTACCCCGCCCCACGCACGCGCGCGGGACGGGGACACGCCTTTCTTAAATTTTTATTTAATTAATCAATTTATTTATTTTTCAAAAAATATTATCCCCCCCTCCCGCGTCCGTTCCAACTTCCCCCCCTTCCCTCCTCTCTCTCCTTCTCTCTATCTCTCTCTTCTTCGTGTTTTTTGGTTTCTCTCTTCTCCCCCTCCCTCTCTCTCCCCGTAACTCCCTCCCCTCCTCCCTCCATCGTCCTCCCTCCACCCTCCTCCTCTGCTACCTCCTGCCTCCATCCCTCTCTCTCCCTTCTCCTCCCTCGCGCCCAGCCGGCCCCTTGGTGTCTCCCTCTTCCACCTCCATTTTGCCCGCCCTGGCGCCTAACTCCGTGGTGCCGCCTGGTGTGCCGCCCGTGTTGGTTCCCTTTGCCGCCTGCCTCTCCGTGGAGCGCCGTGAGCCGCTGCCCAGGTCACTGTGCGCCCTGCCTCTCTTCCAGGTGGCGCCTCGAGTTGCCACGCGCCCATTGGTCTGTGCTTGCCTGCTCCTCCCCTACTGGCGCCTGGTGTTGGTGCCGCCTGCCTGCACCCTGGGCGCTGTCGCATCCTCCGCCCATGCCGCTCGTTGGCCTGCGCCCGCTTGCTCCTCCTCTAGGGCCTCCTCCGCCGCCCTGGTGATTGCCGCCCCGCCTCCCCCTGGCGTTCCTCCTCCGCCCCCCCACCTCCCAACACCCTCGTTCACACCACCTTCCCTCCCAAACCCCCATTCACACCATTCACACACACACCCCATACACACACTTCATTCCCACACACACTCCCAACCCCGCCCCCCATTCACACACCACCCCCCCTTAACACCCATTCCCACCCCCCGATTCCCCTTTCCCCTACCCCTTCCTAAGCACCCCTCCCCACCCTAGCCCCTGTTCACCCCCTCCTACAGCGAACAAATCAAACCCACCTCCACTTCGTGGTTTTCACAACACAACCCGTGCGGTGATTTCTGATCTTGTCTCCTAGCGGCTGTTCGCGTGTGTGTACACGGGAGCGTATCTTTTTGAGACTGTTTATGCGCGGGACGCGCGTTTGGATTTGTCCGTGCTAATTCGTGCACGCGCAGCTGTTCACGTGTGTCCGGGTATTCCTTTTTGAAATCCCGAAAATCATTTTTTACTCACTAAATCCATTAAACACATTTAAAATTTGAAAAAAAATCATAAAAAATTTTCAAAACAAATTTAAAAAAATTACCAAAATTTTTTGAAACCTTTTCCCACAATTTTATATTTTTTCCTGAAATTTCCTATTAAAATAATTCCTAAAAATTCCAAATTGGCTGAAAATATTTTTAAATTGATGGAAATTGATTTAAAAATCCCAAAAAATACATAAAAATCAGAAAATAATTAGAAAAAATTTCAAAAAATCACATTTATCATTTTTTTATTTTGGATATTTTCTTGAAATTTTTTAAAAAATATTCACATAATGTTGGAAATTTATTTCTTTTTGGAAACATTTCATGACAATGTATTTATTATAACGAAATTTTTTTCGAAACTCCCCAATGTCAAATAAATATTTCCATCACATTGAAACAATATGGGTTTCCATCTTTGTAGTGGGAAAAATTGGGTTCTTGTTAAAATTAAAACAAAAAAGAGAAAAAGAAAAAGAAAACACAAACAAATTTAAAAAACACCACAATCTAAAACCATATACACCCTACAAATCAACACATCCAAATAAATCCAAGACATACATTTTTTTTCTTCTTTTCTTTTGGTCATCCGTTTCATTGTTCATTGTCGTGGTTGTGGTGTTAGCTCGTTTTTGTTTTTCTATCCAACAGGACGACTCTTGGCAGTCGACTGTTTGGCAGTTTTGTGGATTTTTGTGGACTAGGCATTCCACTTTTGGAGGTTGTGATTTCAGACTTCGCAGGCAGACCCACACATTACCAGGTTCCTTCCTTTTTCCTCTCTCACTTGCACAATAACACACATTAATTGTAAATAAAATCAATCGAACGTTGCACACACATAATTAATAGACTGCACCTCATAAATTGTAAATAAAATGAACCAGACGTTAATTGTAAAAAGAGCCCTTGCTGTTGCACGTGCACCTTTGCACCCTAATCCACATAAGTTGTAACTTCAAATAAATTCACAAATGCACACGCACATGCGTTTGAGACACATTAATTTGTAATTAAAATCAACCCCCAAAGTCACGCATGCATGCACGCAAGTGCCATACATCATATAATTATAACAAGGAAGTACATTAGTAGAGACCCAGTTAGTTAGTCCAGTCGTGTCAAAATCTGAGTGGGGCTGGGTTATGATGTCGACTCACCATGCATTAATGGGTTAATTTAATAACGAATGATGCTTAATTGTTTATATAATAAAAAATGAGTCGTTAGTTTCACTCACACACTCCACTGCACTATAGGACGTGAACGCTATGTGGGAGTGGGAATAGTGATGTGACATTGGCCAACATGGTATTTATTCTCGTTTTTAGTCAGAATAGTTGATTGCATCATGGTTTTTTTTTTGAGTCTCTGTCTGGGCTACGGAATGTAGTTTTATTTTATTTTCTGCCTGATACAGGGTTATAGAGTGCATGTATGTGTGTATAGCATGAAGCTTTCGGTCACAAGTGTGTAGAGGTCATGCTATTTTTTTCTAGGATGTGGTTTGCCTGGGGATTGTTATGGTCCAGTCAGTCATGTCAATTAGTCAATTTCCTATCAATGGTCTCAGTCTTGGTTTTGTTTTTGGGTTTTGCAAGTTTTCTTTTTGTTTTCCTGGTGGTGTGTGTTGGTTTTTTTTACCATAGTCTGAATGGCACCTCTTTCTAAGCCTCCAATTTTGGTCCAGCATGTTCCTCTTGCGGTCCATGACTATTCTCTTCTGTTAGAGGCAGATTGTATTTGACGAGCTGGCCTTCGCTCATTTGTGGCTCTCACTTTACCACCTGTGGATGAGAAGTTGTGTTATTCTTTCCTCACTTCTTACAAAAACCAGTCTGGCCTGGCTTACAACCGGACATTCTGTTTATCAGTAGCCAATATTAGTGAAGCATTATGCTTGCCCTTATCTACTTCCTTTGTGCCCAGTGGTAACCAGCTACTACTGAAGGTTGAGGAGATAGTCACACTGATGAAGAAGGAAAATTCCACCCCTTGCTCCTTAACCAGCTCATTAATAGCTCAGGGGTGTCTATTGCCCACATTTCTTCTCCAGCTGGAAGTAGTTATGACAGTTCCTATAGGACCGGTTCATGTCAGGGAAGAAATACCTATCAAAAGAATTATTCACAGCTTCTGTGAAGATTCTAGAGGGAGCTAAATTCAACTGGGCAAGTTTCCTGTTATCTAAGATGGATCAGCATTTCCAGCGTGTTAAGAAAGGTCAAAATAGTACTGTTTCTTATGGTGACTTCCTACAGAAGATCCTTACTTTTGCACCTCCTCCTCATGGTGTTCCAGTGCCAGATCCAGCTCCTTTACCAGTGCAACCTACAGTATCAGTTTCTTCTCCTAGGCCCATGCAGCTTAATTCAGATGATGAGTCGCCTGTTATTTTTTCTAGAAAGAAACGCCTTCGCACAAAGGGACCTTCCAATCCTTCTGTCCAAGATCCATTGGTGCAAACATCCACTCCTGCTATGTCTGGCAGTGCCCTTCTGTCATTCCTTTCTTGTACCAATCTATTTGCCGCTCAAAAGGAAGGAAATTTAGATTCACAAATCCCTTCATCATTACAAACCATTTTAGCTGGACCCATGCTTCCACAGATGGTTTCCAATGTCCAGTCTACTCTAGAAACTTCCCTTACTTCCTGTCTTCAGACACTGTACACCAGTGTTTACACTTCCATGCAAGACAAGGTGGATTCCCTCACTAGTCAATTGAGTAAGGCACTGGAGGATCTGTCTTCAGAAAGGGCTACCCTTAGCGATATGCACAATCAGATGACTACTGCCACAGCCTTAATGGATTCACAGAAGGTCACTATTCAGGAGCTAGAAGCTAAGGTTGTTAAACTAGAGGAGGAGAATGCATCTTTGATGCTTGAGAAGAATTCTGCCCTTGTAGAGATGGTCACTTTGGCTACTAACCTTGCTACCAGTGAGGGTCAGTTTCAGCAATCTTGAGACATTGTAGAGTCCCAACAAAAACTCATTGAAGAACTTAATCAGAAGGTGGATGTTCTTTCTCTTTCCCCTCCTGCTCCTGTATCTTTTGTTGTGTCATCCCAAGAGGACCTTAATCAGTTGCAACATAAGGCTAAGCTCTGTGATGTGTTCTCAACTAAGGTTGATCGCCTTCAACAGCGGATGGATTGTGTACAGAATGATTTTGTCCATTATACTGAATTGGTGTCACCTCCTCCATCATTTTGGGTGAAATATCATCAAGAGAGGTTTGCCTTATATATCTCTTTGAGCAATGTGGATTTAGAACCTCCAGAGGATGGATGGTCCAATCTCTGGCCTGCGGATCTCTTTCGAGCTGTTTTCGATAGATTTGTGGATGACTTGATTTCCCATGAGGTCCATTACTCTCTTTCATGTAGCTTACAGGCTATCTACAGATCCCTGATGAGGAAGATTTAAATGTTTATGGGGAGATGTCATCTTACAGGCAGTGATGTATGTACATTCAGTTGAGCTTCTGTTAGCAAATAGTTTACGAACTTATCATGAGTAGACGTCTTGGTGCAAGGGATATGCTTGGCATCCACCTTTGGAGGATGTTGCTTTGGAACCTCGCCGCCTCAGAAGTGTCTTTCATAAATCAGATATCCAGCCTCTTCAATCTCAGTTATCGAGCTTCATTGCTGATAACCCATTATTTACTGAGTCTTTCTTTTAGGATTTAAATTTCCGATGTTCTATTTATCCTTTAGATCTTGCTGATCTTTTATCATATTCCCTAATGTCTTATCGTTTCCCATTATATGTTTCTCTTCTTTCATCTAGTCCTGATAATATTCCTCTCTTATCATTTACCCCTTCAGGATTTCCTCACATTCCAGTGTTCACTACATGTCCTTTCATTTTGCTGATCCTACACTATCTCCTACTCCTTCTAACATTCCACCTACTGTTCCTCCTGTTCATTCAGTTTTTCCAACAGAATCCCTTCATACATTTTGATGTATTCTCCATCTTTTCCACCTTCTTTATCCCTTCAATTACCCTCTTTTTATGATCTGTCCTATCCTCCCTTACAATGCTCTCCTTTCATTCCATTACCCTCTCCGACAGATTACATTAACCTTCCTCCCCAAATAGTGCTGGATACCCCAGGGTATGATGGTGACATCCTTCATAGAAGACAGTGGACATTACATGATTCAGTGATAGGTCCAGTGTTTAATGGGCCTCTCATTCCAGGGTCTTGGGATACTTCTGCAGCGTGTTCCAATTCTTACCTCCACTTTGCTAGGGTACATGGTACTTCTGGAGATACCACAGTTCATCTTGCTGCTCATTTTTGTTGGTATCTTGCGTTCATGCATCATCAGTCACATTTGAATACTCGTAAGGGTATCCCCCAGATGCTGATTAATCCAAATGAGGATGTAGCAATTGCTCAAATGGATCTCTTATATTATTTTGCACAGGCCTTCCCTACCAGATTCATCATTTTATTGGAAAGGATGTGTTGCCTACAAATCCTCCAAAATGTACCTCAGTACTTTCTGGATGAAAACAAAGCCTTGGACCGTCTTAAAATTAGTTTGCAGTTTAAGAAGAAATACCTTCATCCTACTTAGTAGGAGGGTTTTCTTGATTGTATCCACTCTCTTCTTTTTAATGGAAATTGCTTCTTTTTCTTCAACATTTTTGAGGAGTTGTGCCATTCAGATTATATTTGTGTATGGGTATTTTTTTTGTATTGGGTATTGTGGTTTTTCTTTGTGGATGAGGAGCTGATGAAGTTGGAGCTATGAAGATTGATGATGTTGCTTATTAGCTAGATGAAGTTGCAGTTGAAGATTTGGAAGTTGAAACATATTATATAAGATTTATAAAGCTGATGTTGGGGTCGTGATTGTAGCTGGTACATTGTGTTGATTGAATATTTTTTAGCAAAGAGATTAGAGCTTTTATTTATTTTTTCCTGAGGTCGCGAGGACGCTTCCTTTCTAAGTGTGGGGATATGTTGAGTGTAAAATATGTTGGTTTTTGGGCTGATTTTTTGTTGTTTTGATGATAAATGGTTGTTTATTTTGAAGTGTTTGGAAAGGTTTGGATAAGTTTGAAGGGTTTTTGATGGTTTTTGATGAGGATGTTTGGTTCTATAAGGTCTAATTTTCTTTTGTTTTGTTTTGTTTTGTTTTTGTTTTGGTAGTAGAGATGGATGAATGAATGTTTTGAGAGATGATTGAAGTTGTGTGAAGAGGTTTATGAAAGATTGAATTGGTTTTGTTTTGGTTTTTATGATTTTTATGGGTTCTATTGATCTTGTGTGAAGTTCTGTAAGCTTCTGTAGCTCTGTTGTTCTGTACTTCTGTTGCTCTGTGGTTCTGTTCTGTTGTTTCTGTTGAGTGTTATGATGGATGTGTGGATATTTTGGGAAGTGTTTTTGTCTTAGGAAAGGATGAATGGAAGCTCTATCCAAGCTAATTGAAGTGAAGAAGTAACTGGTGAAGATTTACAGAAGATTTACAGAAGGTTATAGAAGACAGTGATGACAGAAGACAGATCTCACAGGACACTATGAAGTCTCTGGTGCCCCTTCATATCAGACATACCTTTTGAAAGGTGTATCCACGACCTAAGGAGTATTGAGAGTGATTATTGATTATTGTATTGAGTATATGATGTATTATTGATGGAGAGAGAGAGAGAGAGAGAGAGAGAGAGTCAGAGATAGTCAAATCTATCAAAACAGTGTAACTGTATATGAGAGATTGAGAGAGAGAACTATGAAGACATTGAAGATGAATAATATGTGATTGATTTCCATTCAAAGATGGTGTATTCCTTTGTGTTCTTTGTTATTTTGATGGAGAATATGAAGATTATGAAGAATATGGTTGATTTTATAAAATCCGTGGGAGATCTACATGATGTTGCATGAAGATTTGTTGTGCCTGCTGTTCTTTTCTTCATTGTGATCATATAAAACCTAATAAAAATCTTGTTGATGTTACAAGATAGATTTTCTTGCAGTAGAAACCCTATTTCCTTGGTGTCTCTCTTGGGGCTCCACAGGAAGCACCCTCGACTAACTACCGCGGCTCACTTTGGCTCTCCTGCACCTTGAGGATTGGCCCCAAGATACGTTGTTCAAACATAAAGCACAAGATACATGGTCCTCTCTTATAATTAATTGTTCCAAGAGATGGAACATGATTCGCACTGTACACACTAGTGCCCAAAGAAATCGATTGCTAGCCCTATGGCTTAGGATACCTCACCCTCAAGGTGGGTAACTATTTATGATGACAATCACCATGCATCCAAGATGATACCGTGTGTTGAATGCAATGCAAATGTGAATGATTCATACTGCTCAATGATTTTTAGTCATCTACAATAGCATTGTGATTGTGTGAAACGATTTCTTTTCATGCTTTCATTCTAAGGGTAATTGCTACATTGCATAGGGTCAACATTGAGCATGCTCGTGCTATTGAATCCTTTACTTCTCAAAACACATGTGTCCTATATGCAAAATGCATTAAAAAAAATCAGATTCAACTTGTAATCAAATCTTATTACCCCCTCCTCTCCCTACCATTTAGGGTTGTGCATTCAGTGGTAGGTTTAGAGAGTGTTTTGATATATTTTTCTTCATAAAGAGCGGTAAGTACTCACTTTAACATAACCATAGGACTAAAACAAGGCTAAACTTCATGCTTCAGTCCTACCATACATCCATAGACACATATATTAATTTTTTTCTCTTTTGTTAAAAATCTATTTTTTCTCATTTATCTTATTTTTCCATATTTATTTATCAATAAATACTTATATTTTCTTATTTACTAATGTGACTTGATTAGACTTACTGATAATTATTTTCATCCCTCTTTTCATCCCATGAGAACACCATTGACACATCAAAACCCTCAAAATTCATAATACTAAGAGGCATCTTGGTATCTTTGCAAATTAAGGGTACAACTAGACAATAGGTAACTTATGCTCTCCTTAGAGGAATCTCCTTCAAGAAACTCCAATAACTTTTTTGCACTTTTGGAAAGATTTTTCAATCACAAAGAAGTAATTGGTCCTCCCTCTTGAGCAAAGTGCACAATTTCCTCGATAAACTAGTCCCGAATAGCCTGGATTCTCTCATGGGAATGCTACAAAATAGTTTTCTTCACTTCAAATAGGCCTTGGGGCATTGGAAGGCCCTCAAACTTGGCTGCTAGAATAATGCCAAAACTCATTTCATGAATGACCACAACATTAAATTCGAATATTAGCATGATGAGTGCTGGCATGTCAAAAAATGAGAGAAAGAAGTAATTTTCATTCCTCTCCATACTGGCAACAAAAAAACGCACTTTGGTGCATTGTTTTACAACATTACAGCCTAACAGTATAGGTAGAGTTGTGTGCTTTGGGGCCTTTTGCTTAAAGGCCCAAAGTACAACCCCTAGATGGTATAAAAAGCAACAAGCAAGCTCTTGAGCTACTTTCTATCCAGGACAAATGGAGTCTCCAACCACCTTCTTTATATAATAGGAGGAATGGATGAAAAGTCTAGATTGAATGCAACAATGCATTAGCCTTAAGAGTAGAAGGAATTAGCACCTCCTTGGACTTCTCACTCTTTTCAATGAATAGGTGTATAAGGTGAGCATATGTACAAGCGGGAATGTAGGGTGAACCAATTTAGTGAAAATATTACTTGGGTATGCTTCACAAAAATACTAACTAGCTAAAACAACTTTGTGGTGAGAAACTGCCTTCTAACCCACCCCCCCAACCCCCCCACACACGAATGCCCATCCCCTCCAAAGCCTCCCCCCCTCCTAAACTAGCCCACCCACTCCACCCAAAAGATCCCCCCACCCAACAACTGGCCCCCCTACCTTAACAGTAGATCCCCCCTCCTTAAGTTCATTTTTTAAAACCATTTTTTAAAAATAAAAAATAACATAAACTTTATATACATATATATCTTTAATATATATATTCAACACACAACTTTAAAAAAAAACCACACCACACAACCACACACAAACCCATATCTCTCTATATATTTATCTACTCCTATTAACAAATGCAACACAATAAACACAATAAACCAACCAAAAACCCCCAACCACCCTACAACCATTTACCTTATCCCCCTCCATGCACGTGGAAAATGTGATCAACTTGTTCATTTTTAATAATTATTTGTGATGTTTGTGCCAAAAGGAAAAATAAAAAAAGAATGAAGTACCAGAAGGAGGGTGTATATGCTAGTACAATCTAAATGCGCAATCAGTAAAACCGAGATGATGCAACCACAATGGAATCCAAAAAGAAAATCCAGTGAGCTAAAAAAGCTTGCCAATATAAGCGAAACAAACCAAACACCATGGCAAATAAGTTTCAATAAATTATGATATGTGCTTTTGTCATGTTTTCATTCAATTACGTCCATAACATATGTTAAATTTGTTTTTACTATGTGTATTTTAGTTTATTCATCAATTTGGAATTTTACTATGAGTTCCTATATTTCTTCTTAATTGGTTTTGATATGGATGTGTGATTAATAATTTTTTCCTTTTTGCTCATTTAGCAATGTAGGTTGAAAGTAAAGTGTAAAAGTCCAATAGATTTCTTTTAAAAAAAAGGAAATTTTCTAGCCACTTTTTGGAGTTGATTTTTAAAAAAAGAATTTACACATTTAATTAAGGGTGTATATGCGAATAAATGGATCCCAATTAATTTTGATGATTTCAACATATATGAATGATTCAAAAATACAAAAAAAAGTTAGTATGAATTTTTGGAAATTTTCTTGATTTTTAAATAAATTTTCAAGAAATTTAGATAAATTTTCATGAAATTTAAGGTTTTTCATTGTTTTCTAATTTTTTGTTTTCATTTTTAGCTAAGAAAAATCCTAAAAATTTTGAGAAAGTGTAAAATTATTTCAAAATTTTTAAAAAAGTTCATGTTGATTTGAAAATTTTATGGATTTTTGTAAATTTTAATGTGCTTTTTTGTGTTTTTCAATTTTGAGAGAATTCAAAAAACTGTACTCGGAATTTGGGTTACGTGTCAACTACGTGTGAATAACAGTTAGCTCGCCTCCCCATCAAAAAAATCTCACGTGCATCCTCGCGCATGAATGAACGCAATCACGAACACGCATAACAAGGTTCAAAACCCCGCAAGTGAACAATAGGAGGAGACACACACGAACAATAGTGGAAAAGGGGATGGTCATGCGTTGTCGCATGTTGCGCAGGGTTTCGTGAAATTTGCTGGGCGCAAGGACGCTTTGAGATGGGAGAATTCAATGAAATAAAACTTATCCAAAAGAATTTTGAATGACAAAACAAATTCTTGATTAAAAATATAGGCAAGTTATAGATTCATAAGACTTTCGGATAAGATCAAAAGTTTTTTTTTTGGGAATGACAAGGATGAATTCTCAATCCAGGATACAAGAGAAAAGGGTGGGATGTCAAATTTTATGGGAAACATTACAAGGAAGGCGAGGAGCATCAAGCCAAGCCAATCTTCATAAATGAATCGCGACAAAAACTTCGATGTAAGTGAGGGGCTTAAAGCTTGACCTCAAGCCTTCTCTCCCTAATTTGATGCGAGATCTTCAATGCGGTGAGGAGCTCAAGGTCATACTCAAGCCACCCCCATGTAAGATCTTCAAGGAGGCGAGGAGCATTAAGCTCGACTCAAGAGCCTCTCTTACATGGTCTTCTTGGAGAAATAAAGGAGAGTGTCCAAAACTCCTCATACTCCTCCTCTTACATAGATTTTTCTTCCCCACATTGAGAGGCTTTTTCTTACTTTAGTTTGTTTAAAGCAAGATTTTTAACAAAAACGATGGGCTTAAAGATTTTAAGCTTTTAATGACTAGAATGCTTTTTTCCACCTTCTTGAATCTTCAATGGCCATCGAATTTGTCTTTTGCTTTATCCAATGGTCTTGATGATGATAGATCACTTTAGATTGTGATCAAAGCTCCTCCTCTAAGTGTTAATGGCATTTATGCTTTATGTCCATCACCACTTCAATTCTGAAGTATTCTCGGGCCCTCCCTTAATTAGCGCCATCTTAGAATGGTCATTCGCTAAATTGCTATGTTTTTGGCTATTGTTGCTTATGATTTTGTATATATAAATGCCAACCTGCCTCCATGAGTAGGCACTCGACATCACCTCCCATGGCAACAATGGTGGTACACTCCCCTATTCCACAATCCCATACGCAAACGATCTAATCTTGACCTCTAATGTACAATTTGTTGGCTCCTACTCTCACAGTGCAATCACTTGCCCATTAGGACATCTTTGTTCAGTATTTGTTTGTAGATTTAGGGCCTTCACTTTGAAAAGAAGCTTGAATTAGAATTAGGCTTATTCGGGCAATCACAAGCACGGTGTCCTAACTGCCCACATCGAAGACAAAAGCTTTTCAATAGACTCAATAACCTCTTTAGAATCTATCTTCAATGCCAAAATTTCTTTTGCCATTTTTTTTTTCAGGAAGATCAAACACTGCCCCCTCACTATTACCGAGCATGCATACTTTCCCCAAGTTGAATGTTGCATTCGCATGTAGCTTTGAAAGTACTTGTGTCACATCAGTAGTAGGCTGAGGTGACCCCTAGTCGTGTTCGAGAAGTAATCTTTAAATTCATCACTCCTGATTCGTAAGATATCAAGGAACATTAAGGAGGCACCTCCCTTAAGCCAGAAACATAGGCTATAGCTCCTACAAGAGCTCTGGGCCCTTGTTCTTTAAGTAGTTTCTTAGTTGTAGGAAGAAAAATGTTCTTCATATCAACATGCACATTCTGTAGCTTGGCAGTTTCTTGATGAGGAGAGGAGAGCTAGGCATGGAGAATACATAGTCCCAATCGGCACTTGCACTCCTTGAAGGGAATGAGGGAAAGCAATTGACCACCCCCTTGTCAAGATTGTGGGAGAGAAGAAAGGAGTCTCACTTGAAGCTTTCTTTCTTGCACAATGGGGGAATACACACAGAGATGGAGGCTCAAAACAGTTTTCCTCTTCTTAGTTGTGTAAGCCAAAAGAACTCTAATACAAAGAAATAGAAGAACCCTATATATGGGTCTCAAACCAAACTCAACTAACTAAGGTGGCATACTAACTGAGCCACGAACTAGAGTAGATAAGGATAGCTATCATGTAGCTATTATTCATGGGCGGTGTACCAACCGCATCTGCAACTGACAAGTCGGTGACATAAATGCACAACGGTCACCTTGGCATATCACGAGTGGAGCTCGATATCTCAACACTCCCCCTCGAGCTCAATCCCAATTCCTGCACACCAAGCAAGTCTCTGAACTTGCGCAGCTTCTCTGCGCCCAATGCCTTCGTGAATATATCAGCTACCTGATCCTCTGTGCTGACATAAACTAGATCAATAAGACCTAGTAAAACCCTCTCTCGCACATAGTGATAATGCACCTCAATGTGCTTTGTTCTAGCATGATAGACTGGGTTATTTGCCAAGTGTATACTACTCATGTTGTCACAATAAATGACAACTGGCCCATCTGTAGGCTGATGCATATCATAAAGTAGCTTATGCAACCAAGCTACCTCACATGCAGCCATTGCTGCGCCCCTGTACTCAGCCTTTGTGCTGGATAAGGTAACTATAGGCTGTTTCTTGCTGCTCCAAGTGACTGCAGCACTCCCAAAAGAGAACACATATCCACTGGTAGATCGTCTATCAGAAATACTACCAGCCCAATCAGCATCAGTGTATCCATGCAACTGTATCTGAAGCCCAGTCTCATAAAATAGTCCATACTGCAATGTGGACTTCACATACCTGAGTATGCGTCTAGCCGCATCCAAATGCGGTTTCCTTGGAGCCTGCATAAACTGACTTACCAATCCAACAGTATAACTCAAATCTGGCCTGGTAATAGTCATATAAATCAAGCTTCCTACTATGCGTCTGTACATAGTAGGGTCTTCCAGAAGCTCACCTGCATCTGTGCTCAGCTTCACATTCTGCTCCAAAGGAACTGAAATAGGCTTACAGCCTGTCATCCCATATTTGGACAGCATGTCCAATCCATACTACCTCTGCACGAGCTGTATCCCACTTGGTGATCTAATCACCTCAATGCCCAAGAAATAACACAGCTCTCCCAAATCCTTCATCTCAAACTTCTGCTTCAAGAGCATTTTCACATGAAGGATATCTTCATCATTGTCACCTGTCATAATCAAATCATCAACATAAATGACAAGCAGCATAATACCTTTCTCTATTTTTCTCACATAAAGTGAGAAATCTGCCTTGGAAATCTGAAAGCCAATAGTGACAAGATATTGTCCTATCTTGTCAGACCATGCTCTAGGTGCTTGCTTGAAGCCATACAAGGCTTTCTTCAACCTGCAAACAAACTCAGGATGAACAGCATGCACATAACCTGGTGGCTGCTCCATATAGACCTCTTCTTGCAAATCACCATGCAAGAAGGCATTCTTTATATCCATTTGATGTAAAGACCATCCCTTTGATGCAGCCATAGCAATGACTGCTCTTACGGTTGCCATCCTTGCAACTGGACTGAATGTTTCTTCATAGTCAATGCCATACGTTTGTGCATACCCCTTGACTACTAATCTTGCCTTGTATCTATTTACAGAACCATCTGCATTGTGCTTCACCTTATAAATCCACTTACAGCCAATTGCATTCTTACCTTTAGGCAAAGGTACCAATTCCCATGTGGCATTTTCTTCCAAGGCATCCATTTCTTCATCCATGGCTTTCTCCCATTTTTCTTTTCCTATGGCTTGCTCAAAAGAAGTGGGTTCTGGTTCCTGTATCACTTTGACCATATATGCATAGTGAATGGCTGTAAATCCATCATATTTTAGCCTATCCATAGGATACCTAGCTCTCGTAGACCTTCGTAAAGTAGGTTCACTCCCAGGTGCTCTCAAAACATCCTTGGTCTTCCTTACTCCAGGTGTAACAATAGAAGGAATACCCAACTCATCATTAATGCTCTGTTCTGAGCCACTGGATTCACCATCCACATAAGAGTGACCTGCATTCACATCAAACATGGGCTGATCAACCTTCTCGTTTCCTTTTCATGATACCTGCATACCACTATCTGCATTGCTTTGAGAAGATTCTCCTGATCTCAATCTGCCTGTCCATGGCGAAGAATGTGAACCACTGCTAGAGGACGCTCCAGGTCCACTAATATTTTGTGACTGCTGCTGTGAATTCTGTGCAGCATTACCATTTTGTGCATCTACATCATCAATCACATTTACTGGTTTATACCAGCTACTCATCTCATCAAAAACAACATCTCTGCTCACTGTAAACTTACGAGTAGAAGGGTTATAGCATCTATACCCTTTCTGCTCTGCAGAGAGTAACCAATAAAGATGCACTTCTCAGCTTTTGGATCCAACTTGGATCTCAACTCATCTGGCACATGAACATAGGTAATGCAACAAAAAATCTTCAAATGAGAAATATCTGGTTTCCTACCAGTATACCTCTCCTCTGGAGTCATCCCATATATTGCTGCAGTGGGAGTCCTGGTCATTATGTAGACTGCTGTAGCAATTGCCTCAGCCCAATAAAAATCTGGCAAGTCTTTTTCATTGAGCATGGCACGAGATACCTCTCCAATATGCCTGTTTTTCCTTTCTGCAATTCCATTTTGTTGTGGGGTATGACTGCATGAATATTGCTACTTTATGCCATGCTCCTGCAGGAACCTTGCAAACTCATTTGAGAGGTACTCTCCCCCTCCATCTGACCTTAGGCATTTTATTTGCAGACCTGTTTCTTTTTCAACCATAGCTTTAAGAGTTTTGAAATGCCCAAAAACTTCACCTTTCTTTTTCATGAAATACACCCAAACTTTTCTGCTATAGTCATCGATAAAAGTGACAAAATAATGACAGCCTCCAAGAGATGCAGCTTTAGTAGTCCACAGATCAGAGTGGATTAATTCCAATGGCTTCTTACTCTCTTGAACATGTCTAGGAAATGGTTTCCTTGCCTGTTTTCCAAACTGACAAGCTTCACATACCTTATGCATTTCTGCAACCTTGAATCTAGGCAATCCTGCAACAATATTTTGGGCCTGCATTGATTTAAGTCGCTGTACATTAACATGACCAATGCGTTTATGCCAGATATCAATATCTGCAACTACACCGGTCCCATGTGTAAACATTGCTGCACTCAATTCAAACATATCTACATCCAACGTAAACATTCTGCCCTTCTTCTTTCCTTTTGCTATCAAGCGACCTTTATTTTTCATATCCTCAACAAAGCATCCATGAGGATTAAATCTGACCTGCAAGCCCTGCTCAACCATTTGACCAATAGAAACCAGATTCTTGGTGATATTTGGGACATGAAATACATCGGACATGTATTTCTTTTTCCCATCCTGCATAGACAAATGAATTTTTCCAATCTGCACAATAGGATGTGCAGTATCATCACCAATCTCCACAAATCCTGGTTTTTCCATTTTCCTTGCATCCTCCATCCATTTTGCATGACCTGTCATGTGGTTTGATGCACTTGAGTCAACATACCATACATCGTTGCTTTCTTCTGCACTTGTCACAGAATTGTTCATGTGCTGCACCATGAACAAATTCTCATTTCTGTCATCACCCTGTCTACTAGAAGATGCATAATTTCCTTGTTGCAGTTTTCCATTCATGATGTCATTCTGCTTTTTATAGCAATCTTTAGCCATATGATCCATTTTACCACAGTAGTAGCATTCAACATTGCTGTTTGCATTTTGGCCTCTTTGCCATCCACCACGACCTCTTTGGCTCCCCCTGCCTCTAGAGTTACCACGTCCTCCTCCATAGGACTGGTTTTCTTGAGTTTGCTGCATATTTTGATTTCTACCACGGCCTCCAAATCGGCCTCATCTACCTCTACCTCTACCTCTTCCAGCATTTGAGTAGAAGACAGTTTCTTTTGAAGTTCCTCTTGAAGAAGATGCACCACCATTTCTCTGCTCCTTGAAAATTAGAAGAGGAATCAACTCCTCAAAATCAGGAAATCTTTCACGGATGGAAATGGATATTCGGAACTGTGCATAATCCTTTCCTAGACCATTCAAGGTCACAGAAACTAAATCATCATCTTCCACTGGCGACCCAATGGAAGCAAGTGCATCTGCAATCTTCTTCACCTTCATGTGGTAGTCGTTGATGCTCATATTTTCTCTTTGCACATTGTGCAACTCTTGCTTGAGCTGCATTTTCCTGGCTTGCGTATTTGTGCTATACATTTTTGACAAAGTTTCCCATGCCTCCTTTGGCATACTTGTATCTTGAATATGCACAATCATAGAGTCTGAAATGCTGATAGACAGCCAGTACATAACTTTCCTAGCTCTCTCATGCCATGCTTTAAACGCCTGCATTTGCTATTGATTAGGAACATCAGGAAGAACTGGTTCTTCTTCATTTCCTGCAACAAATTCCCAATATCCTTTTCCCATAAGGAAATTCGTCATTCTAAACTTCCATGCTTGGAAGTTGTTCTTGTCAAGCTTTTCAGTGACAATCTGTGAAAGAGAATCAGACGCCATTACAGAACACTGCAAAAAATTCTGTCACTGCAAAGAACACAACTTCAGCCTCACAAGGGCAAATCTGCAAAACTGATGAAAGTGGTATTTGACCACACAGTCACTTCCTAGTGACGAATTTGCATCAACAGGCAACAGGGATGATTCTGTAACTCCCAATGTCTCTGCGTACAGGCATACGATGCAATTTCTACAGTAACTTTTGTCCAACCTGTAGAACAGTGGCTGCACAGCATAAAACTGGGCCTTTTCCTGAGTGCGTGCAGAAAACTTCCGCCTCCAAAATAGGCCCCGAAATGGCCTCAAATAAAAAAAACAGGATCGCCAAGGGCTATAGCCCTTACCCGTAGCATATACTGCCCTCTTGCTTCACCGTGAAGGGCGTCTCAACCTGAGACAATGCACTCTTGCAATTTTCGACTGTGCTACTTGCAGAGATCTGCTCCCAAAATAGAAAATGAAAGCAACACTGCTCCTCTTACCAGAACACCGCGAGCTTGGCTTGCTTTCTTGAGCTCCTTACCACGAACAAGGCTCTGATACCATGTCAAGATTGTGGGAGAGAAGGAAGGAGTCTCACTTGAAGCTTTCTTGCTTGCACAATGGGGGAATACACACAGAGATGGAGGCTGAAAACAGTTTTCCTCTTCTTAGTTGTGTAAGCCAAAAGAACTCTAATATAAAGAAATAGAAGAACCCTATATATGGGTCTCAAACCAAACTCAACTAACTAAGGTGGCATACTAACTGAGCCATGAACTAGAGTAGATAAGGATAGCTATCATGTAGCTATTATTCATGGGCGGTGTACCAACCGCATCTGCAACTGACAAGTCGGTGACATAAATGCACAACGGTCACCCTGGCATATCACGAGTGGAGCTCGATATCTCAACACCTCTCTCCATCACTCATAAAACCATCCAAATTGGCAATGCCAACAAATTATGGGTACATATAAAGTCAAAATAGATGACAAAGCATTACAATCTTTCCATTGCTTTACAATAAAGTGTAAGAACTTGCTTCTCAAGGCAAGATGTAGAATTGCACCGAGTAATTCAACCAAATTCAGCACTTAGTTACATGGCCAAAATCAAGTCAAGCATCTCCTGCAAGATAAGTCACTTCCATATGTACTGTGGTTATTAGATACAAACACACAAAGCATCAAAGCTTATACTTGTAGACAGCTTGATCAATCTCCATCCTGCTTTGCTAGAACATGCTGCTCTTGGCTGCAAATCCTGATCAAAGGGGCGAGATCAAGGTGTTGTATTAGATTGATTTAGATAGTAAATTTGTTGCATACATCTATTGCATTAGATTGATTTGGATAGAAAATTTGTTGCATCAAATTGCCTTAGATAGGCAAACAGAGACTGCTTTGAGCAAATGGGCAACACTTCTCACTACAAGATATAGGCCTTATACCAATGTTAAAAGCGATGAAAATGTAAATAAAGAAAATTTCTCCTGTTGTCGCAAAAAGTGTTGTTATTGGCGATGCCATAGAACAGTGGGTATTAGAGTCATTATCAGCGTCGCTATTTACGTCGGTATCAGCGTCGCATTTGCGATATTGATACTGATGCAAACAACGATGCTGATAACGATGCTTTGCGATGCTAATAATGATGCCAATAACGACATGTGCATGTAAATTTGTGATGCTAATAGCGACGGTAACATGGAAAACAAAATTATTTGGGCCATACAAAATAGTTTTTGCACTGTGTACAATGCTCGTGTAAATAGAGACAAAGTGTACTTAAGTCATAACACTGATACATGAAATAAATACATGATCGCATAATGAAAGCGACTGGTACAATCATGGCAAGATATCACTACTACATAGAAAATGTCTATACAGATCACGTGACCAAAAAAGAAGGGTGTGTGAGCTCCAGGGATCCAAGGGCGAGCTATAGATCATCGCCATCCAAAAGCGTGTCCCGCCACAAAGGAGCATTGAACGGACTCTGCAAAAAAAAAAAACAACTACACATTATTCTACCATACAATAATGCATTCTAATTAAACATGGTAACTACGAACAAGAAAGATGAGTGACTTACAGGGCTGCTGCATCCATATAATCAGTTGATCAATGCAATAAGACCGTGCCTCTCTACATATTGAGTCTCAAGGCTAGTCGGATCGCGATTTGTAACGGAGTGATGCAAAGGAAACAAAATACTAAATGTTAGAAACACTATTGTCAGTACAAAGGATATTGCAAAAAAATAAGCAAGCAAAAAAAAGAAAAACTTACAAAGTCCTCTAGATATGTCCTGTGGCTGCCGCCACTCCCAAGATGATGGACCACTCCAGCCTTTAGTCGTGCCCTCGCGACCTCGCGCTGCTATCTCCAACATCCTGGAGAATCTGTAGCCTCCTCCCTCAATCGCCACCATTCGTCCACGTCTAGCCACTCGGGCTTTGCAGCCCCACTCTTGAGTGCCTTGCGTATGTTCGATCGTCTGTGTGATATACATGCACACATGCACTCCATCATCTAGCTCGTAGAAAACCTATCTACTGCAGCTGGTATCGAAAACTCCTCATGCAAGGATGCTACTATGTAGTCCTTGCTCCCCTCTGGTATTTTTTTCCAATTATCCAAGACGTTGTGCCAAAAAACTTGTTGGCACAACTCTCTCATGTGAGCCATCACCCTCCTTCCCTCATCATTCATGATGATGGCTCCTGACCTATCATCTACAAGATAGGCATACCCCTCTGGGGTATGCCTAAGATGGGTCCTCTCCCACCTGCAGCCACGCTCCTGGGCATATCCTGGAGACCCCTGTACATCTGGTGTACTAACTGGGGTAGTATCTATCACAGAGTAGCACCCATAGGGGTACCACGTGCGAATGACTGAGCAAAAGCCAGAGTGACTGGAGTAGACGTCCCCACAGGTGTGACAAATCCTGGAGGTGACACAACTCCAACAGAACGACGAGACAGAGATGCTACATCCATGCCTCCACAGCAACCACCTGAGCCATGCTCTTTGGAACCGCCATGAGAGTGAGGAGTAGCACCTGTATCCCGACCCGACTGTGAGCTCACTACATCCATATCTCTACAGCATCCCCCTGATGCTGAAGCACTCCTTCCATCTAGACCAAGTCTCGAGCATTGACCTCGTTTGCTCAAAACTAAAGCATCTTATTGCGCCAAAGTAGATCTAATAGAGCGGCCCAACGAAGTCCGAGACAGCTCCTGGTCCGCCATGTCTCTGAATCTTGTCATCTGATCTGGAGACATGCGCATGAAGATATCCTGCAACTCCTCATCGCTCATCCCTCGACTCATCCTGATGGTCAAAGTATCCACAAAGATCACCTGCACATACAAAAAATGATGTTAGCATAATCAATTTAAATCATACAAAGCACGGTAATATAAATCTTAAAAAAATGATATTACTTAAAATGCATATCTTATATATCCTTATAAGCGATTAGTCAACAAATTGAGTAAGTGGATGCTCCAAGTATGAATTATCCTATAGTCCCATGTCAATCTCCTGACACAACTTGACATAAACTGGAAGGTCGATAGACATGTCACCACAAAAGGATGATTCCACCTCATTCTCAAAGAATTCTTGAACTCCTGTATTTCTATCATTGTTATCGGATCTTGGCTCCTCTACATGCTCCAAGCTTTTGGTGGCCTCCACCCCTTGCAATATCGACCCTTCTATTTGCATATTGTCCTCATCTATGCTCGGAACATTGCTTTGATCATATAATCTCACACTTCGGGGAGCTGAAGGTATAACATACCACCATCGAGGTTGTCGGGGGTTTGGATAGAAGATTACATGTTCACAAACACGTACAAGAGAGATTTAACTATTGTGACATGTACCATGTCGTAATACAATTAACAAACAAATGAGTTCATGCACCTGTTCACAATGGACCGGCAACACAAAGGTGTCACATAAATCTGTCCAAACTTTTTCGTAATCTATTTCGAGAAATCCAAATGGACCTCGTCGAATTGTTGCTCCAGCTCCTTCAAGTACCACTTTGAACCACTGCACATCGCATAGTATCATGGAGAAGCTAGGGTAATCCACTGTAACAATACTTTGCAAGTTTCCAAAATACTCCATCTCATCTATAATCGTGTTTGGATCAGTTACTTGTTGTTGGCTCTCTTGCTCGAACCTTCCTATGATACCACAGTCTGTTGTGGAGTACATTTGTCAATACGCTCCATGTAGAAATGTTGTCGGTGCGACCATGTTGCACTATATATTTTTTACTGTACATTGAAACACTCAATTAGTTGTTGCATATAAACTATAGATACGATAAATCCTAAACACGTCATCACCTTTGGACTACATCCCCTCGAGAATTTTCACTCCTTGGTTGAGACCTCCGCCCCTTCATGTGAGACGCTACAGCCAAATCTCCATGCAACCATCGCATTGACATAAACCGCAGCATCTCCTCCATGCCCTTGGGATATCAAATCGGTCAATGGCACGTACTACGTCAAAATTCAGATCGCGCTTCCTCTTGATCTTGCCTAGCTTGTTGGTACTTGGCGAGCCACGTCTCCATAGAGGCATGGTGCAACATACAAAAGCGATTCACTTTCTCCTCCATTGTAGCATCCATTCTTTTTTCTACCCCATTTCCAACCACCACATCTCCGGTTAGTCTATCATCATTCTTCAGTGAGACCATAGCATATTGTTGTTTGGATCCACGTTGGTAGCCATTGTGAAATATGCACTAGCGCCTCAGACACCAACCAACCTTCAGCCATGCTACCTTCTAGCCGAGCTCGTTGTCGCACAAAGCCTTTCAGGGTTTTCATGAAGTGCTCTAAGAAGAAAATCCATCGCATATGGATAGGTCCAGTAATCTCCACTTCATCTATAAGATGCACACGAAGGTGGATTTGTATCATGAGCATGCTGGGAGGCAGGTATTTATCAAAGAGACAAACCATCTCCACTGCTCCTCGCCTCACAGATTCAATAGAGGACGTCTTAATCTCCTTTTGTGAGATCCATTGCACTAAAGTCGACAACTTGTAAATGGCCCCACGTATTTCTAGAGTAAGGCATCCTGCGATCGTGATCGGTAGTACAAACTGCCACAAATGAGAAACCATTATGAACAATGACTACACTCCATATTTTTGACTTTGTAGCAGGCAAGGATGAGTAAGCTAAGGATGAGATGTTATTTATTCGTAGAAAGCCATGGAGGGATATTGTAGTTGACAAGGACTATAGGCCACACACTGTAAGAAGTTGAGCGCAGACCACGAATGGGTTCATGCCATCCATTGCAAGACCGAGCCGAATATTCCTTGGCTCTCGGGCAAAGCCTAGGAAGGTAGAGTCAATGTGGCTCCATGCGCGTGAATTCGCTGATATTCGTTGAACTCCATCTATGGACCTATTTTGCATATGCCACACTGTCAAGCTCGCCGTGCCGGACATACGAAACATGTGGTTTATTGCGGGTGATAAGCAAAAAGTGTCTAAGAACTTTTTGAGGGATGGTTTACCCTTGCAAGTCCTATCAATACCTGTGAGAACCACACTTTGGACATGTCTCCATAGTCTCATATTCTCCTCGAAACAGTATGTAATCATCTCGTATTCTCCTCAAAACAGTTTGCAACAGTATGCAATCGTTGATACATGCATGGATGCTATTGTAGTCCCTGCCAAGCTTTTGTAAAACATGTCATGTATCATCACGAGACTCAGGCATGGTATTTTCAAGTAGTAATATATGATACTTCAGTAATCTAAAAAAATTCATAAAACATCTTGAAAAAGCACAAATGTTTTTAATGATAGTGTCGAAAAGAAATCAACAAAGTGTACGTACAAGGTACCTGATCAACTCGGTCACACTTGCATTGCTCCACCTGTATTTTACTTGCACACTTAGGAGTGCAAGCAATGTCTTCAGGCAAGATACTTGGCACCCTTCATATAATGGTATGGATGCTTCCTCTCTAAGCGGATCAGAAGTCCTCGACATCCATGGTAATCAATGCATCAATCATTGCCTCCATCTCACACTCCAAGATTGTAGGTAAGTCTCGAAGGCTGTCGGTCTCCTCTGGTATGGACGGTATAGATTGGGTAGTACCTTCCAAGTGGTGGATTGGCTCAAGCACTCCATCCATTGCATGCCCACGAACTCTTCTAATTGGCCGCAAAGGGTGCACTCCTCCTTGGGATGAGACGTCACCTCCCTAGATAGAAAATTTGCTAGCCACACCCAATCTTTTTGTATATGGTATTCAATTAGCTTGCAAGTACAATGAATGATTGATATTAACTTTTCTTACCGTTTGCTAAAAATCCAAGATCGCCTGATCAATGATCTCAGATTGAAACTTGCCAAAGTGTCGTACGTGTTCTATAGACAATCGGCGTTTTCGTCTAATCGCCAGGTTACATTGAGAGCAAAGACATGGGACATGCTGATTAAGATACGCCTTGCGATCTTGAACATCAAGACCTTCATTTTTTTCATTTTGTCTACATTACGACAAATAATTTGTTTTTGTTATCATTCTTTTTTTCTTTCTTAAATTGTTTAAGAAGGGATTTCTTCTCTTATAACTCAACAAAAATTAACGTATGTAAAGTTTCCACCCACCCACAAATTAATGTATGTTGGAGTGTTTTCTATCTCGTGGTGTTGCACTAGACCTCACCAGACCTCGCCACCACTCTCTCTTTGTTTTTTATCCATTCATTATCTCCTCACCTTCCATCTCTCTCTTTTTCTCTTTATTTATTATGCTGTATGTTTATTCCCTCTCTCTCGTTCCTTCTTCCTTTTTCTCTTCCTCCCTCTCTCTCATTTTCTTTGACAAAACTACTGCTGCTGCTGTTGCTGCTACTGCTACTGCTACTGCTACTACTACTGTTACTGCTACTGCTACTGCTACTGCTACTGCTACTGCTACTGCTACTGCTACTGCTACTGCTACTGCTACTGCTACTGCTACTGCTACTGCTACTGCTACTGCTACTGCTACTGCTACTGCTACTACTACTACTAATTCCCTCTCTCGCGTTCCTTCTTCCTTTTTCTCTTCCTCCCCCTCTCTCATTTTCTTTGACAAAACTACTGTTGTTGCTGCTTGCTGTTGCTGCTTGCTCTGCTGCTGCTACTGCTACTGCTACTGCTACTGCTACTACTACTGCTACTGCTAGTGCTATTGCTATTGCTACTGCTACTGCTACTACTACTACTACTACAACAACAACAAACAAGAAAAGAAAAGAAAAAACTACTATTACTACCACAACAACAACAACAAGAACAAATAAGAAAACTAGATAACAATAAACAAGAAAACAAAAAAAAAACTATTAGTACTACTACTACAACAATAATAACAACAATAGTAAACAAGAAAACCACTACTACTACTACAACCACGACTACGACCATGACCACGACCACGACCACGACTAGGACCACGACCACGACTACGACTATGACCACGACCATGACCACGACCATGACCACGACCACGACCACGACCACGACCACGACCACGACCACGACCATGACCACAACCACAACTACGACTACGACTACGACTACGACCACGAAATGAAAAAGATAGATTTTGTGCGCCAAAAATTTACGAAAATATATGAACGTGTCCATGATGTATGGTGGGACAAGGGAATGAATTTTAGCCTCAGTCTATCCCTATATTTATATTAAGGTGTGTATTTATTGGTTTTTCAATACAAAGAACACATGAAAAATACTCTTTACACCTACTAATGAATGCCAAACCATAAATGATAGGGGGAAAGGGTTGTGGGGAGTTTAGAATCCATTAAAATCTAATTTTACGCATATCTTAACATATAGGATTCATTCATTTTGAGGTTTTAAAAAAGGACAATAGCATGAATTACTTTGATGCTGCCTTAGCAATGATGCACTACACAAGAGTCAAGTTATGAAAATAATTGTTTGTGCATAATTCATACTATTTAATCTATAATTATACATGTTTTTCCACTTGAAGGCATTCACATTTGCATTGCATTGCATATACATAGTATCAAATGAGTATCAGCTCTTGGATTGCATAACATTTGGTTTTATAAATATTGATCCATGTTGAGAGTATGAGAAGTTCCAAAGCTATAGGTCTAGGACGTTCGTTTCTTTTGAGATTGAGTTAATGAGGATTATACTTCATCTCCTAGAACGATTTTTAGAAAGAGAGGACCATGTGTCGTAAGTGTTATATGTTTTTTAAACATGTAAAATGATCAATAATACTAAGATTTTTCATTATTCACCACTTCATGCCATAGGAACATGATATGACACAATAAAACTCGTAAAACTCATGATTTGTCATAAAACCGCATTTTGTGGGTTTTGCATGTTTAGCAAAAAATTATTAAAATTTTAATACTTTCTGATTTTCTAATATTTCCTAATAGAACATATCATTTACAAGCACGAGCAACCATTTCCAACCATATGAAATCCAAATGCATCATAAAACTACAAAAAATCCAACTTACATATAAAACCGCATAAAATCCACACATTTCTCTTGCTTGTATTGAAGTCGCTGACGCTCATTCGTGGCCATTGATGCCTCTTCAACCATTGACCTACATTTCATAATGCTTCAACATCATCCCACGTTCAAAATCTGTCAGCTCAATCCACCCCTCTCTAACAAAGAATTAGCCCCATGGAAACAAGTACTAAGAGGAGAGAGAGAGAGGAGAGAGAGAAAGACTAAAATTAAATATTTTGACTCATTGCACCATTTTGCACACGGTCTATGGTGAAATAGGGTGAAGAAATTCTTCATCTCAGCCCCCAGACCATTTCTCTCATCTCTAATAGTTGCAAATTTGGGAAATCAATGGATTTGGGGGGTGTAAATTTTTTTGTGGCCCCCCCTTCACATGACAAAAAAAGTTTTTTGTTAAGTTCGTAGCTTATTAAAAGTGAACCGGTTTAGTTTTTGCATGTTCACACTACTCGAAAGTGGTTCCAACCTAGATTGAGGGCCAAACAAGCTCAGAATTGCAAATAGACTCAACGTCTGGCTTCATAGCATCAAAATCTATCAATCTAGCCTTTGTCATACAATTTTCATCTCTCGAATCTAATAGTTGCTTTATAATAGGAAACCTTGTAGGGATTAAATGGGGGGTCAAACAGACTCTAGTTGATGAATAGAGACTTGCATTAGGTTCCTAGCGTCGAAATCTATCTAGGAAAACTCTAGCTCATTGATCCATGCTTGTTTCATTTTCCAGGAAAATTTTCTCTTTTATGCCTCCAAGGCCACTTTTGCACTCAAGAAATGGGCCTCAGAATCTAGCTCTTAGCATGCTCTCCATACCCATATTGTACATCTCCCACAATTCGAGCATTCCATAATACCACACTCCAAAACTCTTTTGCTTTTGCAAGTGAACAACATTTGGCACACATGCTCTTAAGTTGTTATGTATATAAATGTATTTTTTCAACAAAACTAGTACCAAATTGTCAACATGAAATTTGCAATCCCATTGAAGATATTTTTTTCTTAGCATAAGCCTTTAGTATAGTTATGTACTTCTCTATCCTTCTCAATTGCTCATATGCTACCACAAACTTCAAAATAGTGGGGAAAGGCCCTTGTCTCATATACAACCAACAAACCATTTTAGAGTTTCATCATCATGTTTGTGCCTATCCTATAGCCACTCATTCGGTATCCCAAATACTAGATTAGGTGTTCAAAACTCATTGAACGCAACACTTGTGCTTTTGAGAGTGGACCAAACTTAGCATATATGCTATCAAAGTATTACAGTTCCATTTGCCTTGCCTATGGACCATGTCCTGTATTTCTTTACCCTTCTCAGTTGCTCCCATGTTGCTATAAGCTTCCAAAATGCAAGTCGGATACATTTGAGGAGGTCCTTGTCTCACGCACCCAATTCAAAGCCTCATCATTATATAGCATATGTCCAAGAGACTAAATGCTATGATGGAAGCTCATCACAACATTTTTCATGATTTTGAAAGCACACCACACGTAGTATACATGCTCATAGTTGTAGTTCCTAGCACAATTTCAAGGTTTCCATTAGCTCTAGCCTACAAACTATGTGGGAAGAGGTCCTTGTCTTGCATGAACCAGTAGGATTGTCAAACATAAAGATGATTGATAGAGGCACTAAACCATTGTTGTATTGACACAAGCTGCACTAAACTAGCACTTTTAAGATATCTTATTGTCATGCCCAACTTTTATATTTGTACTTCACGAGCAATGTTGAAGTCATAATATAGTTATTCAAACTGTGTCTATTCATACTCTAGTCTTTTCTCTCATGTTCACATGCCATTAGTATCACATTAATGTTTGAAATAGCCTCCTTGGGTCTAAGACTTTATAATTGAACAAAGAAAGCTTGCTTTTCAAAGAAGAGCAACTTGAAGCCCACAAAGATACAAGTCAACCTAAAAAATTGCTTAATTTTAAACAAGTGACTTATAAAGAAGGGAGTAACATAGTACCATCGTGTAGTTTTGCTCTAGGAATCCTTGACCTTTGACATAAAGATATCCAATACCATTGTATGTTGAGAACTGCTTGTGTTTAGATGTTGCATGAAACCACTCAAATGCTTTGGTGAAATGCCACTCCCACACCATTACCTCCAATATAAATTTCCCCAAGTTATTCCATTGCAAATAGATTACCTTTTTTAGTAGTCTTGAGAAACTATAATAAATAATAAAGCTTTCTTATGGTTGTGATACATTCCTCCAACACAAGAACAATAGAAAACATTGACTTTATTCATAGCTCCTATGTTCCTGTAGTGTGCGTAGTATTCTAAAATCTAGACGTCAATATTATCTTTTCCTCAAAATCTTCTTAGCAACTCTTTCTTCTATTCTAGCCCATTTCTTAGTGGTATGTCTTTAAAAGAATTGTCATGCAAAGCTTGCAATTTCTATGCATGCATGTTCTGCATAAACCTACAATGCCTCTCCAATCATCTACACTCTTCACCTCAAATTAGGGGTCAGGAAACTTCAAAGCAAGCCAATGCTCAAATACAAATAGCTCATCTCCACTACACAAATAATGTTTTATTTGAATGGACAACTATTGACACATTGGGTAACACAAAAATTTGAAACATTACTACATGAAGCCAAATTAGTAATAGTTTGTCACCTGCCCCCACTGACTAGTAACACATCAACATTGAGAAATTAGTACCACTCCACTAATTGAACATTCTGAAAAGAAGCAAGAGATACAAACATTTTGTAGCTTACCAACAAATGGTGAAAAGAAAAAAATTAGAAAGATAAAACAACCGGAAGGCTATCCTAATTATGTGTATCTCCTCTTCTTCTAGAAATGTTGATGGAAAGGAGCCTATCGAATACCGCTTGCCTAAGATATTTGAATACCTCTTGCCTAAGATATTTTTATGCAAGTGCCATCTTTGAAACACACCCTATATGCATACGTATTGACACATTCACACAATATATACTCGCATATATCTCACACACAACACATATACAGACACCCACATATAAGCACAACATATACACATTGCAAACACACTCTCTCTACACAATTGACATCCAATCTACTCAATGGAAGGATAATAATAAGTGGTAGAGAAAATAGGTGGCTTGGTGTGTCACCTCTATGACACATGTATATACACACATAAATGCATACTAGATCTTATACTCGACATTACACTTTATACGCATGCTACATATGTAGACACATATCTTACACACACACACCCACACACACACATTACTCATATATTCACATACATAAATACACATGTAAACACATATACACACATAGACCCACACATCGACACACAACACATATGCACTAACCACACATGTAGCCTATACATGGAACACTTCTAGCCTCTTGCATCTCTTAGGTACACACACGTATACAATAACATACACCTTTCTATGCTTAACCTCACACCAAGCACACTCCACTCACCTCAAGACATATCCTCACATAGTGCATCTTGTCCAACACCCACTTTAGCACATTATTAACAAGTCTTACAATTTGAAGACCTGTTAATAGTGTTCCAACTTTGTTTCTCTATCTTCTTTCCCTAGTCTTGTGTGTGTGTGTGTGTGTGTGAAGGAAGTGAAACCTCTAGCCTTCTCTCTTGAGCTTTCTCATGCCTACCATGCTTTCTCTTGCATGATGAGCCATAGATGATCAAGGGGGCATTGATGAGCTCACTTGAATCATGGAGCTAGTGCTTGCAACTTTTTGTGTGGGGGCACATGGCATGATGCTCACTACAATGGTTTGATTCCAATCTGCAGACGAGTGACTAGGTGAAAGCTAGCCAATGAGATGTGTGTCCAAGATCTTGAAGGAATAAGAGTGTTTGCAATGGTCCCAATATGTTTAGTGTGAAGCCCAACATTTTAATTCCATTGCCAAGACCAAGGGCACATGGACTTTGCATCACTCATATGGTTTTTCCCACAGAATAGGAGGATGCCATCCGCATCAACCCTGAAAGATGTCCAAAAACTTAGTTAGTTATGTTGCCTTTTTGTCGATTTGATTATAACATCTGCATTCCACATTATCATGGATTTGGTAGGTTCATTTTTTTCATCTAGTATATGATATGTTAAACACATTCCTTTCTTTTGTTATTTCCACTTTTAATTTTTATTTTAGCACCAATAATACACTCTCATGCATAAGTGGAAGAGTGCAATGCAAGAGAACGAGAATCACACCCCCCAAAAAAAAGATGGAAACTTTTTATTAACAAGCTTCATTTTACAATAGTGGTTCATGCCTTATAGGAAGAGCGGCTCAAATTTGGATTGGGAGAGCACTCCAACTTGAAGCATGTGAAGAGGTCTTCAACATACATAAATAGGTGTTTGGGTTCCTCTTTTGCTCTTAAGGGTGGGAAGAGGGGCTAGGAAGAGCACATGTGGGTGGAACATTAGGTGGAAAAGGGGGCTTGTTTAGCCCAAACTTCTTTTTCGTAAAGAAAGAAGCTAACAATGCTTAGTGTTTTTTTGAGAAAGCTTTTGCTCTCTTTTTGGATCTCACTTTCTATCTGATGATCGGATCCCATCATCATCTAATCGGCATCTCCTTTCTTATTGACTCTATGTGATGCTCTACCACCATCACCACTAGGGAGCTATGCTATGAGTGGCCGCCACCACCATCGTCATCATTAAGAATGCCATATTGGTTGCCATTATGCCACACAGTGTCTAGATGCACCACGAAAGAAGCTTGCACCACCAAACGGCCATTGTGCAAAGCCACCGAAGACCACCATATTTGTGAGTAGCACCATAGCATTAGTACCAGCAACCACATAGCCAATCATGTAGCCCAGGGTAAGCGAACAACATCACTATTGAGCCATTTCCAAAATCATCATCATCATCATTCTTGGAATCCTCATCGGTACCATATTTGTTATCATTGGCAATATTTCCATCCTCATCATCTTCATCATCATCAACAACATCACCATCCTCGTCATTTTTATCACTATGGACCTCCTCATTGCCGATATTGCCATCCTCATTATCTTCATCATCATCAAGAACATCACCATCCTCGTCATCTTTATCACTATGGACCTCCTCATTGCCAAAAATATTATTATCATTCTAGAAAATTTTATAAAAATGATAAAACTTAAGAGAAAAGGCTATCCTTGTGTGTGCTAACTTTGTTTCTCTTTTGTAATAAAGAAAAATAATACCTTAGTCAATATTTAGCCTTAGGTCTAGGGTTAGATATGAAAGGCTAAGTTGTAATTTGTCAAGCATCTTTTCCCAATTCAAAATATTTCTTATTTGAGGTTCCCACAATCCATTGAGGATGCATACTCTTTGGCCACCATGGCATTGGGCTGGATACCATGCCCCTTCATAACATGAGGAGGATATCATGTTGTAGCCTCTCATCGATGATTCTTAGCTATTATATCAATTAGTAATATGATTCATGGCAACCTAGATACCTTGGCTAGGGCTTTCTTGGCATTAGTTATTTTTCAGTACTTTAGTTTGATGTGGAAATTAGCTTATTTACAATGGTATCTGACCTTTGAATTTGATTCTTAGCAAGGTTTTTTTCAAGTCTAGATCTGGTTATTATCACTATTTAGAGTAAGTGGAGTTCAAGTTTTAATTATAGAACTAAATTGTGACTAGTTTGGGTTTCTTGCAGTTAGTCTTTACCAATTTTAGAGCTCTTGGAGAATATCTGAAGAAGAAATGGTGGGTTCTTGAACATTTTAGCAGCTTTTGGTCAAGAAAGTGACCATTTTGGAGGTTCTTGGTATAATTAAGGTTAATGAAGATTAGAAAGGGCTTAAACAAGTTTAAAGTTTTTACTCATCAAGAGTTATCTCTCTTTCTCTCAAGCTTTCTCACAAGCTTCCATGGAGATAACTGCTTCAATCTATCTTGTTCTTCCATTTTAAGCCTCAAGGATGGCATAGCCTTCCTCCTTACCATGAATACTACCCATAGTGTATCATCTTGCTATGGAAGCATAGCTTGAAGACCACGTGGACAGTAGGAGGTATCAATGTTATATGCATTGATTTTTAGTAGGCCATATCAGAATTTTCAACAAGACATAACACCTACAACTTCTATTGTGCTCATGCTCAATGCTCTTCAATAAAGAACCCTTGGTTATTATATTCAAAATCCTTCTCTTCTCTTGAATCTTTGAAGCTTTATGGAAATCCTAGCCATGGTAGATTTAGGGAAGTAAGGAAATCTTGTCAATTTCTTGAATATTTGAGTGGATTTTGGTACTCTTAAGCTTCAAGGACAAGACAAGCATATACGTTCATCACTGGCATAACATTGGAGCTTCTTGGCATGATTTGAAGCAATTCCTTCATTCCAATTTGGAAAACAATAGGGTAGCGCCATGAACTTATTCAAATTTTTGCCTGGAATGAGGCTCAATCCACTGGGCTTATGAAGTTTTCAACTCAATGAAGGTGGGAGTAAAGCCATACCACCAAGATTTGGCCAACATTGAGGTATATCATCAAGAATGGTGGCATTTTCACTCTCTCAGATACTTGAATGTATCATATCTTTATAAATTCTTGGTCTCTACCAAGAATTTGTGCTTCTTCATTATTTATTGACTCTCCTCCAATGGTGAATGAAGACTTTACTCAAGCATGGAGCTCTCATAATCCATTTGAGCATTCTTCATTGCTAGAAGCTAAAGCTACATTGGGGCAAATATTATGGGACCAATCATTAGGGGAGTTTTGAGGTCTCGAAAATGCCCTATAAGAGATCCTAGAGAGAGAAAACAATTTAAGAAATAAAATCATTTTATAGAATTTTTAAAAGTTTTATATTTTGGTAAGTTAAAATATCAAAATTCATTAATAAGTCATTGTCGTGATATTCTCGTGGTCACATCGAACCTAGAAATCTAGGTTGCCATAAAGTTGGCAAGGTTGTCATAATGAAGATCTTACCTCTCCTCATTAAAGTGAAAAGTAATATTCAATTTGAATTTTGGTGGATACTTGATTGCCTCCCTCCATCGTTTCTCTCTTCTTTTTTTTCCCTCCTTAGTAGTCTCTTCTTTGTTTTCGTTCTTGCTTCTAATCATATCCTTAGCTATGGATCAATCACCCAATGATCTCTGTAACTCAGCTATAGATCAATCATCTAATGATCTCTGTAGCTCTCATAAAAGACCTCTCTATCATCTTCATATTGAGTTGGACAGTGAGTATGAATCAATAAGAAAGAGAACAAAATCTATCACGGTTACAGAGTCTATGAAACATATACTGAGGTTTGAAGGAAAGAAGAATATTGATCTTTGGTTAGATGGAAAGCTATATCCCAAAGATCCTAGCAGAAATAGCACTCCTCCTTTCTATAATAGCTCATCATTAATGAGATTTATTGGTGATGGCTACAATGTATTTTTATGTTATACACTTAATCTTGTTGCAGAAAAGGATATCCTTGGACTAGAGAATCATTTTTTGATGAAACACAATATAGAGTTGTTGTAGAAGCTAGAAGATTGTCAACAAAAAATTCATTCATTGGAAAAGCATATCAAAGCTTATCAACGAAAGCAAACTTTATTAGGCCTTCGAAATCGACAAAGAGCTCTTAAAAATATTGAGAATCTCAAACGAGGAGGAGGAGGCTGTGGTAAAAGAATCCAAGCAGCAAGGTATATTTTTTTTCACTTGAAAAATATTAAATATGGCTTTATTTAAACTACTTGCATTGATTTGTGATGTTAATTTTGCTTAGATCTCTTCTACAACCAAATGCAAGTGAAAGAGACTCTTTATTAGCAGCTCAATTTTATTATCATCTTCTTCCTTCAGTAGTTTCAAAGGATATTTTGGAGAAGAAGAAATTTAAAAAGGCAAAGAAACAATGCTTGGAGTCATTTGTAAAGGATCATTCTTTGGATTCTGAGTTAGTATAGAAGACACTGGATAGTATTGGTATCAGTTGAGATGCTTATATGCAACTTTTCCAGCTTTTACAATCAAATATGAAGCAAGGACAGGTACACAATTGTATACTTCCAAAGCCATTTGTGGTTAGGACTATCAAACAGAGAGTTAATAACAAAGTGATGGAGATTCTAGGTGAGCCTTTTCATATCAAGGCTAGCTTCAAGGGCAAGAAAAAGGAGGCTACATTCAATGAATTTAACAATATTTTCCTTGACTTGCCCACCCTACAATGCTTAATGATCAAATTTTATGACTTGTCAGTGCAGAGGCACAGGGAGTGGCTAGATTTGTGATTAAACTTGATGAAAGTGAGATTCTAAAATGTAAAAAATTGGAGAGAATCTCTATCACCTTGATGAATAGAGCACTTTCGTCAGGTCATTGCAATCACTCAACATCATTTAGTGTTCAATCCAAATATAACATCTGGTGGCTAGAAGCATTTGAGGTAGATACTGAGAATTTTGATATACTATATTGGGTTTTTCATCAAACATCAATACCTAATGTTATTCCAAGGCAACAAGCAGGAGAAGAGCTATTTGTTGAAGGATTTGGGAACTATAGGATTGAGTGGCACATAGCTGGTGACCTAAAGACACTCAAATGTATGTATAATGTATCAAAGGGACCTAACTCGAGATCTCCTTGCTTATACTACATGTCACCAGCTGCAGAGTTAAACTCAAGCAATTGGAATAGAGCTCCCTCTAGGCACAATAAGGATCCACAGTTTAAACCAGTCTTGGACATTCCTTTAGCAAATGCCCATATTTGTACACTTCATGCACTTTGCAGGATAATTGAAAAGCTTGTTCATCTCTATATAGGATTTGCATGGAAGTTGAAGCCATTATCAACTAGAACAGATGCTATAACAAAGGTTGAAAAAGTTCTCTCTGCAATTGGTTTGCATGGTGGCAATGTTGTTATTGAACCAAATCTTCAAAATTCTAAGGATGGTAATTGTGTCCCAAAAAAACCATCTATTGGTGGAGTGAAGGCTAGAAGGTTTCTAGGCTTTCATGGGAGACTTGGCAAGATAAACTCGAGAAATGGTAGCTCAACTATTAAATTTAATCAGTGGAAATCCCTGCATAATGCAGTTAAGGATCACACTGATAATGGACAAGCTCAAAATATAAAAGATAAAGTTTGGGAAACACTAGACAAAGTGTTTTTTTATTGTGATAAGACTGAATGGAATGATGATGATCTCAAAGACTTTAAAAACCAATTGAACCTTTTCAAAAAGGCAATGACAGAAGCTTGGGGTGATCAACACTTTACTCACTATATGGTAAGAAGTTTGTATATGTTTGTTTCTTCATTGTCAAACTCATATAATGTTTTTTAATAACTTTCTTTATTTGTTGACTATGCAGCATATTCTATACAACCATGCTCCATACTTTATTAAACAATATGGATCTCTATCTATCTGGTCAACCCAAGGTATGGAAAAATCACATTATCAAGCAAGAACAAAATATTTGAGACACACAAGACATGGAGGTGGAAGACACAAAGCCAACAGTAAATTAGAGGTCTTTCAATGGTTCTATCGACAAATTTGGCATAAATTCAAGCTTAAAGATACAACCACATCAAGCAATACATCATCTTTAGCAAGGACTATACAAATTGTTACCCAAAGAAGAAAAGATAGATATTTAAATTCTTGCGCAAAGCAAAGATTTACAGAATGGTTACAAACCAAACAAAAAGTTGGGAAAAGATGGGTTTCAAGAAACCCTTAATCTTTGGCATCTTCTAGTCTGATTGTGTTGCAGAAGAGTCCTTAGTTTCAGGCACCTCAACAGGGCCTTCAGAGGAGTCCTTGGTTTCAGGTAGCTCGACAGGGCCTCTAAAGGAATCTTTTGTTTCATTCCACTCAATAAGACCTCTGTATTTCAAAAACTCTTGTTTTCGATAGCCTGGAAGAAGATTCAAATTCTTACTATCTCCTACATAAGAGAGCAAATAGGAGCCAAGAACTCCAAAATATCCAGCTCTAGATCCACTGTATCTAGGCATGAAGCCAAAAACTCTTATGGCTTCTTCCTTCTCCACTAAAATGATCTTGTCCAAACCTTTGCTGAAAACTTGAGATCAAATTACCTTTGAGATAGCTCTAAAAGCCATCATTGGTAGACTTGGAGAGCTTGACAATCTACTATGATATATTACAATTGTTTGATTGTTTAAGTTTCCAATATAATGGCCAAGGCTTTGATTTTTTCGAAGCTTCATTGGCCTAGAGCCCTTGGCCCTTCCAAGAAAGTTGTCCAGATCTTCAATCTCAATCTAAAAACAAACCACAACAGTACAAGATATAATATATTTATCTATAATGCATAATAAAGTCTAACATAAACTCAATGGGTAACTTCGAATTATATTTCATACCTTAGGGTGTTCGTCTTCTTCAAGAAGACTATCATCATAAAGATTTATTGAACTCTTGGGCTTCTCATCTAATGGAGACTTTAATCTCTCTTCATACCCTACATCATCAATATGAAGTTTCTTCTGGACCTGCAAGAACTCTTCTTCTGTAGTAGGTAGCCCCCCCTTTTCATATTCTATGATCTGATTAATACATGTATGTAAGGCTATAGAGCTATCTTGGAAATTCTCTCCCTCAACATCAAGACTTGCTAGTGGTTCTTGTTCATAACCTATAAAATTCATGTCATTTTTGCCCCAACCTGCAAGGATTGCTAAGCAATAATCTTCTCTAAGATCAAAAAGATGTTGAATATCATTTAGCAACACATATCTCTTCTTGTTGGGAAATGTTGGAACACATGCAAGAGGATCTTCTTCATCAACCTGTGCACTTGGCTCGATTTCCTTTTCTTCCACCATTGTGATATTGTCACTCTTGAACAAACCTACATCAAAACCTTGGACAAGTTGATTCTCAACATCTTCTTGGAACATCTCCTCCTCTTCGACCTCCTTATCCATACTTGCAATATCCTCTAGCTTTCTCTGTTGGTCTATATCTGGAGAAGAATTTTCCATGTACTCAAGATACACAATAAATCCAACGTCCTTGTGGATCAGAAGGCATTGGTGTTGATACATGTGGAAAGGGCAACATGTTTCTTTCTTTCTGAATTCCTCATCAATGAGGTTGAACCTGCCTAGCAAAGTTGACCTGGATGTACTGGTGGCTCCCATGACATCACTATAATGAACAAATCCATTGACTTCCAAACCTTGCACATGTCTATCATAAAAACATCTGTACTCCTTAAGTTTATCTTCAAGATCCTCCAATAACTCCTTCAAATCAAAAGGAACATTGAAATCCTCCAGATGTAGGAGAGTTGCAGTGAGGCCATGGTGTTTCAACAGAGGGGTTTCCTCCTATGTATGTGATACATGGTATATTATACCGATGTGTATGGGAACTCCCTCTGAGGAGTAGGGGAAGGAAAATGTCGGATTGTGTCCTATTAAAAACGTAGAATCAATAGTAGAGTTTAGTGTAGTGCAAGCCTTAGGCGCTCCTGGCTATGAGGCCGTGTGGGGTGTCTTGTGTATCTTAGAGGCCCAAGCTAGTGCTAGATAGCTAGTGTCTGGCCCATTTTAGGTCCCAATACCACTCATGATTAGTATCAAAATTGATTGCAAAACATTGATTCATTGCCTACATTTTGTACCTAACATGAAATTTGATTTGTTGGATGATCATTGATGCTAGATGACTAAAAATAATAGTGAAAATGATAAGTGGGATTCGTGTAATATAAGTCGATGCAAAGAGAAATATCCTATCCTTAGCTCATTCCAATTCAGTCGATCCCTATTTCCCACTTGCATTTCATTAAAGGATTCAAAGGTTTTCTTTTAGTCAATGCATGGCATCACTACTTTCTTAGCCAAGTAGCACGTAATCTCCATGTTCATTCGTACAAGGACAAAGCAAATGCCAGACGAGTCAGGAAGACAATAGAGAGGTGACCCTCCCTTCCTAATTATGACCTTGAAGGGGTGCACCACAATCGGCTTGAAGAGGGAGTTTGCACATCCCTCAAGTCTCGGAGCCCACAAAATTTTCAAGTTTAGGTGCAGGTACATCCTCTTTGGAAATGGTTGACAGTGGTACAATAGTATATCAACCTAATCATAGAGTTACAAGTGCTTGAAGTTCATTGCAACAAAAAATGGAAGATGTCAATGGTATTTCTTGCTCTCTTGATACCTATAGTGAGCTATAGGTCTCACAGGCTTTCAAAGTAGGTGCCCACTATTTTATAGGTCCTCCTTGAACCCCATAGGTACCCAATAACCCTTTCCAAGTGCCTATAGGTGTTGGCAGGGTTTGTTGTTACACAAAAAACTCTTACACATCTAAACACGACATCTATAGGTAATAGACAAGGTGCATGGAATTTTTGTATATAGCAATAAAAATATTATTACAATTTCTTTTGTATTGATCCAGAAGTGGATCTTGAAAGCTCATACATAGAGCATATACTAAGCTCCATTTTGTATTAAAAATCTCATCGATCTGATATTGGGAGCTCAAGATATTTTTGTTTTACTGATAGTGGATACAGTTGAACAACACCTGAGGACTAAGGTTCTAATGCAAGACTTGCATATTTGTATGGTTTTTCTTGATCCCAACCTGGTTGATTGATTTCAAGTTCAAATTGGGTTCATAAGACTTGATACTCTATGATTTTTTTGTTGAGCTTCTTAAAATCATTGCTCAAAGTAGTTGCTACAAATCCAATTGCTCAAAGTAGTTATACTAACTTGCAAGTGAAGAGGATAGTAATTATCTATGGGTAGTAAACCCTCCCATTATAAAAAAATCACCATGCCATTTTTCAAACATGTATTTGCAAAGTAAAAATTGTAGTGTATCTAAAATGCTTACTATCTCCATATCAGGAAATGCATATTGGAGATGCTTTGAGACATTTTGTCCACTACATCTCTAGTTGAGCACACAAAGCACATGCAAAGATGAAGGCTTGCTAATGCACACTAAATCTTTTGAAGCCTTGAAAATCTAGTGATCTTGTTTTGTAACACATAAATAAAGAAAAATTTGGAGTAAATGAATAGAAATCCAAACCCTCATAAGGGCCATTTCAAACTATCTTATTTGCCAAATCCAAAAATGAACACAAGCAAGAATCCCCAAAGATAAGCAAGATCCATTTAATCTTACTATTCAGACACTCAAAAATTGAGTTCAAATCATTAATACCAATGTCAACATGCAGAAGAATCCCCAAAGACAAGAAATTTCCATTTGAGAATATATGCATTGCATATAAGAAAGTGCCCCAAAGATTGAAAAATTCGTGCTACAAGAGCAATAATGACAATGACATGAACTCTCAAGAAAATCATGTAGAGGCCAATAGAAAAGCCTACTTATACTTCCACCTTCATCAAAACTCCTAATAAATAAACATGTTAGTTATGTACTTAGAAAATTTCCTCTCATGCACTATCTAAAAATTTTAGCACACCGATAGTATGCTTATCTTCTCAACCACAAGCCCTCTTCTCTAATTCATTATAAATATAAGGCATGGGGAGGCATAAGGGAGCATAAGGAGGCCTCGAGAGGCTTCGAGAAAGAGGTAGAGAGAAGGATACCCCTCCGAGAGATTGTGAGAGAGAGCTTGAAAGAGAGAGAGAGAGAGAGAGAGAGAGAGAGAGAGAGAGAGAGAGAGAGAGAGAGAGAGAGAGAGAGAGGTCACCCCGAGAGGTTGCAAGGAAGAGAGTTAGCTTAATTCCCTCTATCTCGATCCTCAACTTAGCCATCTTCTCTTACACTCTCCCATATCAAATCTATTCTACCTTCTTAATCTCTTGAATCTACTTGTGGATGATGGCCTTCAAGCGAAGAATATTGCATGTGGATGGCAATCCCACAACCAGAAATGAAGCTTCAGGCAAAGGCATCACTGTCAATCCCACTACGGTTCCGATCATAAGTAATGTATTTCCAAATTGATAGATGCTTGTTTTGATTCTCGTATGATATACGTTAGGCCCCATATTATGATGCATGGGTATAGTTCATCGGAAGGGATAAATTTTATCTCACGTATTCAAAAGATCGAGCTTGCAAAGTGCATGTATTAAGTAAAGTTAATTGCACCTAGTTGCATATGGCTTGTTTGTTGATAGAGCAACTACAAGGAGGAATCAGTCAAGAGTTATGAATGGCATAATCATGAAATTAAAATTTGTGCATACAAGAGTTAAAGAAAATTTACATAGAATTGCTCTTTGATCCCAAGGGGAAGAGCAGATATATGATGGAAATATTATCACAACTATTCTTGAATTGTTTGGCAAGAATACAATTGGTTTTTTTGTTGGTTGATCTAACAACATCCTAAATGATTTTACATTCAACTGGTTGTTAGTTGGATGATTGTTCCAAGTGCTTGTGATTTATGGTAAATGCATGTATGAGAAGCGGATGGGCGAGATCCCCGACGGATCCGTCCTATGGATGGGTGGTCCCAATAAGCTGGAAGCTTCTCTCAAGAGATTGAATGAAACGTGAATTAGGAAAAATTAGGTAGAGCTGAACATTGACTGTCGGGTCTTAAAACCTTGATCAGTAATTATCTTAGGGGAAAGATGTGGCGGCTGTGCCAGAACTCCATTAAGGTTCCCAGAATCCTAACCAGTTGTCCCAAAAAAGTGTTGCATTCCATGAACTAAGGATAACTACGATCGCTCAAGTTAGACGAGAAGCCCTTGTGGGACACCTCAAATGGAGCTAATTGATGCATCGAGACCTCAGTTGTCAAATCAAGACCTCGAGCTTGCAGGCTGATCCTCGTGGGGACGATTGGTACCTTCCATTATGAGGTGGACTCTAGGAAACCTAGACGATAGACCCCGTGCATTCTCGTGAGTGCCAGGCAAAGCCATCTAGGATAATTCCCCAGTGGAACACTAAAATGTGATGCCAAGGAATCGTTAGGTAGGCACGTGACACAATGTATGCTCCAGGAAGAGCTATCCTGAATCCCATATGCATAGTGAGGAGAATGGAACAACCCAACTTCTATAAAGCATTGTACTTGACTATCACTTTCACAATGATGAATACAATATCATGGTGCTTTCCTCTTTTAGTTAGTGTCATTCTCATTATTAGTCCAATACACAAGACTATCTTTATAAGTCTAAGCTTCCATCTTGGAACCTAATTCACTTGTGTAATAGCGGTCTACATTGTCTATGCCAATATGAGTTTATTCTTCATCTTCCAACCTCCATAGCTCTTGCCATGCTCTAGCTATGACATTCTTAACACTCTAAATGTCATTAAGCCAACAAAGAGCCAATGAGCTCCTCTTGTAAACCAAGGGTCAGTACATGTAGCAACCCCTTTGCAAGTTATGCAACCTAGTAAGAGGGTAGCTCCTGAAGCCACTGGTTATGAGTCCTCTGCATCAAACATTGTAGGGAAAGTAAAAGATATGATGAAATATTATAAGAAAATGATTAGTGAGAAATACTACTAGATCACTATAGATGTTAATTTCTTAAAGAATAAGCAAAATTTGATGGATAATGGAAAGCTTGATAATGGGGTCCCATCACGATTTAGCTTGTAAAAGTGGTGTGATGGACATCATTTCCCTTGTAATTGTCCTAATTTCAAATGTGATATATGTGGGAATTATGGTCATTTAGCCACCACCTATTGTTGAGATATTTGCAATCACACCTACTTCAGTCCCTTTGTGAGAAGCAGTGAGGGCTCATGACCAGAATCCCATATGCATAGTAGGAGAAAGTACCACCACTCAATTCCTATAAAGCATTGTACTTGCACTCTTTTTCTAATGCAATGATAGTACTAATTTCTTTCCAGTAAAGTGTCATGTCATTGTCAATACAAAAGATTTTGTTTAGGAGTCCAAGTCTCAATCTTGGAACCTAATTCACTTGTGTAACGATTTGTCCTTATCAAGTTCAATGTTGTTACCGTGTTTCCGACCATGTTTCTGCAGCACAAAGGAGCGAAAAATGGAAAGAAGAGAAAATAGCAAAAAGGCGCAGGATAAAAGCAGAAAAAGATAAAAACAGAAAAAGGCGCCTTGATCGGCAACCAATCCCTGAAAAATTCAAATGTTCAGACACGACCAGCAAGAAGCTTCGGTGTCGGGCCAAGGCAACGAAAGAGGAAAAAGGCGCACCATTAAAATGCGGAAGTGCCCTCAAATCTGTGTAAAAGAGTGCCATGCTCGCTCCTGTGCAAAGTGTAGGCATTAGTTGGGAATAGGATAGATTAGAATGGTGGGAAATGGGAAAAAGGGCCTAGTCTACGGCCGGCCATGTAAAAGAGGAATGACCGCCCAAAAAGGATTTAGGGCTTTGTATATAAAGTTGAAAAGAGAATGAGAAGCTCATTCTTTGGTGTGTGGCAAAAAGAGTCTTCTTCTTCCTCTCTTCTTCTCTCCTTGCTTGTGTGTGCTCTTGAGAGAGGGAGTGTGAGAGTGTGAGGGAGTGAGTGTGTGTGAGAGTGAGGGATCAAGAGGGTGAAGCTCTTCACCATCTCCTCTTCTCTTCTCTTCTTATCTCTTGCGCGCGCGGCTATGTAGGATGGAGCTTGGAGATGAAGGAGGCTTGAGGATGCTTGAGCTAGCATCAAGAATCGTGGAGCTACCGGAGTGCAAGAGAGAGGAGGGTACTCGATCGGGCATCAAGGTAAGCTCACTACACTCGTAGGATGGACGCCGTGTTGGCTAGGTGAGAGATAGCCATTAGAGCTCTCTTGGAACGCTTGAAACAATAAGTGGTCTGTGGGTCTTGGTGGTTGAGTGAAAGCTCCCACATTTTGGTTCCATTGCTGGGACCAACGGATTCAAGCTTGAGCACTTGCGCACCTCATATCGAGCATCGAAGTAGGGTATTCATCCCCGAAACGGAGCTTGAGATAGGTAGGAAGTTGGGTGTTTTTGATCTTCAAAACAGGTAAGTATTTTGGGATATTCTGGTTGTTGGATGATTGGAAAACATGGAGAAATTAGTTTAGTGTTTTGCTTTCGATTTATGTTGTGTTTAGAGTAGGTTAACAGTAGGAAATCACACCCGAGAGGTAGAGGGTTGTTGCTGTAAAACAGGGAGAAAATCGCGGAAAACAGGGGGAAAATGAAGGAAATGCGCATTTGAATGTGTAGGAATCACTAGGAGAGTGATTTGTAGTGCCCAGGGAATGACCAGCAGGGTATAAGTTCTGGAAGGGCAAGGAAATCCTCATTTGCAAAACCAGCTGAGAGAGAGAGAGAGAGAGACAGAGACAGAGAGAGAGCTTGGGCGACCGTTCGATCGATCAGGGCACAAAGTGAGATTGCATTCGTCGATCCCCAGGTACATAGATCTCTCCCTCACCACTCCAACCTCATTACTGGTGACTTTTGTGGTCTATAGTAATAGATATTTAGAGATTTTGGACGAGTCCGTGCTTGAAAGTTTGTTGGGCCGGTGGAATCAAACACCCGACGCACTGTCTGATTCCCAGAATCGGACACTCAGACAACCGTCCGATCGGACCACCTCGTCCAACTCGGACACTCGGACAACCGTCTGATCGGACCACCCCTTCCGATTCGGACGCTCGGATACTCGGACAATCAGGTGCCCTGACTCGAACGCTCAGACTAGGACCAACCCTGTCCGATCGGACGAATTAGGACACGTCAGCAATCGGACCACCGGTCTGATCCGATTCCTAGAATCGGACCCACCTATAATCGGACCACCAGAATCGGACACTTGGACTAGTCCGTCCGATTTTGAAAATTAGACACTCGGATTCTAAGACTCAGACTACTCAACCCTAACCCACCTGGTCCAATTTCCAGAATCGGACCACTGGTAAATCGGACCACTGGTAAATCAGACATCCAATTCCCAGAGTTGGACACACAAAAAAAAGGAAAAAAAAAATCAAAACTTAACCCCCTCGAGCGACGGAAAGTGCAACCCGCTCCAAGACAACATGGCAAACGCCTTGTAGGCAATTCCCGACGTAGGAGTCAAGACCAAGGGACAATACTGGAGCACTCCCCAGCGACCTACCCCCTAGTGAACAGTGAGAAGCAGCACAAACCCTAGAACCCACTAGAACGGCCAGGACTTGAGTAACAAAGCCTATCAGGCCCGAAACCAGCGAGCGTGAGTAAAACACCGGAAAATTGCTTGCAACACTCACGTTGAATTTCCGCACTTGAAGTACACTTAGGAAAGCTGAAAACCTGATTGGACACAAGTGCACGAGAAACAATACACTCACTGAGTGACCATAAATTGAGAATTGTATTCAGTAATTAGAGGAACTCACTCAGATAAATCGCTCAAAGAACCCACCAATAGGAGAGGACCCAAGACGTAGACAAACAGGCAAAGCACATGGTAGAACCAAGCAAGGAGTGCCAACGACAAGGATCTATCACACAACTAGTCAACCTGACCAACAACACAGCGAGGCGCAAGAATTTGACCATGACAGAAGAAAGCTCAGACCATCGGTCTAACGAGGAGCTCGATGTGAGTGTATTCCTAGATGCTATACAACAGATGGTGAACAGTTACGATGTGCATGCCCAGTACGAGCACCGTGGCAGGACGACAGATGCAATCATTGCAGACCTAGAAGAGGAGAGAAGGCTAGCCCGTAAGGCATTGCAAGACATAGTTGATTATAATAGGGATCAACAGGCTAGGAGCCAAAGGCAAAGCATGGAGCTACATGAGGTGTAGCGTGCTGAACTTGGCTGGCCCGAACCGAACAGACCATGAGAGAGCACTAGAGGGAGACCTGACGCTGAGTGAGCTCCTCATGAAACGGCTGCTCGATAACACCACAATAGAGCAGAGTGCCACTGCATTAGCGACGTCTATGCTTGCAGGATTAGGGGCAAACCAGGGCTCAAAGAGCCAGGCCAAAATACCGATTGTTGCCAAGTAACTCAACAAGTACCAACTGCATGACGATTCGTACAGCTTCCTTGAGCAGTTTGAGCAAGTCTGCGAAGCCAATGGCCTCAACGACCAGACTCAACGTTCACAAGCATTCTGACTTTGCTTAAGCGATAAGGGTAGGACGTGGTATACAAGCCTGGATGCCATGGAATGAGCCAACTTCAATAACCTCAAGGATCTCTTTGTCAAGAGGTTTGCCAAGCTCGGATACTCCGACAACCTGCTAGTACACTTGATGAATGTCAAACAGAAGGAGAAGGAGGACATCCACGACTACGTGACCCATGTGAGAAGTCTCTTCAAGAGAATCCCTTTAGGTGAGTGACTGACTGACAGAAAAATTTCAATTGTATTCATCAGCGGAATTAGAGATGAGGAGTTATATAAGGCATTGGCAAGCAATTCAAGCTTACAGCGGAACGTGGTAGCTAGAGTTTTTGAGGAAGCCATCAGAGTCGATGACTAGCTGAAAGAGCGAAGCTCTAGAAGCTCAACTCTGGAAGAGACTAACCCGCGAAGCTTAGAGCAAACGTCAGCCTCTAGTGAGCGGTCAAACCCATCATCCCAAGATAAGGGGAAGACCACCGAGACAGACCAAGGCTTGGTTGAAGTCAAGATGGAATTAGCCAAGATACAAGACATGTTGAGATGACCAATGCGCTTGCACATCCAGTGCTTGTACTGTGGCAGAAACCGCTTGCCAGCAGAGTGTCAAGACCCTAGGTCAAGACCTTGCGCTAATTGCGGTAGGTTCGGCCATGATGCTGCACATTGTAGACTACCAAGTGTTGAGATATCGAGCTCCACTCATGATACGCCAGGGTGACCGTTGTGTATTTATGTCATCGACTTGTCAGTTGCAGACGCGGTTGGTACACCGCCCATGAATAATAGCTACATGATAGCTATCCTTATCTACTCTAGTTCGTGGCTCAGTTAGTATGCCACCTTAGTTAGTTGAGTTTGGTTTGAGACCCATATATAGGGTTCTTCTATTTCTTTGTACTTGAGTTCTTTTGGCTTACACAACTAAGAAGAGGAAAACTATTTTCAGCCTCCACCCTTGTGTGTCTTCCCCCATTGTGCAAGCAAGAAAGCTTCAAGCGAGACTCCTTCCTTCTCTCCCACAATCTTGACATGGTATCAGAGCCTTGTTCGTGGTAAGGAGCTCAAGAAAGCAAGCCAAGCTCGCGGTGTTCTGGTAAGAGGAGCAGTGTTGCTTTCATTTTCTGTTTTGGGAGCAGATCTCTGCAGGTAGCACAGCCGGAAAGTGCAGGAGTGTATTGTCTCAGGTTGAGATGCCCTTCGTGGTGAAGCAAGAGGGCAGTATATGTTGCGGGAGAGGGCCATTTCGGGGCCTGTTTTGGAGGCGGAAGTTCTCTGCACGCACTCAGAAAAAGGCCCAGTTTTATGCTGTGCAACCACTGTTCTACAGGTCGGTGAAAAGTTACTGTAGAAATTGCATCGTATGCTTGTGCGCAAAGACATTGGGAGTTACAGAATCATCCCTGTTGCCTGTTGATGCAAAATCGTCACTAGGAAGTGACTGTGTGGTCAAATACCACTTTCGCCAGTTTTGCAGATTTTCCCTTGTGAGGGTGAAGTTGTGTTTTTTGCAGTGACAGAATGTTTTGCAGTGTTCTGTAATGGCATCTGATTCTCTTTCACAGATTGTCACTGAAAAGCTTGACAAGAACAACTTCCAAGCATGGAAGTTTAGAATGACGAATTTCCTTATGGGAAAAGGATATTGGGAATTTGTTGCAGGAAATGAAGAAGAACCAGTTCTTCCTGATGTTCCCAATCAACAGCAAATGCAGGCATTTAAAACATGGCATGAAAGAGCCAGGAAAGTTATGTACTGGCTGTCTATCAGCATTTCAGACTCTATGATTGTGCATATTCAGGATGCAAGTACGCCAAAGGAGGCATGGGATACTTTGTCAAAAATGTATAGCACAAATACACAAGCCAGGAAAATGCAGCTCAAGCAAGAGTTGCATAATGTGCAAAGAGAAAATATGAGCATCAATGACTACCACATGAAAGTGAAGAAGATTGCAGATGCACTTGCTTCCATCGGGTCGCCAGTGGAAGATGATGATTTAGTTTCTGTGACCTTGAATGGTCTAGGAAAGGATTATGCACAGTTTTGGACATCCATTTCAGTTCATGAAAGATTTCCTGATTTTGAGGAGCTGATTGCTCTTCTAATTTCTGAGGAGCAAAGAAATGGTGGTGCATCTTCTTCAGGAGGAACTTCAAAAGAAGCTGTCTTCTACTCAAATGCTGGAAGAGGTCGAGGCAGAGGTAGAGGAGGCCGATTTGGAGGCCGTGGCAGAAATCAGAATATGCAGCAAACTCAAGAAAACCAGTCCTGTGGAGGAGGACGTGGAAACTCTAGAGGCAGGGGGAGCCAAAGAGGTCGTGGTGGATGGCAAAGAGGTCAAAATACAAACAGTAATGTTGAATGCTACTACTGTGGTAAAATGGGTCATATGGCTAAAGACTGCTATAAAAAGCAGAATGACATCATGAATGGAAAACTGCAACAAGGGAATTATGTATCTTCTAGCAGACAGGGTGATGACAGAAATGAGCATTTGTTCATGGTGCAGCACATGAACAATTCTGTGACAAGTGCAGAAGAAAGCAATGATGTATGGTATGTTGACTCAGGTGCATCAAACCACATGACAGGTCATGCAGAATGGATGGAGGATGCAAGGAAAATGGAAAAACCAGGATTTGTGGAGACTGGTGATGATACTGCACATCCTATTGTGCAGATTGGAAAAATTCCCTTGTCTATGCAGGATGGGAAAAAGAAATACCTGTCTGATGTATTTCATGTCCCGAATATCACCAAGAATCTGGTTTCTGTCGGTCAAATGGTTGAGCAGGGCTTGCAGGTCATGTTTAATCCTCATGGATGCTTTGTTGAGGATATGAAAAATAAAGGTCGCTTGATAGCAAAAGGAAAGAAGAAGGGCAGAATGTTTACGTTGGATGCAGACATGTCTGAATTGAGTGCAGCAATGTTTGCACATGGGACCGGTGTAGTTGCAGATATTGATATATGGCATAAACGCATTGGTCATGTTAATGTACAGCGACTTAAATCAATGCAGGCCCAAAATATTGTTGCAGGATTGCCAAAATTCAAGGTTGCAGAAATGCATAAGGTATGTGAAGCCTGTTAGTTTGGAAAACAGGCAAGGAAACCATTTCCTAGACATGTTCAAGAGAGTGAGAAGCCATTGGAATTAATCCACTCTGATGTGTGGACTACTAAAGCTGCATCTCTTGGAGGCTGTCATTATTTTGTCACTTTTATTGATGACTATAGCAGAAAAGTTTGGGTGTATTTTATGAAAAAGAAAAGTGAAGTTTTTGGGCATTTCAAAACCCTTAAAGCTATGGCTGAAAAAGAAACAGGTCTGCAAATAAAATGCCTAAGGTCAGATGGAGGGGGAGAGTACCTCTCAAATGAGTTTGCAAAGTTCTTGCAGGAGCATGGCATAAAGCAGCAATATTCATGCAGTTATACCCCACAACAAAATGGAATTGCAGAAAGGAAAAACAGGCATATTGGAGAGGTATCTCGTGCCATGCTCAATGAAAAAGACTTGCCAGATTTTTATTGGGCTGAAGCAGTTGCTATAGCAGTCTACATAATGAACAGGACTCCCACTGCAACAATACATGGAATGACTCCAGAGGAAAGGTATGCTGGTAGGAAACCAGATATTTCTCATTTGAAAATTTTTGGTTGCATTGCCTATGTACATGTGCCAGATGAGTTGAGATCCAAGTTGGATCCAAAAGCTGAGAAGTGCATCTTTATTGGTTACTCTCTGCAGCAAAAAGGGTATAGATGCTATAACCCTTCTACTCGTAAGTTTACAGTGAGCAGAGATGTTGTTTTTGATGAGATGAGTAGCTGGTATAAACTAGTAAATGTGATTGATGATGTAGATGCACAAAATGGTAATGCTGCACAAAATTCACAGCAGCAGTCACAAAATATTAGTGGACCTGGAGCGTCCTCTAGTAGTGGTTCACATTCTTCACCATGGACATGCAGATTGAGATCAAGAGAATCTTCTCAAAGTAATGCAGATAGTGGTATGCAGGTATCACGAAAAGGAAAAGAGAAGGTTGATTAGTCCATGTTTGATGTGAATGCAGGTCACTCTTATGTGGATGGTGAATCCAGTGGCTCAGAACAGAGCATTGATGTGATGAGTTGGGTATTCCTTCTATTGTTATACCTGGAGTAAGGAAGACCAGGGATGTTTTGAGAGCACCTGGGAGTGAACCTACTTTGCGCAGGTCTATGAGAGCTAGGTATCCTGTGGATAGGCTAAAATATGATGGATTTACAGCCATTCACTATGCATATATGGTCAAAGTGATACAGGAACCAGAACCCACATCTTTTGAGCAAGCCATGGGAAAAGAAAAATGGGAGAAAGCCATGGATGAAGAAATGGATGCCTTGGAAGCAAATGCTACATGGGAGTTAGTACCTTTGCCTAAAGGTAAGAATGTAATTGGCTGTAAGTGGGTTTATAAGGTGAAGCACAATGCAGATGGTTCTGTGAACAGATACAAGGCAAGATTAGTAGTCAAGGGGTATGCACAAACATATGGCATTGACTATGAAGAAACATTCAGTCCAGTTGCAAGGATGGCAACTGTAAGAGCAGTCATTGCTATGGCTGCATCAAAGGGATGGTCTTTACATCAGATGGATGTAAAGAATGCCTTCTTGCATGGTGATTTGCAAGAAGAGGTCTATATGGAGCAGCCACCAGGTTATGTGCATGCTGTTCATCCTGAGTTTGTTTGCAGGTTGAAGAAAGCCTTGTATGGCTTGAAGCAAGCACCTAGAGCATGGTCTAACAAGATAGGACAGTATCTTGTCACTATTGGCTTTCAGATTTCCAAGGCAGATTTCTCACTTTATGTGAGAAAAACAGAGAAAGGTATTATGCTACTTGTCATTTATGTTGATGATTTGATTATGACAGGTGACAGTGATGAAGATATCCTTCATGTGAAAATGCTATTGAAGCAGAAGTTTGAGATGAAGGATTTGGGAGAGCTGCGTTATTTCTTGGGCATTGAGGTGATTAGATCACCAAGTAGGATACAGCTCTTGCAGAGGCAGTATGGATTGGACATGCTGTCCAAATATGGGATGACAGGCTGTAAGCCTATTTCAGTTCCTTTGGAGCAAAATGTGAAGCTGAGCACAGATGCAGGTGAGCTTCTAGAAGACCCTACTATGTACAGACGCATAGTAGGAAGTTTGATTTATATGATTATTACCCGGCCAGATTTGAGCTATGCTGTTGGATTAGTAAGTCAGTTTATGCAGGCTCCAAGGAAACCACATTTGGATGCGGCTAGACGCATACTCAGGTATGTGAAGTCCACATTGCAGTATGGACTATTTTATGAGACTGGGGTTCAGATATAGTTGCATGGATACACTGATGCTGATTGGGCTGGTAGTATTTCTGATAGACGATCTACCAGTGGATATGTGTTCTCTTTTGGGAGTGCTGCAGTCACTTGGAGCAGCAAGAAACAGCCTACAATTGCCTTGTCGAGCACAGAGGCTGAGTACAAGGGTGCAGCAATGGCTGCATGTGAGGTAGCTTGGTTGCATAAGCTACTTTATGATATGCATCAGTCTACAGATGGACCAATTGTCATTTATTGTGACAACATGAGTAGTATACACTTGGCAAATAACCCAGTCTATCATGCTAGAACAAAGCACATTGAGGTGCATTATCACTATGTGTGAGAGAGGGTTTTACTAGGTCTTATTGATCTAGTTTATGTTAGCACAGAGGATCAGGTAGCTGACATATTCACGAAGGCATTGGGCGCAGAGAAGCTGCGCAAGTTCAGAGACCTGCTTGGTGTGCAGGAATTTGGATTGAGCTCGAGGGGGAGTGTTGAGATATCGAGCTCCACTCGTGATACGCCAGGGTGACCGTTGTGTATTTATGTCACCGACTTGTCAGTTGCAGACGCGGTTGGTACACCACCCATGAATAATAGCTACATGATAGCTATCCTTATCTACTCTAGTTCGTGGCTCAGTTAGTATGCCACCTTAGTTAGTTGAGTTTGGTTTGAGACCCATATATAGGGTTCTTCTATTTCTTTGTACTTGAGTTCTTTTGGCTTACACAACTAAGAAGAGGAAAACTGTTTTCAGCCTCCACCCTTGTGTGTCTTCCCCCATTATGCAAGCAAGAAAGCTTCAAGCGAGACTCCTTCCTTCTCTCCCACAATCTTGACACCAAGAAGACTTCCATACTCGCAATCCTACGGCCAGCCTTATCTAGCTAACAAGCCACAGCCATTCTTCGGAAGGGGAGCCCCATTAGCTCTTCCCGCGCCTAATGATATGAAACCAGTTGTCCCTAGAATGGACATAAATCCTACCGGCATTCCTAGACCGCCTGGTCCTTATGTGACCCGCGCACCTAGCGACGCTCCAGTACACTACGTGGAGGAGCCTAGTGACGAGGAGACCTACATATACCCTTACGTCTTGCATGACGACGAGGGCAACGCGATCCTCATGGATTATCGACCCGTGCCGGTGATGGTGTTAGGACGAGGACGGGGTAGAGGCCTAAGAGGGCAGCCATAGGATCCGATCACTTGTTAGACTTGCGGACACCCCGGTCATGTCTCATCACGCTGCCCTGAAAGAAAGCAGCAGAACAGGGACAAAGCTGACCAAAGGTGCACAGAGTGCGGAATCACCCATCTTTTCATAGACTGCCCAAAGCGAAAGTCGTCCTCTAGCTTAGCTAATTTGCCATCCGTCCCATTGGGGCTGTTTGGTGTTGAAAACCCTGATGGGGAGGCCACACCTATTCCCTTGCGAGTTATGACCCGAGCCCAAACGAAGCAGGCCGGCTTCTCTCTGCCAGGACCTAGCAATCTTGACGCAACCTCAGTAGGAAAGAAAAGCCGTAGGCAGAGAAAGAAGAGATTGGTAGCTAAGGTCGCATTAAAGACTAACAGTGCTACAACCTTACCTAATGGGAAGAAAGTCTCAGACGCAGAGGCAGAGACTTCAGCCCCTAAGACAGCCGAAAAGGGAAGCGCTAAGATAGGGGAATATCCGCATCCAAAGCGGCAATTAGAGGCCATAGAAAAGGTGAAGGAATGGGTGAGCGAGGCTCAACAACATCTCAAAGATGCTGAACCCATCATAGAGGATGAGATCGATGATCTCTCCAGCATGAGCGCGCCAACGTCACCACCCCAACCTAATTCGGCCGAAGCCACTACGCCACAAGCAGTGCCGGTGAGACCAAGCCTAGATGCATAGAGCCGCAGATCAGCCACGACCGTTGGCCTAGACAGTCTAGGCTAAGAGAAGGGCGAGTATCTGACGATCTCTTGACTACGCTACTAACCATGCCTGTAACACTTAGCCTGGGGGATCTGCTTACATAGCACCCTGCCCTATGGCAAGACCTTAAGCAGTGGGTCGAGGAATTGCAAGAGCAGGCCACGGCAGACCCTCAAGACCACGATGCAGAAACACAATTGCCAAGTCTAACATTGCACTTCGTGTCTAAATCCTCACACGTCAATGCCTTTTGGGAGGGCTCTGAGATGCACGCAGTCTTGCCGGTCCTAGCCCTGGGGGACATAACAAGGAAGGGAATTGTGGACACGGGAGCTGGGGTTAGTGTGCTTAGCCATGCAGTGCTGCAGACTTGGGGAAACCTGCCCGTCGAAGCTGCTTGGTTTAATGTCATGCTAGCAAACGGTATGAGAGTGAAGCCGTTCAGGGTCTTGAAGAATTGGCCAGTGAAGATCGCAGGTGTCCAGTTCTCTGTCGACTTTATAGTCATGAAGGGAGTGGACTATGATATCCTATTAGGCCGACCTTGGATGCATAATGCTAGAGTCATCGAAGATTGGGGTAACAGCTTGATCTTCCTTGGCAATAGAACTGACACCGTAAGAATAGAGATGGACACTTGGAAGACCTCACCAATCGACCTAGACGCCATCTCTGCTATGCTCAAAGGGAACACTCAGGTCAGGAAACCCTATGGGACCTTGACTAAGTATATCCCATGCCCAGAGGATGAGCGGGATTGGATGCACGTTCTCGCTACAATTGACCTGCCATTCTCAGACCATGAGGCGTATGAGCATGCCATCAAAACAATTGGCAAGACAAACGAAGCACTCTCTACACCAGTCTACATGATGGCAGCAAGCCTCCATGGAAGGCCTAAGCATGTTACCTTCCAAGTGCCATCCAACAAAAGGGAACTCCAGGGCGTACTGGAATACCTAGCAGACCAGCTAGCGGGCAACCCGGTTGCCAACTTCAAACTGCTCCAGGATCTCTTAGAGGATCCTAAGTGGCAATGGACCAGAGTGCACGAGTTGAACCTCATGTATAACTGGGCCCTGATTCCAAACCAACGACACGGAGCATTCCAAGCCCTAGGAGACGATGGGCAGTTGAATGACAAAGATTCCTGCGATGAATATGAAGACTGCCAATCCTTCAGTGATGAGAGCGAGGGTGAAGTGGATACCATAGTGTACGACACTGATGGACGAGAAATTGAGCAGATATGAGGATACACCAAGCCACAGAAAAGGCAGGCCCTTAGACTGGAGCAAGGAATCATGTGCATGGAATGTGATCGTGCGTGGTTGGAATGTATGGGGGCCATAGACCTTGAGCAAGAAGGCTTAGCCCAATCAGGAACGACATCAATACTTAGAACCGAATCGCCATCCGAATTGCTGCCACCAGGAGAGACCACCTCTTCTAGCGAAGATGGAGGGTTTGACTCTGAATCGGAAGTTACTTAGGATAGCGACCCAGAGATCCCTAGGATGCCCATGACCAGACGCACCAAGGGGGACTTACCCGTCCACCTGAGACACAGACGGTCACAGCAGGATAGGGAAAAGCACCCCAAAGATACACGATCAGAAGGGCAGCGAAAGCTGCAGCACCTTCCTAAGCGATTCACTAAATTCAAAAAAGGGGATAGGGTAGTGGTTCTGCTAGGTGCCAAGTGTTAAGGGCAGACAAGTGAACCGATCGAAGGACCAGCCAAGGTCAAGGAGGTAAACCTAGCCCTGGAAGGGGAGATACGCCAACCAATGTTCATTGCCGATGACTTGATTGGTAAAGAAGAGTTGAGTCTTGTCGCTCTCTTACGGGAGTACATAGACATATTTGCCTGGTTCTTAGAAGAGCTACGGGGGGTAGATCTGAGTGTTGTGACTCACAACATACCCATGACGTCGGACGCAATGCCAGTCAAGCAGCAACCGTACCCCATGAATCCAAAACACGCCCATGCTGTCAAAGAAAAAATTGACAAGCTGATGAGAGCTGGATTCATTTACGAAATTGAGCACACAAACTGGGTATCACCCATAGTCATTGTGATGAAGAAGAACAGCAAAATCCGAGTGTGTGTCAGTTACAAAAAGGTGAACGCTGCTACAAAGAGAGACAACTATCCCTTGCCGTACACCGAGCACATGCTTGAGAGGGTGGCAGGCAAGGAAACCTAGAGTTTTTTGGATGGCTTCTTAGGGTACAACCAGGTGCAAGTACATCCTACAGACAGGCACAAGACCGCCTTTGCCAGTGAGTGGGGCATCTTTGCGTACGTAGTCATGCCCTTCGGGTTGACCAATGCCCCTACCACTTTTCAATGCCTCATATGCGCCATCTTCAAGGACATTCTTCGCAAGGAGTTAGAGGTCTTTTTAGACGATCTGTGTGTCTATTCGACCTGGATCGAACACCTCGACAAACTCCGCGCAGTCTTTGAACGGTGCCGCTTATATCGTCTCTCCCTGAACCCCTTGAAATGTTAGTTTTGGGTGAAGCAAGGATGCATCTTAGGACAAGTGGTGTCAACGAACGGCATTGCCACTGACTTCTCGAAGGTCAGGGTTATCGTTGACCTTCCACCCCCAATTAATTACAAGGGAGTTCAATGCTTCTTAGGTCACACAAGATACTATCGGCGGTTTGTACTGAACTACGCACAGATCGCCAGGCCATTGTACAAGCTGCTAATTGTCTTTGAGTGGACCAAGGCGTGCCAACGGGCATACAAAGAATTGAAAAAGGCTCTAACAATGGCACTGATTCTACAAGCCCCAGACTGGACCATTACCTTCCACGTACACATTGATGCTTTTAAGTTTGCCGTGGGGGCAGTGTTGTGCCAACTTGGTGAGCATAACCTAGATTACACAGTGAGTTTTGCTAGCAGGCAACTCACTGAGACAGAGATGAATTATTCGACAACGGAAAGGGAGGGATTAGCCATGGTGTTTGCCGTGAAGAAGTTCTGGCATTACCTGTTGGCCACCCCTTTCACCTTCTTCGTGGACCATCAAGCTCTGCTCTATTTAGTGAACAAACCTTGTGCTACAAGATGTATAGCTTGATGGATCCTCCTGCTCCTAGAGTTCGATTTCTCCGTGGTGGTAGGAAAGGGAAAACAACATTACATGGTTGATCATATGTCCCGTATACCCATAGGAGAAGCCGCTGGCCAGGGCATCATTGACGAGTTACCTGACGCCCACTTATTCCACATGTCCAGGGAAAGAGACCTATTTAGGGCTGATCTGACACCATACTGGGCAGACGACATAGTCCAAGTACTCGAGCACGGACTACCGGAGCGACCAATAGAAAGGGCATGGCTTAGGCGCTTGATCCTAAAAATCCAGCCCTACCAACTGATTGCAGGCCAACTCTATAGGCTGGGGCAAGATGGATTGCTACGTAGGTGCATGTGTGAGCATGAGATGCATGATGTGCTCTCAGAGGCGCACAGCGGCATTGCAGGAGGACACTTTAGCGGAGACATGACAGCACAGAAGGTGCTACAGTCCCAGCTATGGTGGCCCACGCTTTTCCGCGACGCTAAGCAATTCGTCAAGCATTGTGACGAGTGCCAACAGAAAAAAGTCGCGATTCGTAAGGATCAAATGGATTTAACCCATGTTATTGCTCGCCAACCCTTCGAAAAATGGGGAATTGACTTCGTAGGACCCATCAGCCCCGCGGCGCAATACTCACAAGCCAAGTACATCGTGGTGGCCACGGATTACCTCACAAAATGGGCAGAGGCGAGAGCCACATGAAAAAACGATGCTAGGATGACTGCCAAGTTCTTATGGGAGCAAGTGATCTTGCGCTTCGGTTTCCCCATCGAACTGGTTACCGACCAAGGCACACACTTCATCAATGAAGTGATAGCCCATCTCCTATCCACCTTTCTTATCATCCATCGCAAATCCTCACCATACTACCCTCAAGCTAATGGCCAGGTGGAATCAACTAGCAAAATTCTCATCAACGTCCTGACTAAAGTAGTCTCAGCCTCACGAAGTGACTGGGACAACAAGTTGATGGCAGCCTTGTGGGCCTACCGCACAGCTTATAAAACAGTCGTCGGTCAAACCCCCTTTAGGTTGACCTATGGGACTGAAGCAATTCTCCCATTATAATTCTTCGTGCCTAGCCTGAGAATAACACTCCAAGAATAATGGGAAGGAAAGGAAGCATCGATGCAGCGCTTGATTGAGCTGGAACGCCTATCAGAGACTCGTCTTCTAGCCACCCATGCACTTATCTGCGAGAAAGCCCGATGCAAGAGCGGGTTTGATAAACATGTCAAGCAGCGGGAGTTTGAGCAGGGTGACTTAGTGCTCCTCTACTTAGTTAAAGGACATAAGCAAAAGATGAAATTCAGAGGTCTTGGACCCTTCAAGGTTCGGGTAATCAGCCGAACTGGTAATGTCGAGCTTGAGACACTGAACGATGAAGGAATAGGCTTCTTCAATGGCAGCCGTGTCAAGAAGTACTACCCTCCCACTCATCCTTTGCATGAGCCACCAATGTTAGAACCTCCTGTCAAAATACAAGTAGCCACAATTACTGAAATCTATGAGAATGAGGAGGAAACTGTAGAACCCGCCTACCTCCGTGTCACGGTCACTGCCAAGCAAACATGCTCCTTCAACGCCTTGATTGATGAGGGAGCAGATTTCAATGTCTTAACGCACAAGCATTGGATCCAACTTGGCAAACCACTACTTCATCCCACAACTGCCAAATTAAGCCCATACGGGGCTCAATCTTACGCACTTCTCGGCCAATGCAGAGTCGCCGTTTCTATCGAGTCTAAAACTATCCCAATGCTGTTTTACGTATTGCCAAGTACCACGAATGCAGGCATGGAGTCACTGCTCGGGCGAACCTTCAAAAATCAGACTCACTGCAATGTTGATTATGAGTCGCAGCGCATCCACCTAGCAATCGGCAACGTGCGCATTGTCAAAGCTTTCAGCAAGGGCCGTGTAACATCATCACCTTCTGCAAGGCCACCAATAGAAACATCAGTAGGCAAGACTAAGTAGGGGTAATGCGCGTCTGTCGCTCCCAGATTCCCATAAACCGTAGGCCGCAGCAACCAAAGCAAGGGCCCAACAGCCTCGCTTCCAATATGTGCCTAAACAGCCTCGAGAACCATCTAGGCCGATATGCGCCTGTCTGCATAAGACCTACAACTCTAAATCTAGGAAACCATGACGTAATCACCGGAAGTGCCACGTGATTAAGCAAATATGGGTCCCTAAAACCCTCTTGCATGCGCAAGGCTACAATGAGGGGAATGCCTCGCTGTGGATCCCTAAGGTCCCTACTGCTAGAGGCACTAGTCCTACGCCGACCTCAAGTCTAATCAGCCCATGTTCCCCGACACCTCAAGACCATACACCGCAGTGCTCTCCAGAGCCCCAGCCATTCGACTCCTCTACGCTTCGGCCCAAGAGAGTCGCACAAACCTATCGACCCAAACAACAGCCATCATCACAGGTGGCATCATCCAACCAAGTCAACCCGACTCTGTGCAGCCTAGCTGACTGCAGCAGCCCAGCTGCTACGACCGAACCTAACCCACCCCTCTTGCCAACAGCCAGGTTGCCAACTCAAAGGGACTCCCAGCCACAACTCTGTACAGTCAGACCCTCTAGTTCTAGCAAACCTCAACCACCCGTGCCCAAGGTTAGACCCATCTCCTAGTTCCACTGCCATGCGCACCACACACTATACAGCGAGACAGACACACCCCTTAGGGAGTGCACAACTTTTCTTGCAGGTTATGTTTGCACTTCAAGACATGGCTACCCACGGAAGAGGATCGCCCACGGCTTCCCTTAATGATCAACACTTCTTTTCCTGTACCGGCATCCGGCCATCTGCCTGCTGCTACTGATGGCCACCCTGATTGAATCAAGTCAAGGCAGAGCTACCATTGGCATAGATCTTGGAACCTCATCGTCCAATGATCCATGCCCAACACCCCAAGATCTATGGATCGCTTTATTGATTCTACCAGCCTGAAGACCTTCAACTCAAAACTGAAGACCTTCAAATCAAAGACAAGGATCTTCAATCAAAGCCACGGGTTTTCAAGCCAAACAGCGTTCAAGGGGTTTCTCCAGAATAAATCCCTCCAATACCATCATCCTAAGGGATTGCTTATTGCTTCAAGCATTTCTCATACTCAAAAGATGACTCGCTACATAACCAGTGCCACAACCATGTGACAGACACCGAGTATCTCCATCGAGCCTAAAGCACGCCGGCATCTCTCCTGGTCATCATCCCTAACAACCCACCTACCTGTTCCGCCTAACAGCCGACCTAACTTGCCACTATGTCCCACCGTAGTGCCATGGGACTGGCACTTGGCTAGGAAGGGGGTAAGGTTACCGTGTTTCTGACCATGTTTCTGCAGCACAAAGGAGCGGAAAATGGAAAGAAGAGAAAATAGCAAAAAGGCGCAGGATAAAAGCAGAAAAAGATAAAAACAAAAAAAGACGCCTTGATCGGCAACCAATCCCTGAAAAATTCAAATGTTCGGACACGACCTGCAAGAAGCTTCAGTGTCGGGCCAAGGCAACGAAAGAGGAAAAAGGTGCACCATTAAAATGTGGAAGCACCCTCGAATCTGTGTAAAAGAGTGCCAGGCTCGCTCCTGTGCAAAGTGTAGGCATTAGTTGGGAATAGGATAGATTAGAATGGTGGGAAATGGGAAAAAGGGCCTAGTCTATGGCCGGCCATGTAAAAGAGGAATGACCACCCAAAAAGGATTTAGGGCTTTGTATATAAAGTTGAAAAGAGAATGAGAAGCTCATTCTTTGGTGTGTGGCAAAAAGAGTCTTCTTCTTCCTCTCTTCTTCTCTCCTTTTTGCTTGTGTGTGCTCTTGAGAGAGGGAGTGTGAGAGTGTGAGGGAATGAGTGTGTGTGAGAGTGAGGGATCAAGAGGGTGAAGCTCTTCACCATCTCCTCTTCTCTTCTTCTCTTCTCTTCTCTTCTCTTCTCTTGCGCGCGCGGCTATGGAGGATGGAGCTTGGAGATGGAGGAGGCTTGAGGATGCTTGAGCTAGCATCAAGAATCGTGGAGCTACCGAAGTGCAAGAGAGAGGAGGGTACTCGATCGGGCATCAAGGTAAGCTCACTACACTTGTAGGATCGACGGCGCATCGGCTAGGTGAGAGATAGCCATTAGAGCTTGCTTGGAACGCTTGAAACAATAAGCGGTCCGTGGGTCTTGGCAGTTGAGTGAAAGCTCCCACAAATGTCTTCATGAGTTTATTTTTCCTCTTTCAACCTCCATAGCTTTTAGATTTTCCATGCTATAGATACTACGTATTTTATCATGGTATCAGAGCCCAATTGGGCATGGCATTGCTTCTCCAGCTCCATTCTACTCTCATTTATCTCAGCTTGAGCTTAGTCCAGCTCAGGTTAGGTCTAGGAGCTCATCTCCTACTTCTTCTTCTCCACTTGATCTTGTGGCAGCCAAACCAACTTGCACATCCCTGCCTTTAAGCTTCCATAGTTTTCTGTAGAGGGCATATCTCTCCAAGCTCTCTTCTGGAGATTTATTTTTTGACTCCCAAGGCTTATTTGTATCACATAGAACCCTGATATTGACTTGACTCAAGCTCAACATTGTGTCTTTTCTTAGGTTCTACCCTATGTGACTCCATAGCTAGGTTATACCTAGCTCACTTGGAGCTTCTTGATCTACTCCTACAGACCTTATCTCAACACGCTATCTTCTAAGAACTTGTTGCTCAGGTCAAGGTGCATCATCTTGGCACAATACAACTCGACATTGCACACACTATGTGTTGGGATTGCTACTAAAATTTGTCGCTACTGTTAGAATTGCGCTTGCTACCGTCGCTACAGGTCGCGATGTTAAAAACCACCATAGGGCATTGATAGCCCATCATTCAAGCTTCATTTTGATTTAAAATTTTTTGAAAATGATCCATTGTAGCTCCCACAATCAGAAAAAAACCAAGGCTGAGTCAAAACCCTAACCCAAGAAGCCATAGCCAAACTTCATCAAGCTCAAAAAACTCATCACTTTCTCTCTCGTGCCACCTACAACAATCCATTGTCACTCATATTTGAAGGTCTTAGCATCAAATCAAGAAGGAAAATATTTGGACCTGAAAGATCTTGAAGGATTTTGTATATTTTGAAGACTTAAGGAATAAACATAGTGTCTATTAACACTCATTTTAGTGCTCTAAGCACTTGTGCCTTTTGACATATCCTAACAAAATCTTATGTTGCTTAAATCTGATAATTTTGAAGCTGATTTGTTGATGTTATTGCAAGTTTAACATGGGCAAAGATTCTCCAATGCCCGCTTCAAAGGAGTCGAGTTTCATACCTAGCAAACCCGCATCAAACTCATCTTGATGAAGAAGGGCCTCTGGGCCATTACCACTGGAAAAGAAATGAAGCCTCGTGATGCGGATCTTGTTGTCACTTGGCAAAAGAATGATGATAAGGCTCAAGCCATTATCAAATTGGAGCTAGACGATAGCTATATCCACCATGTGGATAACTGTGAGACCTCACAGGATACATGGAAGAGACTTGACACTTTGTTTGATGCATAGTCTAAATCATCAAAGTATGGTCTCTTGATAGAGTTTTTCAGGCTTGAAATGAAATCCAACACATCACTTGCCACACATCTAAATTACATGGAAGGACTTCTAACCCAACTTGTAAGAATCAACATTAAAATGGAAGAAGATGTTTGCATTAGTGTTCTACTTAAGAGTTTGCCTCCTGAATATAATAATGTGTCAACAACTCTAATTAATATGCCAAATTTTGAACTTGTTGATATCCACGCATCACTGTTAGAGGAGGAAAAGAAGCTAAAAACCAAGGAAGAACCAAGCATCTCTAGAGATGAACATGCATTATATATTGGTAGCAGGTACAAAGGCAAGAAGGATCAGCTCTTCTATGGCTTTTGCAAAAGGACCTGACACACCGAGAAGTTATGCCACACCAAAAAGAGGTCCCAAAAGGCCTATCTAGTTGCAATCAAAGAAGAAGAAAAAAACAGAGTGAAGGAAGAAGAAGAAGAAGAAGAAGAAGAACACCACCAAGAGAAGGACAAACCTCATGAGTCCTTCTATTCAGATAGACTTTTTTAGTTTTGTATTTCCTAGCCCTAATGCCTCAAACATAAACTTGTAAACTCCTCAGTTATCCTTGTAATATAGCCTCTGTACACTTTGTGAGGCCCTTGGTATAGCCTCTCGATGTCCATCATGTTTGTGGTACCCACACTTAGCCTTTTCTGCGACAGCCTTTGGTGTTTTTCCATGTTTATGGTGTGCCCACACTTTGCAGGTGTTGCTTTCACTTAAACCTCTATACGCTTTGTACTTCCGGTTGTGATTGAGGAGGGGTGTTGAGATATTTGCAATCACACCTACTTCAGTCCCTTTGTGAGAAACAGTGAGGGCTCAGGACCAGAATTTTATATGCACAGTAGGAGAAAGTACCACCACTCAATTCCTATAAAGCATTGTACTTGCACTCTTTTTCTAATGCAATGATCGTACACTTTTCTTTCCAATAAAGTACCATGTCACTGTCAATACACAAGATTGTGTTTATGAGTCCAAGTCTCAATCTTGGAACCTAATTCAATTGTGTAACAATTTGTCCTTGTCAAGTTAAATGTCTTCATGAGTTTCTTTTTCCTCTTTCAACCTCCATAGCTTTTGCATTTGCCATGCTCTAGATCGCGCATATTTTATCACCTATTGGATTAGGGTTAGTTCTCTCCAGCATGGTAGTCAACCTAGGCTTGTGAACCATCGTGCAAATAACGAGAATGCTAAAGGAGAGGGCCCTAAGTAAATTTTGCAAAGAGTTAAAGTAAAGCCACACTCGAGAAAATACCCAGTGGGATAAGTCTCATTGAAACTTTACAATCAATGAGAGTTTATCTCCTAACAATGTTAGGATAGTAACTAGGGGTTAGAAACTAAAAGATACTCAAAAAGATGACCCTAGTATAAGCAAAGTTAACCCTAAACTTAGCAGGGATGATAAGAAGATGTTGAATGCTCAAGCGGGTCCTCTTAAAAATGACGGTGTTTTAGAGGAGCGTGTGATTAAAAGAAAACACAAATTTAAAGAAAAGGAGGATACTAATATTATCAAGAAGCCAAAAGAGTAGTTGGTGTGGAAAGAGAAAAGAGTAGTAGCAAACTCTCGTGAGTTTGACCTGGCAAACATGCTTTGTGAAGTCAAACTAGATATGAATCAGCTACAACTAATCCAACTATCACCAAATGTTTGTAAGGAGTTCAAGAAAATCCTACAAACTGGTTATGTTGTAGAACCTTTTGGTATCCATCGAGTAGGTAGTGAATGGTGGGATCATGTAGAGAAGCACTACCCTAGGGTGCTGGCATACGTCAATGGAATCTTGATAGACAATGCAGTGGTATCCCTAAACATTATAAGTATTTATTTATTTAAGAAACTTGTTCTACCAATCCAAAAAGATATCACAATGGTATTAAAAATGGTTGATGATAGCCTAAGGCAACTGAAATAAATTTAAATGCAAGTACATGTGATAGTTGCTAACATTGGGTGTGGCCTTGACCTCCTTGTTATCCGATTTTCTAGGAGGCCAAGCTATCAGTTGTTGGTTGGATGTCCATGGATATTACACTCCAATTGTTTGTTGGATACACAGTTGGTCGACTCACTTTTTAACATGGATTAAAGAGAATAATTTTGGGTGCATACCTTGAGCACCCATTGGATGAAAGGGCATTGCCTCCCACTACAGAATGGGAGGCACTCAAGGGAACTTCAGCTGTTGGAACCTCAAGTTCCAGTGATTTTGAGGAGGATTCTACTACTAAGGAGACAATAGAGGTAAAGGACAAGATTCATGATGCTGATGTGATAGAGTTGGGTATTGGGATGCCCAATGATCCCCGCCCCATTAAACTTGGCACTATGTTATCCACTGATGAGCATGTAGATTCCTATAGGAGTTTAGGGATATATTTGCATGAAGGTATGACAAACTGAAGGGGATTTCCCCCTCTATTGCCATGCATACAATCCCATTGAAGGAAGCTAGTAAGCCAGTGAGGTAGAAGGTTAGATGTATTCCTTTTGAGCTGTGAGAGCCTCTTTTTGAGAAATTGATGCATTTAAGGAAGGGTGGTCAGATCTTTCCTATTGAATATACAGAATGGTGCTCATTTGTGGTAATGAGAAAGAAAAAGAATAAGTATATCCTGCTATTTGTCAATTTTAAGGAATTGAACAAGCAGATGGTGAATGACTATTATCCTATCTTTATCGATTAGGTTTTAGATCAATTGGTAGGGCGAGAGATATACTCTTTCATGGATTGTTTTGTGGGTTATAATTAGGTGGCCATAGCTGAAGAAGATACATTAAAGATGATGCTCATTACAATTTTTGGTACTTTTGTGTGCCATGTGATGGCTTTTGGCCTATGTAATGCTCTTGGGTCTTGGCAAAGAATGGCTGACAAGATGTTTGCCAATATATCCATTGAAGAGCTGAAGGTTCTCATATATGATTTGGGAGTAGCTACCATGACTCAAAATAGATAGTTGATTGTTCTGCATGCATGTTTTGAGTGATGTCATGAGTATTGCATAGCACTAAATCCTTAGAAGTATGTATTTGGGTTGCCTTATGATTTGCTATTGGGTCATGTTGTGAGTGCAGCTAGTATTGCCACATCAACCCTGAAAGGGTGGTTGTTAATGTGGCCTTAAGCCTACCCACTTGCCCTAGGGAAGTTCACAGTTTTGTTTCATCCATAGAGTACCAACAAGTAGCCTATAGGAATTTTATCCAAAATTGTATTCGAGGGTAAACATGACTAGAACAAGAAAATTTATGTTGCTATTTGGGCTTATAATACTATGTTCAAGAGAGCAACATGCCAAACCCCATTTAAGTTTGTATATGGGGAAGAGTGTGTCTTGACCTTGGAAAATGAGTTACCTATTGTGAGGTTTGCACTAAACCATTCTTTGGGCAAAGAGAAATCATTGTAAGAAAGGTTGACCTCCCTAGCACATCTTCAAGAGATCAGATCGGATTACATGATTTGCTACATCAAGAGAGGGAAGAAGAGGATGAAAGCTCTTCATGACCTTCGTGTTATGAATTTGTGAAGGGCTAGTTGGTCCTATATTATGATGTACATTGTGAGTTATTTCTTGGCAAGTTAGAGCCCAAGTGGGATGGCCCTTATAAGATCGTCTATATAGGAAAGAATGGCTATACAATCCTTTTAGCAAATTTGCAGGGGGTAGAGTCTAAAAATAAAGTAAACTTCAATAATTTGAAGCCCTATTATGTGTAGGGGCTGATGTCAAACTTGGTACCTTTGTAGGTCTTCCAAGATCCAGCTTAAAATTGTAGTATGTGCCAAGGCAATCGGATGGGTGGAATCATTCCTTATCTTGAACATCCATATTTAGAGTAGCATTACCACAAAGGTCAAGTGATATGATGAATTAAGGATTATCATATTGATGAGTGGCAAGATGGATATTTTATGTGGGATATTAAGGTCTATTACCACCATTTTCATAGGGTCCTTATTAGTGTCCCTATTGAGTTTAGTGAGGAAGGAGGGATTGTACCTATCATACATCCTCTCTCTCAGCTCAACTTTGATGACCATAAGTACAAGTAGGCTAATTATTATGGCGTGGCCTATCAAAGAAGCAGTGGTCTATACTTTGTATTTTGATGGAGCTCCCCGAGGACCCACTAAGCATGTGTGTTGGTATGGTTATTAAAGACCCCCCATTGTAGATTCGTTATGAAAATGGGAGTTTATATAGGCACCACTTTTACTAATAAAATGGAAAAATATAAGGCCTTGATCATGGGGGTTAATATAGCTTGATGTGGTGGTATCTACCAGTTATTGGTAAAAGGAAACTCACAATTAGTGATTAACCAATGGAATGGGACCTATAGTGTAAGTGATCCCATTTTGTGGATGTATCATCGTGCAACCTTGGATATACTTCAATTTTTTGAGATAATGACTCATCAGTTGAGTCATTATCGTCGATGGAGCTACTTTGCAAATTCATTGGAAAATGATACCTTTGTTGAGGATGTATTTCTCAACTATGGTCCTCACGGGTTGTTACAATTTCCCAATCATATTAGCCTAGGACTATTGTGGGGACTACTTAGTGACATATCTTGTTATGGCCATCGATGGTTAGTATGGGTGATGAGCCAAGTAGCAATTGACCATCTTTCTATTCTTTCATGGATGCATAGGACCATTAAACAACATATTCGTTGGATACCCCTTGCCATTTATATAGGGGGTTAGCTAATAATTTGATGCATTTAGTGTAGGGATTAAGAGGCCCATCCCTCAGTCTAGTGTTGTATTTTAGTATGATTTATGTGGGGACTAAGGATTTTTTTAAAGCCATAAGATGCTGCTTGGTGTGCTTTATAGCTATGCTTAATTTATGCTAAGAGGACTATTCTTGTTGGATTTTATGTTTGATTTCGTTAGGCCAAGAGGGCTTTTTATTTTGCAGTGCATCAGTTGATTCTATAAGGCCAAGAGAACCATGTATATGTTTGGTGCAAGTGCAGTCAATGGTTTCTTATCTTAATGCTACACTAAACATATTCAACGGAGCATGTAGAGCGAGCCTCTTGTTACGTCAAACCTTCTTGTGGCCAAGTCTAGGTGATGTCCTTTCTTTACGAGTTCTTTCCCCTTGTGCTATATATATGTGTGTGTGTGTATGTGGGAAATTTTCATTCTTTTGGAGACTAGCAAGTCAAGGCATGAAGTCTCAGGACTAGGTTAGGTGTATTTGGGGGAGGTTTGAGCAGTTGTCTACCTCCTACTATGAAGACATTATCGAGCACTCTAAGAGCTATTTTTGAGAATAGTACTTAGTGACCCTATCTTGCTAGCCTACTAGGCAACTGTTTCTAGGAGTTTCTGTTAGTTGTGAGATAGATGGAGATGCCTGCCAAAGTAAAAGAAAGAGAAAAAATAATGAATATATTTAAAAACCCCTATATAAAATATGGAGATGTGTAAAAAGGGGTTCTAACCCCTCGAAAAAGAAAATAAATAAATAAAATTTCCAAGAGCAAACAATCATTGCCTTTCAAAGGTTTGGTAGGTTCCTAGGGATGAGTCACTCGGGGCAGATGCCTTGTCTTTCAAGGAATGACATTTAGCTAGAAAATAAATAAGGATGGTTGGAGTGAAAATAAAAGTGAGCAAAATCAAAAGAATTTAGTGTCACCTTGTAAGGGCTTAGTAGGTTCTTGGGTGCTGAGATAGGACCTGAGGTAAATACCATGTTCTCGTGGGGTCATAATATGCTCAGCTCCCTCCTTTTTACATGCTCGAGTATCAAATCTTAAAGTAAAAAAAGATGACAAATAAAGTATCTAAAAATGGAAGACCAAGCTATAAGAATCCTCACCTAGTAGGAGGTCATGGTTCAGTTGTCCTAGGTTAGGTAGGCAGGTCAGATCACCACTTAGGATGACTCCTTTGATAGTTCTTTTTAATCGGTCTATTTTGGAGCAATTGGTTAGTGACTAGCTCTAGATCTCTGTCAGATTATACTTGGCCTATCCCTTGTGGATCTTTATGCTTTGATTTTGTCAAGGGGTAGGGTGAGAGTTGTGTTTGTGTTTTGTTGGGTATTCTTCTTTCAAGCAACTTGATGCTCTTTATGATTTTTGAATGTGCACATCTGTTCGTGGATTCAAAGGGCTAAGTTGCCCTATCCCATAGTCGCCAATGAAAGAAGATTTTACAACCAGGAAAGAACAAAAAATGTACTAAATTCTATCAATGTGAAGTGGAAATTGAAGCTTGATGGAAGCGGCGGATGTGGATCTGACAATTTTAGGTGGCCATGGAAGATAGGAATATACTTCTAAAGACAAACTTTGGAGTGGTTTTATATTTTTCATAATTTTTCCTAGTTCTAGAATGAAGCAAAACAAGCTCCAGGAAATGTGGGACTTTGAGACGGTCAAGTAGAAATTTTTGGTTTGTCAATTGGACACCGAACGTGGAAGAAGCCAAAGGCAGAGCAAAAGGAGGGTCAAGTACAGCATAAAAGAGGCTTAAAACTTAAAGGGCCATACCCTTTGGGGCTCAAGAGCCCAAATTCTCGAATTGTGGGGGGGGGGGGTCAATTTTGAGAAGGCACATTTAAAAAAATGGCCGCCATGATGATTTGGGAGAGAGGGGCTATGAGGCTCAAAAGCAAGCCTATAATCTGATTATGGCAGCCTACTCCTTGATTTTTCCACTCTAAATCACAGTTTCAAATCTAAGGTTGATGGCCCAATTGTGAAAAACCAAAATTAATCTTTCTCTCTCCTCCCTCTCTTTTCTCTTGAAGGCTCTTCGTGTGGGTATTCTTTAGGAAGGCTCGAGATGGAGATCGGTTGTCCAGCTTGAATCGGATTGATATGAGATTATGCTGACACTAAGGAGTGATGACTACCATTGTTCAGAGATTAATGGCAGGTCCTCTAGCTGCCCCAAAATTCAATTCTTGATACTTGAAACCTAAAAAATGACAATAAGCCTCTTCTTAACAGAAACTCGAATCTTTGTTGACATTTCATGGTGCAGATCTTGTTCATATGTGGTGAAATTTTGTTTGAGGCTTGGTTGTGATATTTTTGAAGGTGAGGAATCATAAAATATAGAACGTGTGTTTGTAGTCGTGAGTTATTAATTTTCTAAAACTCAAAATGTGTTTTCAGTGAAAAACAATTTTTTTTCTTGGTTTTGAGAATCAAATCATGTTCATGTGGGATAAAATTAAATGTGATGATGGATCAATGTGTGAATTTAATTCTTAACTCAAAAAATCATACAATATAGTAATTTATATAAAGAGAAAAAATAAAAATACTCAATAAATATGGTTTTTGCCAAAGTAAATAGGAAAAAATAATTTCTACATCCAAAAATTTATGAAAATTTGGAAATATATTTGTGCAAGTATGACAAAGATAAAGCATGTGGTTTAGTCTTAGTTTACTTCCATTGATATGTTCTAGTGCATGTTTATCACTTTCTACATAAAGAAATATATATGAAAAATCCTTTTAGCCTACCCATTGAATGCAAAATCTTAAACGATAGGGAAAAAAGGATTGTGAGAGTTAAATACCCTTTGAATATGATTTTATGCATATTCTATCATATAGGATTTGTTTGATTTAATTCTTTAAAAATGATAGTAGTACAGATTATTTCGGTGTGTTGCCTTAGCAACAAAGTGATATACTAGAGTGAAATCATGAAATGGATGTTTGTGCACATTCATATTGGTTGATTTATAAGTTTTCTTATTTTAGCACATGTGTCATTCACCTTGCATCCACATTTTCATACGTGGTATCAAGAGAACTATCTCTTAGATGCATAGCACTTATTTTCGAACAATTCATCCATGTTGAGTGTGAGGACCCCTTGAGTTGTAGGTCTAGTGTTACCGTTTCCTTTGGAGACTGAAATGGTAAGGATTATATTATCTCCTGGAATGTTTTATTAAAAGAGAGGACTATGTTGCATATGTGCTATATGTTGAAACGTCGCATTTTGGGGTTAATTTTTGGGGTGTAGGAGAGCCGTAGTGGGGCCACATCGATAAGTTGGGGGGTGCTCCCTTCGTTTGTGCTACGAGGTGCTAGACACCATTATGTTTGGCTACTCCTTTTTCTTGGAGTCAGGAAGGGCATCACATTGGACTACAATCCAGAGATGTTATCTACAAATTCATTCTTTGGATAAATCAGTTCATAGTGTCTATATGCTCCTGGCCGCAAGTCTATGGGGTTATTTAGGTGAGTCTAGGAGGCCTTGGCTAGAGCCCTAGAGCCACTGTCAGGCCCATTTTTGGTCTTGACAAAGCACTAGGAGTTTCATATCAAGGACTTAGCTTATTGAGGTGCTTTCTTGGCATTAAGTTGATTGACACTCCACATGGAGTTTGGTTAGTTTAAAGATAATACTCATTGGAGATACTAGAGAAATATGGAATGATAGGATCCAAACCAGTGGATACTCTGTTGGATCAAAACATTAAGATGGTGAATGATGAACAATATATTGGATAATATGTTGATAATATTACTATGATTAGAAGTATGTTTGGTAGCGTAATCTACCTAACCATCACAAGGCTTGACTTGAGTTATTCAATGGAAGTTATTAGCCACTTCATCCAAAAATCATGCAATTCACATTTGGATGCAATGAGGAGAGGCTTGAGATATGTGAAGAAGATAGTTATCTTTCTCTTGTTCTATGAGAATTGGATCAAGCCTACTTTGTTTCACTACATAGATGTAGATTGGGCCTGAAGTATCATAAATAGGAGATCCACTAGTGGCTATGCACTTTCATTTGGTTTAGACATGGTAAGTTGGAGCAATAAGAAGCAACCCACAGTTGCTTTATCTAGTACATAAGAAGGGTATAGAGGCATTGCATTCGCAACATGTGAGTAGACATGGCTGAGATTAATATTATGTGATATGGGGATAGAGATAGACAATGGAGTTATCATGTATTGTTATAACATTAGAGCATTATGTTGGTAAAGAATCCAATCTACCATACAATGATAAATCATATCAAAGTGCACTACCACTTCATCAAAGAGAAGGTTATGGATGGAGAGATAGACTTGGTACATGCCAAAAACCAATGACCAAGTCATGGATATCTTTACCAAATTATTAGATAAAGATAACTTTGAATACTTTAGAAGTACACTTGGGGTCTTGTGTTTACAAGCTCATTCTGAGCTTGAGGGGGAGTGTTGAGGAATAAGGGATATGCTAAGTCATAAAATAGGTATAAATAAAGTAGAGGCTTTGTGTGAAAGTGACTTAAAGGTCAAAATGTATCTATCAATTTAGAGGATACTATGTGGTGCATTAGTTGACAATGAGAGAAGGACAAGAATGAATATGATAAAGAAAAAAAACTCTTAAGCCTCCATATCTTGTGCCATTGCTCCTTCCATTGTATGAATTATTCTATTCTTTTCAATATAGGCAATGCCATGATATACCTACAAAGCCCTTACACTCACCTCTGCTTAATGGATTTCTATCCTCAACAATCGAAGGGTGGTTTTCTTGACTCATGCTAGGATCGTAACATAAATCATTCTATCAAGCTTGTCAATGTCTACCAATCTAGAACTCGACCCATTAGCGTGTTCTTAACATAGACTTTCCTATCAAGGTAGTCAGTGTCTGTAGCACTACAACTTGGGGATCTTAACATAGCTTTTCCTATCAAGCTAGCTAGGGTGTATCCATGTAGACTCAATTCTTGTATTCTTTTTCATCATGTCTACCCTCGACTCAATTACATTTGAGGAGTGCAACTACCATAGTCCTAACTTTATTTAGCTGGGCTCTTATGGCATTGAATATCAAGATTTGTAGGTGCGATCCCAAGTTGTTGAATTGTTTGGGTCAAGGCATGGTGGCTTCATTGTTGCCATGTTGTGCCACATCTTAAGGGAGGAAATCCATTGGGTTGCTCCTTGCATAGTTGCTCCCTTTTTTCTTGCCTTCACCTTGGCCATGGGAACTTGGGTCTCTTGGTTTGTTTGACAATATGATTTTCCCTTGATTCCAATCAAGTGCTTAGGGTATTTTCCTTGGCCTCTTTACCAAATCTTTGTTCTTGCCTTAAACTTAGAAAAACTAGCTGGTTTAGCTTGCCTTTTTCCATGAAAGGTGCAATCTTGGTGTATGGTACCTCTTTGACTCTTCTTAGCCTCACTTAGAGTTGAAGTTCTTTGGAGATATGGACTAAGTCATCACATTTAGATAGATTTGGGGTTTCAAAAGTAGAGATATCCTTGAAGTACTTGGGGTGATACCCATATTTGTAGTGCTTGATATGTCATAGATCCATAGGATTGGGATGATAACTCCTTGCACTACTTACAACCTAAATGCTGAGATCTCAATCTTTATCGACATTGAGTATGGACCCAACAGGTTCCACACTCCAAAGACATTCACATTAAGAGTGAGTTGGAGAGTTCTCCAAGGCTCAACTAGAAAGGTTTCCTTCCATGGCACTAAATCACCTTGTTTGGACCAAATTGCAAGAACTCCCTCATGCTCTCCCTTCTTTGAGGTTTCATCCTCTAACTCATTATGTCTAAGCTCATAAGGATTTGTTGCTTTGGGCTCAAGGGCATAGCTAATGAATTGCACTTGGTTCCTACTTTGATCCGATTTGGTTGTGATGGGATGTGGCCTTGGATAGTATATAAGGTTTACTTCATCCTTATCCATGAGTTTAGCTTCAAGGGTTTTAAGGGCATCCTCATTCTCATCTCTCATCTTGGTGCTAGAAATTTGCCTCTATTTCTTGGCATTTGGTTTCACCTTCTTCTTCTTCTCATTCTCTTTTCCTTCTTTCTCTATCTTTCCTTCTTTCTTTTGGCTTCTTTGCCTGGATCTATATTTGTTTCTTCTTCTTTATTCTCTTTCTTGCATAAGTCTAACTCATCTTCTATCTTCTCCTCTTTGGCCTTGATGCCCAAATCTATCTTTTCTTGCTCTTCATACTCTAACCTATTCTCTTCTTTTGGCTTTCTAGCTCTTTCCTCTTTCCTCTTCAATATTTTTCTTCTTCTTTTCTATCATCTTTTTCTATCTCTTCTAATATTTTCATAATTCTCCCATTCAACTCTCTTTCTAACCTATCATCATTGAACTTTTTGAGGTTAGTTGGTTGTTAGGATTGGGGTTGTTGAGGTTGAGGTGTTCCAAGATCTAGACTGAGCTCATCATCGTCCTTCTCTTTTTCTTCACGTGGTTGAGATAGAGGTGTTTCAATATCTGGTGGGTTGAGACATGACCTCTCCCTTTTCTTCTTCTTTCTCTTCTAACCCTTCCTTTTTATCTTCTTCTTGGCCTAGCTCCTCTATTAAGGTTTAACTGTTGGGTCCATGTAGTGGATGCCCTACCTAAGTTAGTGCTTTCGCCCTTCCATTCTCATATTCTAAGCCTTTCTCCTCATCTACTTCCTAATCATCATCCTTATCAAAGGCATCTCATGCCTCAAAGGAGGGTGCCAACTTGGCCTCACTCTCAATCTCAATGGGTGGATGTGTTCCAATATCAAGATTGTGCTCACCCTCCCCCTTCTTAAACTTTATTTCTTCTAAGAATGGTTCATCTTTCAATTAGGTTGCAATTTGTGGATATAAGGGGTCATCCTTTCGGCATGTTTACCTATCTTCATCTTCTTTCTTATATCCTAATTCTATCACATCATTTTTTACATTTGATCTCACATCCATTCTCAATCCTTCTCCCTTCACATAATAGTCTATCTTTTCTTCTTCTTCTTGAGCTCCTTCAAGTTGGGTAGGGGTAGTCAATGTAGAGGTAATCTCATTCTGGTGCTAATTGATGGGAAAATGTTTAGGATAGTAGTATCCATCTTCTTTGAGAGGGTATTCATTTTAGAGATATTGATCTTTGAGATAACCTTCTTGGTAGTGTTTGGGGTAGTAGTCGTCTACGGTGCCTATTGCTTGTATTCTTATTCTTCTTCTTGGGGATAAGTTATTCCAAGATCGAGGTAGAGCTCATCCTCTCCCTTTTCCTTTTATTCTTCATCTAATGAAAGCTCTTTTCTTCTATCACACAATTATTTTTTTCTTGGTTCTTCTACTCTTCTTTGGTTGGCTTCACTCCATTCTTCAACTCTTGGACTCTTTTGTTCCTCATTTGCTTTAAGCCCTATTGCTTAGTACCCTCTCCTCGATAGGGTCTTAAGTGTGGGGATGTGTCCCTCTTTGTCTGTTTTTCATACCCTCATGGAAATGCCCCTATTTGATCATTCATGTATACCATTTCCTGATTTTTCCTTGATGGGATCCCTTCCCTACCCACCCATCTTATTTTCACCCTATCTACAAGGTCATTCTTTGTCTGTTTGACTTTATCCTTTGTTTTGCTACTTTTCTATGTGTCTTACGTTCACTGGACTCCATATCCCACTTTACATCCCCATTTGTCCCTTTTGAACTAGCCTTTTTTTCTTTTTCTGGCCCCCTATTCTGAGCTATGGTTTATAAGCTATTAATTTTTGAAGATTTTTTTGTAAATTAGACGTGTTTCCATGCGAGTGTGACTTTTGACTTCGAAACAGTGATCTAATTTGTTAGCTCAGACCTATATCTTTCCCTTTACCTTTTTTCTTTTTACTTCTCATCATTCAGGTGCATGATTTGTCCATTATTAATTATTGCGTATTTTCGAGTATTCTCGTGTGTGATTTTTGCTCTTTTTTCATGTGAACTTGCCCTATTCTCCTTGGAATTTAACTCTACTTAGATAGCCTTGTCTAGCTTGCTCCCTTGCACAATTGTTATTTTTTTTTCCATCATGTTCTAGCCCATCAATTTTGTGTTATTAATTTTTACATGTGTTTTTGTGCTCGTTTTTACTATTGTTTCCATGTGAACGTGCCTTACTAGCTACAGACCCCATTCGCCCTTGCTTAATCTGTCTACTACTTTCTTGTGGACATTTTTTGTTTTCATTCCTCTTAGTTTCGACTACGTTCATTTCCATATTATTTTTTATTCCGGATTTTTCATGTGTTTTTACCATTTTTCCCATATGAATATGGATTCTATTCTCATCGAAGCTGCATTTTGACATGATAGCCTTGTTTGAACCCTCCTTATGGATGATATTCCTTCTTTTCACATTTCGTTCTGATTAAAATATTTCTCAAAATTAATTTTTGTGTCTTTTTGTATCCGTTTTTCTCTTTTTCCATGTGAATGCCCTTCATTGTCCCCAGACATTCCATTTCCTTTTTTGTAATGAGCGAGGATCACGGGAACATGGCATGGGAACATACCAGTCACATTGACGGTATATAAGGTGTAAGAGGGTATTTTGAGGCATGACAAAAATTATCAAGAAACTCTCTTTTCACCTATCAAGCTTCCATGGCTTCTTCTTCCATGGCTTCTTCTTCCTCTTCTTCTTCTTCCCTTTCCTCTCTTTCTCTCTCCTCTCCCTCTTCTCATGTTGTCCTTCTCTCTCTTCTCTCCCTTAGTTAGGACAGTTAGGTCTCTTTCATTACAAGTGGTATCAGAGCTTTGTCCTTGATCCTTTTCTTTTCCCATAGATTTAGGGCTCTCACAATTTTCCCATAGTTAGAAAACCCCAGTTACATCTCTCTCACAGGTACACAGGAGTACTCACGCAGACTGTCAGCCCTCTTGAAGACTATGGCAGCCTTTCTTGGAGGTTTCCCAAGAACCATGGACACATTTGAAGACGGGTAGACAAATTTGATAGGTCTTCACTAATTTTCATGTAAGTTTCTTGAGGGTTTTGGGCAAAAAGGAGTGTAGCACAGTTAGAGAAGACCAAAAGCTCAGTTACTTTTCAAGAGGACCTTCTCTCATGGTTTGTCCCAGTGCTTCCCCTTCATCTTGCTCAGCATCTAGAGCAACATTGAGCCTTGCTTGCCTTTTCTGGAGCTTAGTCCCAGCCCTCCCTTGCTTCATTTCTTAGTCCCATTCCTCCCTTGCTTCATTTCTCAGCTTTGGCACACCCCTAGGCAAGCTTGAGCACGGGTATTGACCCCCCATCAGTTCTTGGCAGCACCTCAAACCCTACTATGGGCAGCAGCCATGGCAGGCATGGAACCTTAAGCCCAACTCATAACACACTAAATCCCCTTCAATTTACTCTTCTCGGGAGCCTTGGGAGCAGCCAAAAGCTTCAACAAGTGAAGATATACGACATTGAAAACCCCATACAACCACGGGCATTAAGAAGATGGGCAACCACAAAGATCTTGAAGGAGGCAACCAATAACTCTTCCCCAGGCTTGAACAAGGTATGTCAATCAATTCTTCCTCTCTCTTTTACATCCAATTGTTGAGCTTAGCCACTTGATGAGAGAGATGGAAGAAATGGTTGGGTTGAGATTGCCAATGGAATTTCCACCCTCAGCCCACACCCTGGGAATGCATGCATAGCTGGATAATCTTCAATTTCTTTCCCATTGATCAAGATTTTACTCTAATACTTAACCATGCTCTTGTTTGATTCCTATTGAAAAAAAATTGTAAGAAGGGTAAGTCATGCAATCAGTGAGTCACTGAATTACAGAGGTAACCCCTTCCCCATCCCATTTCCTTATTGATCATGCATATCATCAATGGCCCAATCCTCAATTTCTAAATGCATATCATGTTGGTTGCTTAATAATAAATATCTACAATATATATTCCAGGTGAGGAAAAGCCCGATGCCAGGCAAGGTGGCAAGACAAAAGAGAGGGGTGACCCCCCCTTGCCATCAAAGACCCTAAGGGGTGCACAACCCGACCCAGGGGGAACTTTTCCCATCTCCTAGTGATCCAGAGCCCAAAGATTATTGCAGGTGTAGGTGCATTTGATGGAATAGCCTGAGCCGTGATCATTTGAGTCTACAGCCCTCTACATGCATTGGTAATGTCATGTATCACTTGGAAATGTATGGTGGATGCATGCAAGAAGAGCAGGGTATGCAATCATGGAAATGGTCTCAGCAATTGAACTAAGGATGCAAAGGATGTATGGCTCTATGTGGAATTGAGAAACATCGTTGAGGCCTTGGATGCCTTGGAATAAGCTCCTCACCATTGGGATAAGGTATGCTCCTTGAGGGAGTCTTTGCAGGGTATTGTAGACAGTCAGTCCCACACAGTCAGCCCGCAAAAGTTGATTACAGCAAAGCCTTCTTGTGTGATTGAGTGCAAAAGCTATAGCTTTATTCAAAGAGGGCATCCCCCCCTTCAATCTGAACTAAAAATCTCCCCATTATGCCCTACGATTTGGGAGATACGCTCAGTTTTGTGCTCAGAGGTACTGTGGGACAGGCAGCAGTCCTACACAGTTAGCCCACAAAAGTCTATTACAACAAAGTCTTCTTGTGTGAGTGGGTGTAGGCTCCATATCTTGATTTGAGGAGAGCATCCCCCTCTTCGATCTGAACCAAAAATATCCCCATTCTGCCCTATGGTTTGGGAGATAAGCTCAATTTTGTTCTCAGAGGTACTTTGGGACATGCAACAGTCCTACACAGTCAGCCCACAAAAAGTGATTACAGAAAAGCCCTAATCATTTATTGTCAGAGAGATTTTTACATAGCCTCGTAGAGGGGATCGAAAGTTTTAATTTGAATCACAAAGTTTGGTGATCGGAGCCTCCTAGCTCAAGATATTGTCATTTCTATAACAAGGGGTCTGGTGGACTGCACTTGGGATGGCAGGCTACAAGGGTAAAGCAAAGGCCCAGGAGGACTTCCAGTATGAAATAAGGGACTCCCGTGCCTCAATGAATGATCCTAGCTCAGCCCAAGAGGATTGTGAAGACATATTTGAAGAGGGTGCCCCCGAGATGGACCGCTTATCTATGCTCAACCAAACCCAACATGAGACCCGTCATGCTGAACGGCATCGAGAGATGGAACAATGCCATAGGGAGATGGAAACCCACCAAGATCACCATCATTTGGATATGATGGCCAAGATGGACTTACTCATAGAGCACATGGGTACCCTCATCCCCACCATTGCCCCTCCCTCGGATTGACCCAAGGAGTATATTCCTCCCCGTGAGGCTAACCGCCCTCCCCCCTTGGAGACCAGGCATAGCCCACAAGGTCTTGGTGGTACCCATGGCATTACCCATAGCACTTATGAGATGGGTGAGCCTTCCACCTGACATGATGAACCCCTCCTTCCCTCCCCCATTACGAATCCTTCAAGCCCATCCTTGGCACCACAACTTCCCCGTAACGGAAGCTATATGCACACTCATGGGAATGGCTCTAATGCAAATCTTGGGTAGCATGGAATGCAAGGAGTACATGGGCAGCATGCACATGGCAATGGGCATCATGCACATGGCAATGGGCAGCATGCACATGGCAGTTTTGGGCTGCATGGCCATTTTGGATAGCGAGGTCCTAATGTGCAATTGGGTCCTCATGTAATGCATGGACAGCATGGCCCCCATGGAAATTTTGGATAGCTAGGGATTGGACAGTAAGGCATGTATGGGAAGCATGTGGCACATGGCATCCATGGACAGTAAGGCCCAAATGAACTACGTGACAAGATTGTGTTTACTAAATTTAATGGGCAATCCTCTTCCCTAGCTAAATTAGAGGAATGGACCTCTAAATTGGAAGCCTATTTTCTCATTTACCTCCGTACCGATGAGGCAAATATTATTTTTTCCTCCCTTCATTTGAAAGGTTTTGCCCACACATGGTGGAGATTTTTTCAAAGAGAAAATTAACACTAAACCTATTGGGAAGAGTTCAAGATGCATATGATCCAAGTTTTTGTCTCCTTGGTAGAAAAAAAACGCTTGGCTAGGCAATGGTATCAGTTTGATCAGCGAAATCTCACCATGAGCAAGTACACCAACTAGTTTATGAACCTATCCATGTATGTTGAGGCAGTCATTGATGAGGCCAAATTGCATAAATACATTTATGGGCTAGATGCACATCTCTCAGCTGATGTAATGGCTCAAAAGCCAGTCACCCTATTTGCAACCATAGAATTGGCTGAGCGCTATGGCCGGAAATACCGTTGCAATGAGGGCATGTAGCCCATTGCAGGACAGCAAAGATACCCTATCAAGAAACCCCCATATGCCAGTAATTATCATAGTAACAATGGAGGGAATGGCAGCCCCAAAATCCTCACTTACCCCACTTTTAATGTTGAAAGGAAATATGGCAATTTTGGGATAGCACCCCCCTCCAAAAGTGACCCAAAGTATGCTGGAAATAAGACACGGAATGGCTTCAGTCCCAACGGTAAAAAATTCATTCCTCCTAAAGTTGTCAAGGATTTCAAGGCTAAAGGCTTGTGCTTTAAATGCGAGGATAAGTACACGACTGATCATGCATCCAAATGCCCCTTTAAGAACACCGTTGTCAAGTTTAATAGCATGTATGTGCTAGAAGATAATGACAAGTTGAAAGAGGACTTACATGACAACTCTCCCATGATGACACTTGCTGAAAATGCTGAATATGAGGAGGATCTTGACACTGATCAGTTTTATGACTCACCGTTCCCTTTTGACCCCGGTGGCTGCCCCATTGATGACATGCTTGGGAATGACCCTTTGCACCCCACATTTACCACTGTGTCAGCTTGCTCAATCTCCATGGATGCATGGACCGGCTCTAGGATCCCGAACACCCTACGAGTACATGGTAACATTGATGGCAAGAGTGTATACATTCTCATAGATAGTGGCAGCACACACAATTTTGTGAATAAATCGACTCTTGGCCATTTGATATGTGTTCCTACTGAATTACAACAACCTCTTAGAGTTCAAGTGGCCAATGGAAACGAGGAAGCGAGCTCCCATGTATGCACACAAGTGTCTCTTATGCTAGCCGAAAATTATACAGCAAAGGTGGACCTAATTACCCTTGATATGGGCCATGTGGATGTTGTTTTGGGATGTGATTGGCTTCAGCAGTTGGAAAAAATCTCTATGGACTTCTCTTAGCTGTATATGGAGTTTGTAATGCATGGGCAGCTTGTATATTTGGAGGGAATCAAAGAAATTGTAGATTTTCATCTTATAACAGCAAGACAACTCAAAAAGGAATTCAAGAAACGCTCCCAAATCTTTGTCTTACATTTGCATAAGGATAATGATGACCAGCACACCTTGGGGAAGCAAAATGCAGCACTAAAGGCACTTTTGGCTGAATATGAGGACCTATTTCAGCCCCCCACCACCCTCCCTCCTCAGAGGTCAGTGGATCACCCGATTGACTTGGAGCCCCATGCCAAGCCCATCAATAAACCCCCATATCGGCTCTCTAAATGTGAGAGAGAGGAAGTAGCTAAGCAAGTCAAGGAGCTCACTAAAATAGGATTCATAGAGCCTAGCTCTTCCCCTTATGCCTCCCCGGTTCTATTGGTTGAGAAAAAGGACGGATCCTTTCGGTTGTGCATTGACTGCCGTGATCTCAATAAGATCACCATAAAAAATAGATACCCCATCCCTCGAATTGATGACTTGCTTGATGAACTCAAGGGAGCACGCTACTTCACCAAGATTGATTTGCGATCCAATCAGAATGAGGGTGGGTGATGAAGTCAAAACAGCTTTTTGGACTGACCGTGGCTTGTACCATTTTCTTGTCATGCCATTTGGACTCATTAATGCACCCGCCATGTTTTAGAGCTTAATGAACAAAATATTGCAGACATGGCTTTTCAAGTTTGTGTTGGTATTCTTTGATGATATACTCATTTACAGCAAGTCACTGCATGAGCATTTGAAGCATGTCAGACAAATTTTTTATGTACTAAGAGAGCACTGGTTATTTACCAAAGAAAGCAAGTGTGTCTTCATGCAAACAGAGGTTGAGTACTTGGGACATATTGTTAGTGAAAAAGGCATCCAAGCTAATCCTAAGAAAAGGCAATGTGTCTGGGATTGGCCCACCCCCACTGTCACTACCTCCTTGCATGGTTTTCTTGGCCTCTCCTCTTTTTATCGGAGATTTATTTGCCGTTATGCCACAATTGCAGCACCATTAATCGAAAAGCTGAAAAAAGAGGCCTTCCTATGGGATGATTTGGATGATCGTAGTTTTCAGCAGAAAGACTTGCTCACTTCAGACCCCATCCTCCTATGCCCCAACTTTTCAAAGAATTTTACCATCCAGTGTGATGCTAGTGGATGGGGTATTGGTGCAGTCTTGCTGCAAGAATACGGGGTAATAGCATTTGAGAGTCAAAAATTGGACGATAAAGAGAGAGAGTTCCATGTCAATGATCAGGAGATATTGGCAGTCATTCATGCTATTAAAAAGTGGCATCACTACTTTTATGGTAGTAGATTTAAGGTGAAAAGTGACCATTGTGTGCTCAGATACTTCTTGACTTAGCCCAACCTCACTCCCAAACAACGTAGATGGGTGGCTACCCTACAAAACTATGACTTTGAGATTACCCACACTCGTGGCAAGGAAAATGTAGTGGATGATGCACTCTCTCACATGTGGGCATGCAAGGTTTCATCCATCACTGAATTCCACCATGATTGGATTGAAGTGCTCCAAGAGGCATACTTGCTTGATGCTGAATTCAGCCCTCTTTTTTTGAAATTACAGCAAGGTGTCATGGATGACAACTCTCAATATCAACTCCACAATGGCCTCATTTGGATCCATGGCCGTATTGTGATCCCCCATGCCTCTCCTTTCACCCAAAGGATCCTTGAGGCATTATTCACCGATTGATGGCCACTTAGGGGTCTTCAAAACATATGACCGCATTTCAAAAAGCTTCCATTGGAAAGGGCTATGGTGGGATGTTAAAGACTTTGTGTCTAGATGTGTGCCTTGTCAGCAAAATAAAGATAGAACTCTTAAACCAGGTGGATTGTTGCAGCCCTTACCTATCCCCGAAGGAAAATGGACCCACATTACCATGGATTTCATCATTGGTTTACCTACAACCAAGAAGGGTTGGGATAGCATCTATGTGGTAGTTTACCGACTCACTAAAGCAGCCCATTTCATCCCTACAAAATCTCAGTTTACAGCATCTCAAGTTGCCACTCAGTTTATGGAGCATGTTTTTAAGTTGCATGGCTTACCCCACGTCATAGTACATGACCGGGACACCAAATTTATGAGTCAGTTTTGGTAGACAATTTTCAGCTCCATGGGGACCAAATTGGCTCCGTCTACAGCCTATCATCCCCAAATGGATAGGTAGACCGAGTGATTCAATAAGTGGCTTGAAACTTATTTGCGACATTTTTGTCATGATGTGTAGAATTCTTGGGATGTATGGCTACACTTGGCTGAATTTTCTTACAACAACTCCACTCATTCGAGCATTGTAGTTTCTCCCTTCGAAGCATTGTATGGTTATCAGGTGCCCCTTCCTACCGTGATCTTCAATGAAAAGCTCGACCCCCTTGGAAAAGAAGAGTTGGACCGCATGCAAGCTTTACTTCAACAATGCAAGGTAAACCTCAAAAGGGCTCAAGAGCACATGAAGATTCATGCTGATGCAAAAAGAAGACCCCTTGACTTTCAAGAGGGTGAATTGGTACTCCTCAAAGTCCCCAAGTCCCGTTATGCTACACTAAAGGACGGTCATTGCAACAAGTTGGCACACCGTTACTATGGACCCTACACAATCATTAAGAAGGTCGAGGACTTAGCTTACTGCCTCCAACTCCCTCCCACTACTAAGATCCATAATGTCTTCCATGTGAGCCAATTGAAACCTTTCATTGGCACTCCCAAAGATTATGTAGAGGAGCTACCCCCCATAGATGAGGAGGGCCTTATCCAGTATATTCCTGAAGCGGTCATTGGGAAGTGTAAAAAGCAACTCCGCACCTGTTTCATCTATGAATACTTGATCAAATGCCAAGGCCTACCAACAGATGAAGCTTCTTGGCACCCAGAATCTATCTTGGATGAATTTCCACACCTCAAAGAGGCCGTATTGGCTGGAACTTAGCCATAACACTTGTTTTGGGCTGCAGCCTATGTCTGGACAACCACCTGTTTTGCACTAGTTTTGGTCCTGATCCATTTTCAGCCCCATCACCCATACATGGGTTGAAAGTAAACCTCGAGGGCTCCGTGCCAACACCTTAGTTGCCCTGATCGGAGTTTCCTAGAGGAATTTATGGCTATTTTTCTCCAGCCATACCATCTGGGACAGCACACTAGTAACTCTTGAACAACCCTCTATTTTGCAACATTTTTTGTCCTAACCTAATTGCAGCCCTGCCCCACCCACATAGGCTAAAAGTACATCTCGTGGGCTCCGTAACGACACCTCAATTGTCCCATTTGGAGTTTCTCACACAAAGTTATGGCTGATTTCCTACAGCACACCCTTACAGGACAACACAACATCCCTTGTTTTTTAGGACAAAAACTTTATGAGATGGGATGGTTTGTAATGAGTAGGGATCACGGGAACATGGCATGGAAACATACCAGTCACACAGACAGTATATAAGGTGTAAGAGGGTATTTTGAGGCATGACAAAAATAATCAAGAAACTCTATTTTCACCTTCTCAAGCTTCCATGGCTTCTTCTTCCTCTTCTTCTTCTTCCCTTTCCTCTCTTTCTCTCTTCTTCCTATCTTTCTCTCTCCTTTCCCTCTTCTCCTGCAGTCCTTCTCTCTCTTCTCTCCCTTAGTTAGACAATTAGGTCTCTTTCATTACATTTTTCCATCCTCTTCCCCCAATCACATGACACATTTTCCCCTTTTTATGTTGGTTGTTCGGTTTGTTTATTATTAAAAAAATTTATTTATTATATGTTCCATTGTCTTTCCTATTGCACGTGAACGCTTGCATTTTCATCTTTTGACACACGTTGATATGTCAATGATGTCATCCTCCTTTGATGCGTGTACTTGCTTGCCATTTTGATCCCATTGGGACAAATTTTTTTACCCCCCCACCTGTGTTTTGCACCGCACGAGAGACATGCTTTACATCTCTTTTTTGTTTTTAAAACAAATAATAATAATAATAATATAAAAATTATAAAAAATCCTACCCTCCTAGTTGTCTCCCCATCTTTTCTCTCTCTCTCTCTCTCCCTCTCTCTCCCTCCCTCCCCCCCTCTCTCTCTCTCTCTCTCTCTCCCCCCCCTTGTTGAGATATCGAGCTCCACTCGTGATACGCCAGGGTGACCGTTGTATATTTATGTCACCGACTTGTCAGTTGCAGACGCGGTTGGTACACCGCCCATGAATAATAGCTACATGATAGCTATCCTTATCTACTCTAGTTCGTGGCTCAGTTAGTATGCCACCTTAGTTAGTTGAGTTTGGTTTGAGACCCATATATAGGGTTCTTCTATTTCTTTGTACTAGAGTTCTTTTGGCTTACACAACTAAGAAGAGGAAAACTGTTTTCAGCCTCCACCCTTGTGTGTCTTCCCCCATTGTGCAAGCAAGAAAGCTTCAAGCGAGACTCCTTCCTTCTCTCCCACAATCTTGACATGGTATCAGAGCCAGGTTCGTGGTAAGGAGCTCAAGAAAGCAAGCCAAGCTCGCGGTGGTCTGGTAAGAGGAGCAGTGTTGCTTTCATTTCCTGTTTTGGGAGCAGATCTCTGCAGGTAGCACAGCCGGAAATTGCAGGAGTGCATTGTCTCAGGTTGAGACGCCCTTCGCGGTGAAGCAAGAGGGCAGTATATACTGCGGGAGAGGGCTTTAGCCCGCGGCGACCTTGTTTTTTTGATTTGAGGCCATTTCGGGGCCTGTTTTGCAGACGGAAGTTTTCTGCACGCACTCAAGAAAAGGCTCAGTTTTATGCTGTGCGACCACTGTTCTACAGGTCGGTGAAAAGTTACTGTAGAAATTGCATCGTATGCTTGTGCGCAGAGACATTGGGAGTTTCAGAATCATCCTTGGTTCCTGTTTATGCAAAATTGTCACTAGGAAGTGACAGTGTGGTCAAATACCACTTTCGCCAGTTTTGCAGATTTGCCCTTGTGAGGGTGAAGCTGTGTTTTTTGCAGTGACAGAATTTCTTGCAGTATTCTGTAATGGCGTCTGATTCTCTTTCACAGATTGTCACTGAAAAGCTTGACAAGAACAACTTCCAGGCATGGAAGTTTAGAATGACGAATTTCCTTATGGGAAAAGGATATTGGGAATTTGTTGCAGGAAATGAAGAAGAACCAGTTCTTCCTGATGTTCCCAATCAACAACAAATGCAGGCATTTAAAACATGGCATGAGAGAGCCAGGAAAATTATGTATTGGCTGTCTATCAGTATTTCAGACTCTATGATTGTGCATATTCAGGATGCAAGTACGCCAAAGGAGGCATGGGATACTTTGTCAAAAATGTATAGCACAAATACGCAAGCCAGGAAAATGCAGCTTAAGTAAGAGTTGCATAATGTGCAAAGAGAAAGTATGAGCATCAACGACTACCACATGAAGGTGAAGAAGATTGCAGATGCACTTGCTTCCATTGGGTCGCCAGTGGAAGATGATGATTTAGTTTCCGTGACCTTGAATGGTCTAGGAAAGGATTATGCACAGTTTCGGACATCCATTTCAGTTCGTGAAAGATTTCCTGATTTTGAGGAGTTGATTGCTCTTCTAATTTCTGAGGAACAGAGAAATGGTGGTGCATCTTCTTCAGGAGGAACTTCAAAAGAAGCTGTCTTCTACTCAAATGCTGGAAGAGGTAGAGGCAGAGGTAGAGGAGGCCGATTTGGAGGCCGTGGCAGAAATCATAATATGCAGCAAACTCAAGAAAACCAGTCCTATGGAGGAGGACGTGGTAACTCTAGAGGCAGGGGGAGCCAAAGAGGTCGTGGTGGATGGCAAAGAGGCCAAAATGCAAACAGTAATGTTGAATGCTACTACTGTGGTAAAATGGGTCATATGGCTAAAGACTGCTATAAAAAGCAGAATGACATCATGAATGGAAAACTGCAACAAGGGAATTATGCATCTTCTAGTAGACAGGGTGATGACAGAAATGAGCATTTGTTCATGGTGCAGCACATGAACAATTCTATGACAAGTGCAGAAGAAAGCAATGATGTATGGTATGTTGACTCAGGTGCATCAAACCACATGACAGGTCATGCAGAATGGATGGAGGATGCAAGGAAAATGGAAAAACCAGGATTTGTGGAGACTGGTGATGATACTGCACATCCTATTGTGCAGATTGGAAAAATTCCCTTGTCTATGCAGCGTGGGAAAAAGAAATACCTGTCCGATGTATTTCATGTCCCGAATATCACCAAGAATCTGGTTTCAGTTGGTCAAATGGTTTAACAGGGCTTGCAGGTCAGATTTAATCCTCATGGATGCTTTGTTGAGGATATGAAAAATAAAGGTCGCTTGATAGCAAAAGGAAAGAAGAAGGGCAGAATGTTTACATTGGATGCAGACATGTCTGAATTGAGTGCAGCAATGTTTGCACATGGGACCGGTGTAGTTGCAGATATTGATATCTGGCATAAACGCATTGGTCATGTTAATGTACAGCGACTTAAATCAATGCAGGCCCAAAATATTGTTGCAGGATTGCCCAAATTCAAGGTTGCAGAAATGCATAAGGTATGTGAAGCCTGTCAGTTTGGAAAACATGCAAGGAAACCATTTCCTAGACATGTTCAAGAGAGTGAGAAGCCATTGGAATTAATTCACTCTGATGTGTGGACAACTAAAGCTGCATCTCTTGGAGGCTGTCATTATTTTGTCAGTTTTATTGATGACTATAGCAGAAAAGTTTGGGTGTATTTTATGAAAAAGAAAAGTGAAGTTTTTGGGCATTTCAAAACTCTTAAAGCTATGGTTGAAAAAGAAACAGGCTTGCAGATAAAATGCCTAAGGTCAGATGGAGGGGGAGAGTACCTCTCAAATGAGTTTGCAAAGTTCTTGCAGGAGCATGGCATAAAGCAGCAATATTCATGCAGTTATACCCCACAACAAAATGGAATTGCAGAAAGGAAAAACAGGCATATTGGAGAGGTATCTCGTGCCATGCTCAATGAAAAAGACTTGCCAGATTTTTATTGGGCTGAAGCAGTTGCTACAGCAGTCTACATAATGAACAGGACTCCCACTGCAGCAATACATGGAATGACTCCAGAGGAGAGGTATACTGGTAGGAAACCAGATATTTCTCATTTGAAAATTTTTGGTTGCATTGCCTATGTACATGTGCCAGATGAGCTGAGATCCAAGTTGGATCCAAAAGCTGAGAAGTGCATCTTTATTGGTTACTCTCTGCAGCAAAAAGGGTATAGATGCTATAACCCTTCTACTCGTAAGTTTACAGTGAGCAGAGATGTTGTTTTTGATGAGATGAGTAGCTGGTATAAACCAGTAAATGTGATTGATGATGAAGATGCACAAAATGGTAATGCTACACAGAATTCACAGCAGCAGTCACAAAATATTAGTGGACCTGGAGCGTCCTCTAGCAGTGGTTCACATTCTTTGCCATGGACAGGCAGATTGAGATCAGGAGAATCTTCTCAAAGCAATGCAGATAGTGGTATGCAGGTATCACGAAAAGGAAAAGAGAAGGTTGATCAGCCCATGTTTGATGTGAATGCAGGTCACTCTTATGTGGATGGTGAATCCAGTGGCTCAGAACAGAGCATTGATGATGAGTTGGGTATTCCTTCTATTGTTACACCTGGAGTAAGGAAGACCAGGGATGTTTTGAGAGCACCTGGGAGTGAACCTACTTTGCGCAGGTCTACAAGAGCTAGGTATCCTGTGGATAGGCTGAAATATGATGGATTTACAGCCATTCACTATGCATATATGGTCAAAGTGATACAGGAACCAGAACCCACATCTTTTGAGCAAGCCATGGGAAAAGAAAAATGGGAGAAAGCCATGGATGAAGAAATGGATGCCTTGGAAGCAAATGCTACATGGGAGTTAGTACCTTTGCCTAAAGGTAAGAATGCAATTGGCTGTAAGTGGGTTTATAAGGTGAAGCACAATGCAGATGGTTCTGTGAACAGATACAAGGCAAGATTAGTAGTCAAGGGGTATGCACAAACATATGGCATTGACTATGAAGAAACATTTAGTCCGGTTGCAAGGATGGCAACCGTAAGAGCAGTCATTGCTATGGCTGCATCAAAGGGATGATCTTTACATCAGATGGATGTAAAGAATGCCTTCTTGCATGGTGATTTGCAAGAAGAGGTCTATATGGAGCAGCCACCAGGTTATGTGCATGCTGTTCATCCTGAGTTTGTTTGCAGGTTGAAGAAAGCCTTGTATGGCTTGAAGCAAGCACCTAGAGCATGGTCTGACAAGATAGGACAGTATCTTGTCACTATTGGCTTTCAGATTTCCAAGGCAGATTTCTCACTTTATGTGAGAAAAACAGAGAAAGGTATTATGCTGCTTGTCATTTATGTTGATGATTTGATTATGACAGGTGACAGTGATGAAGATATCCTTCATGTGAAAATGCTATTGAAGCAGAAGTTTGAGATGAAGGATTTGGGAGAGCTGCGTTATTTCTTGGGCATTGAGGTGATTAGATCACCAAGTGGGATACAACTCTTGCAGAGGCAGTATGGATTGGACATGCTGTCCAAATATGGGATGACAGGCTGTAAGCCTATTTCAGTTCCTTTGGAGCAAAATGTGAAGCTGAGCACAGATGCAGGTGAGCTTCTAGAAGACCCTACTATGTACAGACGCATAGTAGGAAGTTTGATTTATATGACTATTACCAGGCCAGATTTGAGCTATGCTGTTGGATTGGTAAGTCAGTTTATGCAGGCTCCAAGGAAACCACATTTGGATGCGGCTAGACGCATACTTAGGTATGTGAAGTCCACATTGCAGTATGGACTATTTTATGAGACTGGGGTTCAGATACAGTTGCATGGATACACTGATGCTGATTGGGCTGGTAGTATTTCTGATAGACGATCTACCAGTGGATATGTATTCTCTTTTGGGAGTGCTGCAGTCACTTGGAGCAGCAAGAAACAGCCTACAGTTGCCTTGTCGAGCACAGAGGCTGAGTACAGGGGTGCAGCAATGGCTGCATGTGAGGTAGCTTGGTTGCATAAGCTACTTTATGATATGCATCAGTCTACAGATGGGCCAGTTGTCATTTATTGTGACAACATGAGTAGTATACACTTGGCAAATAACCCAGTCTATCATGCTAGAACAAAGCACATTGAGGTGCATTATCACTATGTGCGAGAGAGGGTTTTACTAGGTCTTATTGATCTAGTTTATGTCAGCACAGAGGATCAGGTAGCTGACATATTCACGAAGGCATTGGGCGCAGAGAAGCTGCGCAAGTTCAGAGACCTGCTTGGTGTGCAGGAATTGGGATTGAGCTCGAGGGGGAGTGTTGAGATATCGAGCTCCACTCGTGATACGCCAGGGTGACCGTTGTATATTTATGTCACCGACTTGTCAGTTGCAGACGCGGTTGGTACACCGCCCATGAATAATAGCTACATGATAGCTATCCTTATCTACTCTAGTTCGTGGCTCAGTTAGTATGCCACCTTAGTTAGTTGAGTTTGGTTTGAGACCCATATATAGGGTTCTTCTATTTCTTTGTACTAGAGTTCTTTTGGCTTACACAACTAAGAAGAGGAAAACTGTTTTCAGCCTCCACCCTTGTGTGTCTTCCCCCATTGTGCAAGCAAGAAAGCTTCAAGCGAGACTCCTTCCTTCTCTCCCACAATCTTGACACCCCTTGCGCGTGCCCTCCTCCTACCTCCTCCCTCTTGCCTTCTTCCTCCTTCTCCTCCCCTCCTCCTACCTCCTCCTCCTCCTCTTCCTTCCTCCTCCTCTCCTCCTCTTGTTCCCTCGATTGCTCCTCCTCCTCTTCCTCATCGCCTACTGCCGACACCGCCCCTACCACTCACGTTGTTGCCAATCAGTTGCCATGGCCAGCTCTGTGTTCACCACCTTCCATGCTGTGTTTGCCATGCCTCCTTGCTCTACTTGCTCCTAACACTGTCACTGCTCGTGTCATCCGTCGCCATCGCCCTTGTGGCTAGCTCGCCACCAACACCCCCACTGCTTGCACTTGCACTCGTCGCTTTGTTTCGCCTCCCCATCTGCCACCACCCTTTGCTAATCCCTCCCTTGCCTACCCTCCTTTCCCTGCCCGCCTAGCCTAGCCTTGCCCACCCTCCTAACCACCCCCCAACAGCCCGCCTATTCCCTCCCCTACCCTCCCTTCCCCGCGTGCTCCCTTGTCCACCTCACTCACTCCCCCTTGCATGCCCATCCCCCAAGGACCCCCCCTCCCCCCAAAAACCTTTCCCCTCCGACCTTAATTACCCACACCCCCCCCCTTAATTTTCTCTCATCCACCTTAGTTTACCCCTCCCTCGACTTTAAGTTGCCCCCTTCCAATTACCTTCATTCACCTCCACCCTTCTTTTTATCCCTCACGCGAACACCGTCTCCACCATGTGATGCTCATGTGTCGGCTTTGTCGTGCCCATTCACGTGTGGGTTCGTGCCAGTCGATTTCTACATATTCATGTTAGTGCATATTTGCGTGCGGTGTGTCCGTGTTCATGAGTGCGTACTGTGTTAGTGGTCTTTCATGCGTGAGGACACACATGTGGTCTTCTTTGCGTGGTGGTGAGCTTGTACGTTCACATGAAGTTACCTGTATCCGAATATCCTATTCCCAAAATTTTAAAATTTTAAAAACCCTAAAAACATTTAAAAATATCCAAAAATCGTAACAAATTCAAATAAAATGAGAAAATTGAAAAAAATGGTAGAAAAATATGAAAATTCTCTAAAAATTTTGATATTTTTCCATCACGATTGAAAAATTACCAATCAAAATTAAAAAACATAAAACAACTTCATTAAACTTCAAAATTTCATAAAAGCTAAATAAAATCCTTACAAAATCATAAAATTATAATAAATTTACCAAAATTCCAAAAATCTCATTCCATAATTATGACACATTGACATGAGTTGAAACCTTTCAAAACAAATAGAAAAACATTTATTTGAATATGAACTAACTTGTCACATGAGTAATTCTTGAAAACTTATTTTCAACATTAGCAAAATAGACAGAAAATTACTAAAAATTGGCATAAAATAAAGTGGATTCCCATGTTCAATTTTCAACCAACATTTTGTTGATTGAAATGTCTGAAAAATAAAAACCAAACACAACCATGCCAAAACAACATAAAAATGAAAATAAAAATAAGTACGAACCTCCTAGTGAAGAAAAAAACCTTAAAATATCAACACCCAAATATATTGAAAAATTTTGGACATGGCGTTTTTGTTTTTTTGTTTTCCTTATGTTATCCATTTTCTAGCTAGCCTCGAATTGCTTTTTGGATTGTGTTATGGTTGAAGTTTTTCCTATCACATCAGTTGTTGTTGAGTGGATATTCATACTCATTTGCAATCACACCCTCTCCATGTACCTTGTTCCTTTCCTTATTTTCTTTTTTTCACTAAACATCACAAGTAATTATTAAAAGGAATCGGTTGATCACATTTTTCACATGCATTCACAGTGAACACACATTTTAATTAATTAAGATAAACCCATCGTTCATGTAGCACACACTTCTTGAGCCAAACACACCTTTTTAATTTATAATCAAATGATCCTGCTATCACAAGTGCACACACTACCAAAAAAGTGCTACATACACATTAATTTTTAAAAGTAAAGTAACATTTAGAGACCCTAAGTCGAGATGTAGTCTAGGGATGCTAATAAGCACCGTAAAATTTAATAAGTTTTTTTAATAAATTAAATGAATCATTATTTTCTTATTAAGGTTTATCACCTGATAAAAGTTCATTCCTTGTTAATTAATTTGTAAAATGAATATTAACCTAAATTTTCTATTATCCCTCACATTGCACCATTCCCTTTTTCAATGAAGTGCTCTGTGGGGTGGGTGATTTGGTTGTGTGTGATTTGATTATATTTTATTTGAATTGCTTGATATGGGGATATTGGGTGCTTGTTTGTTTGCATAGCATGAAGCTTTCAATCGCATAAGTGGAGAGGTCATGCTGAAAATTTTCAAGATGTGGATTGCTTAGGGTGGTTAGTTAGCCAATCAGGTCCATGCGAGTTTTTTGTTGTTGATATATTATCTACTATTATTTTGTTGTTTTGCATGTATTCCTTGTGAGTATGGTGTGTGTGTGAACCATCTGAAAGGGCCTCATACTCCTCCCATGGTCCAATGCAAGTTATGAGTAGGAGTTGTGTTTCTTAAAGATGCTTTGGAAGATCACGTTGAGCTATTTTTTTGAACTTTTATTCTCTTTTTAAAGGTCATGAGGATATTCCCTGTTTAAGTGTGGAGATATGTTGATTACTAAAATGACTTTATTTTTTGGCCGATTTTTGTTGTTCTTTGGACTGAATGGTTGCTTTTTTATTAATTTTGTATGTTGATTAGTTGGTTTGGAAGTGTTTGGGAGTGTTTTGGAAAAGATTGATTAAGTTTTAGAAGCTCATGTTGTTCTTTAGTGGAGATATGATGTTCTAACATGTTCTATTGATGTCCTACATGTTCTGTTGATGTCCCGATAGTGTCTGTGATTGGTTTTGTTGAGCTTCTATTTTGTTTTATTTTCTTTCTCTATGAGCGGATGGAATTATGATTGATAGAGTTTGAGAGTGTTTGGAAGCTTATTGAATGATTCTTGATGGTTTTGAATGGTTTTAGTTGAGCTGAATGCTTTCTGATGACCTTCTGTATGGTACTATAGACCTTCTATAGAGCTTCTTTAGAGCATGTGTCTCTATTCTATTTTTGTTATGTATGCCTCTGTAGGGGTTCTGTAGGATGAATGTGTAGCTTAGCAAAGTTTTCTAATCTTCGAAAGAGATGAATACAAGTCCAAAATAGCTCAAATAAGTGGAAGAAGTAGCTGCTAATGTTAGAGAGAGAACTTGGGAGAGAGAAGACTGCAGAAGAGAGAGAAAGACTGCAGGAAGAGAGAGAAGAAGAGTGACGAGGAGAGAGAAAGACTAGATTTAGAGAGAGAAAGATAGGAAAGAAGGGGAAGCCATAGAAGCTATGAGCAAGAAAGGAGAGAAAGTCTGTAATTGTATTAATGTGTCAAAAAGATGGTGTAAAATTACATGTCGTCTCCTTTTATACCAATGCCAGTGTGACATGGCATAATATCAATGTTATTTACACTAATTCCTTATTCTCAGCTTCTTACAATCCATCCCCACTCAAAATGAAGTTTTTGTCCTTTAAAAAAAAGATCGGACTTATTGGTATAGCCAAGTAGTGGACTATAGAGTACTACTCTGTACAGCATTACAAGTGGTAAAAGGTAGTGGGGGGGTTCTTGGCATAGACCCAGTAAAAGATTGCCTAATATTCGAGAGTAGTACTAGTCTATGCAGAGGGTCAAGGTCAGCCTATAGCCACCCAGATCAAAAGGGAAAGTGGTATCACTGCCATGCATTGGATCAACTTTCATAAGGTCAAAGTCAAGTACAGCTGGAAGCATGATCATCATGGTGGTATTCACTAACTCTTCCATAAGCCTCTCAGGCATCACCATGCTCTATATGACTGAAGCATATGAGGCTAAAGTCACCATTGCATGGACTGCATCAACCCCTAAGTGTTGTATATTCATGGACCCTGCATTCTTAGTGATGTCCAAGCATTTAAACTACAGGTCTGTGGACTGATGGGGCTCCCGCATGGGGTCATGATCATCCAAATCCACATACTGCCCATGATCTGCTCTCTTGAACTGAGGTTCTTGTTGTGGACCCATACCAAAATGGTCTTCAACAAGATCTTCTCCATCCTTTGCATCATAATATTCAAATACCAAGAGTATTTTGACAGTCTTTGCCCTGCATGTGGCTTGATGATTACAACATAGTGGCTTAGCACATCGATAGCATAAGCCCACAGCATGCAGTTCCCGTATCGTATCACTAGTAAGGTGTCTAATGCATTTAGCCTTAGATAGCAATTTACACACCTACTCATCACCATTGGTTAGCTCAGTCATCTTGCTGCTCATGTACAACAGATGGTTGTCCATGCTCATGACCATAATGCTCATGCTGTCCATATTGCATATGGTGATAATAGCCCTGCTGCACATCAGAGGGACAGTTTGGTTGAGCATATGCATTTGCTTCCACTAATGTTTGCTGCTCACATACATAAGCATGCTGCCTTTGATCATTGATCCCACAGCGTTGGTCATGCTGTCCATAATCTCTATGAGAATGCATGTCACAAAAATGTTCATGTTGCTGTCAAAATACATCTATTTGTTGTTTCCTACTACCAAAACTTTGGTCATATTGTTGCCGAGAAACATGCTGCCCAAGATTGCATGATGACTGTCCAACATGATTACAATGATGTCCTTGCATCCTAGGCTGTCCATAAGTATGATGATTGGCAAGTCCATGAGCATAGGTATTGGCATGATGTCGGTCATAATCACTTGCTTGTTACTGATCAAAGCTAGAAGGGTACTGATAAGCATAACCATTTCTATCACATCCATAAGAACTGGGCTACTCAACTAAGAGAGCTTCACAAGTATAATCATAACTATGTTGCTAAAGAGGTGGATGCTCATAAGCATAAGTATATTGACCATAATAGCTGTTCTGCTGCCAAGGTTCAATGGAATGACACTCATCAGCATATACATGTTGGCCATAAGCATAAGCATTTGATTCAGATCTGGCTATTTTTTCCATAACCGCCTTTATAAGAGCAATACACCGATCAGCTAAAACTCCAAGTTTGTCAATATTAGCCTGTGTTTGTGAAGCCAACCTTGTTCACTAGAGCTGGAGCTATTGATCTCAGCTGCCATTGCAGTCAAGTTGAAGAGATATGTTGTTCCTGTCCTTGCCTTAAAATTCTGGTTTCACTCATCTGACATGCATACTCCCAAAATACACAGTCCCCAAATCAAGACCAGCAGACATATTCAACTGTACCTTGCCTTGAGATTCAACACATGCAGACCAAAGGAAAAATCTCTGACTGCCCTGCTCCTAATCGCTGGTCTTTGAAACAAAAAGCCTTGTCTCCCACCATATAGTCACCGAGTCCATACAATCCTTGCAATCCTGTTGGCTTGCCATCTACACCTTCTTAAAGGGAGTAGCTGCATCTTCACAACAAGAAGCTTGCCAATGATAAAGAAATTTTGAAGCAGGGTATTGATGGTTGTCGCATTGAGAATCAGCGCTTGCTATCTCAGGGCAAGAAGCAGCATGAAGAATTGAAAACTCTACAGAAGGAACTCCTGCTCACAAAGAATGCTGTCGCCGAATCAGAAAAACTAGCCAAAGCAAACTTGGATTCAGTTCTCTTAGAGAAGAATGAAGCTGCAGGTGGTGATGATGCCACAGCTTCCCATGCAGTTAGCTGACTTGGGCAGTGCAGGTGGGCCTTCCTTCCAAGATGCAAGTGCAAGTGTTATGAACTTTTCACATTTCTCTAGGCCCGTTGCTACAATCAAGGCCAATTTACATAGTATATGTGTGGCAAATGGTCCCACTCGAACAGAGTGCTTGAGACAGTTAGATAGAGTATCTACTAATGTCTGCAATTTCAAGCATGTTATCTCAAGAAAGGATGCAAATGTGGGTGCTTATAGTGGAAAAGTGACACTGTAACTTCTAATCTAGGTGTGTTGCAAAGTGTGGGAGCCTCTTCCTGTCACCCTCTCCCAAACATTCTAGCAATAAGTAAGGAAAATTGCCAATGGCTATAGCTTCTAATGTAGGCATATTTGGGACTGTGGGGCCTCATCTGGACGCCTTTCATCAAACATTTCAAAAAGGAAGCAAGGACACAGTTCAATGGTTGTTCATGAAGCAAGTGGGAACTCTAGAATTGCAGGAAACTCAAATGGATGGAATTCAATTAGTAGTGTTGCTGTGGGCGCAGAGAGAAGCATTGAAGTCCTGGAGGTAGTAGAACCAACAGTTACAACATCTTGTGGAGGCTCAGGGGATACTGATAATAAAGAAGGGAAAAAAAATGGTGTAGTTGCTATGGGCCTGAAACGGAGGGCATGTGATGTTGAAGATTCCGAATGTCAAAGCAAAGATCCAAATGATGATTATGGTGATACCAAGAAAGCTGCAGCAGATTGATCAGTTTCAAAGAGAATCAGGGTAGCTGAAAATCACAACCAGTCAGAGAGGAGGAGGAGAGATAGGATAAAGGAGAAGATGAGGGCCCTCCAGGAGCTTATATCAAATGCTAACAAGACTGACAAAGTTTCAATGTTGGAAGGAGGCCGAGATAGTCTCTCATGAAGATGTCTTCAACTCTGGGGCCTGGGCTTACCAGAAAGCTCAAGGAAATATTGGATACATGGACAGATCCCCCAGATCAGCAAAACGAAGAATAGCTCGAACCATAGAAGCCATGGTTGCAGAAAGACTGGCATCACATTTGCATAATTCATATTCAGGTCTTCAACAGTCTCAGCTACCAACATTGGAAGAGTATGCCAATGGAGCAAATAGGTCAAATTTTACATAAATTGGAGCGTTGTGGAATGGCACACAATTGCAAAGCTGTGAAAGAGGTATTCCAGGGAAAGATGAGATGCCTTCTTGTTCACGGAAGGAGTTCTTTCTTGATGCAAAATTGCAAAGGATTGATATCCCTGTAGCTACCCTAGGTTTTCCCTTTTCAGTATTACACTTCATTTCTGCTGTCAGGATGGCTTTCTTAATGCCCTTTGAAACTGGTGATAATGATCCAAAAGAAGTGTCAAGTGAGACAGATTTTGGAAGGGATGAAGGTGGTTTTGAGATGCCATATCTCAAGTCTGCAGTTCCTGCTATTGCATTTCAAGAACTTGTGAGAAGGATTCGAGCTTGTCCTGGAGACTTTCGAGTACTAGAGAGACAGGAGCCTGGGCCGTCAACTGCTGTAGCAGTTGCTCCACCTGTACATCAGCGATGCTTTCTAATGCCCATCCATGTCCATACATACGTGCACGGCACACAATCGGCTTGCTCTTCCTGCATAGAATCTTCAAAGAAACTTGCGTTCTTTCTCCAATTTTTTGCACTGCTGGCAGTGCGGACAAGCTCTGTGTGCTCTGTGGTGATGGTCGATGACAGATCCTAGGGGGAGGATCTAGAAAAGAAGGCAGAGAAGAAGCTCAAGGGACGGGGGATTTCCAGATCCAAGTACAATGACACCGCAGAGCTCTTCGAAAAGGCAGGGAACTCCTACAAGCTTGCCAAAGAATGACTGGATAGACCTCTAAACACCACCAAACAAGGCGAGACCAAAGTGCAGTAGCTAACTTCTTCTCAGCAAGGGCTCCACGTCTTGCTCATTGTACACACGATCCACAGGTTGACCTTGAGGGAGACTGCCAGGACAATGCAAGCTCTGAGGATCTTGCAGGCTACTCACGTGGCGTGAAACTTGCCAAAATGGTGCTCTGCGTCTTGTATATGATGTCTAGGATCCCTTACACAAGTCATTGCTCCAGGAAGATGAAGATCTTAAAGGAAAAAGAGAGAAGTTGCTGGCATAGGTCTACCATGGAAGCTTGAAAGAGAGCTTGGGAAGAGGAAAGGAAAGGCCTCTCTTCAAAAGTAACCCTGACTTAAGCCTTCCCTAACTGCTGTTACCACTCTTTTTACCAAAATAGCTTCAAAATTGGCCTGAGCTTGCAAAACGAGCTACCATCTTTGTCTGTCTGCCTCCATTTTTGGTCCAAGATCCATTTAAGACTCCAAGAAAGGCTGCCATGGTCTGTGTGGTCTTCAAGAAAGCTGCCATTAATGCTCTTGCATGTGTACCTGAAAAGTAGGGTTTATTGTTGGAAAATGAGACTAGATTTGAGGGAAAGGAGAGAGAAATGAAGGATATAAAAACTAGGCTCTGATACCACTTGTCAGAGAGAGAACTTGGGAGAGAGAAAGAGGAGAGAGAAGACTGCAGAAGAGAGAGAAAGACTGCAGGAAGAGGGAGAAGAAGAGTGATGAGGAGAGAGAAAGACTACATTTAGAGAGAGAAAGATAGGAAAGAAGGGGGAGCCATAGAAGTTATGAGCAAGATGGGAGAGAAAGACTGTAATTGTATTAATGTGTCAAAAGATGTGTAAAATTACATGTCCTCTCCTTTTATACCAATGTCAGTGTGACATGGCATAATATCAATGTTATTTACACTAATTCCTTATTCTCAGCTTCTTATAGCTAAAGACTCAAGTGAAGTCTAAACTGACAGTGATGCTATTGAGCTACGAAGGTTACTATACTAGCTCTAGTGACCTTTCATATTAGACGTACATCTTGGAAGGGATATCCATGACAAGAGCGGGTTATGGATAATTATTCTTTATTATTCCAATGTGCTATTGTAAGAGAGCATGTGAGAGAGAGTGTGTAAGAGATAGGCAAAATTTCATGAAAAATAATATATCTATGAGTGAGAGATCAAGAGAGAGACTATGGAGACTATGAAACTATTAGAGATGAATACTATGTGATGATTTCCATTCAAAATAGAGTATTTCTTTGTGTTATTTTGTTCTTTTGATGAAGAATATGAAGAATGTGTTGAAGTTTTGTGGTGATTAATGCGTGAAGATTTGTGAAGATTGGTGTTGTTTTTTTTTGTTGTAGTTGATTCAAATATGAAGAACATGCTTGTTGATGATACATTATATATTTTCTTGTAGTAGATTCCTATTTTTCTTGGTCTTTCTCTTGTGGCTCTAGATTCTTTATCAAGCTAATGAAAACGAAATACAACGAGGACAACCATGTGTTTGTCAAGCTTCACATGGAAGCTGAGGAAGCCAAGGTGGATTTGACTAACCAATATCAAATTAGAGTGGAGATTGAGTCCCCCTTTGGGGGAATTAACTTCTAAGAGCCCTGGAGAAGGGCCAAGTTCAAAGAGCTCAAGAATGATTCTTTTTAAGAAGACTATAGGCTCAATGAAGAAGATGGTTGATGATGCCTCTTTCTGCAAAGATTCTAGATTGATCAGATCGTGTTGGTGGGTGGAAGCACTAGGATTTCCAAAGTTCAACAATGTTGAAGGAGGAAAATAACTCAAAATCACTAGGAACCTTGATGAGGCTATGGTGTATGGAGATGCAATTATCACTACAAGGACATGCATGTATAGCGACGGCGAGTAATGACGCAGGAATAGCAGCGTCGCTATTTGCATCGCTATTAGCGTCGCAAATAGCGACGCCCCACAAGGAAAAAAAAGAGGGCCGAAACCCGAGCGCGTTTCATTTTGCGCATTTGTGAGATATTTCGAGAGGGAGAGTGAGAGAGAGAGCAACCGTTTTGCATAGAGGGTGAGAGAGGGAGAGTAAGAAGGCTTGCCGCCGCCGCCATTTGCGAAGGAGAGGAGGAGACGCCATCGTGAAGAGGAGCCGCCAAACCCTCGCCAAAACTTTATGGTGAGTCCTTTCTCTCTGTCTTTTACTTGTTTAGGGTTTAATTTGTGTATATTGAGAGAGGGACAGGAAATGAGAGAGAAAGAAAGGGAGAGGGAGGCAGAGAAAGAGAAAGAGAGGGGGAGAGAAAGAGAAAGAGAGGGAGAGGGAGGGGGAGGAAATGAGAGAGGGAGAGGGAGAGGGAGGAAATGAGAGAGGGAGAGGGAGGGAGAGTGCATTCTCTCTCTTTTGCTTTTTTTGATATAAATTTTGTATATATATTGAGAGAGGGAGAGGAAATGAGAGAGAAAGAGAGGGAGAGGGAGAGGGAGAGGGAGGAAATGGGAGGGGGAGGGGGAGGGAGGGAGAGAGAGAGAAAGAGAGGGAGAGGGAGAGGGAGGAAATGAGAGAGAGAGAGGGAGGGAGAGAGAGAGAGAAAAAGAGGGAGAGGGAGGAAATGGAAGAGGGAGGGGGATGAAATGAGAGAACGAGAGGGAGGGAGAGTGTATTCTCTCTCTTATTTATTTATTTTTTGTATAGTTTGTGTATAATGAGAGAGGGAGAGGAAATGAGAGAGAAGGAGAGGGAGAGGGAAAGGGAGAGGGAGCAATAGAAAGAGAGGGAAATTAAAGAGAGGGAGAGGGAGGGGGAAGAAATGAGAGAGGGAGAGGGAGGAAGAGAGAGAAAGAGAGGGAGAGGGGGAGGGGGAGGAAATGGGAAAGGAAGAGGGAGGGAGAGAGGGAGAGAGAGGGGGGGAGGGAGAGGAAATGAGAGAGGGAGAGGGAGAGGGGGAGGAAATGGGAAAGGAAGAGGGAGGAAGAGAGAAAGAGAGAGGGAGGGAGAGGAAATAAGAGAGGGAGAGGGAGAGGGAGAGGGGGGGAGACAAAAACATAATAGGGAAATGAGAGAGGGAGAGGGAGGGAGAAGAAATGAGAGAAGGAGAGGAAGAGAGCAAAAGGAAATGAGAGAGGGAGAGGAGAGAGAAAAAAAGAGAGAATGAGAGGAGAGAGAAAAAGAGATAAGATGTTAAACATAATAGGAAAAGAGAGAAAGAGAGGGTGTGGGTGAGGGTGAGGGCGAGGGAGGGAGAGGAAATGAGAGAGGGAGAGGAAGAGCGAAAAGGAAATGAGAGAGGGAGAGAAGAGAGAAAGAAATGAAAGATAGAGAGAAGAGAGAAAGATCACTAAACCTAATGGAAAAAGAGAGAAAGAGAGGGTCAAGGTGAGGGGGGG